>NC_058095.1:66763500-67402750 GCF_020171115.1 Neogale vison
GACTGTATTGTTTTAAGTACCAGCAGCTAAGCCCCTGCCGAAGCAGCAGACCTCTCTCTCTCTGCTGACACTGTTTGGGGGCGCCTGCCTGACTGAGGCTGCCACTGCCCTCATTCCCTACGGGAAAGGGGACCATGTCTATACCCAGGGACATTTCCCTTCCCTCTCCCTCCCCGCCCCCCCTCCCACCAGTTGATGAGACCAGCGTCGAACTTCTCATCCAGACAGGCCCAAGACACTTGATTATCTTAAGAATTTTGCAAGGGGAAGGAGAGAGACCCTTTGGGATTGCAGCTTGTGCAGGGCCCTTAAGAAAGTCGGGACCCGTGAGCTGCCCCGCACAGGCAAGCATAGAGGTTTGGAAGTAGAAAGAGAGAAACATGAGTGCAAGCAAATCAGATCGGCTACTTCAGTAGCCTCGAGGCCTTCATGGGTTTCTGGATCTGTTTTCCCTCCTTCCTCTGGACCCTGTTCATCCCTCAGGTATCCTTAGAATGCCTCTTGGGTCTTCAAAAATCAGTCCGAAGTGACTTTTTATTACATGCAACCGAAAGGACCTTGGTTAAAGTACTACCAGACTGCTCTAATTAACTCATGATCGTGTGTCCTCAGCATGTTTGCAAAATACCCGTACATTTGGGAGAATTTTTCTTTACTAAATCTTTGGTGGTTTTGTGAATTCTCTTAAAATGGGATCCTCAACTAATGGAACTAAGAGACACTCCCTCATTTTTGTAGGGAGGAGTTACTCAGCACTGGGACCCCTTCATGCTTTCCTGAAGCCCATGTTTCCTATCCTTCCAAAGGATAAACACCATCCCTGCTTTTAGCAACTGTAATAAACCAAGAAATAGAGGGCATTTCTTTTTTTTTTCTTTTTATTAACAATGTATTATTTGCTTCAGGGGTACAGATCTGTGAATCATCAGGCTTATACAATTCACAGCACTCACCATAGCACATACCCTCCCCAATGTCCATCATCCAGCCACCCCATCTCCCACCAATCCCCCCAACAACCCTCAGTTTGTTTCCTGAGGTTAAGAGTCTTACGGTTTGTCTCCCTCCCCAGTCCCATCTTGTTTAATTTTTTCCCTCCCTACTACCCACGACCCCCCACCCTTCCTCTCAGATTCCTTGTATCAGAGAGATCATCTGATAATTGTCTTTCTCTGATTGACTCCTTTCACTCAGCATAATAGCCTCTAGTTCCATCCATGTTGCAAACGGCAAGATTTCATCATTTGATGGCTGCATAGTATTCCATTGTGTATATATACCACATCTTCTTTATCCATTCATCTGTTGATGGACATCTAGGTTCTTTCCATGGTTTGGCAGTTGTGGACATGGCTGCTGTAAACATTCGGGTGCACGTGCCTAGAGGGCATTTCTGTCAACGGGTAACTGATAATAAGCTTCAAATGATGGAGGGCCACTGCCTCTTCATTACGAAATAGGTACATGCTGACCACTTCCGTGGGCTAGGTAAGATGTCTGGCCTTTGGCTGCAACCGTAAGTAGGAGCAAATCCCAGCAAAACCCTCAAGGTTCCAACTTAGGAGACCGGCACTAACAGTCACCTGAGGAGGCCTCTCTGCTTGGGCGGGGTTGGGAATGGCTGGGAGTAAGAAGTGTGGTACTGTATGGGTTTGGGACAGGCGGAAATGGCCATGGCGTGGCGAGTGTTGGAAGGATCCATATGAGCAAAAGCCTAGAGGACATTCATGCTCAGGGAGGAAGAAGTTCATCTGCTTTCCCGTCACGTGGGGCAGTGATTATTTCTGCCTTAGTAACTTCATGCAACCAAATATTTCTTCAGTCTCTTGCCCTCAAACCACCTGCTCTGGCACAATGAGTGTCTGAACTCACCTGGAGTAATTAAACCCCTTGCCCAAGGGTGGGTAGTGCCCTCCCAGACCCCCCCAGAGGCATCTACACCGCTGCTACCTAGTTGTACCCGTATTTGTGAGCATAGGCTGGGGCAGCTGGGCCCTCTGGGCCTGTGGCGGGCAGGCAAGCTGCCTAGGAAACATGGGCTTCAGTTCAGTTCGGAGGGAGCTGGGAATTGCCAAGGAGCAAATAGGATTGTGGTGACTGGCCTTTCCCCTAACTTAAGGTATCGGGGGCCCCCATCTTGAATGTACCTTCAGGCTCACCCCTAGATGATCCCCAGCTGGCCTCTGCCTACGTCACAGTAAGAGTCCACCATGCACCTCGTGGAAAAGCCCTGGCTAAACAGCGCCCTGGGCCTCCACACTGTGCGTATCTCCCAGGCCCTGGCTGGCCTGGCGTGCTCACCAGCACCCAGTGGGCTCCACCCAGACAACCTTTTTCCTGCTAACAGCAGAGCCATTGGCCTAGCAAATGTTTGCCAATTCCAAAGTATTTTGATGTCTACTAAGGGCTCTGTTTACAGTGCAGGGACTCGGGAAATAAGACAAGGTTCTGGGGCGCCTGGAGCTTCCATTCTACTGAGAAGGAGATAGAAATTGGAAGCTCCATCTATAATTGCTGGTGTTTTTTGGACTCAAGCCAGCCTTTTGAGCCTATGATTTAACACCCTTTCCTTACAGAGCTCTGCAGGGGGTCACTAGGCTTTCCTGACCCAGAAAGGAGACCCACAGTGTAGAGGGGTCTGAGGAGGGGTCGCTCCTCTGAAAGTGCCCACCCCTTGGGGACTGGCTGCCTCCCCATCCCATTTCCTCCCTGCGAGATTAGAACACTCAGGTGTTGTGCTCCTGGCTGAAGACAAGGGGTGGGCGGCGCTTTGATGTCTGAGGCCATCAAGCAAGGCTCTGGGAGTGGGGTAGGCTGAGAAGAGGCCACAGGATCAGTCTCAGACCCCTGGGGGTCTCCAGAGAGCTTTGGGAAGTTTGAATTCTTAGAAACCAGAAACAAGGCTAGTAGTGTAAGGTCATTACACGCGCGTGGGACAAAATCCTGGCCTTGGAAGAACCTAGCTAGCCATTGAGCTGATGCCTCCAGGCGATCGGCTCTTCCTGAGTTTTGCTTGAATGATAATGGCAGCAAGCAGCAGGACTGAGTACTTAACACTGCGCCAGGCACTGGAAAGGTAAGTACCTACTCTCCCCTCCTATAAGGGGGTGCTGAGGCTTCAGAGGCCAGGGAAGCCAGTTGAGGCAGTGAACTAATCCTCTTCCCCACCACTCGGCTCTGTTGTAAGTCGCCCTCGGCTCTTCTGTCCTCCTACTGCTTGTTGGTACTCACTCAAGACTAGTGTACCAGACGCTGCAGGTTTCTGGAAAACGGGACTGGAGCTTGAAAACGTTCCATGCATTGCTTTAAAGCAGTAGTTCTTAAACTTTCTCATGCATCAGGATCTCCTAGAGAAACTTATTAAACCTTGGATTTCTGGGCCTCACCCCGTTTCTGATTCAGTCGATCTGGGGTAAAGGCTGAGAATTCACATTTTTAACACATTTCCAGGTGATGCTACTGCTGCTCAGGAGACCAGACTTTTGAGAGTCACTGCCTTCAGATCGTTCCTATAAATTGGGAACTATTTCTATTCCCTTTTATTGGAGATGTCCATGCTACGCAGAAAGGGAATTTGAGGCTTATGCCTTGTGAATCACCAAAACAAGCACATACATCCTTTATTAGTGTTCAGATGTTAACGCCAAGAACACCCAAACACCACCCCACTGTCTGTCACTTAGCAGGTCTGGACATTGAGGCAAGTGTCTCCCCATGGGGTAAGGCTTAGACGAAGCCACAGTCTAGTCTCAGCCCACGGTCTCCCTTCTCCCTTACTGCCACCCCACCCCACGCCCTGTGCCTTTGACAGGGACATGTTCTCCAGGGCAGAGACTTTGGGCGCTGGGATCACACCCAAGGCCCCAGTGGAATCTTTGGTGCAATCCCTGTCTGGTCCATTTCCTTCCAGTGTGTCCCCCAGCTCCTTGATGCCAGCTGCCCTCTGAGGTCTTGACCATGCCTTTCCTGACCTTCGTTGCTGTCCTCCTTTTCAAGTCCCTCCCATTGGACACTAGTACCTTGTTCTTCCTTTCTGCCCCCTCTGTCTCCTCCCCATTTCTTCCTTCAGCACGTATTTCCTGGGGACTTGTTATATGCCTCTTCACATTACTGGGGGTACAGCAGTCCCCAGAACACACATACTGCTCGTCTTCCTTGCAGTCTAGAAAACTAGGACGATTCATGCGATGAGTATTAATGGGAAAGCACGAGGAACCTGTTGCGGGCAGTTTAGGTGGACCCCTCTTCGTGAGTCACAGACTTCCAATCATCTCATTCTTTCTGCAGAATGTGTCCATTCTGCATGTACCTCTTTCCTCAAGATACCCTTTCTTCCCAGTCCCAACACCCCCTTCCCCGTGCAACTGGACCAGGACTCCATATTGGCATATTGGCATGACTGCCCACTGCTGGCCAGTGCTGTTTCCATATCCTTGATGCACAGCCTCCATTGCTACATGGGGAGGCTGTGCTCTCATCTCTACCCCCTGCCTGGTTCCAGGATATTCCGAGCTATCTCCGAGGCCTTGATGCATCACTGCTTCATTCCCACCCCCAAAACATTCCTCTGTCCGTGAGGATGATCCTACCCAGGAACCCAGCTTAGAGCTCTTTGGCCTTCTTCGTTCTCAAGAATATGTTTTACTCTTCAGTCACACCATAACGAGGTCTTGTCATCGCCTGCGACTGCTCTACTACCTCTGATCTCTCCTCACATTTTAGCCCACCATAATGAAAAACAATGCCAGACTCCTCCTACTGAGATGGGTGAAAAGGGGGGTGGGAAGAAACTTCGTAATTATTCCAGGGGTATGCCCATCACTATTACAAGAGTTAGGTTTTGTAAACCAGCCTTTCAAGGAGCAACTTCAAAAAGCAATAAGTGAATACTTTTGCAAAGGATTGTAAACCTGCACCTACATGAAAAGTTGGGGATGGGGGCAGAATTGTCCTAACGTGACTTGGATCAAACTTTCCAGTGACAGTGCCAGACAAGTATTTTAAAATGCTGCATCTCAGACAACTTCGATGCAATTGAAGGATATACACTTGAAGAAAGTGACTCTGGATATGATGAAGACATTGACGTCCAAGATGCATGTAGAGACTTGAATAAAATTGTTACTTGACATGTAAGAATGGGGGGAAAAAGCAATATTTTGTATTACTGTATTAGTGTATATAATGTTATTTTAAATATGCATGTATAACTAAATAAATTAGATATTATAATTCGACATCTGACTATTTCATCGACATTCCTAAAAGTTTAAATTTACATGAATTGATCCCTTAATTTAAAAAAATATATTTTTTAAAGATTTTATTTATTTATTTGACAGAGAGAGATCACTAGTAGGCAGAGAGGCAGGCAGAGAGAGAGAGAGGAGGAAGCAGGCTCCCTGCCGAGCAGAGAGCCCGATGCGGGACTCGATCCCAGGACCCTGAGATCATGACCTGAGCCGAAGGCAGTGGCTTAACCCACTGAGCCACCCAGGTGCCCCTAAAAAAATATTTTTTTTAGAAAAAATTTTTAGGCAGAGCAGCAGGCAGAGGGAGAGGGAGAAGCAGGCTCTCTGCTGATCAGGAAGCCCAATGCCGGCCTTGATCCCAGGACTCTGGGATCATGACCTAAGCCAAAGGCAGATGCTTAACCGACTAAGCCACCCAGGCACCCCGATCCCTTAATTTTTAAAGATGTTTTCATTAGGAAAATAGGAATTTGCCTTAAATATAAGATCACCGGTAATAATGAGCCCTGTTGCTGCTGAATAAATTCCAAGTTCCTTATATAGCATTTAATCCCCTGACTGTTCTAGCCGCCTTGATCTTAGAGCACTAGACTTTAAACCATACCTCTCTGTACTCTTTCTTCAATGGGATTTCACACCTCTGAGCCCATGCCTTTCTTTGCTCAAGCAAAGCCTACAGTTTAAAATGTCCTCCCCCACACACTGCCTAAAGAAGTCCTTCTCGCCTCTCAATACTGGCTCACTTCCTCCTCTGCATTTTACTCCGAAAACCTTCCCCGGTGCCCAGTTTGTCTGAGTTCTGAGCTTGTCGTCACGCAGCATCCAATATGGAGTCATGGAGGGTTGGTTCCAGACTGGTCTGCTTCACCAGATGTGAGTGAGTTCTTCCCAGGAAAGGGCTGGGGTTGATCCAAGCAGTATGGCCCAGGAGATGCTGGAGGAAAGACAACAAAAACAAAACACTTGCTTTAAATGAGATCAAGCTAATGGTCTTCTGGGCCCATCTTCCCAGAATCAGGACTAAGTCTTCCTCTGCCTTAGGCAAGTAAAATATATTCCTTGCTCCTGAGATACTCCTTTCTTGTACTAGCCCAGCAATCCCTAAGTTCTGATTCACAAGTGCCCAACTGCCCTGAGACCCTATCAGGAGGTCTGCACAATCAAAATTACGTATTCTTTTTTTTTTTTTGCTTTGGGGTAGATTTTTTTTTTTAATTACGTATTCTAATACTACTAAGACATTAACTGCCTTTTCTACCATGTGAATATTTGCACCAGCAAGGCAAAAACAATGGTAGGCGAAACTTTCGGCACCTTAGCAGGAGTCTGGACAGTGGCACCGAGCTGGACCAGCAGTCATCGTATTCTCTACCATCGTGCACCTGTCCTAAAAGAAAAAGTTTCCCATAAGAATGTCTTTGATGAAGCAGAAACCATTATTAATTTTACTAAACCTCAACCCTCAAGTCCATGTTTTTTAATATCACAGGGGACAAAATGGGAAGTAGGGATAAAACACTTCTGCACAGCAAGTATGACAGTGGCCTTCAGGGAAAGCACTTCTGCAATTGTTTGGCTTGTTGGCAGAACCCGCCATACTTGTCACAGAATACCGCGAAGGAATAGCCAACTAACTGGGTATTCAGACCTGACTCTCTTTTTCTTTTTTATAAGATTTTATTTGTTTATTTGACAGATCACAAGTAGGCAGAGAGGCAGGTAAGGGGGTGTGGGGGAGGAAGCAGGCTCCCCGCTGAGCAGAGAGCCCGATGTGGGACTCCACCACAGGACCTGGAGATCATGACCTGAGCCGAAGGCAGAGGCTTAACCCACTGAGCCACCCAGGCACCCCCAGACCTGACTCTCTTAAAAGACATTTTCTGGAAACCAAATGAAGCAAGTCAATGGCCCTGAGAGGAAGACACTTGACAACATGTATTGCCAAGGATAGAAGAATGAGAGTTTTCAAGCAAAATTTAGAATTTTGGAACACCGGTATTTGCCACCGTGACCTGGAGAGCTTCCCAAATGTTTACAAAGCATTTCTGTTGCGAGTGGATTAACAGATACGATTTTTTTTTTAATACCGTCAGATGAAATGTGCCAGCATTTGGAAGATCGACATAAACCAATGAACCAATGTTTCCCAAACCACCGATGTGTGATGCGCAAAACTACGCATAGGTAAGAATCATTCAAAACTCAAGAGCCACCAATAGAGGCTTGAAGGGTTTCTGAGATGAAGAAGTCTGAGAATTCCTCCACTTGTCTAAACCTTAGGCTGGTAGAAAAAGCCACACCCAGGAGACTAGACCGTATCTTCACTGTGCTGTTGGCATGGAAACAGGTTCTATCCCGTATCATGCTGTGTCCCTGCTGTGGGATCTTCGGCCATTTCCTTCCCCTCTCTGGGCCTCTGTGTCCTCTGCAGAAGTGAAGGTGCTGATTCTTCAGCAGCTGCTGGTGGCAGAGAGAGAAGTCCTCTGATTCGAGAAACCTTTTGTAATGCAGTCCCGAGGTCCTGATGGTGTACTATGCAGAAGAGGGCGAAGAGCTGGTTTACTTTAGATGGTCGCAAAGAAAGGCCCTCTCCAGTAACTCTACTTCCGAGGCTGCTCCCACAGTGTACACCCAGCAGGCCACGTGGGCCCTTGGCTCCTCATTCGAGGCATCTCTGATCAGGAGGATTTACTGGGGTTGTGTGATTGCCAAAGGAAGAAGGAGTCTTCCTTCTCTCCCCACTGCGGTGACAACTGTTTATCTGTCTTCCCCCAACTCAGAAGGAAGTGAACATTCTGTCCTGACCGCAGGGCCCAAAACAGGCTCCTCTGAGCTGCTTGAGGTCAGCCACAGTGCCGACATGCCAGCCTCTCGGGAAGGAAGCTCGTGGAAGCTGTGGGTCTGAGGTTAGCCCTCAGCGTGGCTTTGATGGTGAGCCAGGGACATCAGGAGAAGCTGGGGGCCCCGCAGTCCTCCCTAAGACTCTACGAGGGGAGTGTCCCTCCAGAGAATTCATACAAGCCTGATTTCATGAGCAACCAGAGGTCAGGCTGAGAGATTGTCTCAGGAACCGGTGGCATCACTCCAGTTCCCTGAGGCTGTGGCACTGTCAAAAGGTAAACCAGAAAGAGCATTTGGCAAAATCCAAACACCGGTTCCAGCAAACCAGGAAGAGAGGGGAGCTTTCCTCAGCTTTGCCTTTGTCCAAACCCACAGAGTGTGCAACACCGGGAGTGAGCCCTAATGTAAACTACGGGCTCTGAGGAAGAATGGGGTGTTGACGTTGGCTTACCACGTGTCCCACTTTGGGGCTGGATATGGACAGCTGGGGAGGACATGCGCGTGTGGGAACGGGGTATATGTGCAAAAATCTCTGTACTTTCTGCTCCATTTTTTAAAAAGTCATCTCCAAACTGAATGTGGAGCTCGAACGCACAACCCTGAGATCAGAAGTTACATGTCCAGGGCTAGAACATCTTGCATGAATTCTACTGTGAGCCATCGTGCTGGTTTTGAACTTTGACTCTCAGAGTTAACCCTCTATCCATGCGGCCATCCTACAGAATGTCGGTTATACACGCCGCCTCTGTCAAGGTCATCCTAGGGCCCAACACAGCAGACAGAAGCAGAAGGAATGATAGAGACATCACAAAATGGAGGTGCCTTATTTAATAAGAGCAAGTTGTTAAATTTTCATTTTTTACCCTAGGAAAAGATAAATCTCAGATGGATTAAAAAATCAAATGTAAAAAGCAAACAAACAAGCAAAATAAAACCACTTCCCAACTCACACAGGAAACTCAGAAGATGGCGGGAGGTGGAGGGGGTGGGATACATGTTTGAAAATTAAAAATGTGTTTTGAGGAACACCATAAACTAAGCCAATACATAAATTATGGATTTGGGGGGCACCTGGGTGTCTCAGTGGGTTAAAGCCTCTGCTTTCGGCTCGGGTCATGATCCTAGGGTCCTGGGATCGAGCCCCGCGTCGGGCTCTCTGCTCAACAGGGAGCCTGCTTCCCTTCCTCTGTCTCTGCCTGCCTCTCTGCCTACTTGTGATCTCTGTCTGTCAAATAAATTAAAAAAAATTTTTTTTAAATTATGGATTTGGAGAAACAATATTTTCAAGGCAAATGACAAAGTCTGTGTGTACGTGTGTGTGTGTGTGTGTGTGTGTGTGTGTATCATATAGTTCTAAGAAGACCTCTGACACATTGCCAGATATTAAATCACCAAGAAAAGCAAATCCAAATGGTCTACAAGTATACGATAAGATGTGCAGGCTCCTTAGTTTCTAGGAAAAATCACATTAGAGAAAAACAAAACATTATTTTATTGCCATGAGAGTGGAAAACATTAAAGAGGTAGCAATGAGAACTGTGGTAGCATTTTAGGAAAGCAGTCTGGAAAAATCCATTACAGTGTAAGATTCATATATCCAGGGCATCTGAGTGGTTCAGTTGGTTAAGCATCTGCCTTCGGCTCAGGTCCTCATCTCAGGGTCCTGAGATCGAGCCCTGTATTGGGCTCCCTGCTCAGCAGGGAGTCTGCTTCTCCCTCTCCCTCTGCCCTTATATTCTCTCTCTCTCAAATAAATAAAATCTTTAAAATGAAAAAACTTTGTATGTCTTAGACCTAGTAATCCCATTCCTGGCAATCTGTTCCAAGAAGTAAAAGCTTTGATACATAAAGTATAGATGTAACATGGTTTCTAGTGGGAAATATATGCGCGCGCACACACACACACACACACACACACACACTCACTACAGGGAACAGTGAATGTCCAACAGCAGAGGGTGATTAAATGTCTTCTGCTGCTTCCACGCTGATGTAGGGTCGTTGAGCATGGTGGTCAAGAGAGAATTCTTGAGAAAGGTTCACGGTGTGAAAGGTGCTTTTGTTAAAGCACGGGGCCAGGACCCATGGGCAGAGAGAAGTGCACCTGTGATTGTGAGGAGGTACTGATCAGTTAGGGGGTTGGGGATAAGAAAACCTCTGGGGAATTTCTGTACGTTGAAAGTGAGGTTTGTGGGACCTTGGAGGCCTGGCTACTCTCAAGACAAGATTACCCTTTACTGTCTAGCTAAACATTAGTCGTAAGACCCAGTAGAAATGCCTTGTCCCATGTGGCTCAGATGTGCATCAGAGGGCCACATGTTGTAAGATGATTCTTTTTTGGTTATATTCTTCCTGCCTTTGTTTTCTTCAACAAACACCGAGGAATATTATGCAACCACAAAAAGGGGGTTAACTAGGTGGACTCCAGTTAACCTGAAAGAATTCCATCAGGTCATAATCTAAGAATAGCAAAATGAAGGAAAGTGTCTATTATATGATCTCGTGTTTGTCAAACTCTAACACGTACGGGAAGGCTGTTTTCCACATACATATTTATAAGGATCTGTTTAAATAATTTTCTATATGGCCATACTTACAACCTATCTGTAATAGGTTGCTGACATGTATCTTGTGAAAGAGGAAGAAGAGGGAGGTGAGCAAAATTAGAAGAAAAATTAAAAAGAGTAGCAAAACAAAGTGCCGGCATGTATAGTGTATAGTGTAATGTATAGTGTAATACTTTGTATTTTGGGGGAGGAAAATCTACATATGAGAATACATCAATAAACCTTAAAATAGCTTAAAATAAGCACACTACCATGATCCCTCTTGTTTTCTAAAATTGTACACAGATGGTGCAAGAAATGATGTGGTATCTATGCCCAGACTAGATGTCCCTTGTCTTTTCAAAATCTTCTACAATGAATTGCTATTGCTTTTGTTACAAGTAAAGATGAATATTACAAACAAGAAGATCAGGGAAGATTTCTTTGTACCCTCCCACCAGATGCCTCAATGGCTCCCACTTCCTCTCTCCTCTTGCCTCAGCCCTTCTCAATGCCTTATTTCATACATGTTCCCTCATGGCTCCCAAACCTCTCTCTTGCTCAGGTAATAAACAAATATTTGTTGAGTGAAGGAAGGTTGTGTCACTCCTTACCTTCTGGCTTCAGCTCCTTCATCCGTTACTCAATCCCTATATCCCAGCCCTACGGGCCTCTGTACGGTTGCTGGATCTGGGCACAAGCTGCTAACTTTGTCTGAGGAGCCTTTCTTCCTCAAGGACACACCTGACTCATTTTCCAGATTCACCTGAAACACCATTTTAGTCCCACTGGACTCCATCTAGATAGGATTAGTTGCTTCTAACTCTAATTCTAGCTCTGCCTTCAACAGATTGTCCTGGCTTGTGAGAGTCCCCTGCCACTGCATGACGGGTAAATTAAAAGACAAAATTTATTCGTTCAACAAACTGAGCCTTTACTCTTTGTCGGGCAGTTTCCTAGGCACAGGGACTAGAGAAGTAAGCGATGCAGACACAAATCCTTGCCCCCAGAACGCCTCCTTTCTACTGGGAGCAGACAGACACTAGGGAGACAAAGGGGTAAAGCAGACAAGAAGGAGGTGAGGGTTGGCCATGTGAAAGGAAAAGAGTTCCAGGCTAAGGGAACAGCAGATGCAAAGACCCTGATATAAGACACAGGTAACTTGCCATGAGGCGATCCAGAAAGGACCGGGGAATGTGGAAGAACTTTCCAGAAAGGTTGCATTTGGGTTGAGCCTTTAAGAAGGAGAGAGGTTTTGGTTGAGGCGGAAGGATCCTAACAGCAGCCACATCTCAGAGGTGTGAAAGGGTTGATGCGTTTGGGATGTGATTCGTGTGCAGTGTCTGGAGCTGAATTTGGGGTATGTGATGACAAGGTTGAGGGGAAACAGAACAGGAAGGAGTCAGGATGTGGATTCTGGTCTCCTGCTTCAGGGTCTGGGGATGCCACAAGACTCTGAGGGAGCTGGGAGGACAGAACCATTAACCATATCTCCAAATGAACTTCCACCGGTTTTCAGATCATCATCTGTCCAACCGATTGGCAGGAAGTTTGGATCCCTTGAGGTGAGGGGAGGTGGGTGCCCCTCTGCCTCTGACACCAACCCTGTGGGATTTCTGTGGAGCATAGAATGGGGCTCACCGCTCTCCAAGAGAAGGAGGCTGATCTGTCAAGTCAGAGCCACCAGGTGATAAGACTGGCCTTACTAGGTACTGGTGAGAATAAGAGCAACCAGAACTCTCATCCTTCGCTGGTAGGGGGGGTAGACATTGGAATACACTTTGAAATGTACTTTCTGAGTATCGATCAGCATTGAGTACGCATGCTACGACCCAGCCACTCCACTGCTAAGTATATGCCAAACAGAAATACATACCTACATTCACCAAGATTCATGTCCCAGAGTGCTCACGGCCGCACTGTTTGTAATAGACTTGAACTGGACATTATTTAAATGCTCATCAGAATAGACACACAAGTTGGGGTGTTTTCGTACCATGTAGTATTGAAAAGCAAAAAGAAGGGGCGCCTGGATGGCTCAGTCGTTATTAAGTCTCTGCCTTAGGCTCGGGTCATGGTCCCGGGGGCCTGGAATCGAGCCCCGCATCGAGCTCCCTGCTCGGTGGAAGGCCTGCTTCTCCCTCTCCCACTCCCCCTGCTTGTGTTCCTTCTCTCACTGTGTCTTTTATCAAATAAATAAATAAAATCTTTTAAAAAATAAATAAATAAACTGTAGGCTGAGATGAAATTAGCCTCTTTTAAAAAAGAAAGAAAGAAAGAAAAGCAACAAGAATGAAGTGACAACTTGGAAGATTCTCGAATACACACGCAGAGTGCAAGACACCTTACACAAAGCAGATAAAACTAAACCTGCAAGCTGGGATAGTGCTACCCTTTGGTGTAGGCAGTGGCTGAAGGACGGCCTGAGGGTGTCTTTGAATGAATCTGACTCTCCCAACCCAAGTGGTCAAGCCATGACCCAGGAGAGGCTGTCTTGGATTTTCCAACCCCAGTGACGCCACCACTGCCAATACCTTGTGGGGCAGAGATGAGCCATGCCTGATGGGCCCCATCCAAATTCCTAACGCATGGAATGAACAGTGAGCAATTTTTAAAAAAAAGGAAAGTGGTGTGCCCGGGGGTCTCAGTCATTGGGCGTCTGCCTTCGGCTCAGGTCATGATCCCAGGGTGCTGGTATCGAGCCCCACATCGGGCTGCCTGCTCTTCAGGAAGCCTTCTTGTCCCTCTCCAGCTCCCCCTGATTGTGTTCCTTCTCTCACTGTGTTTCTTTCTGTCAAATAAGTATTTTTTTAAAAAAGAAGTTTTTTGTTTTAAGCAACTAACTGTTACAATGTAGCAATAGATTACTGGAACAGTTTTTATTCATCTTTGAAAGGCTACTGAGACAGGGACCTAATCATTTCTGTATCCAGGGTGATGCTAAAAATATCTAACAGTATTTATTTATATTTTTTAGATTTTATTTATTTATTTGACAGAGACAGAGATCACAAGTAGACAGAGAGGAAGACAGAGAGAGAGGGGAAGCAGGCTCCCCGCTGAGCAGAGAACCCGATGTGGGGCTTGATCCCAGGACCTTGACCAAGACCTGAGCTGAAGGCAGAGGCTCAACCCACTGAGCCACCCAGGCACCCCTCTATTTAATATAAATAATTTAATTATTTATTAATTAATATATTATTTAATATAAATAATGTTATATGTTAATATACAAGTAAAATAATAAATTTAAACATCCTGTTTTATTATCTGAGTAAATGAAACAATATACCACAAAGCTTTTTACCAGCACGTATACGATGTAGCATAATTTATTAAATTACTTTGAAAATCGTGAATGATTTGTTAATGTTTTGAAATTGTTGGATGATCATTTCTCTGATGTGGCTGACTGTACTAGTTAAATGAGGGCTCTGTGCAGAACATGCTTTAACCATAGGGAATATAGTAAACTCTCCTTGGGAATTCTCCAATAAATTGGAAGTCATAAGGCATTTCAGTATTCTTAATTTGAGAATAATTTCAATATTCTTAATAAGTATCAAATGTCTCTTAATATTAATTATGTTGTTGGGGTGCCTATGTGGCTCAGTTGGTTAAGGATCTGCCTTTGGCTCAGGTCATGATCCCAGAGTCCTGGGATGGAGCCCTGCTTGGGGGGGGGTGGATCTCTGCTCAATGGGGAGTCTGCTTCTCCCTCTCCCTCCGCCAGCTGCTCCGGCTGCTTGTGCCCCTCCTCCACCCCCTCTCTCTCAGTAAAATAAATAAATAAAATCTTAAAAAAATATCAACTCTTAATCCTTTCTTAATCCTTGTAATAATCTCAGAGATTTTATTATTTTTTAAAGATTTTATTTATTTATTCAACAGACAGAGATCACAAGTAGGCAGAGAGGCAGGCAGAGAGAGAGAGAGAGGAGGAAGCAAGCTCCCCGCTGAGCAGAGAGCCCAATGTGGGGCTTGATCCCAGGATCCTGGGATCATGACCTGAGCAGAAGGCAGACACTTAACCCACTGAGTCACCCAAGCACCCCAATCTCAGAGATTTTAAAAATATATTCAACATCTTTATTATCAAGTATATATAAGATTATTGGTATGTCTTATTGAATCTATTAACATAATTTTATGACTTTTTGTCTGTCCTCAATCCATGAGGCCAAAACATCATTTGAACAGTTTCAGCATTTGATAAATAGAAAGATTTAAAAGTTTACTATAATTGTCACTTGTGGATTAAATAATTTCCTTATTATGTAATTAAACAACCAAAAGTTTCCCTTGGGATTCTTTCTTTCTTTCTTTTTCTTTCTTTTGCGGGGGTGGGGGTAGGAGAGGAGCAGAGGGAGAGAGAATCCATGCCCAGCACAGAGCCTGATGTGGGGCTTGATCTCACAACCCTGAGATCATGACCCGAGCTGAAGGCAGAGGCTTTAACCCACTGAGCCACCCAGGCGCCCCAGGTACCCCTGTTTTATTTCTAATTGCATACCCTCTCTCTTTGTTTCTCTTTCACCCACTCCTTTGTCATAGTTTCCAGTCCTTAGATTTATATCTTTAATCACTTTTATCCTGGACTTAATTAATCCAGTGGTTCTTAAACTGTTTAGTTTAAGACCCAACATATTTACTTTATTAAAAATTAAGGGGCGCCTGGGTGGATCAGTGGGTTAAGCCACTGCCTTCGGCTCAGGTCATGATCTCAGGGTCCTGGGATCGAGGCCCGCATCGGGCTCTCTGCTCAGCAGGGAGCCTGCTTCCTCCTCTCTCTCTGTCTGCCTCTGCCTACTTGTGATCTCTGTCAAATAAATACATAAAATCTAAAAAAAAAAAATTAAAACTAAGAAACGCAAAATAAATTTATTCTTAATTTATTTAAAGACAACAATAATAAGCCCATTAGAAGTGGATACAAATAACATATTGTAATAAAAATAACTGTATTTTCCAAAACAAATTTACTGAGAAAAGTGGCTTTTGCACTTAGTGCCAGTATTAATACAATGTAAAGGGCAACTCATATTTTTATGAAAATACATAGAAGACATCAATGTCTGACCTCATGGAAACCCTGAAATGGCCTGAAATCTTCAGGAATCCACACTTTGAGGACCATTGAATTGATCCAGCAGCTTCAACAATATCTTGTAAAGCACTGACTCTTCTATTATTTTTTTTAAAGATTTTATTTATTTACTTGAGAGAGAGAGAGAGTAAGAGAGAGAGCATGAGAGGGGAGAAGCAGACTCCCTGCTGAGCAGGGAACCTGATGTGGGACTCGATCCCAGGACTCCAGGATAATGAGTTGAGCTGAAGGCAGACACTTAACCGACTGAGCCACCCAGGCATCACAATTGAATTTTTTTTTTAAGTGATCTCTACCCCCCCTGATGGGGCTCAAACTCACAACCCCGTGATTAAGATAGGCGCCCAATAGGTGCTCTATAGACTGAGCCAGCAGGCGCTCCAACTGATATAATTTTTTAACTGCTTTGTCGTTCTAGGATCACAGCCTGGCTATCGAGATCCAAGTCTTCATTCCACTGTCATTATTTCAATCCCTGCTCTCAAATATTTTTTTTTTTTAAATTTTCTAAAACTTTGAAATGCTAGATTTTCTCCCTAGCATCACACTGGCACCACATGTGCAAAACAAAATGAAGCTTTTGCATGCATCTTCCTCATTGAAACCATTTTTCCAGAGCACTGACCATCAAATTCAATATATGATTTGATTTGATTTGATTTCTTCAAGATTTTATTTACTTATTTGACAGAGAGAGAGATAGCAAGACAGGGAAGACAAGCAGAGGGAGTGGGAGAGGGAGAAGCAGGCTTTCTGCTGAGCAGGAGCCCAGTGCACGGATCGATCCCAGGACCCTAAGGTCATGACTTGAGCCGAAGGCAAAGACACTTAATGACTGAGCCACCCAGGCACCCCTATGATTTGATTTTTAAATGCTATTCCTGTTAGCACCACATCATCTATAAGAACCAGTAAACAATTTTCCAAGCCTTCAATTATGCACTGTAAGTACAGGATTAAGATACATGTACGTGGGGTCCATGGCCAGGTGATGGCAGGCCTGGGGGAGATGCACCAGTGCCCTAACTGTCCCCGGCCAGCCTTGCAGATGGATATGGAAAACAGTTTCAGAGGGAGAAGGCCAAGTGTCTTTGGGTACAATGGAGCAGTTCTTCCCCAGTGCACACCTCTACAAAATAAGGGCTCACTCACTGGACCTTGACCTACCAACCAGCTGGGACCAGGAGCTGGGATAAGGTGGAAGCTAATGGGGCAGCTCATGACCAATGGGTGTGGTGTGTTCAGGAGGATGGGAGTCTGCTGTGCATAAGCCTGGAGCTACAGACCACTTCCTCCACTTCCAGAGTGGAGAGGGCTCTTTGGAGGGACATGAATTCCCACATCACCCAGAAGAAGGGCAGGGACACCAGAGAGCCAGATGAAGATGAGGAAGAGGCAGACAGCAAGGAGGAGATGGAGGTCATGGTTGGGGATGGTGTAGCCGGGACACAAGGGGTCTGCCCCCAGCCTGAACCCTCTGGTCCAGACTTCCAGACTACGAAGGAAGAGGATGGAATCCAGGATGGTTAGCCCATCTCTGGGAGAAGGAAATGAATGGAACTGGGAATGGTTTGTGCCTTTGTTTGCTAGTTGTTTGTGGGAGTTTTCTGGAGGGTTGTGGTCCTCTGGACTGGTTACCCCATCCCTGCCCTCTGCCCCACTCCCCTTCCCGTCTAGCTCCCACCAGGGGAAGAAGAGCCCTAGGGTCCTTGGTCTTGGGATTGATGGGACCTGGTTCACCATACTCCCTTGTTGGTTTCCCAACACAGTGCCTCTTGGGAGGAGAGATGAGTGGGTGTGGGTGTGGCTGGAGAAGCTACACGCTGATTGACAGTGGGCAGGTGCCGTTGGGAATAAACAGGAGAGGCAGGAGAACCAATACTCAGCCTCAGAGAGTTGAGTATTGTTGTTGTTCTCCTTTTTAAAGTTTATTTATTTGTTTTAGTAATCTCTACACCCAAGGTGAGGCCTGAACTCACGACCTCGAGATCAAGAGTCACATACTTTTCTAAGCCAGCCAGGCGCCCCACAGCCTGGTACTTTTGCACAAATAAACAGATGGACAAATGGAGCACAGCAGCCCTCTGAAAGTTTCCAAAATAAACTGTTTTTTTTTTTTTCTTTAACAACAACAACAAAGCAAAGCAAAAATACTTGTATGGGAAACAATAGGCGTGTCATTGACAATGATAGAAATTGTACAGCCTGATCCGTAAGTTTTCCAAAACACTGGGGTTGACTTGGAGATGTGCTGCCCAGAACTCGGGGAGGAAGGATGCACCTTCCTTCCGGCTGGGGAAATTCGGTTAGCCTTCGGCTCTCTGCTCCTTCAGGCCTGACAGCAGCCTGGCCCACGGGGGTCACACCTGCAGCTCAGCCCTATCAGGTGATGAGGTGAGCTGGGGCATTCTGGCTCAGTGTAAGTCAAGTCTGAAGCTTCGCTCCAGAGCTTTCTGCTGCCGTGGCCCAGGCTTGGTCAAGCCTGCATCCCAGTTCTCTCTCTGCCAATGTTTCACCCACCCGCTCCTGCCACCCGTGTTAATTTCTAATAATCACCTTGCGCCCAACTCTGGGTCAGCCCCTGTTTCTACAAACCCACCTGGGACAGGGTTTTCTCATTTCAGTCGATACGCGTTTCACAAGACGGCGCAAAGCTCTAGATCACAAGGATATGTTGATAAAATATTTCTTTTTAGGCGTTTTAATATTTCAGTTGCTTTATTTGGAAAAAACTGACTCATGATATTCCTTGCAATTTATCTCAGCGATGTTTGCAAATATTCTGTATTTTGCCTGTTAGCATGAACAGAACATTACGGTCGTTCCTAGGAAATACATGTTTAGCAGTTTTAACGTCTTTTTTAAAAAGATTTTATTTATTTATTTATTTATTTGACAGAGAGAGAGAGAGAGAGAGAGACAGTGAGAGCAGGAGCACAAGCAGGGGGAGTGGGAAAGGGAGATTCAGGGGGAATGGGAGAGGGAGAAGCAGGCTCTTGCTGAGCAGGAAGCCGAATGTGGGGCTTGATCCCAGGACCCTGGGATCAATGACCTGAGCCAAAGGCAGACGCTTAATGATGGAGCCACCAGGCACCACCAGCAGTTTTAACTTTTAATGATCCAAACTCTGAGCACCATTTGGGTCCAACAGTTATGGCAACAGCAAAAATAAGCTACTTGGGATCTTGGATGAAATAATCAAACTGGTTTGTCACTTTAGAAATGCAAATTTTATTCCAGTTCTTGAACAATATGGAAAGATTCTCCTTGCTGTTGTCGTATTACCAGCAAATTCCTAGGCTGAAGCCTAGGTATAATTCCAAAAGAAGTCTGTTTATGATTCAGAAGAATTGTGAATTGTGGCTATGATATTTCCTAAAAGCTTTACAAAATATATCCAAGTCTTGTTGTCTCTTCATTTTATGTGTTTATTTCAATAATTTATTATAAATTCATGCGTGTATAAATGCCAAAGCCCTGCATACTAACTATTCCCAAGAATTCAAAGCCTCAGCAGCAGGATCAGAGTAGAAACAATAGAATTGAAATAGAAGCAATGATGTCATTTGAAAAGAATGATAAACGAGCGATTCTCCTAGACCTCTAGTACCTCCCTGCCCAGGAGACTGGGCTGCAAACGTTCCTCACATTTACTTTTCCAAGAGGCCCTTTTCTCACCATGACATCCTACAGCATTTGGCTGATGAAGTTTATACTAGCATTTATGTTAGTAATTCATTTTACCTCTCACTGGGGTTACTGTTATGCAGTTTACTAACTAGCACTGACGCATTTCAACTGCTTATCAATAGTCACATTTATGTGCATGCGCACACACAGAGTTAAATTGGACAAATTAAGACCAATGAAAGTGATTCAGATTAGTCATGCTGAGTGATTTCAGAAGCAAACTAAAATCCCCCTTGCCTCCATTCCTGAAGAAAGCCTGAATTTGACCCATGGTAAATACTTTCTGGGTTGTACGTCCAGTCCCTTCTTCTGGGAACATCTCTCTGACCTTCCTCCCATTCCACCCCCTGCCCTGTCTCTCTGTTGCACCTGTGGACTTGCCTTGGGAACAGTCCTAGTTACACAACTTGGATTGCCTCCCTCGTCTCCAGTTCCTGGCTTTAAGATGATTGTTCAGTGCACCTCATCTCAGGTGGGCCAATCAGAATCCCTTCCTTAAGAATTTGGATTTGAGGGGCACCTGGTGGCCCAGCTGGTTAAGGTCATGATCCCAGGGTTCTGCTCAGTGGGGAACCTATTTCTCCCTCTGTCTGCCACTCCCCCTCCTAGTTCTCTCTCTCTCTCTGTGTCAAATAAAATTTGTAATGTCCTAGTGTGGGGATGTAATTTTTTTAAAAGGTTTTATTTATTTATTTGACAGAGATTACAAGTAGGCAGAGAGGCAGGCAGAGAGAGAGGAGGAAGCAGGCTCCCTGCGGAGCAGAGAGCCTGATGTGGGGCTCGATCCCAGGACCCTGAGATCATGACTTGAGCTGAAGGCAGATGCTTTAACCCACTGAGCCACCCAGGTGCCCCTGGGGATGGAATTTTAATGACATTAAATATAAACAGCTCAAAATCATGTATTAATTATAGTCAGCATCAACTCCTAGCACATGGGACCTTGTGAACAAGGCTAGGCTATGAATTATGTCTCACGGCAAAAGGTCTGAGACACAGATAAATGTAAAATATCCATTGACTTAGATGACAGAGGGTATACCTGTCCTCATCTGGGACAGTGAGGTGACCAGCAGGAAAGTCAGAGTGCTGCTCCCGGTTGGTACTAACCCCCAGAGGGGTGTCTTGGCACACAGACCCTGAAGGCAGCATCTTCAGCCACTTCTGGGCAGCCTGGGAAAGTACCCCCTGTGCTCCCCGAGATGCTGACTGCCAAGTACAACATGGGAAAGGCTGTCAGACCTAGTCTAGATGTATACCTCCCCATTGCTCCCTGCTCTCCAGAAAATGTATGCTAATTGTTCCTGCAGGGAACAATTCTGGAATTGTAGAAAGAATAGGAAGAATTCTCCAGACATGTGTTAGATAAACCACCCTTATGTGGGTATAGATGGTCCATCCCTGGAACTGAAGAGCTTTGATTTTGTTCATACGAGAGCTACTGGGGGAGTATACAGAAGAGGGAAGGGGGAATCGTCCTGAGGGCACTGGTCTGGGATTTGGGAAGTACCGCCTAAAGCTTTGACTTCACTTTACTTACCTGGCAGTTTCGTAAATTGTTCTTTGGATAAGCCAGGCACTGGTTAAATGCTTCACATGCTTAACTCACTTAATGGACCTGATGAGACAGTTACTGTCTTCACTTTACAAGTGAGGAAACTGAGTCACAGGAAGTTATAAGTAACTTATTCAGAATCCTACAGCCCATAAGATGCATTCCTGAAGACCTATTTTTTGGGTAGTGGTGGTGGGGGATTAGCACATTAAATCCTATATTCCAGGGCACCTGGGTGGCTCAGCCTGTTAAGCCTCTGCTTTTGGCTCAGGTCACAATCTCAGGGTCCTGAAATCCATCCCACACCTCTCTCTCTCTCAAATAAATACAAAAAATCCTTTTAAAAAATACTATACCCTATTTAAATATCCATATTTAAACATTTACAATAAAGAAGCTTTCTTTTTTTTTTTTAAAGATTTTATTTATTTATTTGACAGACAGAGATCACAAGTAGGCAGAGAAGTAGGCAGAGGGAGAGGAGGAAGCAGACTCCCTGCTGAGCAGAGAGCCCTATGCAGGGCTTGATCCCAGGACCCTGGGATCATGACCCGAGCCGAAAGCAGAGGCTTTAACCCACTGAGCCACCCAGGCGCCCCAATAAAGAAGCTTTCAAACAGGGAAAAGAATCATTTCCAGATGAATTTTTGTGTCCCTGTGCATATTTGCTTCATTTGCTTTTCTGTTTGGAAGGCTCCAGATCTCTCCATAGTGTCCAACACTCACCTGGGCTAGATTTTGAGATAGGGGTAGAATGACGTAGGTATGCACAGAAGTGATAGAAGAATTCCAAGACCCTACATTTTGAGGGTTTGAGGAAGGGAGGTTCTTCCTCTGAGAATTCCAGCTGGAGGTTCTTAGGGTCTCTGTGCCGCCTTCAGGTCAGTTTGCCGGGATGGACCTGGGGTGGGAAATGTGGTTCTGGTGGTAAGGGATAACCTAAGTTCAAATATACTAAACAACTGAACATACCGGGATATATGGGGTCTGAGTTTTCTAAGATATTTTCAAGTTTATTGTCTATAAAAAGGTTTTGTAAGACTCTTCCTTGAGGAAAGTTGCCAGGTAATTTCTTTGACGCTTGAACTTCAATAATCAGGGAGAAAAGCAAGCTCCCTTAAAACTATTCAAAGGTAAGCCTGAGAGCAAACTAGCAGGATATCTGGTGGTTGGAAGCAGGGGTTCTCATTATGAGGGCCGTGGAAAATGTATTCAATACCGAGTCTGCGTGCATAAACATTTCTCCGGAAAGAGGGTCTTCAGCAGTCCTCAGCTTCTCACAGAAGTGAAGGGACCCCCAAAATGTGCAAAGCCCCTGCCCAGCCACATCTTCAGGGACCCTGGGGAGTAAACCCAGATAGGTCAGGGAAGACACGCAGCTTGGCAGCACGACCTCCGCTTTCAGAGGGCGTGGGGAAAGCCGGGCTCTAGGAGATGGTCCTTTGCTCTGACCGGTTCCCTGAGGTCTGTACTGCACAAGAGATGCCTGGTCCCTCCTGCAGTTGGGAGTTCACGACCCGCTTCCCCGAAGCCCGCCTCCCAGTGGGCTCCAGCCCGGGTCGTGGCAAGCTCGAATCTACTCCCAGGCCCAGCACGAAGGCTGCAGCGCGTAACGAGCTGTGGTTCCAACAGCTCGCATCCTTCTTCCCCGCCTGGGCGAGGGACTGGGGACGGGCCTCCACAACAGTGCCGCGTCCCCGGACCCGCGCGCACTCATTTTCCTGGCGGAGGGAACCGGCCTTGGCGGGCGCAGCGTCCTACAAGACGTGCTGACGTCGCGTTGGGCCGGCAGTCGGCTCGGGAGCGGCCGGCGCGCTCTTGTGCGTTGGGCCTCGCTGCGAGGCAGGGAGGCGCGCACGGACGGTGGTTGTGCTGGTCCTAGGGCGGCGGCCGCCTCCGCAGGAGCACCCGGGGCTGAGGGGGCCGACGCGGCCGGACGAACTGGGGATGGGGAGGACCGAGCCCCGCACCTCTCCCGGTCGCGCGTGCTGCTCCGGGGGTGCACAGTGACGGCTGCGGCGCCCCTGGCCGGGCAGCGCTGAGGCCGCTTCGCCAAGGGAGCCTTCGGCCGGCGGCGGGCCGGGCCATGAGGAGCGGCCGGGGCCGGGCCAGGCCTCGCTGATCCCGGCCCCGCGCGGAAGCCTTCTCCGTTTCCGCTCCGGCCTCTCGGCATGAGTGTCCGCTTGGGCCGGGGGCCGCGGCTGCCCCAGTCCGGCGGCCCGCGGGCGCGCTCCGGGTCGGCGGGCTCGCGGTGCTGAGCCCGGCCCGCCCCGCTGCCGCTGCCCGCCCGCCCGCCCGCCCGCTGTATGCCCCGGGGGCGCGGCCATGGAGGTGGTGGGCGACTTCGAGTACAGCAAGAGGGACCTCGTGGGACACGGGGCCTTCGCCGTGGTCTTCCGGGGGCGGCACCGCCAGGTGAGCCCCGCCGGCGGGGGCGAGGCCGGGGTCTCTTGTGCCGCGGCCGGACAGGGTGATCCTGAAACTTGGCGACGCCGCGGGCGCAGAGACCCCCCCGGGGTCGGCTGGCCGCCCTGAGGCCTGCCATTGTGCGCGCTGTCAGTGTCGCGGGGTTTGTTTTGGTCGGGCGAGGATTGTTTTGAGGCCGAAGCCGCTAGGCAGCGCTCCACCTACCGACGGGCCGCTCGGCCTCTGATTTCCTCCTTGCAGAGCGCCTGGCAACCGGAGTGCACTTAGGGGCTCACCGTCCTGGGCCGCGGGGACGTGCCTTCCCACCAGAATGTGCCCAGGATACGAGTCGGAAAGGACAGCACGGTCCCCTGCCCAGCTCCGGGCTCGGGCGTGGACGCACCTTAGGTTTTTCCGCACCCTGGGCTGCCAAGGCTTGTCACTTTTGAGGTCGATAATTGCAGACCCAGCGGAAAACGGGCTGGTTTCCCGTTAGCCCGAGACTTTCTCAAACTCGGGGCGGGGTGGTATTGCATTTCCCGGCGTTGGTTCCTCTACGCGCGGACGAGCCCCGTACCACCTTCCCTAAGTGGGGTTAGACTGGCCGGTGGAAAAGATGGTTGGATGCTGCCTTTTTCCATCCCAGTAAACATAAACGCAAATTCAAAAATGTCTTAAAGCTCTTGCTGTTCCACAAACAGGGGCCCACGAGGTTTTCGAATCTAAAAAAATTTGGGAAGAGCACGTAGGGAGTGGAAATAATCAGAGGCGTTTGAAATAAATCCTTGTTCGCAAGGGGCCTGTTAAAAGTGGGCTTTTTTTTTTTTCCTTATCAGAGTAATAAAAACTTACTTTCCTTTAATATGAGAATAACCGCAAACTCAACGGAAAGTAATTAAAAGAGGACTAAATCTTGCCAGGCGATCAAATACCGCCTTCCAGTTTATTATCTGCATTTCTCTGTAACTTTAAAGTGACTATAAACTTTGTCCTTTGTTTCACTTCCTTCTGGTTACTATGTGGTCTTCATAGTTACTGTTTTTAGTGGCTGTCTTGTAGGACATTAGCTTTTAATTTATGAAATCCTTTTCCTATTGGAGATTCAGATTCTTTTCCATCCTCCCCTCCCCCACTGTTTATGAATTTGCTAAGAACACCTTGTAGATGATGTTTCTGTAAAACAATTTCCCTGAATAACACTACTTTTCCTTTTCAGAAAACGGATTGGGAGGTAGCTATTAAAAGTATTAATAAAAAGAACTTGTCAAAATCACAAATACTGCTTGGGAAGGAAATTAAGATCTTAAAGGTATGTTGCTTTATGTGGTATTTCATACTGGGTTAAAACTTATTTTAAATTAATGCATGATGACATCTTTAGTAATTTTGGCCCTTGGAGCCAGGTTTGAGAATTTTCACCTGTTGCTCTCATTTTTGCATGCTCAGTTTTTTGAGACATTTGAGTACTCGGAAGCTATTTTTAAGAACAGATGTTTGTGGCCTGTGGCCAGCGCCTAGAGGGATTCTGTGAAGACTGATTTTAGCTTCTAATTTCTTCTTTTCTCTAGTTATTGTGTTACTGTTTGAGAAGAGGCACAGTCTTCTTATCCCTTTAGCCCTTCTCTTGATCTCTTTCAGGTGACACTTAAATATGGGGGTGGAAACTGGGGGGAGATAGAATCTTTTTTCCTTGTAAATCGAAAAAAAAATTTATTTACCTTGGAAGTGGTCTTTTTAGATCACTCACAAGCAGTGTTATCCAAGTGAGGTGCTTTGGGGAAAAAAATGGTCATCCAGTCAAATACATGTGGAAAATCCCGTTTACTGCATACTTCTTGGAGAGTCACAAAGCACTTTGCTCAGTAAAGAAAATCTGAAAAATTGCGCAATGAAGAAACTGGCTTAGGTGTGTTTAACTCTGTGTTCCCCAAGCTGATGTGAACATAGAGCTCTCACCTCAAACCAGTTTTCATCAAAACTACTACTCTGTGGAGAGCTCTTTGGTAAGAATTATAGCTCTTTGAGCTAAGAATCATGCTTTGTTTTCTTTCAGGCAAATAATGTGCTCTTAAAAAGCACTTTGGAATTTCATGCCTTTATTGCTGTTAGAAATGTATATTGAATTCGAAAGACCCCCAGAGAGTCTGGTCATACTAACTGTGACATTTATTTTGTCAGTGAGATACTCACCTTGTTAAGAGTCTAAGTAAGAAACGATCTTGGTGAAGAAGCATTTAGGATTCAGGTAGTTTGATTGGGCACATTTCCTCTTATTCTTTATAGATTGAATTGTTCTAATCCAGTAATGGAAGTGTAGTATACAGAAAGAGTATATAGTACGTGTATGTGTGTGGACACTTAGTATTTATTTGCATGTTAAGATATATTTATTAGAGCGATCACAAATATTTTAAATTCTCAATTTCCTTAACAGGAACTTCAGCATGAAAATATTGTAGCACTCTATGATGTTCAGGTACCTCCTTATTATTATTATCATTTCTTAATTTGCATGTTAGTAAAGAACTTTGCTATTTCTTACAAATTTAAGTGGATTGTAATAGAAATAGAAAATTGCCTTATTCTTGTTGGAAAGGTATATAGTTTGAATTACATGTTTATTAACTAAAAAACTGTTTAAAGTAGTGTAGAGGGATAGGAGGGAGTAATGTGCTGCACGAGTATAGTTATAGTTGTACTACAGGAGTAGTGTTGGTTTAGGTCAAGGAGAGGAATACTGATACCAGATCTAACATTTCTTTTTTTCCCTACCATTTCTGTAATAAATGTAAAAAGGACTGTTGTGGGCTATTTAAAAATCAGAGCTTTATTTTTACTGCAAAAGCAACATTTGTTAATTGTGGAAGTATTAGGAAAAAAATAAAAACAAAGAAAGCATACATATTCATCACCTGATATATCTGTGTTTATCACCATGGCATACGGGAGAGTTGAATTTTATTTGGAAGTGGGAAGGCAAAGTTCTGAGGTTCTCTTCTAAGGCAACATTTTTCCCCTTGGAAATCCTTTTAAAATGCCCAATTTTGGAGAAAATTACTATTTGGGAGGGGCAGAGCACCAGAATAAGTAGTTATCTTATATTTAGGGGCCATATTGTGTTTTAAATTCTAGAATCACTGTTTTCTAGTGTGGTAGCCACTGTGTGAGAGCCACAGTGATCTGAGATCTTCGGGGAGGGGCGGGTAGGGCAGCCGACTCGGCTTCTCCCTGAATTCTCACTAGGATTCTTACTAGGACTAGTGTGCTTGATTTACTTTATTTCCTTCTTTTGTTTTTCTTAGTCTGGACAGTTGAATCCCAGTAAAGTAAATGGACATGTTATATGAGCCTGCTGTATGTATTTCTAGCTCAAACCTTTTCTGTGCACACTTCCATTACTCGAATTCATTTGTTTTCTAAAGCTTGGAGTGGCTACTATGTGCCAGACATTGTTCTAAGGGTTAGGAATAAAGCTGGGAGTAAAACAAAGTCCTTGCTTTCAGTGTGCTTAATTTTAGTGGGGTGACACAAAATGGACTATGAGACAAAAGGACAAAACGCCCTTCGTGTGCTGCTTTTTTGCATGTAGTGACTTTTCACATAGTCCTATCATACTATGAAGTATTTAACTAAACCCACGTTACAAGATGTTTATTTTTTTTTCCATTGCAGAAAGTGTTATGAGGGTATTAAATAAATTCTGAACATAGCTTGGATTCTTTACGTTCAGTTTCTAGCATTGGAATCACCAGGGCAGATAAATAGCACACAGAGTTGTAAAGTTTTTGACTGTAGTGTGTGATTACTCTCCCCCAAAATTGCAATTTAAATTTCGTGTGCAGACTATGTGAGTGCTGTGGGATGTGCTCATTACCTGTTTAAATAGGTGTAACTCATTCCTTTAAGAAATTGAAAGCAGCATAGCAAGAAATGGGAAAAAACTTGAAAGTCAAAACTAAACTTATCTCACCATCCCTGGTTGAAATGTTGATTCTCCTCAGAGCTGTTTGTGTAGTTCATCTTACTCTCTGGAGACAGAGGGCACCAAGTGGTACAAGTCAGTGCCTGGTACAAAAATTGTTTAAATAATATTAACTCTTAATTTCCCTTTTTTTTTTTTTTTAAAAGATTTTATTTATTTATTTGACAGACAGAAATCACAAGAAGGCAGAGAGGCAGGCAGAGAGAGAGGAGGAAGCTGACTCCCTGTGGAGCAGAGAGCCCGCTGTGGGGCTCAATCCCAGGACCCTGGGATCATGACCGGAGCTGAAGGCAGAGGCTTTAACCCGCTGAGCCACCCAGGCACCCCTAATTTCCCATTTTTTGAGAAGCACAGACAACCCTGTCAATTGCAGAGGAGATTTGGCTTTCAGAAAATAGAGAGTATACTTAGATTTCATTCTATTAGAAAAATGTTCTTAAGCACTAGCTTTGGTTGTAGAGTGAGATATTTAGGAGTAACAAGTACTCAGAAACCTGAATTATCAAACGATCAGGAATTTTAAGATGACTGCATTAAAATGTTTGTATTTTGTGCATTTTGTATACTACTAGAAATATGGACATTTATGGAATATCAGTCAAATACATTTTTGAGCATTTGACTAAGGAGTAAACAGTCTTAACCTAATATTTTAGATTTGCTTCCTTAATTGCTTCCATTATGTTGGTAGAGACAGTACAGTAATTTTATCTACTTGAAATAAACATTGTTTTTCCTGGCCATCAGTTTTGGAGATTTGTCTAAAGTTTATGGATACACTTTTATAAATTGAGAACTTCCAACACTGTAAAAAATCAAGTTTCAGTTTAGATGACACTTAAAAAGCAACATGCTTTCCCTAATGAAAAAAATTAGTATATCCCCATAGTTAAAATAATCATTATGAACATGAATAAATTAGAAAAGAAATAGCAATTTTCAGAGATAAATTGAGTTTTCAAAATATATATATATATATATATATATATATGCAGCTATAATCATTTATACTTAGATTTTTAAGCTTTGCATTGTGAGGGACTTAATAATAGTATTTTTATATAAATGCAACTTGTTTTATTAGACTTAGTGTATTTTGGATACCTTTTCATATCAACAGAGTACCATTGGCTAAATGATAATTACTTGAAACCCAGCTGTGGCCATTTGGGTTGTTTCTTATTTTTCCGTGTTAGAAACAGTGCTGCAGAGAAAGCTGTGTACATATCTTTGCTAATTTAAATGAGTGTTCCAGTAGAGTAAATTCCTGGTCATGAAATCATCTGGTAAAAGCTATTAGCATGTTGCCTTGCAGAAGGTTGTACCAATTTATTTTGATTTAATGACCTGGTTAGTTGTCATTTTTTTTTTCCTTAAATCATTAATGCATTGGCCATCTTCATGTTTTATTTGCTTTTTTGTATTCTTCTGTGACTTTCCTGTTACCATTCTGTGGTGCTTTTGTTGTGTTCATTGTTCTTACTGATTTCTTTGTAATAAGTATTTCTTGGATCAGTTAATGAGAGTATACAGGAGTAGAGTGGTAAACAAAATAGAAATGGTCCTTGCATATTGGGGAAGAGGACAGGAAGCAAATAGCTACTTATTCAAAGTGTGCACCATGCTGTGAAGGAGAAGAGGACAGTTAAGACCTTTGAGAAGAAAGGGTATGGGGGTGAGGGGAGTAGGGCTCCCCACTTTGTGGGGTGGGGAAGACTTGGTGAAGAAATGGTGTTAAGCTTGATGGAAGAGTGGGAGACGGCCAGGCCTAGGTAGGTGGGAGAAGGGCAGATAAGAGCCCCAAGCAGAGAAGTCTTCTGTGTAGAGCAGACGGGAAGGATGAGAGCTTGAGGAGCTGGGAGAAGCCTGGGTCAGGGGTGGGAGTGCAGGGGTGTGGGGAGGGGAGTGGTAGCTGGTGATGGCCTTAATGCTGGCAGGGGCCACAGGCAGTCTTGATTCTGACTTCAGTGGCACTAAGCCACTGAAGACTTTTAAGAGCAAGAGAGAGATACCATTTCTGTTTTTCAAAAGATACCTATCTTTGAGCCTTCTGGACAGGAGATAAGTATTGTCAGGAGTACTTCACCGGCGTACTTGTCAATTGTCAGGATAAATATCCACCGCTAGGTAATTTCTAGGGTTGTGAGGAAAAGATGATTCATTTAATAAAATGGTGCTGGCAAAGCTGAGTTGTCTGAGAAAAAGTAGTATGGATCCCTATTCTCATCATTTTCTTTCTTTTTTTTTTTTTTTTTTTTTAGATTTTATTTATTCGACAGACAGAGATCACAAGTAGGCAGGGAGGCAGGCAGAGAGAGAGGAGGAAGCAGGCTCCCTGCTAAGCAGAGAACCCAACGTGGGGCTCGATCCCAGGACTCTGGGATCACGACCTGAGCCAGAGGCAGAGGCTTTAACCCACTGAGCCACCCAGGTGCCCCAGTTCTCATCATTTTCCACAGTAATTCCCAAATGAATTAAATGAATTAAAAAGAATTTAATTTCCAAATGACTTTAAATATATAAAATAAAGAGCAAGAGTCTTAGAATAATATATATATTTTAAGATTTTATTTATTTATTTGTTTTTTTGAGACAGAGCACTAGCAGGGAGGTGAGTAGAGGGAGAGGGAGAAGCAGGCTCCCCACTGAGCAGGGAACCTGATGTGGGGCTCGATCCCAGGACCCTGAGATCATGGCCTGAGCTGAAGGCACACGCTTGACCGACTGAGCCACCCAGAGCCCCAGGAATCTTAGAATAATATTTAGATGACTGTAATTCAAGAGTTGGAAAGGTATTTTAAATCAAGAAATTCAGAAGCTATAGAATTTTTCAAAGGTTGCCTTATGGCAAATAGTACCATGAACAAATGGACAGGCATAAAAAGGAACAAACTTGATACCTGCCACAGCATATTAATTTTAAACATAAGCTTGTGTTTCAATGTCCTGATTGGGTGGGGGCCTGTGGTGCAGGTCCTGAAAGAACTCACTCAGCGCAGAACAGAGGAGCTAGACGTTTGCTGAATATGCCATAAGGGAGCAGTGGGCAGGAGGGAAGGGAGAGACTGTCTTTGGAGGAGGCAGTGGTGGGGACTGTATTTATAATGCAGAGTGAAGAGGTAGGGGCACATATAGAACTTTCCATTTTTTGTTATCTATGTGGTTACGTTGGTCACTTAGGCTCTGTGACCATTTCAAGGCGGGTCACTTAAGGAGCCTGTTTGCAGCATGGAGGTCGTTGTGGGTCTTTCTGCCTGGCTCACATTTCCATTGCTCAAGCCTGTTGCCTAAAAGTGGCCTCTATAGTGCTGAGGAAAAGAAGCCAGCCATATACAGCTCCTGTTTACGATTCCTTGTTTGGGAGCTCTGAGAAGAGGCAGAACTGAGTGAGGGTGGTAGAAGTCAGGGAAGGCGCAGGAGAGGGTGGTGCCTCCAGGGAGCCAGGGACAGCCAAGGGGATGAAAGAACTTTCTGGATGATGGAAATGATCTGTCTTTCGATTGGAAGGGTGGTTACATTTGTCAAAACCCCTGAAATGTATACTTCAACCGGTGTATGTTAATGAATATACATTATACTATAGTAAAATTTTAAAAAAGAGGAAGTATTTACAACACAACAAATACCAGGCTAATATCTCAAACATATAAATTGTCTCACAAATTGGTAAGGAAAAGATAACCCAAAGAGACAGTAAGCGAAGGATATAAATTGTTGGTTCTCATAAGAGAAATAAAAATGGCTAATGTGTGAAATATTCTCTCTCTCTCTTTCTGATAAATAAATAAATAGGGGGGAAAATAAATAAATAAATAAGGGGAGAAAAAAAGGGACGACTGGGTGGCTCAGTTGGTTAAGCTACTGCCTTTGGCTCAGGTCATGATCCCAGAGTCCTGGGATCGAGTCCCGCCTTGGGCTCCTTGCTTAGCCGGGAGCCTGCCTCTCTCTCCGCCTCTGCCTGCCTCTCTGCCTGCTTGTGTGCTTTCTCTCTCTCTCTTTCTGACGAATAAATAAATAAATAAAATCTTTAAAAATAAAATGGCTAATGTATGAAATGATATTCATGAACAAGTAGCAGGGAAATGTAAATTAAAGAAACAGTGAGATGTCCCTTCTCACGCATCCCTTTGGCAAATTAAAAAGTGCCTCAGTTCCTACTGGTGGAAATGAGGAGGAGGTGTACAGTGTGCTCATGGATCACTGGTAGAAATGGGAGTTGTTAGAACATTTTTGGTATGCTGTTGGACAATATTTTGCTTCCACACCCTGTAAGAATATTCTTAGCGTTTGCAGTCAGACTAATCCCGGTGATGTAAGTCAGGGCTTATTGGTCCTTTGCTCGGGCTCTGCAGCAGCTCCCCATTTTTATCAAAGTAAACGCCAAAGTACTTACTTGCACGGCATGACCCTAATATCTCTGACCCGCCTCCTAGTTCCCTGGGCTTGCTGCTTCTGCTCCGTTCTCAGGGCCTTCCTCTTCCTTCCCTAAGGCCTTTCTTCCCAGGTACACCGTATATACAGATGTTTCTCTGTCTTTGTAGTACATATAGACATATTCTCAGCCTCCTTGAGGTCTTTACACAAGTGTTATGTTTTCAACAAATACATTTCAGCTTTCTTCAGCCACCCTCAGTAGAATCGCAGTCCCCTCCCCAGCACTGTCTCCCTTCCCTACTTGTTTTTCAAAGCACTCATGACCCTCTAATAGATTTTATATATTCAATTCTTTTGTTTGGTGTCTCTCCCCGACTCTTACCTCTTAGAACTGAAGCTTAACGAGAATAGGGCATGTATCTCTATCCTCACCACCTAGAACAGTGTCTTTTATATAGTGGGCAGTTTAAAAATATTTGAATATTACCATTAGAAATACACACTTTTTACTACAAGAAAGTTGTGAAAAGGTGACATACCAGCTGGAAATACTGACTATTTGGAGGGGTGGAGATAAGCAAAAAGGTGGAAATGGATTATGTTAAAACATACAAAAATGTATGTATGTGCCCCATTTGTGTGTGAGTGTACGTATGAAGGTGTAAACTATCAGGTCAGTCTCAGATGGTGAGATGAAGGTGACTTCTTTCAAATGTGTTGTATCTTAAGGTCTTGCAATAAACATTTTGTAATTGAGGAATAAAAGTGATTTTCTTTTTTTGTGGGGGAGTATTCACTTCTGCTTTCTTTCTTTCTGTAATGCTTGGGCAGTCTTCTGATTATGAATTTGCATTCCAGGTCCTTTAACGCCAGTGAGGCAGTACATACATCTAAACATTAGCTTTAACCATTATGGTTAAAGGTTAGGTTATGGTTAAATGGTTAGGAAAAGAAATATTCTCTGTTATAAATCAGTGGGCATAGGTGTCTGTTAAAGTATGTAAACCACTGGCTACTCTGGAGAATGGGCAGGGGTGGGTATGGGGACACTGCGGGTGAGGGGTCTGGGTGATAGCGGTGGCACCCCTGGAAATGGAGAGGCCTAGATGGATGGGTGAGACATTTAGGAAACAGGGCTGATAGTAGCTGTGTGAGGTGAAGAAGAGGAAGCAGACTGTGTGAGGTGTGTGTGGTGAAGTAGCTGTGTGAGGTGCAGAAGAGGTGAAGCAGACTCCCTGTGGAGCTGGGAGCCCGATCTGGGACTCCATCCCGGGATGCCAAGATTCAGCCATCCTGAGGCCCCGCATCTGTTCTTTAATAGCCTCTAGGTTTCATATCACGTAGGGAGTTCTCCACTATGAAATTTTAAAAATGACCCTCTGCCATTTTCTTCTAGTCTTTGTGGTTTTGGTTTTCGTATTTATGTCTTTGGTCTCTGGAATTTATGTGCAGAGAAATGATATAGGGGCTCATCTGATTTTTCAGAAGGGTAACCCAAACTTTTACCTGTTGTTGAGTACAACTGCAGAAGAGGGTGATACTGTGGGCCTGTTGCAAAGAATCAGGCAATTTGAAGAATTACGGGCAAATCGGGTTTAGATTAGGGAAGTCCTTTGTTATCACTTATTAAGTTTGTAACTGGGGCCCAAGGGTACATGAGCACCTGGTGCCTGGGGTCCCGAATGGACCAGGTTTGACCATTCACCACTAACAAAATACAAAGACAGAGAAATGAGTGGTGGTGAAAGGAAAAAGGAACTTTTTAGTGCGGCCAACACTGGGAAGACAGCCTAGAGTAACTCTCAAAAGATGATCTCCAAAGTGCTGAAAATACTTCAAGGTTCATGTAAGGAAAATGTGGGGCAAAGATTGGTGGGTACATGCAAGTGGACAGGAAAGGCCACCCTTAGGTGACCTGGGGGCTCTCTGAAGGTCACCTGATTAACATAACAAAAGAGCCCTTCATCTCTCATCCTTTAGGCGTTTACAAGGATTTTCTTTCTTCTTTTATGAATAACCCATAGAAGTCACCTAAGGGGTGGAGAATGAATCAGGAAGAGTAGCAGACAAATGGTGAGGGGTGGGTTTCAGGAGTCCAGACTTTGCTTTCAATTTTTCTCATGCTCTTTACTGAATTGTTTTGTTACTTTAGTTTCTCCCCTTCTGATCCTGAGCATCTGAATTCTGCTGGAAAGAGCACCTAGTCATGCTATCTGGTTTTTAAATTCACTTTGTCTTTATTGTTCTTTCAAATTACAGAAGTAATAGGCCATAAGTGGAAAAACAATTTAAGTAGTCTAGCAGTGTATAAAGTAAAAAAGAGATGCCCTCTGCTGATAGCTCCCTTTATTTCTTTTTCCAGAAAAAAACCACTGTTGTGCGTCCTTCAAAAGACTTTATTTTTTTTCCAATTTATTTATTTTCAGAAAAACAGTATTCATTATTTTTTCACCACACCCAGTGCTCCATGCAAGCCGTGCCCTCTATAATACCCACCACCTGGTACCCCAACCTCCCACCCCCCCGCCACTTCAAACCCCTCAGATAAGACTTTATTTTTTATTTATAAACACCACCCCCTTGGTAAAGGGAGATGATAACCCAAGCCGGCTTACTCATAGGATGCTCTCAGGCTGGCTAATACAATGTAAACCCAAGGAGAATAATCCTGAGGATTGTGTTTTTAGTTGAACAAATTGTTTTTTAAATTGATTCATCTAAATTTTTGTATTCTGGCATAGAGTTCTTCATAATAATACCTTGCTTCCCCCCCCCCCTTAGGGATTTTCTATCTTATTAAGGAGTTTGAGTAGGGAAATGATAAATTGAATTCATTGTGTTTAATTCTGTGGATGGAAGTTCCCCAGGGAGGAGTTGAGGATGAGGATTTCCTGAGTTTTAGTCCAGGAGATCAGATGTGTGTTCAGCTTTGGGAAACCCTCCATGCTTTGGCTCACAGGCCTGCTGGCCTCGTTTCTCGGCCTTCTGACCCTCCAAGTACCTCTTCAAGTTCCACCCTAGTGCCCCACTACCGTCGGTGTTTCAGTTTGTCCGCAGACACCCTGAGTGGTTGTTTGCTCATTTTGCGGACTCTTTCCTGGCTCTCGGAGCTTACTTCTGCTCCAGATGTCTTACATGCTTTGCTTAAAACGTGCGCTATTTTGTAGTGGAGGAGGGTGTTCAAGAGAAAATGATTGAACCTTTGGAGGTTTGTATGGCTTTAAATGTGGGCAAGAGAAGACTTTCATGAGACATCAAGGATGTTAAAATATTTCTTTCCATGTCTTCATGTGGAGTCAACAGTTTAGACCTCCCTAAGGAATTCCTAGTTGTCTCTTGTCTTCAGTAGTTAGGATGTGGTGCTATTGTATGGTTAAGCAATACTGATTTGAGATAATATTTTTGTACTTCATACTTAGGGAGAAGACAACTGTGGTTTAATGAGATTGTAGTATTTTTAGGGATGATAAGGCATTTTGGTCTGGATTTGATCAGGTTAGATGGCTAAACAGAGACCGATTCACCATAGACATGATTTAGCTAAATTAGAAATGTATTTTTGTTTTTGTTTATGATAAAAGGAAATAAGTATTTCTTGCAGACTTGCTTTTCTGGCCTGCTGGGAGCTGATGGCTCTCCACTTCCTTTCTGCTCATGGAAATGCTGCTGTTTAGGGAAACCAGCTGTCTGTTTCAGGTTTTCGGCTTGGCTCTCCATGCTGGGTGTGATCCTGCTTGGGCAGGACTGTGGTTCCTGGTTCCCCAGCACAGAGCAGAAGGCGCTGCCATTCTTCGGAACTTCCAAATGCCTCTGTGTGAGGGCGGCGGGGCTGGGGCTCAAAGAATTGGGTACAGTGTGTTTGAATTTTTTGTCTAGTCCTTTGGAAAATTAAGTGAAGTAAATCATCCCAGGTCACGAAGTTTCTTGCAGAATGTTATTTAGCTCTTGGCTTGTGGCATCCAAACCCTTGGTGAACTCCATGAAACCACTCTGTGGCCGTCCCTGTGGCTTCTCGTTGCACAGAAGAGCTCTAGACTAGAAGCACTGAAATGCCAGTTTTTATTTCCAGTTAGTGTGACCTGATAACTTTATTGATAAAATCCAATAAAAACAAATAGTTGTAAAAATGAAGTTAAGAATGACCTACAAATGGATGTCCAAAGTTTTTATTATTAGGTTTAGCAGACATTAAATTATTTTGTTAAATTGCTTTAAGCCTTTTAAAATTTTTTATGTTTAGTTTCTATAATTATCTTATGTGGGCTAGTACCAAATAATTCCCTGATTGGCGCTGGTTCTTGAACTACACTCTGAGAGATACTGCCTTACCTCTCCTCTTATCCTCTGCCAGAACTCCTCATTCTTTTTTTTTTTTTTTTTTTTTAAGATTTTATTTATTTATTTGACAGACAGAGATCACAAGCAGGCAGACAGGCAGGCAGAGAGAGGGAGAGGAGGAAGCAGGCTCCCTGCAGAGCAGAGAGCCCGATGCGGGACTCGATCCCAGGACCCTGAGATCATGACCTGAGCCGAAGGCAGCGGCTTAACCCACTGAGCCACCCAGGCGCCCCGAGAACTCCTCATTCTTACATCTAGGATATAAGTGAAGCCAAGTGCTTTTGGGAAGGGCTATATCTTGAATCACATTTGAACACTGTCTCCAGTTATGCTATAGGAAGCACAATTTAAAATTTAATTAGCACTGTAAAAATTATTATTGAACAATCAAGAAGCCAGTTTTTGAATTACCCAGGCAACAGATCTGGATATAATATAGTATATGACTTTGAGAGATGTAGTAAAATTTCTGAAATCAGTTCCTTAAAAATCAGTCTGTTACCAAGACATGTGAGGAAATAAATGTCTTTCCTTTGCCAACAATTCCCAGATAATGTGATTGCTTCCAAATAAACATAAGAATCAGAAAAACAAAAACCTAATCATCCTGGGTCATGTATTCCAGAAATCAGATTGCGCATTTAGCATTGCTAGATAGGATTATGCAATCATTGCTCAAATTGTAAACTTTCCAAAATGGAAGTGCTTTTCTGAGGAGCAGAGACTTCTTCCTGCCCCTCACAAATTTACCATAGCTATGACCGAACAATGAATTTTTTTTTAGTTCTTTCCATAAACAGAATTGAACAAATGACTATATTAGTGTCATCAAAACTTGTCGTGGCTTTGAAGTTGGGATGCTTAAATTATTGTGTTGGTTTTAAATTTCACTTACTAATAGATTTTGTGATTTTATTTTACTTGTTTAATAATTAATAAGTATAGTATTTTTATTAACTGCCATTATTTTTTTAAATTTGTGCTTCATTCTTTCTCTAAATTCTATTTAACGTTTACTTTTCAGGAATTACCCAACTCTGTCTTTCTGGTGATGGAGGTAGGTAGTATATGTGCTGTTTAATTTACTTCAAATTCCTTCTGGTTAATATGTACTTTAAAGTGGACAGTAGAGGGGTGCCTGGGTGGCTCAGTGGGTTAAAGCCTCTGCCTTAAGCTCAGGTCATGATCCCAGAGTCCTGGGATCAAGCCCCACATTAGGCTCTCTGCTCGGTGGGGAGCCTGCTTCCTCCTCCTCTCTCTCTCTGCCTGCCTCTGCCTACTTGTGATCTCTGTCTGTCAAATAAATAAATAAAATATTAAAAAAAAAGTGGACAGTAGATTGTTATTTGAAATTTTGAATTAATAAAGTCCATTTAGTGACTTAGATTCTACTTTATAAGGAATATATAATTTAAAATCTTTATACCATAATTCTTCATTTTTCAGGGTAGATTTACATTATATAGAAACTACTTTTAATTAAAATTAGCTGATCATGTATTGAATTAATCTTGAATTGGTTTCCTTATTGTAATTATCTTTTCTTTTATGTATCAGTACTGCAATGGTGGAGACCTGGCAGATTATTTGCAAGGTAATTTTTGTCTGTCAGTGTTCAATAAAGATAGTGCTGTGGTCTGTTGAATCCTCAGAGTTACTTCCAAAATAATGCTGACCCTGTTTTCTGCACTTGTACAGAAATGTCCAATAAATATTTGTGTATCTGTAAGTGTGATTGCTTTGCTGACCAACTGTTGTCATTTGTGGTTTTAGTCCTAAACTTGTGGATAAGTGCTTCCTTCTCTCTGGTACTGTTGGAGAGATGGGTCCTCTCCCCAAGAGAGAAAAAGACCAGATGGTTTTCATCTTCAAAAGACTCTCCTGGGTTGCCAGCAGTGAACCTTTAGTCCCTTTCATTTCTTTCAAAATTTAAAAAAAAAAATCACAATGCAAAAAATATACCCAAGAATGTGTTTATCAATGTGAATCTTTCTTGTAAATTAAAAAGTTACAAAGGATTAATTAAAAGTAACATTGAAATTTTTCGTGGCAGAGCTAAGATTTTAGTACTAGATGGTGCTTAAAATTCTGTATCCAGAATGTGTATGGGCAGGATGGATATAAGGCATTCAGATCAAAATGTGTCTGTCTCCCACAAGTATGTTTTAAAATTGTGTTAGCTGAGGCCAGCTGTTGATCCCTTAAAATGCAAGGGAAATATGCAAAAAAAATCTCAACCTCTAAACCAGTCATGGCGGTTGGTGGTGACCCTAAGACTTAAAAAAGGATGTGGACAGTTTACGAGAACATAATTAAAATGTTCAGTTTCACCTAGTAATTAGGGAGTGCAACTGAAAGTGAGGTTTGAAAAATCTTTAAATATGAAACATCGCTGACTTCAAAAGCTGCACAGAGATTAATAGGAAGAGCCCTGGGAGTGTTGCCCCCGTGCCTGCTTGGTGCGGCGGTGGGTGAGGTGGCCCCTGGGCGCCAAGCTCCTTGCTGCCCATGGTGGCGGCGGGCCTGGGTGCATAGGGGACAGCGGCGACCCTAGGACGCCGACGACCATGGACGCCACACGGTCCACTGCCAGCAGAGCTCCAGGAGTCCTCATACATCAGCTGGCCAGCTGGGCACTGCAACTGCCACCTCGGAGAAGGAGCAGAGCGGGCGTCCTGTTCGTCCTGATGGGTGAGAGGCAGGCCCGAGGGGAACCGAGACCCCACCTGGTCCCGCGTGCTCCTGCCCTGAGGGGACCGATGCTCCGTGGCTCCTGCTTACTCGGGCCAGTCCCGCCTGCCCTGCCTGCTGTGGGCCCTCCGCAGTAGCCGAGCAAGAGCAGCAGGACCCCTCTGGAGCCAGCACGCCTTGGGGAGGCACTGGGGACAGAGACAGTGTTTGGAAGCTTGGTTTTTGGCTGATTGTTGCAGAAGGAGAGGAGGGAGTGGGTGACTGAAGGAAGGAAAGAAAGGAAGAAGAAGGAAAGGAATGAAGGAAGGAAATTGGTATCCCTCCCCCGATTTAAAAAAACTTATAAATAGTGGAAGCCCTGCCTGAGTCCTTCCCTAGTCCCACTCCCATGCTTACCCCCTTACCTTGAATTTGGGAGTTTATTGCATGGGTAGTTTTGTATTTTTTCCAACCAAGATTCTTTTTTTTAATCCTTATTTTATATATATATATATCCCCCCACCGCCAATGTCAGTTTCTAGTAGATAGAATGCGGTGAGACAGGCACTCTCATTGACCATTGGCGGAAAGAAGTTCAAGCTGGAAAACACCCTGCTTCTGCCTGCCCAGTCAGAGAATCTCGAGTTCCTTGCCAGTCTCAGTGATCCGGGTAAAAGCACCTTCCACCGGGGTCAGATTGAGTGGCTCCATATCAGTTCGCTGCCCTCATTAGAGTATCAGTTTCCCTCAGTAACAGAAGTCCTCCTCGCTGATGCAGGCACTGCTGCTGGTGTTGCTTAAGTTAGCTTCTGCAGCAGTTTCCTGCGTTATGTTGAGCTCCTATTTGATATTACAGAGCAGGAGTGTTAGAACAGGAGACCCGTGAGTGAGGCCTTCACAAGCTTGAGTATTGGAGTCAGACAAGCTGGTTTACAGCAGGGCCCCCTTCACAGCGCTTGACTGCTGTGGTTTTGCTCAAGTCCTTGATCCGCTCCCTGGTCCCTCTCTGCCACAGTCCTTAAAGGAATCCCTTATTGTGTGAAAACACTTGTAAAGACATAGAAAAGAAATCCAGACCTCCAGGAATTTTCCAGAGTTAAACCACCCAGTAAGATAGCTACCAATGTCATGGGGCTACGGAGCTCCTAAAGTGTGGGCTAGTCCGAAGACAACGTGCAAATGTGAATGTATTTGATTTTGAACATTTCAAGGAAGAAAGCAATGATATCTCTCTGAGGATTTTATGTTGATTACAAGTGAAATTGTTTTGGGTGTATTAGATTAAATATATGTTATGTAAACCTGTTTCTTTTTAGTTTTTAAAATGTGGCTACTAGAAAATTTGCTTTGATAAGTAAAATGCCATTCACATTTTCAAAAGACAGAAAGCAGGTTCTATGGATTGTAAGTTAAAAACATTTTAAATTAATTAACAAGTCGTACTTTAACATGCATTCTGGCAGGATTCATTGTGTGTGGCAGCTGTGCTGAGTCTCCTCCCTCTGGGCTAACTTGCTCAAGAATTTATTTATTTGGAACAGTTTTGATGTTGGCCGTGCCTTTGAAATACTTAGTTTTTAAGGGAAATTCAGTTTATGGGGTTGTGTTGAGAAGTATGCATTCCATGTTCATAGAACTATGTGAATGTTTACTATAGTTTGTGTACAAAAACAGCTTAGACTGGATCACTCATCACCCCCCCCAAGAACAGTGCTAGAATTTGGACTCTGAAGCAAATAAATTTTAAGTATACTCAATTGTATGTAATGAGACAAAAATTCAAGTTCGAGCAGCTGCAGTCATTTATAAAGTAGCCCTAGAATGAAAATGTAAATGAATGAAATGTAAAATTGTTCATTCTAATTTTTGCAAAGTAACAAGTAAAACATTACAAAAATAAAGATCTAATCATTGGTTTGACCCACCCACTAAGATCTGGAGGAATACTTTCCATATTTTTAGCAGTGCTTATTTCCAAGGGATGGCATATGGAAGATACCACTTTTTATATGTTTTAGTATATTTATATTTCTTTTTGTTTTCAATGAACATCAAGAAAAGAGCCCCAAAGGATTAAAAAAAAAAAAAAAAGTAAAACAGAAAAAACTATTTATAAACCATGGGGACTTACCTTATTTGAAGATGTTAAGGACATAAAATGTCATTATATTATGTCTAAAATGATCTTAAAACTAATATTTCACTTGTTCTAAGAATAACATTATTTTTATCTTCTTAATTGCCTATGGAAAGTTTATGTAGATCATATTCTAGAGTTGTATGTTCACATACAGAAGTATGTTCACAAATGATTTAGTAGGGAGGGTCATAGATATTAAATCCCTAATGTAGATTCAAGGAATCACACTTGTGACTTTTAGATCCATTGTAATAAAAAGTTTATCTTTGTGTACTGACTATATTTGAATAGTTACTCTGTGCCAGGCTTTTTCTAAAATCTTCATTACTAAAAGTGCTATATCTTGTTTGACTTTTACAACAACACCATGGGTTAGTCTGTTTCCAGCTTTTCTTGATGAGGAAGTAGGCTCCGGAGGGTTCATCATCCGGGGTCATGCAGTGAGGAGGTGGAGGAGCGATCAAGCTGTTAACATTAGGTATGCTCCATCATACACACAGACACACTGGAGTGGCCACTGTCTTATGACTACCCTCCAGTAACATCCATACTGTCTCTCTATGGTACTAAAAACAAGTAGAAGTGCTCCTTCTTAAAAGTGCCTAGTGATAAGAGATACTGTGGTGGGACAGGAGTGTTGCAGCAGGAAAGACGAGGGAGAGCTCTGTGGGAGCGCAGACCCCTCACAGCTACAAGTGGTGGAAGAAGGTCCCAGTCTCCATTCATTGACCCCACCTGCATTTAATTTGTGCTCACATAATGCCCGGAATGAAATCTGGACGTTTATCCCAGACTGTTGGCTGATAACAAGGGGGCACTTCTATTTTAGTTTGCCCGGGGCGCCTCCCGTTTGCAGGGTACCTGTTGTGCTTAGAGTCACGTGGGCACCCTCACTGGTAAAAAACGGGGGAAAGAAAAACACCAGCGAAAACAGGAGATGCAAATTATAGCAGTTCTCTTTACAGCAGATCAAGTGAAACGTTTGAGGTGTCTGCTTTCTTTTCATAGACTTAAATTATTAGAGTAAAATGGAAAAAAAAAAATGGACTCCCGGTTCCTCATTCCCTCTCTGTTCTTAACTTGATTCTGTTGATGGGAGATGCAGATGGTATTTGATTTTGTGTGCTTAAATATTTATGCAATTCCTTTTCTACCAGCTAAAGGAACTCTCAGTGAAGATACTATTAGGGTGTTTCTGCATCAGATCGCAGCTGCCATGCGGATTCTGCACAGCAAAGGAATAATCCACAGGGATCTCAAACCCCAGAACATCTTGCTGTCATATGCGAATCGCAGAAAATCCACCGTCAGTGGTATTCGCATCAAAATAGGTAAACGGCCATGTAGTGTTTGATGCAAAGGACAGCCTTGAGACTGTAGTTTTAGAAAATTTTAGCTCAACTTTGTTGGAATGATGGGTTTTGTTGATGCAGATTTGAAATTTTAATTGAGTTCAGCAAGGTGCATTTGGATATGGGAACCCTGTACATTACTGGCAGCCTATCCCTAGTCTCAGAATTGAGGGGCCCATGTTAGGAACTCCAAGCACCTCCCAGCACTAAACGCTGTTCTGCTTCTCATCAGAGGGAAGCTGATGTATGGTCATCGTAGATGCAGTTGAAGAAACCGGGCTCTTCACAGCTCATGGAATTGTAACACAAGGGATCTGAGAGACCATTTAGATCGATCTTTCTTTCTTTCTTTTTAATAATTATTTGAAGCAATTTGTAATCCTAGGTATTTTTTTAAGCTTTTCTTTGTGTGCTTAGAATTTTTTTTTTTTAACCAGTATGGAAAGAAATTTCCGGAGGTACTTGGGTGGCTCAGTTGGTTGGGTGTCTGCCTTTGGCTTGGGTCATGATCCTGGGGTCCAAGGATGGAGCCCTGCGCTGGGCTTCCTGTTCAGCTGGGAGTCTGCTTCTCCCTCTCCCAGCTCATTCTCTCTCTCTCTCTTTCTTTCTCTCTCTCTCAAATAAAATCTTTAAAAAAATAAGGAAGTTTCTGATTTTATGTATTTTACATCTGGATCTGGAGAAGGGAAAAAAAGAAGTTCTAATTCTCCACCTGGCACTGATACTTAGAGCAGTATTAATGAATTGTTTATTACAATTAGCGTTTTCTCTCACAAAGCTTGGTGCTCGCTCCCTGAGTACGATACCGGCAGAGCAGGGACTTGTACAGTTGGTGATCACTTCCCGTTCTTAGCTTGTTGAAACTGAGATAGAAATTTTCTTCCTTGGCAGGCAGGCTTACCCAATAAGCTACAAATTTCTCACTGTTCCTTTGTGCCCTCTTGTGTCTTGAAGGTATGATCTATGTGAAGTGTGAGTAAAGGTATGTTTTGTTTTTCTCCCTTTTATTTTGTGGACTAGCGGATTTTGGGTTTGCCCGTTACCTGCAGAGTAACATGATGGCTGCAACACTGTGTGGGTCCCCAATGTACATGGTGAGTGAGTTTTTTTTTTTTTTAATTTAATTTAATTTAGTTTAATTTTTTATTTTTTTATAAACATATAATGTATTTTTATCCCCAGGGGTACAGGTCTGTGAATGTGAGTGAGTTTTTTTTGTCCTTGCCTGTGTATGGTGCCATTAACACTTGGATTTTAAGTATGATGCTGGTTTCTAGTTCAGGTGTGATTTTATGTGTAGCCTAAACTGTTGTATTACTAACAGTGATTGTATTACTGATAATGCTTTAAGTCATCTTTTGCTTTATTTTTTATTTTTATTTTTTTTATTATTTTATTTATTTGAGAGAGAGAGACAGTGAGAGAGAGAATGAGCGAGGAGAAGGTCAGAGAGCGAAGCAGACTCCCCATGGAGCTGGGAGCCCGATGTGGGACTCGATCCCGGGACTCCAGGATCACGCCCTGAGCCGGAGGCAGTCGTCCAACCAACTGCGCCACCCAGGCGTCCCCATCTTTTGCTTTAAAATAGTGGACTATAAAGGTCACTTTTACCCATTAGCTGATATATATATATATTTTTTAAGTAGGCTTCACACCCAGCATGGAGTTCTTTTAGCTTAAGTTTTTAAAAAAACTAATTATTAGTGGTAAAAAATTCCTTGTTAGAGTAAATTGAAAATACAGATTGACGAAGCGTGGTCATGCTGTACTTGGTGTATGATATTAGAGAAAACAACAACAACAAAAAAACCCCTCTTGGGCATTTCCTCATCTTCAGGGTGAACATGCTCATCTTTTCATGTTGTTTCTCTTGACAAGATCCCTGGGTCATAGAAGATTTCAGTTAGTGTTAGAGGTAAAGCTGAAAAATTGTAGTTCCGACTTCATCCTTCCGTACGGATGTTGTTATGTCTGAAAAGGGAAGGCTATGAAGATTCCGGACCAGTGGGAAGCATCAGGCCTGGAAGTAGCTTAATTCTGGAGCTTCAGAATTCTGCCAAGTAAATGCATGTACCTGTCTCAGTTCTAAATGTAAAATGGGCTTATGTTCAGTAAGGATTTCCTCTGATCTAAGTCAGTGAGAAGCTTACCAGGGATGACAGCTAAAAATGGTACAAATGGAAAATAAAGTTTCCCTGGCTTTGAGTGTGTTTGACATTTCTGTTTAATGTTTGTCCAGATTACTGGCATTTTTAAGAAGCAGCATCCAGTAAGAGGTGGGAAGAGAGCTGTAACAAAGCAGCAGAGAAGACAAATCCCTTTGCTTTTAAGACAGTCCTTACTGTATTTTCATCATAGTTTGTGTATTATTTTAAAAGCTTTCAAATGAGTGGAAAAACAGGGAGTAATACAGCAAACACTTGTGTACTCATTGTCCATTTTTAACAAAGGTAACATTTTGCCATATGTGCCTTGATCTTTTTTTTCCTCCCAAGAAAGAAGTAAAATATTTCAGCAACAGCCCAAGTCCTTTAAATCTTTCCCTCTTCCCACATCCCACTCTTCTACCCCAGAAGTCACCTCTGTGTTGTAGCTGGTGTGTATTTTAATTATAACCTTAATACTCTTACTGCATTGCTGTCCCATAGTAATACATAGAAATGTTTGTTTCTATAAATTGCTTCTTTTCATGCAGTGTTGTTTTTGAGATTTACCAGTAAATCCCAGTGTACGAATGTGGTTTAAGCTCACAGCAGGATCACCTGATTAGGGAAGTGTCGTAGTGTGATCTCATTTTAGCATTTGTTAGGAGCGTGAACTTTACCAGTTAATTTATCAATATTAGTAAGATAAATAACATCATGCATGTGTCTGGTATGTTTTTATCCCCAGGCTCCTGAAGTTATTATGTCTCAACATTATGATGCTAAGGCAGACCTGTGGAGCATAGGAACAGTGATATATCAATGCCTAGTTGGAAAACCACCTTTTCAGGTAGCCTGACTTTATATCTGTGCTCAGTTTTGGGATCTTCTCATTTTGCAGTTGCCTTTGACTTAGAAAACAGGGAATACTTTGAAAACGGTGCTTTTGGTTCCCTTGTGACTTGTTTTGATTTTGTTACAGGCAGAAACTGCTATAGTGAGCCAGAACATCTTTTGCTTTTCCTTTTTTTATCTGCCCCCCCTTTGTCGTTGGTCTGGGCATAAAGCTCGCTTTATGTTTCCCAGGCTGATGACAACTAGCCAGGGACAGGATTGACATCCTGGTGGGAAGTGGTGTTAACAGTGATGTTCCATGCTTCCTGCTTACCTGGGTGTGGGAGGCCCTGCACTCCACATGAGGGCAAGGCCTGGTCTCGGAAGATGAGCCGAAACCGCCTCCAGTTTCCTGGTCCTGGCACTGCTGGGTGAGAGAAGGCTGATGGTTTAGTTTTGGTGGACATTATTTGGAGTTATTCTTCCCTCTTCTCCACTCCCCTCACATCCTGTCAGAAAGAGGCCCTCCAGAACTAATCGTGATGAGTTCATACTGCCCAGTTACAGAGAGGTTTTTCTGAACCTGAAAACTGGAACAGAGTGAACAGAGTAAAAGAGGATGTAAAATCAGTGCCCCGCCTGGTTTAGACACTTACCCTCTCAGCCCCGTTGGGTACAGAGGGGCAGCATAGGGGCAGGTGGGGTGGGTGGGGCGCCACTAATGCTGCAGCTCTTACTGTGTGGGAGGGCAGCATCTGCTGTTGAGGAGGGACTGAGAGGCAGCTGTTTGTTTCTTTCCCTTCCTTGTGCCCTTGGCAGTCCTAAGAGAAAATATACCCTGATTTTACACAATAAAAATGTAGGTGTTGGGCTGGCAGGGTGACCTCCAGAGTAGTAGTTCTGAACTCTTCCTAAGTTTCGGGCTCCTCTGGGAGACTGACCTCGGCAAAGATACCCTAAGTCCAGATAGGCAGAATTCGCACAAAGTTCCAGAGGTTTTTAAGTTCCTGGTGCCCATCTGTGGCCCCTTCTGCAACCCAGGACTTTCAGGTTCAGAATATGTGCTTTATAGCAAGCATTTGAGCATGGATCTCATGATTTGAACTTTCTGCCCCCATTGTCTAGAGAATAAAACCTTGTTGTTTTTGTTTTTTGTTTTTTTAAACAGGCCAATAGTCCTCAAGACCTCAGGATGTTTTATGAAAAAAACAGGAGCTTAATGCCTAGGTACGTGTTTGGTTACGCTGGGTTTTACTGTCTGTGAATGCAGCATTGTTTGAACTCGTGTTACCAGTTTCCAGTCTTGAATCTTTCTTCAGTTGACAGTAATGGGTGAACATTCATTTTAACCAGAAATCTGAAAATTACTGGTGCATCACAGGTGCCTTGATAGTGCTGTGCCATTTTTTTTTCCTTTTTAAAATGTAAAGTATATTTAAAAGGAAAAAAAAAACCACACACACACACAGAAGTTTTACATGTTCTTGGGGGGAAGGGAGACACAAACAGAACAGATGTGCGTGAACTAGGCGGTCAGTCCCTCCCTCCATCTTCCCTGCTCTCCAGGATGACATGGGCTGGCTCTGTACCTCCTGTAGATATGTACATGTACACGTTTCATACAATTGCATCATACTTGGCAAATTGTTCTGCAACTTTATTTTGCTGTACAGTGTATCATGGACACCAGTTAGCGTCAGGATATAGAGAACTACTTCATTCTTTTTAACGGTTCATAGAGTTTCATGGCTAAATGTTTCATATTTTGTTTAATCAGATCCTTGTTTTCATTTTTTGGTTACTCCAAACAGTGTTGAGTGAAGTGTGTGTGTGTGTGTGTGTGTGTGTGTGTGTGTGTGTGTGTTGGTGTACAGTCCTGTGTATTTCTTTAGGATAGACTCCTGGACATGGAATTAGGAGACCACGAGGGATGCTCTCCCAATTAGCTAATGCAGCACCGCTACAGAGTGCTTGTTTCCCCATGGTTTCACCAACACGGGATGTTATCACAGCAGGTGCCTCACAAACAGAAGGGGACCAATTGGCTCTTTAATTTGCATTGTTCTCTTTACTAGTAAAGTTGGTGCTCTTTCATTTGTCTCATGTCCTTTTGTAGTTTTTATTCTGTGAATTGCATGGTCCTATTACTCATATTTCTATTGGTTTGTCTTTTTCTTAGTGGATTTTAGGAAGCTGTATTATTTCTCACTCGAATTGGAGCTGTGCCTTTTTCCAGACAATGGGAGGTGGCTCTTCTTCTAATAGAGAGTTCTGGCAAATATGAGTGCCAGGCTGATTTTGCTTCTGAAGTGCTTTATGCCTGCACATACTCAGATAATATCAATAAACACAATGCAGGAACCTCCCGAATGGATTCCCTTTCTCAAAGGCAGTTGCTTTTTTTTTCTCTTTAGTTGTTTTGTTTTCTTTTTCTTCTGGAAGGAATGAGGCTTTACCATGATCTTCTTGGTTTAAGGTGTGTTTGTGAATCTACGTATACATTTTCACTTACCATCGTGAAGGCGAAAGTTGTGTGTTTAACCTGTATAAACTCACCACTTAAGAGTCTTTTTCTTCCTTTCCCCCAGTATTCCCAGAGAAACATCACCTTACTTGGCTAATCTCCTCTTGGGTTTGCTTCAGAGAAACCAGAAAGATAGAATGGACTTTGGTAAGTAATATTTTCAAATTCTGTGTGCTTTCTAATTTGATTTTTGTGTATCTCCCAAAAAGTTATTTTAAAAAAGATACTATAGAGTTTTCAGGAGAAAATTCAAGTCAGTTTCTTTCTTTCTCTCCATCTTTTTTCTTCCCTTATTTTGTAAATATTTATTGAGTGCTCTCTATGTTCTAGATACAGGGGGTAGAGTTAATAAAGAAAATCCCTGTCATCACATAGCACATATTCTCGTGCAGGAGAGGCAAACAAAGGGTAAAGTTTAATCAATGCACCATAAAGAAGGTGATAAGTGCTGTGAGAAAAATGAGGGAAGGGAAATGCCCATGGGGGAGGGATTGAAAGTTTAAATTCCATGAACCCCTTCTGAGGAAGTGGTCTTTGAATAAAGACTTGATTGATGGACAGCAGGATAGTGAGACAGTGGGCGGTGTGCATGTCTATGGGAAGAGCTTGCCAGGTGGAATGAACAGCCAGTACAAATGCCCAGGGCTGGGAATGCCGTGTCAGCTGGAGGAACAGTTAGAAGACCAGTTAAAAGACGTGGGCTTTTGCTCAAAGTGTGTTGGGGAGAGTGTGAGCTCAGGAGTAATAGGATCTGACCGATGTTTTAGAAAGGATCATTCTGGGGACGCCTGGGTGGCTCAGTTGGTTGGGCGGCTGCCTTCGGCTCGGGTCATGATCCCAGCGTCCTGGGATCGAGTCCCACGTCGGGCTCCTTGCTTGGCGGGGAGCCTGTTTCTCCCTCTGCCTCTGCCTGCCATTCTGTCCGCCTGTGCTCGCTCTCTCTGACAAATAAATAAAAATCTTCAAAAAAAAAAAAAATCTTAGAAAGGATCATTCTGGTTGCTTGTTGCCAACAGACTGTGAAGCGGGGTGGTGAGGACAGGAGCCCGGGGACCAATCTGGGGACTACATCAGTTACCCCAGTGAGAGATGAAGGGACGTAGGCTGGAATAACAGCCATGGAAGTGGTCGGGAGTCCCTTGAATTCTGCATGTTTTTGGAGGTAGAGACCATAGTATTTACAGATGAATTGGATGTGGGGTGTAAGAGAGAGAAGACTCAAAGATGACTCCAGGGTGTCTGGCCTGGGTGCGTGAAGGAATCGAGTTGTTTGTTACAGACATGCTTGAGGCTCTGTGGCCAGAGTAGGCTCTGGGGCAAATCAGAGGTTCAGCTTGGATCTGTTAAACTGAAGACACACATTTAACGGAGGGATGCAGATGCCCAAAGGGCATTTGGAGTCCAGAGGAGAGGTCTAGGCTGGGGATATATTTCAGAGATCTGGGAGGAGGCAAAGGAGGAGAAACACTCCAGAATCCTCGTGGAAAGTCCCTGGCCTCGAAGATGGGGTTTCAGGAGACAGGCAGGGGCCGCTCCGTGGCAGTTTGGTTTTCACGGCAGTGTGAGGGCTGTGGGAGAATGGGCTCTGGGTGCTCCTCAAGGCCATGAGTTCAGATTTTTACATTCTGAAGGTTAAAGCCATATCACTGATATTGAGCCTTTCTTCTTCTTATAATATAATCATTTAAAGCTAAACATTTCTTTCTTTTTTTTTTTTTTTTAAGATTTTATTTATTTATTTGACAGAGAGAGGTCACAAGTAGGCAGAGAGGCAGACAGAGAGAGAGGGGGAAGCAGGCTCCCCACTGAGTAGAGAGCCCAATGTGGGGCTCAATCCCAGGACCCTGGGATCATGACCTGAGCCAAAGGCAGAGGCTTTAATCCACTGAGCCACCGAGGTGCCCCTAAAGCTAAAAATTTCTAAGTATTTTAACTTTACACAGTCTAGGAATGCTTAATACTATAGGGATTGTCCAGTCTTGGAAGGCTTTGAAAGAACATTTTCCCCTGAAATTGTCTGGGTCTCAGCTCCTCTTTGGGGGCAGTTTGTTAACTTGTTTTTATCAATCTCATGTAAAAGATTGTTCTTTTCGATCTTACTCTTAGCAGTCATATGTAAAAACAGCATGACTTAAATTTCAGACCAGAAAAGCCATAAGACATGTTCAGTGAAAATGCTTTTTAAATTAACCTTGGTCTTGACATTTTTAGAAAGAAAAAAAAAAGTGTTTGATTTTTCCTGTAGTAATTAGTTGTAATATTAATAGAGATTTGCAAAACTTTAGTCCAGAGTTTTGTTCTCTTCATGTGTGTTATGGAAGTCCATATAGGTTCCTGGATAAGACAGACCAGGGTTTGAATTCTCATCCCTCAGCTTGCTAGCTTTGACGTTGGAGAAGATACATGGCCTTTATGCACTTTATCCTTGTCTGTAAAAGGAAGATAATCCTGTATGTTAAGTTTGTGAGGATTAAATAAACTGGTATGTGAAGCACTCAGTTTGTTGTCCTAGCAAATGTCCTCAGTAGACAATAGCTCTGGAAGTTTCCATATAGGGGACAAGGTGAAATAGTCTGAACATGTATTTTCTTAAAGATTTGTAAAGTTGGAACTAAATTTCACCAAATGGACTTGGTAAATATTTTTATCTTTCAGGGGGAGAAATTAAATTGAGAGTTGCTCTGTAACCATGAGAAATAGGGGTCAATACTGAAACAATATACTCATAAATAATAGTTTTAAAATACTAGATTATATATGAAGTATTTGTATATTTTCCCTGCCATAGCAATGGATTTGAGATGTGGTTTCAGAGCATTTACATTCAGTTCTTTTCTGTTTCATCCCTATGATGTTCATTGTAAAAATTAGCATTAAAAATCTTATATGTCAAACCAGAATTTATGTATATGTATAGTAATTTTTGTTCCAAAAATTGTCTCTGGTAGAAAATATATTTTTCTTCAAAACCCTCCACATTTCTATTCCTTAGCAAGTCTTGCAACTGATATTTACACTGAGTGGCTTTTGGTGCCTTATTTCAGTAAGACCCCCAGGGCCCTTCAGAGTGGAAGATACGCTAGACTGACCCTGAGTTAAGCTTTTCCTGATCTTGTACCTCCTCATTTAAATCCCATGCTGGTGTCACGGTGCCCTCCTTGCCTGCTCTGTGAGATTTACTAGCATACAGGTCTGGGACAGGAGATTAGCTTTATGGGTTTTTAAAGAATTAATGAAATATTTTAAACACACAGGAAGCTAAAGTAAAATAATGAACGGCCATGTCCTCCTGACTTATTTACCTTTAATTAGCAGGCTTATTATGTAGGTTTTATCCTTGGTAGACAGCCAAAGAAATTAAATCAGACTTACAGATTTTAAAAAAAAATGTGAAACCAGCTGCAGGAATATCTCTTTTGGGATAGAAGGTTGGGTCCTCGCTTCGGCAGCACATATACTAAAAAAAAAAAAAAATGGGATAGAAGGATGGGATTTATTATATAAATCAGCTGCCTGGATTGCCTCTAGGACAGTTAACCCCAGCCATGCTTCCGTATACACTTTGGGGGGCCTGCTCACAGCCCCCTGCCCCCCTCAGGAGGACAGCGCAGGTCCCCGAACATGTCTGCTTTTGTGGAGCCTGCCGCGTTGGTAATGCGTGTTTGCAAAACTCACAATTATTATTTTAAATTTTTCGTGGATTAAGATTTATTTATAATCTGATAATTTTTATAGATTATTTATAAAAATCATAGGCTTCTACAGTGGAAGGAGATGGAGGCTACATAAAGAAGTTAATAATAATTATTTATGATCTCAACACTGTTAAATACATCATCAACAAGATTAACCCGTCTGCTACTCAACCTGAGCTTAAGGGTTGCATTCTCCTTTTTCATTACAGAAGCATTTTTTAGCCATCCTTTTCTTGAACAAGTTCCAGTGAAAAAATGTGAGTACCCTTTTTTTTTTCTTTTGCATTTTTGCTTGAAGAGTGAAGGCAGACAGACTTAAAGGAAAAATTAGTATTTTGTGTCACAAATTAATTTTTGATTGTGCTTCTCAAGATTTCATTGAGCTTTATTTATTGAATTCCAGTCATTTTTTTCCCCCAAGTCCCAGTTGAAATAGTTGTAGTAATTGCTGCAGGTTTAGTTTTACCCACAGGAGCTGTAATAAGTAGGTAAATGAATCTGGTCAGCACAGCGATGTCGTCGTTTTGACAGGTTTTCTCTTAGGCGAGCTGTGTAAGTCTCTGCAGCGCACATCTCTCTTCACCTGTGTTTCTCCCCCCAGCCTGCCCAGTTCCAGTGCCCGTGTATGCTGGCTCCGTCTCTGGGAGCTCCTGTGGCAGCTCTCCATCCTGTCGCTTTGCCTCTCCACCGGTAAGTTTTGGTTTTATTAACTATAATTACAGAGTGAGTGCTATTGCTTCTGTCCCTAAGGGAGCCTGGGATACATTGTGGATTCCCTTCTGATGTGCAGTGTTTACTAGAACTTACATTCTGACGTGCCCATTCCAGTGCTACTGCTGAGCTTTGGACAGAGAACATTATTGTTGAGTCAGATGGACTTAGATTTGCACTCTGCCCTCTGTAGCTGTGTAAGCTTCAGCAAGAAATGTCACCCCCCCCCCCGGGCCATTTTCCTCTCAACAGCCAGTATCGTACGGAACTTTTGATGCCCCGTGGGTTGGAAAGGATGACAGCTGCAGAGTACCCATCAGAGGCAGGGAGGTAGTAACTTCATTTTCTCCAACTATCATCGCATCAGTCTGGATATTTATTGTACGTAGAATTTCCATTGGTGGTGAGTGACCTCGGAGCCACATTCCTCACACTTCCGTTCCCTGAATGCCGTTTCCCAGCCCTTCAGGACTTGCTCCACCCCAGCCCCTTCCTCCCCTGGGCTTCCCAGGCCATCTTCTCTGTGGCTCTTTTCCCTCCAGCCCAAGTGCTACTTCTAGATCCTGAGAATTTCTGCTCTGTGCTCCCAGGGTTTCACTCTGCCGTCTTCCGACCCTTCCCCCACTCCTTGCCCTGGGCTGTGACCTTGAGGCTTTCGCATCAGCTGAAGTTCCAAGGGCTCTTGTGTCAGCTCTGGTGACTGTTTTCCAGATTAGCCTGGCAGACGTGAATTTCTTGAATTCTGCCGGTGGAGGGTGGGGCAGTCATAAGAGGAAGTGATTGTGTAATTAGTGGGTTCGCCTTAGAGGTTTAAGAACATGGGATTCCGGAGCTTCTGCACCCCATACTTGCCGCATTAGCCAGGTCAAATGACTTAATCTCTTTGAGCCTGTTTCTCCTAGGGAAAGCGAGTGTAATTGACCTATTTCATAGGTTCTTTTAAGTGTAAATGAGCAAAAGCACTTTACTATAATGTCTAGTACACAGTACTCAGTAAGTGGCAACTGCTGTTAGCCTATTGTTTTCAAGGAAAACCTAACAGCCCATGGCTAAGGCAGATGCTGAAGAAGCCGATTGCAAACAGACAAAAAAAAACCCCTTTTTGCCTAACCCTCCAGACTTAAACCAAGTTAGAAAAAGCAGATGGGATAATAAGACATTATATTCCCCTAAATTTTGTTTAAAAAGCTAAGAGGGGAAAAAAAGTGTTGTGGATTTCCTGCTTCAGTCTGGAATATTAGAAAACACTGGATTTGGAGTGACTGGGGAGAAACGTGGAGGAAGTGTACTGGCATGGAGAGACCGTTGGCTTTATTTGGGGTCAGGCCCATCTGGCCTCAGCACTGGCCAGGCCGCTGGCTCATGCTTCACCTGGAGCAGCTCAGCTCCAGTGCAGAGCCGGGGCCCCCTCCTCTGTAAGGTAGGCTTCATGAACAGCAGCCTTGGGCGTGCTTGACAAATTGTAGCTATTATTTTTTTTTTTTTTTTTTTCCAATTTATTTATTTTCAGAAAAACAGTATTCATTATTTTTTCACCACACCCAGTGCTCCATGCAAGCTGTGCCCTCTATAATACCCACCACCTGGTACCCCAACCTCCCACCCCCCCGCCACTTCAAACCCCTCAGATTGTTTTTCAGAGTCCATAGTCTCTCATGGTTCATCTCCCCTTCCAATTTACCCAAAAGCACATACCCTCCCCAATGTCCATAACCCTACCCCCCTTCTCCCAACCCCCCTCCCCCCAGCAACCCACAGTTTGTTTCGTGAGATTAAGAGTCACTTATGGTTTCTCTCCCTCCCTATCCCATCTTGTTTCATGGATTCTTCTCCTACCCACTTAAGCCCCCATGTTGCATCACCACTCCCTCATATCAGGGAGATCATATGATAGTTGTCTTTCTCCGCTTGACTTATTTCGCTAAGCATGATACGCTCTAGTTCCATCCATGTTGTCGCAAATGGCAAGATTTCGTTTCTTTTGATGGCTGCATAGTATTCCATTGTGTATATATACCACATCTTCTTGATCCATTCATCTGTTGATGGACATCTAGCTTCTTTCCATAGTTTGGCTATTGTGGACATTGCTGCTATAAACATTCGGGTGCACGTGCCCCTTTGGATCACTACGTTTGTATCTTTAGGGTAAATTCCCAGTAGTGCAATTGCTGGGTCATAGGGCAGTTCTATTTTCAACATTTTGAGGAACCTCCATGCTGTTTTCCAGAGTGGTTGCACCAGCTTGCATTCCCACCAACAGTGTAGGAGGGTTCCCCTTTCTCCGCATCCTCGCCAGCATCTGTCATTTCCTGACTTGTTGATTTTAGCCATTCTGACTGGTGTGAGGTGATATCTCATTGTGGTTTTGATTTGTATTTCCCTGATGCCGAGTGATATGGAGCACTTTTTCATGTGTCTGTTGGCCATCTGGATGTCTTCTTTGCAGAAACGTCTGTTCATGTCCTCTGCCCATTTCTTGATTGGATTATTTGTTCTTTGGGTGTTGAGTTTGTTAAGTTCTTTATAGATTTTGGACACTAGTCCTTTATCTGATATGTCGTTTGCAAATATCTTCTCCCATTCTGTCAGTTGTCTTTTGGTTTTGTTAACTGTTTCCTTTGCTGTGCAAAAGCTTTTGATTTTGATGAAATCCCAAAAGTTCATTTTTGCCCTTGCTTCCCTTGCCTTTGGCGATGTTCCTAGGAAGATGTTACTGCGGCTGAGGTCGAAGAGGTTGCTGCCTGTGTTCTCCTCAAGGATTTTGATGGATTCCTTTCCAACATTGAGGTCCTTCATCCATTTTGAATCTATTTTTGTGTGTGGTGTAAGGAAATGGTCCAATTTCATTTTTCTGCACGTGGCTGTCCAATTTTCCCAACACCATTTATTGAAGAGGCTGTCTTTTTTCCATTGGACATTCTTTCCTGCTTTGTCGAAGATTAGTTGACCATAGAGTTGAGGGTCTATTTCTGGGCTCTCTATTCTGTTCCATTGGTCTATGTGTCTGTTTTTGTGCCAGTACCATGCTGTCTTGATGATGACAGCTTTGTAATAAAGCTTGAAGTCCGGAATTGTGATGCCACCAACTTTGGCTTTGTTTTTCAATATCCCTTTGGCTATTCGAGGTCTTTTCTGGTTCCATATAAATTTTAAAATTATTTGTTCCATTTCTTTGAAGAAGATGGATGGTACTTTGATAGGAATTGCATTAAATGTGTAGATTGCTCTAGGTAACATAGACATTTTCACAATATTTATTCTTCCAATCCAGGAGCATGGAACATTTTTCCATTTCTTTGTGTCTTCCTCAATTTCTTTCATGAGTACTTTATAGTTTTCTGAGTATAGATTCTTAGGCTCTTTGGTTAGGTTTATTCCTAGGTATCTTATGGTTTGGGGTGCAATTGTAAATGGGATTGACTCCTTAATTTCTCTTTCTTCTGTCTTGTTGTTGGTGTAGAGAAATGCAACTGATTTCTGTGCATTGATCTTATATCCTGACACTTTACTGAATTCCTGTATAAGTTCTAGCAGTTTTGGAGTGGAGTCTTTTGGGTTTTCCACATAGAGTATCATATCATCCGCGAAGAGTGATAATTTGACTTCTTCTTTGCCGATTTGGATGCCTTTAATTTCCTTTTGTTGTCTGATTGCTGAGGCTAGGACTTCTAGTACTATGTTGAATAGCAGTGGTGATAATGGACATCCCTGCCGTGTTCCTGACCTTAGTGGAAAAGCTTTCAGTTTTTCTCCATTGAGAATGATATTTGCAGTGGGTTTTTCATAGATGGCTTTGATGATATTGAGGTATGTGCCCTCTATCCCTACACTTTGAAGGGTTTTGATCAGGAAGGGATGCTGTACTTTGTCAAATGCTTTTTCAGCATCTATTGAGAGTATCATATGGTTCTTGTTCTTTCTTTTATTGATGTGTTGTATCACATTGACTGATTTGCGGATGTTGAACCAACCTTGCAGCCCTGGGATAAATCCCACTTGGTCGTGGTGAATAATCCTTTTAATGTACTGTTGAATCCTATTGGCTAGTATTTTGGTGAGAATTTTCACATCTGTGTTCATCAAGGATATTGGTCTATAGCTCTCTTTTTTGATGGGATCCTTGTCTGGTTTGGGGATCAAGGTGATGCTGGCCTCATAAAATGAGTTTGGGAGTTTTCCTTCCATTTCTATTTTTTGGAACAGTTTCAGGAGAATAGGAATTAGTTCTTCTTTAAATGTTTGGTAGAATTCCCCCGGGAAGCCATCTGGCCCTGGGCTTTTGTTTGTTTGGAGATTTTTAATGACTGTTTCAATCTCCTTACTGGTTATGGGTCTGTTCAGGCTTTCTATTTCTTCCTGGTTCAATTTTGGTAGTTTATATGTTTCTAGGAATGCATCCATTTCTTCCAGATTGTCAAATTTGTTGGCGTAGAGTTGCTCATAGTATGTTCTTATAATAGTTTGTATTTCTTTGGTGTTAGTTGTGATCTCTCCTCTTTCATTCATGATTTTATTTATTTGGGTCCTTTCTCTTTTCTTTTTGATAAGTCTGGCCAAGGGTTTATCAATTTTATTAATTCTTTCAAAGAACCAGCTCCTAGTTTGGTTGATTTGTTCTATTGTTTTTTTGGTTTCTATTTCATTGATTTCTGCTCTGATCTTTATGATTTCTCTTCTCCTGCTGGGCTTAGGGTTTCTTTCTTGTTCTTTCTCCAGCTCCTTTAGGTGTAGGGTTAGGTTGTGTACCTGAGACCTTTCTTGTTTCTTGAGAAAAGCTTGTACCGCTATATATTTTCCTCTCAGGACTGCCTTTGTTGTGTCCCACAGATTTTGAACCGTTGTATTTTCATTATCATTTGTTTCCATGATTTTTTTCAATTCTTCTTTAATTTCCCGGTTGACCCATTCATTCTTTAGAAGGATGCTGTTTAGTCTCCATGTATTTGGGTTCTTTCCAAACTTCATCTTGTGGTTGAGTTCTAGCTTCAGAGCATTGTGGTCTGAAAATATGCAGGGAATGATCCCAATCTTTTGATACCGGTTGAGTCCTGATTTAGGACCGAGGATGTGATCTATTCTGGAGAATGTTCCATGTGCACTAGAGAAGAATGTGTATTCTGTTGCTTTGGGATGAAATGTTGTGAATATATCTGTGATGTCCATCTCATCCAGTGTATCATTTAAGGCCTTTATTTCCCTGTTGATCTTTTGCTTGGATGATCTGTCCATTTCAGTGAGGGGAGTGTTAAAGTCCCCTACTATTATTGTATTATTGTTGATGTGTTTCTTTGATTTTGTTATTAATTGGTTTATATAGTTGGCTGCGCCCACGTTGGGGGCATAGATATTTAAAATTGTTAGATCTTCTTGTTGGACAGACCCTTTGAGTATGATATAGTGTCCTTCCTCATCTCTTATTATAGTCTTTGGCTTAAAATCTAATTGATCTGATATAAGGATTGCCACTCCTGCTTTTTTCTGATGTCCATTAGCATGGTAAATTCTTTTCCACCCCCTCACTTTAAGTCTGGAGGTGTCTTCGGGTTTAAAATGAGTTTCTTGGAGGCAACATATAGATGGGTTTTGTTTTTTTATCCATTCTGATACCCTGTGTCTTTTGATTGGGGCATTTAGCCCATTAACATTCAGGGTAACTATTGAGAGATATGATTTTAGTGCCATTGTATTGCCTGTAAGGTGACTGTTACTGTATATTGTCTCTGTTCCTTTCTGATCTACCACTTGTAGGCTCTCTCTTTGCTTAGAGGACCCCTTTCAGTATTTCCTGTAGAGCTGGTTTGGTGTTTGCAAATTCTTTCAGTTTTTGTTTGTCCTGGAAGCTTTTAATCTCTCCTTCTATTTTCAATGATAGCCTAGCTGGATATAGTATTCTTGGCTGCATGTTTTTCTCGTTTAGTGCTCTGAAAATGTCATGCCAGCTCTTTCTGGCCTGCCAGGTCTCTGTGGATAAGTCAGCTGCCAATCTAATACTTTTACCATTGTATGTTACAGACTTCTTTTCCCGGGCTGCTTTCAAGATTTTCTCTTTGTCACTAAGGCTTGTAAGTTTTACTATTAGGTGACGGGGTGTGGGCCTATTCTTATTGATTTTGAGGGGCGTTCTCTGAACCTCCTGAATTTTGATGCTCGTTCCCTTTGCCATATTGGGGAAATTCTCCCCAATAATTCTCTCCAGTATACCTTCTGCTCCCCTCTCTCTTTCTTCTTCTTCTGGAATCCCAATTATTCTAATGTTGTTTCGTCTTATGGTGTCACTTATCTCTCGAATTCTCCCCTCATGGTCCAGTAGCTGTTTGTCCCTCTTTTGCTCAGCTTCTTTATTCTCTGTCATTTGGTCTTCTATATCGCTAATTCTTTCTTCTGCCTCATTTATCCTAGCAGTGAGAGCCTCCATTTTTGATTGGACTTCATTAATAGCCTTTTTGATTTCAACTTGGTTAGATTTTAGTTCTTTTATTTCTCCAGAAAGGGCTTTTATATCTCTGGAGAGGGTTTCTCTAATATCTTCCATGCCTTTTTCAAGCCCGGCTATAACCTTGAGAATTGTCATTTTGAACTCTAGATCTGACATATTACCAATGTCTGTATTGATTAGGTCCCTAGCCTTCGGTACTGCCTCTTGTTCTTTTTTTTGTTGTGAATTTTTCCGCCTTGTCATTTTGTCCAGCTAAGAGTATATGAGGGAGCAAGTAAAATACTAAAAGGGTGGCAACAATCCCAGGAAAATATGCTTTAACCAAATCAGAAGAGATCCCAAATCATGCGGGGGGATTTCTCCCCCCTCACGATTGGGTGAGGGATCTCCTCTGATTGGGATCTCCTTTGATTGGGATCTCCCAATCTCTTCTGATTGGGATCTCCCAATCTCTTCTGTTTGGGATCTCTTCTGATTTGGGGATAAAAAGAGGTTCAAAAAGAAAGAAAGAAAAAAAGAAAAAAAGAATTAAAAAAAAGAGATTGAATTAAAAATTCAATCAAGAATTTAAAAAAGAGTTAAGAAAAAAAAAGATTGAAGAGATTAGGATCTCTTCTGATTTGGGGATAAAAAGAGGTTCAAAAAGAAAGAAAGAAAAAAAAAGAATTAAAAAAAAAGAAAATGAATAAAGAAAAGTATAAAAAAGCAAAATATATGTATATTAGATAATCTAGTTAAAAAACGTTAAAAAAGAAAAGGGTAAAATTATAAAAAATTTTAGCAGAAGAAGAGAAAAAAATGAAAAAGAAAAAAAAAAATAAATTAACTGCAAGACAAAAAAATCACCGGCAGAAAGCCATGAGTTCCGTGGTTTGTTTTCTCCTCCTCTGGAATTCTGCTGCTCTCTCCTTGGTATTGAAACTGCACTCCTTGGTAGGTGAACTTGGTCTTGCCTGGATTTCTTGTTGATCTTCTGGGGGAGGGGCCTGGTGTAGTGACTCTCAAGTGTCTTTGCCCTAGGCGGAATTACACCGCCCTTACCAGGGGCCGGGGCTGAGTGATCTGCTCGGCTTTGCTTTCAGGAGCTTTTGTTCCCTGAGCGCTTTCCGTAGAGTTCCGGAGGACGGGAATACAAATGGCGGCCTCCTGGTCTCCGGCCCGGAGGAGCCGAGAGCCCAGGGCCCCGCTCCCCTGTGCGCCCTCAGCGAACTGCTCCTGGTAACTCGCGTCTGCCTAACCTCCGGCCGCGCTCCGAGCTCACCGAGCTTGCGACCGGTTCAAGGCAACTCCGAGCTGCGAGCTTACTGTCGGCTCTGTCTCTGCAGCCGGCTTTCCCGTTCCAATATCCACAAGCTTTGCGACACTCAGACACCCCCGATCCTTCTGTGACCCCGCGGGACCTGAGGTCACGCCGACCCCGTGTGGGCTTCGCCCCGGTTTAGCCTCCGGAGCGATGTCCCTCAGCGGAACAGACTTTTAAAAGTCCTGATTCTGTGCTTCGTTGCTCCGCCGCTTGCCGGGAGCCGGCCCCTCCCCCCCGGGGTCTATCTTCCCGTCGCTTTGGATTCACTTCTCCGCCAGTCCTACCTTTCAGAAAGTGGTTGTTTTTCTGTTTCTAGAATTGCTGTTCTTCTTCTCTTCGATCTGCCGATGGATTTGCAGGTGTTTGCAATCTTTAGATAAGCTCTCTAGCTGATCTCCTGCTAGCTGAGGTAGTCTCAGCCTGCTACTTCTCCGCCATCTTGACTCCTCCTCCCAAATTGTAGCTATTATTATGAAGTCTATATTTGATGCGGTGTGAGACGTGAAAAGCGAAGTTGATGCTTGAGAAAGGAACCACAGAGAAGAATCTAATTATGAGAAGATGTGGGAGAGAGCAAGAAGAGAGGAGCCTGTTTGTATGATGACCAAGGAATGAGAAAGAGGGGGTTCAGTAGGAGGTTCATTGAATTGGAGATTGCTTTGACTGGCGAGAGCCAGTTGGGGTTTTCTGTTGTGTGGGGCAGCATTGAAGGGGAGAGCGCTCGGAGCTCGGCTCAGGCTGCTGGCCAAGAGATGGAGAGCTAAGAGAGGTGAGGACATGCCAGGGAGAGAGAGGAAGCATATTTAGATGCTAGAAACTTTGGTGGGAAAACCATTTTTAGAAGGCTTTTATTAAAAGCTAATGGTTGGGCACCTGGGTGGCTCAGTCCATAAGGCATCTAACTCTTGATCTCAACCCAGGGCTTGGTCTCAGGGTCGTGAGTTCAAGATCCATGTGGGGCTCCACACTGTGTTTCAAAAGAAAAAAAAAAGGCAGCTTGAAATGAAAATAAAAAGGGAAAAAGGAAAGCTGAGGAGTAAAAGGAAATCCAGAATGTTTCTGTATAATTTCCAGATAGTGAGAAATGAGATGGTTTAATAGGCCTTGCTTTTAATGTAAACTGCCAAAAATAAGATGGTTTTATGCATGCCTCCCCTCTCTTCCTACGGCTGGAGTAGACTCATGTGGAGGGTTGATACACACAGGCATGCACATACAACATTCTCTTTTTACGTTCTCACACAAATACCCAGCTGCTACTTGATTCCAGAGAAATCTTGAAAGGAAAAAAAAAATCCAAGTCAGTCTTTTAGTTACGATAGTGGCTATAAGTTAAATGCTGTTTAGATCATGTTTCTTGGTTTCATAACATTTATTAAACACCTAGTCTGTGTAAGGTTCTGGTTGATACTAATGAATGAAACGACCAGGTCCCTTACATTAAGGAGCTTTGAATTTAGTTGTGTGGGGACGAGGTAGATAAAGCAACCCCTGTTGGAAGCTTATGTGTGTGTCTCATTATTGTCTGGGAACATGTATGGGGAGCATGAAATCAGAGCAAGAACTCAGGAAGGCTGCTCAGGGGAGGGCATTAGGCTGACTTTTGAAGAAAGACCTAGCAAGGTGAATTAGTAAAAGAATGGTATTATAGGCAGAAGAATTCCCATTCATGAAGTTCCGGAAGCATGACGCCCTGAAGGAACCCTGGAGCCTCTCTCGGCCTACTTAAATTTGTTAAAATTAAGTGAAATTTAACATTTTGTTCCTTAGTCTAGCCACATTTCAAGTGTTTAATAGCTGTCTGTGGCTAGGGGGTCGCCAGCACACCGTGCGCTCAGATGTAGACAGTCTCCATCATTGCTGGAAGTTCTGTGGACAAGGCTCCTCAGAGCAGTCCAGGCTGGGGGATGCAGAGCACTGGTGGCATGCGGAGGGGCAGGTGCAGCTAGAGAGGCAGGGGGCTGCTGTCTCTTGACGGGATTTGGCTGTGGAAGCCGTCAGAGTGCTTTTAGGTGGAGGTGTGCTGTGAGCCGCCGCAGGGTGGAAGCTGGGGCTTGAGAGCAGTAGAGAGTAGAGTGGTCGCTCTGTTAGAGCACGGAGAACCCACAGACTGTTACACCTTTCTTGTTTTGTTTTTTCTTTTTCTGAGAACGAGGGCCTGAGCTGCAGGGAAGGTGGGGGCCAGGTAAGAGAAAGGTAGAGTTCACCAAGCTTGGAGCTGCTTGAACAGGAGACCGAATGGATGGATGATGGTGAGGTCACTCCGGCAGGGAGCGCGGGGAGCAACGCTTTGGAGCAGAAAGGTAGTGAGTTAGTCCAGTGCTCACTGGAGAGATCTAGGCCGCAGAGGTGAGGGGATACTTGGAGGGTGAGAGTGGTCGCTGCGGTGCGTATAAGATGTGAGGAGTGTGGGCCATGATGAGCACTGGGTGTTCCACGTAACCAGTGAGTCACTGCACACCGCATCAGACGCTGATTACGTACGGTGCAGCGGCTAACTGAACAGAGTTTTTAAAAAATGTGAGGCGTAGAGGGTCTGGAGTGGCACCTTGGGGAACTCCACACTCCATCCCTCTCCTTTAAGGGATGGAAGAGAAGCAGGCACCCACAGAACAGACTAAGAAGTGGGAGGAGAAGCCGGTTCACTGAATGAAGGGGTTGAGCGTCGAGTGGTCTGCAGCGCGGGTGAAGCAGAGTGAGGGTAACACGACATGGCAGGGGGAAGCCTGGCCAGCCTGGTGAAGACCGTGTGACTGCACAGGAGAAGGCAGAAAGTGGGTTATGGTGGGTTGAGCGATACGTAGGAGGTGAGGAGCTTGTGTCAGTGAAGATTGATAATTTCGAGAGACATCGTTAAAAAGTAAAGAAGTGAGAGAAGATGGTGATTAAAAGGACTGCAGGGATTTGAGGTGTGAGAAAATGGAATGTGTTTATGCACAGAGGGGAAGAAAACCAGAGGAAAGGGAGAGGGTGAGACCGTAAGGGGCAGAGGGAGCTGGTCCAGGCCTCTGAGGAGGTGGAGGGGACCGGACTTAGAGCACGGGGTGGAGAGACCGGCAGGGAGAAGATCCCTTCCACTCAGATGCTGTGGCTGCAGACGGTTTGACAAAGGCATGGAAGAGCTTGAGAAAGGGCCTGCCTAAACCACTGGAGAGAAATTGTGGAGTTAGATGCTTGGAATCCCATCTCAGCTTGAGCACTTTTTAGCTATGTGATCTTGGGCAAATTTCCTTAAACTTCTGAGCTGTCTGTTTGTATCCATGTATGACACGGGTTTCAGAACAGGACGGGCGTTAGGTAAGACACGGAAAGCACCCAGCGGTGTCGAGTCCATGGTAGACGGTTGGTCATGTTAGTCTTTCCATCGTCCCTTCCCTTTATTACCTAGACACATAAGGTCTCTTTAAAAAGTGATGAGGGTATTGTATGTCATGTGCGTCTCACACACACACACACACACACACACACACACACACATGATAGGAGATCTGATACAGATTTCATTGCACACTGACATTCGAAGGAGTCCTAGCAGTGAATTGGGTGTTTAGGACATGGGTTTAAGATCAAAGGGCATTGTGTAGTATTTTTCCTTTTCTTAACTAGAAATGAAGGTTAAACAAGGTCATAGAGGACTTAACATAATAAATTAGGAAGTTCATTGTTTCAGAAAACTATTGTGTAACCAAGACATTTAATTAAAGGTGTCACTTGAGTCCTTGAACTAGGCAAATGCCACAGGACATACAACTGCTTACATCTGTGTATTTGCTTATATACCTTTTATATGCTTTTCTTGCCTTCCTGTCCTATCTCCTGCAAACCCACTCCTCCCCCTAACAAAAGAAGAACAAAAGGAATGTACCCACAGCCTGTAAGGTTTTCCAGATCTTGCTTTCTGTGAGCAAACATAAATCTCTAGGCTTGAACGTAGTTATCCTTATCGATCTATTCACTTTTTTGCATAACGTGGTCTCTTGCTTTCCTGTTTATAATGTTTTCTTCACTGGAGGTTTAAAACTTTTTAAAATGTGTGCAGGATGTTGTTAGTCTAAAGTCCCTGGACATAGTGTTTTAGTCATCGAGTGAATAGTTTTTGAGTACCTGCTTTGCTAGGCCAAGAGCTAAAACGGGGCATGTTGAGATGATGAAAACAAACCTCAGAAATTTCAGGAGAGGGAGACATGTACGTGATAAGTGGTATGATATATTTCTAAGTATCATTTTTGGAAAAAAATGATAGAAGTCTTTATATGAAGACACTTTAAACTGTGCTTTTCTAAGGGAAAGATTTTCCAAAGAGATTTCTTTTTTCCAGAATTTTAAGATGGAATTAACTTTATGCCCACTTTTATGAAGACAGTATTCCTTAGTCTAATGGCTATTCTGACGTGCATTTTATAACTAGGCCAGTTTTAATTTTATGTTGTTAATTTTAGTCCCTTCCAGATATGCAGCATATTCAGGAAGAAAACTTATCCTCCCCACCATTGGGTCCTCCCAACTATCTACAAGTGTCCAAAGATTCTGCCAGTACTAGTAGCAAGAACTCTTCTTGTGACACGGATGACTTTGTTTTGGTTCCACACAACATCTCGTCAGACCACTCATGTGAGAATCTTTTCTACTTGTACACATTATATTTCTTAATTTACTAGACTAGCATTTATTTTTAACCTTTATATCATGCTCTCTCGTGCAGGGCACCTTTTCAAAGGGGCACTTTATTTAGTTGTGTGAATTCCCAGAACTATATACCTACCATTCTAAAATCTGCTCAGTCATCTTCCATGAAGCAGTAACTTTGGATTCTGAAGGTAGATGAGAAGTTTGCAGGAAATGATCTCAAATTCTGTTTGTATCCACACAGAAAGAAATAGGAAAGTCAGCAGAATTAAAGGAAGACCTCTGTTGCAAAAACCACCTTAAGAGTCAAGGGAATTTAAAACCAGTCTGGATGCCCTTCAGAAGAGACTGGCATGAGGTCAGGAATGAGTTTCACAAATAAATGGGGAGAATTTTTATAAAGGAAGCAGAATCCAAGTTGACTAAATACGGTCAGGGCTCTGAGGAGCAGTAAAGGGCACCAGAAAACCTACAAAAAAGAAGTTAGAGAAAACCATCAAGAAAGAAGGAACTGTGGTTTGGTGGTAAAGGAACGGGATCAGAAAAACTAGAAATTGGGTTCCTTCAATAATTGAATAGTATCAAGTTGACCATGTGCAGGTTGGAGAAATTCATGTCCAGAGGTCTGTGTAGTAGTTTGTCAGATACTAATGGCACAGCTGCTATTGTTAGGCATCATGCCAGGTGTGAAGGCCGTCATCCCCAGAGCATGCGCTTTGGGGATGTATCCACTGGGGAAGGGGGAGCCAGGGACAAGGCTGCAGGAGAAGGTGGGGCGGTTCACCATCGGTGCTCCGACAGCTGGGAGTTCCCTGTAAAAATCCAACATATGGTGGTTTCCTTCTATTTTAAAAAAGGAATTAAGACTTTAAAAATTATGCAGTATTTCAAGCAGGAAATAATACAGCAGATACGCAAATCCACCCCCATTCTAATTTTATTTATTTCAGTGTTTAGCCATGTTGTTTTAGATGTCTTTTCTTAAGGATAAAAAATGCTGTATAGGTACAGCTAAAGTCCTTTTCCTTTTTCCACTCTTGCCAGAGGTTAATTCTTACTGTAGATTTTTTTTTATACTTCCGCATATCCTGTATCTATAAATGACGTACAGTGTTCTTGTGTTTTTACAGTTTTAAGTAAATGGTATAAGGAACGTTTCTATAGCTTGGTTTTTTATTCATGTTTTTGTTACGTACCTACGTACATATCTAGATATGTATGCAGTTTATTTTAATATCTGAAATTTACAGTATAACTATATTTTATAATACAACTCAACCACACGTTTTTCCATTTTTTGCTGAGGTTGACCTGGATAATTTCTATCTTTTCTTTTTTTTTTTTTTTAAAGATTTTGTTTATTTATTTGACAGAGAAAGATCACAGGCAGGCAGAGAGAGAGAGGAGGAAGCAGGCTCCCTGCCGAGCAGAGAGCCCGGTGCGGGACTCGATCCCAGGACCCTGAGATCATGACCTGAGCCGAAGGCAGCGGCCTAACCCACTGATCCACCCAGGCGCACCCCCCCCCTTTTTTTTTTTTAAAGATTTTGTTTAATTTCTATCTTTTCACTGTTCAAAGTATATTGTAACAGATGTCCTTGTTTCAGAGTTTCTTCCACATGGATGCTCTAGAAATTTTCCACTTCAGATCTATAAAATATTGGTACAAACAAATTGTAGGCAATCAGTAGTTTGTGCCATGCTGCCCCAATGGAATAATGGTGACTTCTAAAGAATTTTTTTTTCATCTTTAAATCTTTAACTTTACCTGGAATTCACTTTTGTAGATGGAATAAGGTAGGGATCTTAGTATTGAACATTCTGTCCTTTCTCTGTCGATAGGCTGGATTTGTCCTGTTAGGTTTGTATAAAGAATTGGGTTTGTTATAAGGTGTTCTTTTCTGTTGGTCTATTTGTCTGTATTATAATCATTTTTAAATTTGTGTGTGTGTGTGTGTGTGTGTGGCGGGGTGGGGGGGTGATGGTAGAGAGCATTTTAGTATTCTTTGGAATCACCCTGGCTACTCTTGACCACTTTTATCCCCATGTAGTCCAATTTCAGCTTGACAAATCCTACAAAAAAACATTTGGGGATTTTGATGTGTATTTGATTGGTTGATTTTATAAGACCTATGCAGGAACAGTTAATGATCTTTACAATATTAAATTGCCAAATCAAGAAAATGTGTTTCTCACAAAATCACAGGTAATCATAGGGGAAGAGAAGGAAAAATGAAATAAAAACAGGGAGGCAAACCATAAGAGACTCTTAACTCTAGACAACAAACTAAGGGCTCCTGGAGGGGAGATGGGTGGGTGGGTGGGGTAACTGGGTGACAGGCATTAAAGAAGGGACTTGATAGAATGAGTACTGGGTCTTTTATCCATCTGATAAGCCACTAAATTTTCCCCCTGAAACTAGTAATACACTATACATGAACTAACTCGAATTTAAATAATAAAAAAAAGAGTATGCGTTTCTCTACTTATCTAGGTTTCCTTAATGTGTTTTGATAGATATATAGATATTTATATTTTCCTACATAAAGGACATTCACATCTTTTGTCTTATTCTAGTTACCTTTGTTTTTTTTTCCTTGTGTAAATACTGTATTTGATGATTTTTTTTCCAAAACCACTCCTGTCAAGGTCTCTGTGCTTCCAAATCTCAGGTTATTTCTCAGTCTTCAGCTTTTTGATGTATTTACAGCATTTGTTATAGTTGGCCAAACCCTTTTTAAAATTTTATATATATATATATTTTTTTAAGATTTTTTTTGTTTATTTGTAAGAGAAAAAGAGAGTGAGAGCATGAGCAGTGGGGGAGAGGCAGGCAGAGGGAGAAGTGGCTCCTTGCCAAGCAAAGAACCCAGTGCAGAACTGGATTCTGGGACCCTGGGATCACAACCTGAGCCAAAGGCAGGTGTCCACACACCCTTCTCTTTATTAAAAATTTGTTATTGTAAAATACATCATGCTTATATTTTTAAAACATTTTATTTATTTAGAGAGAGTAAGAGCAAGTGGAGGGAGAGAGAGGGAATCCCAAGGAGACTCCGCACTGAGCCCAACATGGGGCTCGATTTCATGACCGAGATCATGATCCAAGCTGAAATCAAGAGTTGGATACTCAACCGACCAAGCCAACCAGGTGCCCCAAAGATTTTTTTTTTTTTTTTAGGGCAGTTTTAGGTTTATGACAAAACTGAAAGGAAGGTACAAGTTTCCACATATCCCTTGCCTCCCCATTCTCAGCATCACTCACCAGAACAGTACATGTGTTGCTGAGGATAAACCTACATTGACACATCACAGTCACCCAAAGTCCATAGTCTACTTAGAATTCATTCCTGATGTTGAGCATTCTATGGGTTGGGGGACAGTATAATGACATTTATCCATTATTATAATATACAAGGCATTTTTTAAAAAGATTTTATTTATTTATTTGACAGACAGAGATTACAAGTAGGCAGAGAGGCAGTCAGAGAGAGGAGGAAGCAGGCTCCCTGCTGAGCAGAGAGCCCGATGTGGGGCTCGATCCCAGGACCCTGGGATCATGACCTGAGCTGAAGGCAGAGGCTTTAACCCACTGAGCCACCCAGGTGCCCCAATATACAAAGCATTTTTACTGCCCTAAAAATCCTCTGTGCTCCCCACCTGTCCCTCGGAAACCACCAGTATTTTTTATTGTCTCTACATTTCTGTACCACAGTTTGTCCATTTACCTATTGAAGGACACTTTGCTTCCAAGTTTTGACAATTAAGAATAAAGCTACTATAAACATGTGTGTGCAGGTTTTTGTGTGGACATAGTTTGCAGCTCCTTTGGATAAAAACCAAGGAGCATAACTGCTGGCTGGTATGGTAAGAGAATGTTTAGTTTTGTAAGAAAACACCAAACTCTTCCAAGTGGTTGTACCATTTTGCATTCCCACCAACAATGAGTGGAGTTCCTGTTGCTCCACATCCTCACCAGCATTTGGTGATGTCAGTGCTCTGCGATGGGCTGTTCTGGTAGATGTGCAGTCGAGTCTTGTTTTTATTTGCATTTCTCTGATGACATCTGATGTTCAGCATTTTTCATGTGCTTATTCACCATTGTATAACTTCTTTGGTGAGGTGTCTGTTAAGATCTTTGGCCCATTTTTCAATTGGGTTGTTTGTTATCTTGTTGAGCCTTAAGAGTTCTCTGTGTATTTGAGATAACAGTCCTTTATCAGATGTGTCTTTTGCAAATATCTTTGTTCAGTCTGTAGCTTATATTCCATTTTCTTGATATGGTCTTTCACAGTAAGTTCATCACTAATAATTAATTCAAACATTAAATAAATTTCTTTCACGGATTGCGTGTTTGGTGTTGGTATCACAATACCCAGGGTCCTCTAGGTTATGTTGTCTTCTACAATATTTGCTATTTTTTCTTTTATATTTAGGTCTGTGGCCCATTTTGAGTTAACTTTTTTTTCTTTTTTTTTTTTAAAGATATTATTTATTTATTTGACAGAGAGAGACACAGCGAGAGAGGGAACACAAGTAGGGGGAGTAGGAGAGGGAGAAGCAGGCTTCCCGTGGAGCAGGGAGCCCAATGCAGGGCTTAGTCCCAGGACCCTGGGATCATGACCTGAGCCAAAGGCAGACGCTTAACGACTAAGCCACCCAGGTGCCCCTTGAGTTAATTTTTCTGAAAGGTCTGTATCTAGATGCATTTTGTTATTGTTGTTGTTCTGTGGATGTCTACTTATTATAGCATTATTTTTAAAGACTGTCTTTGCTTCATTGTATTGTCTTTGCTCCTCTGTCAAAGATCAGTTGACTAAATTTTTGAAGGTCTCTTTCTGGTCTCCCTATTCTGTCCCATTGATCTATTTGTTTGTTCTTTTGCCAGTATAACACTGTCTTGATTACTGTAGTTTTATAGTGAGTCTTGAAGTTGGGTAGTGTCAGTCCCTTGTCCTTCTCCTTCAGTGTTCTGTTGGCTGTTGTGGGTCCTTTGCCTTTCCATTTAACCTTTAGATTAGTTTGTTGATATCCATAAAATGACTTGCTGGGATTGTCATTGGGATTGTAGTGAATCTATAGATCAAGTTGGGAAGAACTGACATGTTGACAATATTTAGTCTTCCTATCCAAAAACATAGAGTATCTTTCCATTGATTTCCATTTGATTTCATTCATCAGAGTTTTTGTAGTTTTCCTCATACAGGTCTTAAATGACTTTTGTTAGACTTATACCTAAATATTTCATTTTGGCGGGTCCTGATATAAATGGTGTTGTTTTTTTAATTTCAAATTTTAGTTGTTTATTATTGAGATATAGGAAAGCAATTTAATTTTTAAATATTAACCTTGTATTCTGCAACCTTGCTTTAGTCACTTATTAGTTCCAGGAGGTTTTTTGATCAATTCTTTTGGATTTTTTTTACATAGGTAATCATGTTATCTTCGAACAGTAGTTTCATGTTTACCTTTCCAAGCTGCATACCTTTCATTTCCTTTTAACTTACTGTATTAGCAAGAGCTGTGTTGAAAAGAAGTGGCGAGTGAAATAGGACTTCCTTCAGATTATGAAACTGTAATAACCACAGCCAATAGAAAAATCAATGGAAGAAAAAAAGAGAGAGAAGACATCCTTATATTTTTACCCAATCTTGATGGAAAAGCTTGGAGTTTCTCACCCTTTAGTATGGTGTTAGCGGTAGCTTTTTGTAGATATTCTTTATCAAGTTGAGACAGTTCCCCTCCATTCCTAGTTTACTGTGAGATTTTATCATGAATGGTGGTTGGATTTGTCAAATTCTTTTTCTGTGATGTTCTGTCTATTAATGGGATAGGTCACATTAATTTTAGAATGTCAAACCAGCCTTGCATACCTGGGATAAATCCCATTTTGTCATGGCATATAATTCTTTTTATACATTGCTGAATTCAGTTTGCTAATATTTTGTTGGAGATTTTTGCATCTCTGTTCATGAGAAATACTGGTGTGCAGTCATGGCATATAATTCTTTTTATACATTGCTGAATTCAGTTTGCTAATATTTTGTTGGAGATTTTTGCATCTGTGTTCATGAGAAATACTGGTCTGCAGTCTTCTGTTGGCATAAGGGTCTTATGTTGGCATAAGGGTAATTACGGCCTCATAGAATGAATTAGGAAATATTCTCTCTGCTTCTATCCTTAGAAAGAGATTGAAAATAGATACTTGGTATAGTTTCTTCCTTTAAGGTTTGATAGAATTCACCAGAGAACTCATCTGGGCCTCATGCTTTCTGTTTTAGAAGGCTATTAATTACTGATTCAATGTCTTTAATATATAAAGACCTATATTCAAATTGCCTATTTCTTCCTGAGTAAATTTTGGCAGATGTGTCTTTCACAGAATTGGTCTACTTCATCTATGGTGTCAAATTTGTAGGCATAGAGTTGTTCATAGTATTCCTTTATTATCCTTTTTAGTGAGATCCCTACTGGTGTCTCTTCTTTCATTTGTAGTATTAGTAATTTGTATCCCCCTTTCTGGTTTGGTTTTTTTTCCCCATCTTTTGTTAACCTGACTAGAAGCTTATTGATTGTTGTGTTTTCAAATTCATTTAGTTCAAAATCTTTAAAAATTTCTCTTGAGATTTCTTCTTCTGTCAATTTGTTATTCAGAAGTATGTTTTCAGTCTCCCTGTATTTTGGGATTTTTCAGTTACCTTTCTGTTACTGATTTCTGGTTTAATTTCATTATAGTCTACAAGCAGAAACTGATTTCTATTCTTTTAAAAAATTTTTTGGGTTGTTTTGTTTTGTTTGTTTTAAAAAAGATCTTATTTATTTATTTGAGAAGGAGCACAAGCAGGGAAAGGGGCAGAGGGAGAAGCAGACTCCTCTCTGAGCAGTGAGCCTGATGCACGGCTCTGAGTTGAAGGCAGACGTTTAACTGACCGAGCCACCCAGGCACACCTCTTTTAATTTTGTTAGGATGTGTTTTATGGCCCAGAATGTAGTCTATCTTGGCAAATGTTCCATGTGAATTTGAGAAAAATGTGTATCCTGCTGTTGTTGGATGAAGCTGTCTCTAGATGTCAATTATATCTTGGTGATTGATGGTGTTATTGAGTTCAACTGTGTCCTTACTGGTTTTCTGCCTGCTGGATCGGTCCATTTTTGAGGGATAGGTGTTGAAGTCTCCAGCCACGTTAGTGGTTTCACCTGTTTCTACTTGTAAGTTTTTACCTTGCATAGTTTGACCCCTTGTTAGGGGCATGCATAATATTAAGGAAGAATTGCTATGTCTTCTTGGAGAATTTATATTTATGTAAATATAAATATATCATTACATAAGGCCCTTCTTTATCCCTAACTTTTCTTACACTGATGTCTGCTGTGTCTGAAATTAATATAGCTATTCCGGCCTTCTTTTGATTAATGTAAGCATGTTAGTGTTAGCAGGGTCTATTTTTTCTCCATCTGTTTACTTTTAATCTGTGTGTCTTTATATTCAAAGTAATTTTCTAATAGACAACATGTATTTGGGTTGTGTGTTTTAATCCGCTCTGAAATCTGCCTTTTAATTGGTGCATTTAGGCTGGTGACATTAGAAGTGTTACTGATAAACCTGGATTAATATCTAACATTTGTTACTGTTTTCTCTTCATTGTCCTTGTTCTTTGTTCCTGTTTTTGTCTTCCAGTCTTTTTCTGCCTTTTGTGGTTTTAACTGACAATTTATTATGATTTAATTTTCTTTCTTTCTTGGCATATCAGTTGTACTTTTTTTTTCTTTCTTTATTGGTTGCCCTAGAGTTTGCAATATATATTTATAACTATTCCAGATCCACTTTATTATTTTTAAAAAGCCTTATTTATTTATTTTAGAGAGGGGACATGTATAGGCAGTGGGGAGGGGCAGAGGGGGAGTGAGAGAATCTCAAGCAGACTCCCGGCCGAGCATGGAGTGCAACAAGAGGCTCAGTCTCACGACCTGAGATCGTGACCTGAGCCAAAATCAGTTGGACACTTAACCAACTAACCCACCCAGGTGCCCCAGTCCAGGTCCACTTTCAATTTTTTTTTTTTTTTTAAGATTTTACTTATTGGGGCGCCTGGGTTGCTCAGTGGTTAAGCCTCTGTCGTCTGCTCAGGTCTTGATCTCAGGATCCTGGAATTGAGCCCCGCATCGGGCTCTCTGCTCAGCAGGAAGCCTGCCCCCCACCCCCACCCCGCCTGCCTCTCTGCCTGCTTGTGATCTCTCTCTCTTACTGTCAAATAAATAAATAAATAAAATCTTTAAAGATTGTTATTTATTTATTTAAATTTATTTAAATAAATCACTAAATTTATTTAAGATTTATTAAAAATCTTTAAAGATTTTATTTATTTATTTGACAGCAAGAGAGAGAGAGAGCGTGCGCGCGCACAGGCAAAGGGAATGGCAGGCAGAGGGAGAAGGAGAAGCAGGCTTTCTGCTGAGCAAGGAGCCCAATGCAGGGCTCGATCCCAGGACCCTGGGTTCATGACCTGAGCCCAAGGCAGACGCTTAACTGACTGAGCCACCCACAGGCCCTCCAGGTCCACTTTCAAATAAAACTGTACTACTTCATGGTAGTGTCAAGTACCTTATAGTAACAAAATCCTAATTCCTTCCTGCCATCCCTTGTATCATTGCTGCCATTCATTCTAGTTGAATATAAGAATCCATAAGCCTATCCCTGTATACATAAGACACATGCAGTAAGGATACATAACTGAATATACTATTGCTATTATTTTGGCAACAAATCCCCTCAATTTTTATTGTCTGAGAAAGTCTACTTTTCCTTCACTTTGGACAGATAATTTTGCAGGGTTCGGAATTCTAAGTTGGTGGTTTACTTCTCTTAACACTTGAAATACTTCGTTTCATTCTTGCTTGTGCGATTACTAAGGAGTTAATGCAGTTCTTTGTTTCTCTCAAAGTATAGTGTTCTTTTTTTTACTTCTTTCAGAATTTTCTTTATTTTTAGTTTTTCTGTTAATTTGAAAATGATCTGCCTAGCTGTAGTTGTTCTGGGCATTTATCCTGCCTGGAGTTCTCTGAGCTTTGTGAATCTGTGGTTTGGTGCCTGCTCGTTCTTTTGGGGGAAATTCTCAGTCATCGTTTCCAGTATTTCCCTCTGTTCCTTTTGTCCTTCTTCTCTTTCTAGTAATCCCATTACATGTAGTTGTCCCATGGACCTTGGATATTCTGTTGTTTTTTAAAGGAAATCTTTGTTGGGGCACCTGGGTGGCTCAGTGGGTCAAGCATCCCGCTCAGGTCCTAATCCCAAGAACCTGGGACCCAGCCCCTCGTCAGACTGCCTGCTCATTGGGAAGCCTGCTTCTCCCACTCCTTTCCATGCCCCCTGTTTGTGCTCTCTCTGTCAAATAAGTGGATAAAATCTTACAAAAAAAAAAAAAAAAAAAAAGCTTTGTTTTCCAGTTTTTGAAGATTTTGGCAATAATGTTCTCTAGTTCAGAGTACATTTCCTCAGTTGTGTCTGGTCTACTAATAAGGCTACCAAAGGCATTTTTCATTTCCTTTACAGTGTTTTTTAATCTCTAGCATTTCTTTTTGGTTCTATGTTAGGATTTCCATCTCTCTCTTTATATCACTTGTCTGTTCTTGCTTGTGATCTACCTCATCCATTAGGGCTCTTAGTGTATTAATCATAGTTGTTTTAAATTTCCAGTCTGATAATTCTAACATGCCTTCCATATCTGGTTCTGAGGCTCACTGTCTCTTTAGTCTGTGTTTTTTGCTTTTTGGTATGCTTTGTGACTTTTTCTTGATAGTCATACATGATGTCCTGGGTAAAAAGAACTGCTGTAAGTAGGTTTTATAGAAGTGTGATGGGGAGCTGTGGGGGGAGGGGGAAGTGTTCTGTGATTGGGTCTCAGTACTTTACTGAGCCTAGGTTTCTGGTCTGTGGGCTTCACACATGTTTCCCAGTTTCTTTCTCCTGCCTGAAGATGGGACAGGATGGCTCTAGGGCATTAGGGTTGGGTATTTACCTGCCCCCAGCTCAGTCTGGGGCTTAACTGGAGGAGGTAAAGCTCTGATTGTTTCCCCTGAAGGCAGGCCCTGCGGAGAACGGAATGCTCACACCTATTTAAAACTGGTCCCTTTTCTCCTCCCCCTCCCCCTCCAAGAGGCAGGAGTGGATTTTTTCTGTTTACTAAGTGAGCATATGAGTTCCCCGGAATAAATCTGACAATATTATGGGCCTTCCTGTGACTAGATCCTTCTGGAATTTTTAACTCTGAGAATTGTCCACAGTGATCCTCTTGCAAATTGTCAATCTCACTTCATGTTTTTCTGTCCTGGCTGTGGTTTCCTCAAGCCTTTTGCTGGTGGATCTCTTCTCAGATAAACCACAACTCTGGGTGTTTGCCTGTCTGCCTCTCTAATCCTGCGGCGTCAGTTTGCCTCCGTCCTTCTCTCTCTTTTGGATCCAAGAACTGTTGATTTTTCAGTCTGTTCAGCTTCTTACATGTGAAACTGGGCCCAGAAGTCCCCATGTAAGATCTTTAAAACATCTGTACAATTTAAAAGTAATAATAAGACAAGTACCAGAGTGCACTCAGATTTTCTTCTTTTGTCTGATTTTATTTTTGTTTTGCCTTATTGCTCTAATTTTAGGGAAATTTCCTTGATGTTTTCTTTTCTTGAGTTTATCATTTATGTTCTCATATTTTTAAGTTTTAGAAGCTTCCCCTTCCTTTGAGCGTTGTTCTGATTTCAGTGTGCAGTATTTTATCTCTGAGGACATTAATTACAATTTTTTTTTTTAACTTTTCCACGAAAAATACTTTTTTATCTCTCCCAGGTTGTTTTGGAGTCTGGGTTTCAGATTAGATTCCTTCCTTGGATGTTTGGTAATTGTCATATACTCATAATTAAGAATGGAAAATTAGAACATTGTTTGAAAGCTTCGTATGTGGTGGGTCTTAAGGACAATGAGTTTACGCTGATGATGTATTATGTATTCTGCTTCCTTTTCGGAGGAAGTCTCCTGGAGAAGACTCCCTCATACCATGTAGGGGAAATTTCTATTGGCTCTTGGGTCTCCTAGGTCAAATAATGCTTCAGTCAACTTTATAACTTCTAAATTTTTGTGCCTATTGACTTTTCTATTCTTTTTGCCCTTGTGAACTTAGGTTCTCTTTTCTCTCCTTCTGTAATATGGTATCATATCAAAATAACAATATAATTAACTAAAACCATTTAAAATCATTTTATGGGGGCGCCTGGCTTACTCAGTTGGTAGAGCATGTTAGTCTTAATCTCTCTCTTTTTTTTTCCTATATTCTTTTTTTTTTCCTATTTATTTATTTTCAGAAAAACAGTATTCATTATTTTTTTTCACCACACCCAGTGCTCCATGCAAGAGCCGTGCCCTCTATAATACCCACCACCTGGTACCCCAACCTCCCACCCCCCCACCACTTCAAACCCCTCAGATTGTTTTTCAGAGTCCATAGTCTCTCATGGTTCACCTCCCCTTCCAATTTACCCAAAAGCACATACCCTCCCCAATGTCCATAACCATACCCCCCTTCTCCCAACCCCCCTCCCCCCAGCAACCCACAGTTTGTTTCGTGAGATTAAGAGTCACTTATGGCTTGTCTCCCTCCCGATCCCATCTTGTTTCATGGATTCTTCTCCTACCCACTTAAGCCCCCATGCTGCATCACCACTTCCTCATATCAGGGAGATCATATGACAGTTGTCTTTCTCCGCTTGACTTATTTCGCTAAGCATGATACGCTCTAGTTCCATCCATGTTGTTGCAAATGGCAAGATTTCGTTTCTTTTGGATGGCTGCATAGTATTCCATTGTGTATATATACCACATCTTCTTGATCCATTCATCTGTTGATGGACATCTAGGTTCTTTCCATAGTTTGGCTATTGTGGACATTGCTGCTATAAACATTCGGGTGCACGTGCCCCTTTGGATCACTACGTTTGTATCTTTAGGGTAAATACCCAGTAGTGCAATTGCTGGGTCATAGGGCAGTTCTATTTTCAACATTTTGAGGAACCTCCATGCTGTTTTCCAGAGTGGTTGCACTAGCTTGCATTCCCACCAACAGTGTAGGAGGGTTCCCCTTTCTCCGCATCCTCGCCAGCATCTGTCATTTCCTGACTTGTTGATTTTAGCCATTCTGACTGGTGTGAGGTGATATCTCATTGTGGTTTTGATTTGTATTTCCCTGATGCCGAGTGATATGGAGCACTTTTTCATGTGTCTGTTGGCCATCTGGATGTCTTCTTTGCAGAAACGTCTGTTCATGTCCTCTGCCCATTTCTTGATTGGATTATTTGTTCTTTGGGTGTTGAGTTTGTTAAGTTCTTTATAGATTTTGGACACTAGTCCTTTATCTGATATGTCGTTTGCAAATATCTTCTCCCATTCTGTCAGTTGTCTTTTGATTTTGTTAACTGTTTCCTTTGCTGTGCAAAAGCTTTTGATCTTGATGAAATCCCAATAGTTCATTTTTGCCTTTGCTTCTCTTGCCTTTGGCGATGTTCCTGGGAAGATGTTGCTGCAGCTGACGTCGAAGAGATTGCTGCCTGTGTTCTGCTCAAGGATTTTGATGGATTCCTTTCTTACATTGAGGTCCTTAATCCATTTTGAGTCTATTTTTGTGTGTGGTGTAAGGAAATGGTCCAATTTCATTTTTCTGCATGTGGCTGTCCAATTTTCCCAACACCATTTATTAAAGAGGCTGTCTTTTTTCCATGGACATTCTTTCCTGCTTTGTCAAAGATTAGTTGACCATAGAGTTGAGGGTCTGTTTCTGGGCTCTCTATTCTGTTCCATTGATCTATGTGTCTGTTTTTGTGCCAGTACCATGCTGTCTTGATGATGACAGCTTTGTAATAGAGCTTGAAGTCCGGAATTGTGATGCCACCAACTTTGGCTTTCTTTTTCAATATCCCTTTGGCTATTCGAGGGCTTTTCTGGTTCCATATAAATTTTAAAATTATTTGTTCCATTTCTTTGAAAAAGATGGATGGTACTTTGATAGGAATTGCATTAAATGTGTAGATTGCTTTAGGTAGCATAGACATTTTTACAATATTTATTCTTCCAATCCAGGAGCATGGAACATTTTTCCATTTCTTTGTGGCTTCCTCAGTTTCTTTCATGAGTACTTTATAGTTTTCTGAGTATAGATTCTTAGCCTCTTTGGTTAGGTTTATTCCTAGGTATCTTATGGTTTGGGGTGCAATTGTAAATGGGATTGACTCCTTAATTTCTCTTACTTCTGTCTTGTTGTTGGTGTAGAGAAATGCAACTGATTTCTGTGCATTGATCTTATATCCTCACACTTTACTGAATTCCTGTACAAGTTCTAGCAGTTTTGGAGTGGAGTCTTTTGGGTTTTCCACATAGAGTATCATATCATCTGCGAAGAGTGATAATTTGACTTCTTCTTTGCCGATTTCGATGCCTTTTATTTCCTTTTGTTGTCTGATTGCTGAGGCTAGGACTTCTAGTACTATGTTGAATAGCAGTGGTGATAATGGACATCCCTGCCGTGTTCCTGACCTTAGTGGAAAAGCTTTCAGTTTTTCTCCATTGAGAATGATATTTGCGGTGGGTTTTTCATAGATGGCTTTGATGATATTGAGGTATGTGCCCTCTATCCCTACACTTTGAAGAGTTTTGATCAGGAAGGGATGCTGTACTTTGTCAAATGCTTTTTCAGCATCTATTGAGAGTATCCTATGGTTCTTGTTCTTTCTTTTATTGATGTGTTATATCACATTGACTGATTTGCGGATGTTGAACCTACCTTGCAGCCCTGGGATAAATCCCACTTGGTCGTGGTGAATAATCCTTTTAATGTACTGTTGAATCCTGTTGGCTAGTATTTTGGTGAGAATTTTCGCATCTGTGTTCATCAAGGATATTGGTCTATAGCTCTCTTTTTTGATGGGATCCTTGTCTGGTTTTGGGATCAAGGTGATGCTGGCCTCATAAAATGAGTTTGGGAGTTTTCCTTCCATTTCTATTTTTTGGAACAGTTTCAGGAGAATAGGAATTAGTTCTTCTTTAAATGTTTGGTAGAATTCCCCCGGGAAGCCGTCTGGCCCTGGGCTTTTGTTTGTTTGGAGATTTTTAATGACTGTTTCAATCTCCTTATTGGTTATGGGTCTGTTCAGGCTTTCTATTTCTTCCTGGTTCAATTTTGGTAGTTTATATGTTTCTAGGAATGCATCCATTTCTTCCAGATTGTCAAATTTGTTGGCGTAGAGTTGCTCGTAGTATGTTCTTATAATAGTTTGTATTTCTTTGGTGTTGGTTGTGATCTCTCCTCTTTCATTCATGATTTTATTTATTTGGGTCCTTTCTCTTTTCTTTTTGATAAGTCTGGCCAGGGGTTTATCAATTTTATTAATTCTTTCAAAGAACCAGCTCCTAGTTTCGTTGATTTGTTCTATTGTTTTTTTGGTTTCTATTTCATTGATTTCTGCTCTGATCTTTATGATTTCTCTTCTCCTGCTTAGGGTTTCTTTCTTGTTCTTTCTCCAGCTCCTTTAGGTGTAGGGTGAGGTTGTGTACCTGAGACCTTTCTTGTTTCTTGAGAAAAGCTTGTACCGCTATATATTTTCCTCTCAGGACTGCCTTTGTTGTGTCCCACAGATTTTGAACTGTTGTATTTTCATTATCATTTGTTTCCATGATTTTTTTCAATTCTTCTTTAATTTCCTGGTTGACCCATTCATTCTTTAGAAGGATGCTGTTTAGTCTCCATGTATTTGGGTTCTTTCCAAACTTCCTCTTGTGGTTGAGTTCTAGCTTCAGAGCATTGTGGTCTGAAAATATGCAGGGAATGATCCCAATCTTTTGATACCGGTTGAGTCCTGATTTAGGACCGAGGATGTGATCTATTCTGGAGAATGTTCCATGTGCACTAGAGAAGAATGTGTATTCTGTTGCTTTGGGATGAAATGTTCTGAATATATCTGTGATGTCCATCTCATCCAGTGTATCATTTAAGGCCTTTATTTCCCTGTTGATCTTTTGCTTGGATGATCTGTCCATTTCAGTGAGGGGAGTGTTAAAGTCCCCTACTATTATTGTATTATTGTTGATGTGTTTCTTTGATTTTGTTATTAATTGGTTTATGTAGTTGGCTGCTCCCACGTTGGGGGCATAGATATTTAAAATTGTTAGATCTTCTTGTCGACAGACCCTTTGAGTATGATATAGTGTCCTTCCTCATCTCTTATTATAGTCTTTGGCTTAAAATCTAATTGACCTGATATAAGGATTGCCACTCCTGCTTTTTTCTGATGTCCATTAGCATGGTAAATTCTTTTCTGCCCCCTCACTTTAAATCTGGAGGTGTCTTCGGGCTTAAAATGAGTTTCTTGGAGGCAACATATAGATGGGTTTTGTTTTTTTATCCAATCTGATACCCTGTGTCTTTTGATTGGGGCATTTAGCCCATTAACATTCAGGGTAACTATTGAGAGATATGATTTTAGTGCCATTGTATTGCCTGTAAGGTGACTGTTACTGTATATTGTCTCTTTTCCTTTCTGATCTACCACTTGTAGGCTCTCTCTTTGCTTAGAGGACCCCTTTCAGTATTTCCTGTAGAGCTGGTTTGGTGTTTGCAAATTCATTCAGTTTTTGTTTGTCCTGGAAGCTTTTAATCTCTCCTTCTATTTTCAGTGATAGCCTAGCTGGATATAGTATTCTTGGCTGCATGTTTTTTCTCGTTTAGTGCTCTGAAAATATCATGCCAGCTCTTTCTGGCCTGCCAGGTCTCTGTGGATAAGTCAGCTGCCAATCTAATACTTTTACCATTGTATGTTACAGACTTCTTTTCCCAGGGTTCTTTCAGGATTTTCTCTTTGTCACTAAGGCTTGTAAATTTTACTATTAGGTGACGGGGTGTGGGCCTATTCTTATTGATTTTGAGGGGCGTTCTCTGAACCTCCTGAATTTTGATGCTCGTTCCCTTTGCCATATTGGGGAAATTCTCCCCAATAATTCTCTCCAGTATACCTTCTGCTCCCCTCTCTCTTTCTTCTTCTTCTGGAATCCCAATGATTCTAATGTTGTTTCGTCTTATGGTGTCATTTATCTCTCAAATTCTCCCCTCATGGTCCAGTAGCTGTTTGTCCCTCTTTTGCTCAGCTTCTTTATTCTCTGTCATTTGGTCTTCTATATCGCTAATTCTTTCTTCTGCCTCATTTATCCTAGCAGTGAGAGCCTCCATTTTTTATTGAACCTCATTAATAGCTTTTTTGATTTCAACTTGGTTAGATTTTAGTTCTTTTATTTCTCCAGAAAGGGCTTTTATATCTCTGGAGAGGGTTTCTCTGATATCCTCCATGCCTTTTTCAAGCCCGGCTAGAACCTTGAGAATTGTCATTTTGAACTCTAGATCTGACATATTACCAATGTCTCTATTGATTAGGTCCCTAGCCTTCGGTACTGCCTCTTGTTCTTTTTTTTGTTGTGAATTTTTCCGCCTTGTCATTTTGTCCAGCTAAGAGTATATGAAGGAGGAAGTAAAATACTAAAAGGGTGGCAACAATCCCAAGAAAATATGCTTTAACCAAATCAGAAGAGATCCCAAATCGTGAGGGATCTCCTCTGATTGGGATCTCCTCTGATTGGGATCTCCCAATCTCTTCTGATTGGGATCTCTTCTGATTTGGGGATAAAAAGAGGTTCAAAAAGAAAGAAAGAAAAAAAAGAAAAAAAAAGAATTAAAAAAAGAGATTGAATTAAAAATTCAATCAAGAATCAAAAAAAAGAATTAAAAAAAGAGATTGAAGAGATTGGGATCTCTTCTGATTGGGGATAAAAAGAGGTTCAAAAATAAAGAAAGAAAAAAAGACTTAAAAAAAAGAAAACGAATAAAGAAAAGTATAAAATATATATATATATATATATATATTAGATAAACTAGTTAAAAACGTTAAAAAAGAAAATGGTAAAAGTTAAAAAAAATTTTTAGCAGAAGAAGAGAAAAAAAATGAAAAAGAAAAAAATTAAATTAACTGCAAGACTAAAAAATCACAGGGAGAAAGCCATGAGTTCCATGGTTTGTTTTCTCCTCCTCTGGAATTCTTCTGCTCTCCTTGGTATTGAAACTGCACTCCTTGGTAGGTGAACTTGGTCTTGCCTGGATTTCTTGTTGATCTTCTGGGGGAGCAGCCTGTTGTAGTGATTCTCAAGTGTCTTTGCCCCAGGCGGAATTGCACCCCCTTACCAGGAGCCGGGCTGAGTGATCCGCTCAGCTTTGCCTTCAGGAGCTTTTGTTCCCTGAGCGCTTTCCGTAGAGTTCCGGAGGACGGGAATACAAATGGCGGCCTCCTGGTCTCTGGCCCGAGAGCCCAGGGCCCCGCTCCCCAGTGCGCCCTCAGCGAAGAGCTCCTAGTAACTCCCGTCTGCTTAACCTCCGGCCGCGCTCCGAGCTCACCGAGCCTGCGACCGGTTCAAGGCAACACCGAGCTGCGAGCTTACTGTTGGCTCTGTCTCTGTTGCCGGCTTTCCCGTTCCAATATCCCCAAGCTCTGCAACACTCAGACACCCCCGATCCTTCTGTGACCCTGCGGGACCTGAGGCCAGGCCGACCCTGCATGGGCTTCGCCCCGGTTTAGCCTCTGGAGCATGTCCCTCAGCGGAACACACTTTTGAAAGTCCTGATTTTGTGCTCCGTTGCTCCGCCGCTTGCCGGGAGCCGGCCCCTCCCCCTGGGGTCTATCTTCCTGTCGCTTTGGATTCACTTCTCTGCCAGTCCTACCTTTCAGAAAGTGGTTGTTTTTCTGTTTCTAGAATTGCTGTTCTTCTTCTCTTTGATCTGCCGATGGATTTGCAGGTGTTTTCAATCTTTAGATAAGCTCTCTAGCTGATCTCCTGCTAGCTGAAGTAGTCTCAGCCTGCTACTTCTCCGCCATCTTGACTCCTCTAGTCTTAATCTCTTGGTAAGAGTTCAAACCCCATGCTGGGTGTGGAGCTCACTTAAAAAAACAGGAAAGTCTTTTTGTGAGTCTTTTTGTCCTTAGGGTAATCCTGTTAGGAATGTCCAATCAAATTACTAAACTTAAAGTCACTTGAAAAAATTCCCTTCTAGTGATAACACTGACAAATTGTTATATGACAAATTGTTACATTCCCGTCTAGTGATAACACTGACAAATTGTATGACAGAAAATGATAAATGTTTTGCTTCATTTTCACTTTTGATTTCTAGGGATCTTTTTTTCCTTTTGATTTTATTTTGTTTCATAATTATGTATGGCCCCAAACTCAAAGCTAGAAAATGAAGTACACTCAGTGAAATATAGCTGCTATCCTTGCCCCATCTACTTTGTTCCCTCCATTACCATATCAGGAGCTATTCTCTATAAAATAGGTCCGTTCCTCCCTCACTTCTCTTTATTCTCTTACCCTGATTTATTTTCCTTTATATACATTTTAAAATATTTATATTATTTATTTATTTTGAGAGAGAGTGTATGTGTGGAGCCGGATGCAGGGCTCAATCCCATGACCCCAAGATCATGACCTGAGCTGAAATCAAGAGTCTGATGGTTAACCAACTGAGCCACTCAGGCGCCCCGTTTTCCTTACTAGAATAGAAGCTTCATGGCAGCAGGGACTTAAGATGTGCCAAAATAAATGCATTTCTCCATTCTTATTTAGGGCCCTTCAGAAGGATATTTGTGTTTGTTTCCTTTTTTTCCCTTTTTGAGTATGGACTAGCAATGTAACCTATAGTTTTTAAAAACTTACTTGGTCAACACTGCTATTTCATATCAACACATTGATTATGCCTTTACAGCCATTTAAAATCACCCAGGCAGTGTGATATAATGGACATCCTAGTGACAAGAATGAGGGGAGCCTGTGTTCTGAGCTCAGCTCTGTTCCCATGTATAGATGATACCAGAGTAGGTTACGCTGGCCTATGGCGGGTGCTACTATGCCTGAGAGGCCCCAGCTTTCACAACGTCTTGTTCAACAACCCATGCAAAGCAGGAAGTGTTACGTGGGATGGGGGTGCTCCAACATTGGGGTGAACTAGACTTTGTTTACAGTCAGTTGTGCTAGAATGTCACATGTGTGTTCCTAAAACTTAGCACTCTCTGAAAAAATTGTTAGTAAAAACCACAGAGTTCACGGGCAAATTGGAATTGAGGGCATAACACTCAAAAACGTTGGTGCGTGACGTATTAAAAGGAACATCATAAATATGTTAGCACAGTTTTTACTATGCATGTTAAATGTGAAGAAAGATATCAGACTGAAGTAAATATGACACTTTACCTTGAAAAGCCCTGATGTTTGTTTATAGAAGTGGGCACTGAAGGGTTCCACCTATGAATTCATCTGGGTGCAGTGTTGAGTGTTTTTACTCATGGTTTTTACTTGCTTTTACTTGTGGAGGAAAGTGCATCATAAGCAAGTGATAAATTTGTGTGGTGCTCAGTTTTTTCCAAATAATCATGTTGGAATGGTTTACATTTTTTTAAGCAGGTGGCAGAGCAGAACTGATGGTATTTTTCTCTTTCTCCTTTAGATGATATGCCGATGGGAACTGCTGGCAGACGTGCTTCAAATGAGTTTTTGGTGTGTGGAGGGTATGTTTATATATATTAAATTAGAACTTTTTCATATTTTGGTTTTTGTGAGTAAAATTATAGAACTTTGACCATGTTTTTGATTCTAAAATTTATTTTATTTCACAATTTGTCATTTCTTTTTTTAAAAACAGTTTAAATGATAAAAGCACATAAAATCTGTTGTCTTCCCCATTTTTAAGTTTACACATCAGTAGCTTTATGTATATTCACAATGTTGTACAACCAGTCTCCAGAACTTTTTCATCTTGCAAAACTAAAACTCAGTACTCATTATGTAGTAGCACTCCCCATTTTTCCCACCTCTAGGTGCTGGTGACCACTGTTCTAACTTTCCCTTTCTATGAATTTGACTGCTTTAGCTACCTCACATAAGTAGAATATATAATATGTATCTTCTTGTGACTGGCTTAGTTGAATCACCATAATGTCTTCAAGGTTGGCCCATGTTGTAGCATTTGACAAAATTTCTTTTAAGGTTGAGCCATAGTCCATTCTGTGTATATACTGTGTTTTGTTTATCCATTCATCTGTCAATGGACAATTGGATTTCTTCTCCCTCTTGGCTATTGTGAGTAATTCTGCTATAAATGTGAATGTGTAGATACCTGTTTAAGATTCTGCTTTCAATTTTTTTGTATATATACCCAACACTGGGGTTGCTGGATCATATGATATTTCTGTTTTTAATTTTTTGTGGAGTTGCCATGCTGTTCTCCATAGTGGTTGTACCATTTTACATTCCTACCAACAATGTACAAGCGTTCCAGTTTCTCTAGATCTTCAGCAACACTTGTTATTTCTGGTTTTTTTTTTTTTAATAATAACCATCTTAATGAGTGTGAGGTGATATTGTGGTTTTAATTTGCTATTCCCTCTAGTGGTTTTTGAGTGTCTTTTCATATACTTATTGGCCATTTGTCTATCATTTGTTGTTGAGTTGTAGGAGTTCTTTATATATATAAAGATATATGATTTACAGATGGTTTCTCCCATCCCAAAGATATTCTATCCACTCTGTTGATGTGTCCTTTGAGCATAGAAGTTATAGATTTGATGTGGTCTCATTTGTCTATTTTTTTGTTCTGTTGTCTTGTGTTTTTGGTGTCATTTAAAGAAATCATTGCCTAATCCAGTGTCATGAATCGTTTCTCCTGTGTTTTCTTCTACAAGTTATATAATTTTGGGTCTTATATTTAGCTCTTTAATGCATTTTGAACTAATTTGTGTACATTGTATAATGTAAGGGTCCAGCTGCATTCTTTGCCTGTGGATACCTAGTTATCACATTTTCTGAAGAGACTGTCTTTTCGCCATCCAGTGGTGTTGGCATCCTTGTTGAAGATCATTTGTCCTTATATGCAAGGGTGTGTTTCTGGGCTGTTTATTCCATTCTGTTGGTCTCTGTGTCTGTCGTTATGCCAAACATATTGTTTTGATTACTGTAGATTTGAAATCAGGAAGTATGAAAGCTCCAGTTTTGTTTTTCTTTTCCAAAATTGCTTTGACTATTCAGGGTCCCTGCAGATTACATATGAATTTCAGAATAGATTTTTCTATTTCTGCAAAACAATGCCATTGAGATTTTGGTAGGGATGGGATTGATCTGTATAGATCACTTTGGGTGCTATTGACATATTTACAGTATTAAATCTTCTAGTCAATGAAGACAGGGTGTCATTTATAATTTTTTCCAGCAATGTTTTGTAGTTTCCAATATACAAGACTTTCTCTTTCTTGGTTAGATTTATTCCTTTGTATTTTATTCTTTTTGATACTATTGTAAATAGTATACTATTATAAATAGTATCAAAAAAGTATTATAGTATTGTATTGTAAAACATATTATAAATAGAGTATTTTAAAAATTGTAGAAAATATTTTGTAAAAAGTATTGTAAATAGATTTATTCCTGTGTATTTTATTCTTTTCAATACTATTATAAATAGCACTGTTTTTTTAAAAAGATTTTATTTATTTATTTGACAGACAGAGATTACAAGTAGGCAGAGAGGCAGACAGAGAGAGAGGGGGAAACAGGCTCCTCACTGAGCAGAGAGCCCGATGCAGGGCTCGATCCCAGGACCCTGAGATCATGACCTGAGCCGAAGGCAAAGGCCTAACCCTCTGAGCCACCCAGGCCCCCCAATAGCACTGTTTTCTTAATTTCCTTTTCTCATTGCTCATTGTTAGTGTATAGAAATGCTATTTATATCTGTCTGTTGATTTCATACACTGCAACTTTGCTGAATATATTAGTTCTAATGGCTTTTTTTGTGTGAAATCATTTGGGCTTTCTGCATTTAAGATCATGTTATCCATGAACAGAAATAATTCTACTTCTTCCATTCCAGTTCTAATGCCTTTTATTTCTTTCTCTTGCCTAATTGCTCTGGCTAGGAATTCTATGTAGAAGCAGTGAGAGCAGGTGTCCTTGTCTTATTCCTGATCATAGGGAAAAGGCTTTCAGTCTTTAACCATCGAGTATGATATTAGTTATGGGCTTTTTCTTTTAAGGTTTTATTTTTTTATTTGACAGACAGAAATCACAAGTAGTCAGAGAGGCAGGCAGAAAGAGAGGAAGGGAAGCAGGCTCCCCACTGAGCAGAGAGCCCAATGCAGAACTTGATCCCAGAACCCTGGGATCATGACCCAAGCCGAAGGCAGAGGCTTTAACCCACTGAGCCATCTAGGCGCCCCTAGTTATAGGCTTTTTATATATGGTGTTTTTTATGTCAAGGTAATTTTTTTTTTATTCCTTGTTTGCTGAATGCTTTTTATCATTAAAGGATGTTGGAATTTTGTCAAATGCTTTTTATGCATGAATTGACATGGTTATATGGTTTTTGTCTTTGATTCCATTAATGTAGGTATATTATAAATCACATTTGGTCATGGTACATGATCCTTTCAATGTACTGTTGAATTTGGTTTGCTAGTATTTTGTTGAGGATTTTTACGTCAAATTTCATCAGGGAAACTGTTCTGGTTTTTTGTTTTTGTTTTTGTTTTTGTCTTTTGGTAGTATCTATGCGTGGCTTTGGTACTAGTGTAATGCTGAACTCACGGAAGGAGTTCGGGAGTGTTTCCGTCTCTAATATTTTGAAAGAGTTTGAGAAATGTTGATGCTAATTCTTTAAATGTTTGGTAGAATTCACCAGTGAAACATCTGGTCTTGGGCTTTTTTGTTATTGGGAAGTTTTGATTACTGATCCAATCTTGTTAACTAGTTATGGTCCGTTCAGATTTTCTCTTCCTTTATCATTCAAACTTGGTAGGCTATGTGTTTGTAGAAAGTTATCAGTTTCTTGTAGGTTATCCAGCTTGTTGGCAAGCACTCGTTTGTTCATGGTATTCTGTTGTAATCCTCTCTATTTCTGTGGCATTAGTTGTCATTCCTTCTTTCATTTCTGATTTTGAGTCTTCTCTTTTTCTTACTTAACCCAGCTAAGTGTTGGTTTTGTTGATTTTTTTTCCAATTTATTTATTTTCAGAAAAACAGTATTCATTATTTTTTCACCACACCCAGTGCTCCATGCAAGAGCCGTGCCCTCTATAATACCCACCACCTGGTACCCCAACCTCCCACCCTCCTGCCACTTCAAACCCCTCAGATTGTTTTTCAGAGTCCATAGTCTCTCATGGTTCACCTCCCCTTCCAATTTACCCAAAAGCACATACCCTCCCCAATGTCCATAACCATACCCCCCTTCTCCCAACCCCCCTCCCCCCAGCAACCCACAGTTTGTTTCGTGAGATTAAGAGTCACTTATGGCTTGTCTCCCTCCCGATCCCATCTTGTTTCATGGATTCTTCTCCTACCCACTTAAGCCCCCATGCTGCATCACCACTTCCTCATATCAGGGAGATCATATGACAGTTGTCTTTCTCCGCTTGACTTATTTCGCTAAGCATGATACGCTCTAGTTCCATCCATGTTGTTGCAAATGGCAAGATTTCGTTTCTTTTGGATGGCTGCATAGTATTCCATTGTGTATATATACCACATCTTCTTGATCCATTCATCTGTTGATGGACATCTAGGTTCTTTCCATAGTTTGGCTATTGTGGACATTGCTGCTATAAACATTCGGGTGCACGTGCCCCTTTGGATCACTACGTTTGTATCTTTAGGGTAAATACCCAGTAGTGCAATTGCTGGGTCATAGGGCAGTTCTATTTTCAACATTTTGAGGAACCTCCATGCTGTTTTCCAGAGTGGTTGCACTAGCTTGCATTCCCACCAACAGTGTAGGAGGGTTCCCCTTTCTCCGCATCCTCGCCAGCATCTGTCATTTCCTGACTTGTTGATTTTAGCCATTCTGACTGGTGTGAGGTGATATCTCATTGTGGTTTTGATTTGTATTTCCCTGATGCCGAGTGATATGGAGCACTTTTTCATGTGTCTGTTGGCCATCTGGATGTCTTCTTTGCAGAAACGTCTGTTCATGTCCTCTGCCCATTTCTTGATTGGATTATTTGTTCTTTGGGTGTTGAGTGTTGATTTTTTTTTAACGCCAACTCTTAGTTTCATTTTTCTGCTTTCTCAGTTTTGTTTATCTCTGCTCTAATCTTCATGATTTCCTTTTTTTTTTTTTTGAGGAAGTGGGTTTAGTGTGTACTTTTTTTTTTTTGTAAGATTTATTTATTTGGGAGAGAGAGTGCCTGAGTGTGTGTGAGTGGGGGAAGCGGCAGAGGGACAGAATCTTCAAGCAGACTCCCTGCTGAGAATGGAGCCCAACGTGGGGCTTGATCTTACAACCCGTGGGATAACAACCTGAGCCAAAAGCAAGAGTTGGATGCCCAACTGACTGAGCCACCCAGGTGCTCCTATTTTTATAATTTTGAGGGGTAAAGTTAAGTTTTTGACTTGAGTTTTTTTTTTTTTTTTTTAATGTTAGCATTTACAGCCATAAACATCTATCTTAGAGCTGCTTTCGCTGTATTCCATAAGTTTTGGTATGTTGTGTTTATATTTTCATTTTTTTCAAGATATTTTCTGATTTATTTTGTGATTTCTTCTTTGACCTATTGTTTATTTTATTTATTTTTTTATTATTTTAAAGATTTTTATTTATTTATTTGATAGACAGAGATTACAAGTAGGCAGAGAGGCAGGCAGAGAGAGGAGGAACCAGGCTCCCTGCTTGAGCAGAGAGCCCGATGCGGGGCTGGATCCCAGGACTCTGAGATCATGACCTGAGCTGAAGGCATAGGCTTTAACCCATTGAGCCACCCAGGCACCCCAACCTATTGTTTGTTTAAGAGTGTGTTGTTTAGTTTCCATGTATTTGTGGATTTTCTAGTTTTCCTTCTTCTGTTGATTTCTACTTTCTATCTATTATGATTGGAAAAGATATTTTGTATGATTTCAGTCTTTTAAAATTTTAAGATTTGTTTTGTGGCCCAAGATGTGGTCTATATCCTGGAAAATGTTTCATGTGCACTTGAGAAGAATGTATATTCTTCTGTTTGTGGTGGGAAGGGTGTTCTGTATATATCTACAGTGTCTAGAGTGTTGTTCAAGTCCCGTTTCTTTATTGCTCATTCATCTGATTTTTCTGTCCATTATTGAAAGCGGAGTATTGAGTTGTTCAGCTGTTAATGTGGAATTGTCTCTTCAATTCTGTCGATACTTGCTTCATATATTTCGGAGCACTGATGTTTGGTGCATAAATATTTATAATTGTTATACTTTCCTGGTTAATTGGCCCTTTAGTAATGTCTTTTTTTGTCTCTTGTAACAGTGTTTGGCTGAAAGTGTCTGATATTAATATTGCCACTCCTGCTGTCCTTTGGTTACTATTTGCATGGAATATCTTTTTTTTCTTTTTCTTTTTCTTTTTTTTTAGGATTTATTGGGCGCCTGGGAGGCTCGGTAAAGTGATAAAGTGATTGCCTTTGGCTCAGGTCATGATCCTGGGAGTTCCAGGATCAAGTCCTGCTTCGGGCTCCCAGCTCAGTGGGGAGTCTGCTTCTCCCTCTGACCCTTACCCCTCTCATGCTCTCTCTCTTTCTCTCTCAAATAAATAAATAAAGTCTTTTTAAAAATTAAATTAAGGGGTGCCTGGGTGGGTCAATGGGTTAAAGCCTCTGCCTTCGGCTCAGGTCATGATCCCACGGTCGTGGGATCGAGTCCCATATAAGGCTCTCTGCTTGGCAGGGATACTGCTTCCCTTCTTCTCTCTCTTCCTGCCTCTCTGCCTGCTTATGATTTGTCTGTCAAATAAATAAAATCTTTAAAAAAATTTAAATAAGATTTATTTATTGGACAGAAAGGGAAAGAGAACATGCATGTGGAGGGGAGGGGCAGAGGGAGAGGGAGGGAGAATCTTAAGGAGGCTCCCCACTGAGTGCAGAGTGTGACATGGCACTCAATCTTACATGAGATCCTCAATCCTGAGGATCATGACCTGAGCTGAAAACAAGAGTTGGTTGCTCAACCGACTGCACCCCCCAGGCATCCCTGGGATATCTTTTTCAATCCTTTTCTTTAAGCTTAATAGGGGAAGATTTACTTTTGCCATTTTGTTATTTGTATGTGTGTCTTGTGGCCTTTTTTTTTTCTTTTTTTTTCCAATTTATTTATTTTCAGAAAAACATTATTCATATTTTTTCACCACACCCAGTGCTCCATGCAAGCCGTGCCCTCTATAATACCCACCACCTGGTACCCCAACCTCCCACCCCCCCGCCACTTCAAACCCCTCAGATTGTTTTTCAGAGTCCATAGTCTCTCATGGTTCACCTCCCCTTCCAATTTACCCAAATTCCCTTCTCCTCTCTAACGCCCCTTGTCCTCCATGCTATTTGTTATGCGCCACAAATAAGTGAAACCATATGATAATTGACTCTCTCTGCCTGACTTACTTCACTCAGCATAATCTCTTCCAGTCCCGTCCATGTTGCTACAAAAGTTGGGTATTCATCCTTTCTGATGGAGGCATAATAGTCCATAGTGTATATGGACCACATCTTCCTTATCCATTCATCCGTTGAAGGGCATCTTGGTTCTTTCCATAGTTTGGTGACTGTGGCCATTGCTGCTATAAACATTGGGGTACAGATGGCCCTTCTTTTCACGACATCTGTGTCTTTGGGGTAAATACCCAGGAGTGCAATTGCAGGGTCATAGGGAAGCTCTATTTTTAATTTCTTGAGGAATCTCCACACTGTTCTCCAAAGAGGCTGCACCAACCTGCATTCCCACCAACAGTGTAAGAGGGTTCCCCTTTCTCCACATCCTCTCCAACACATGTTGTCTCCTGTTTTGTTAATTTTGGCCATTCTAACTGGTGTAAGGTGATATCTCAATGTGGTTTTAATTTGAATCTCCCTGAGGGCTAATGATGATGAACATTTTTTCATGTGTCTGATAGCCATTTGTATGTCTTGATTGGAGAAGTGTCTGTTCATATCTTCTGCCCGTTTTTTGACGTGTTTGCCTGTTTCGTGTGTGTTGAGTTTGAGGAGTTCATTATAGATCTTGGATATCAACCTTTTGTCTGTACTGTCATTTGCAAATATCTTCTCCCATTCCGTGGGTTGCCTCTTTGTTTTTTTGACTGTTTCCTTTGCTGGGCAGAAGCTTTTGATTTTGATGAAGTCCCAAAAGTTTATTTTCGCTTTTGTTTCCTTTGCCTTTGGAGACGTATCTTGAAAGAAGTTGCTGTGGCTGATATCAAAGAGATTACTGCCTACGTTCTCCTCTAGGATTCTGATGGATTCCTGTCTCACGTTGAGGTCTTTTATCCATTTTGAGTTTATCTTTGTGTACGGTGTAAGAGAATGGTCGAGTTTCATTCTTCTACATATAGCTGTCCAGTTTTCCCAGCACCATTTATTGAAGAGACAGTCTTTTTTCCACTGTATATTTTTTCCTGTTTTGTCGAAGATTAATTGACCATAGAGTAGAGGGTCCATATCTGGGCTCTCTACTCTGTTCCACTGGTCTATGTGTCTGTTTTTATGCCAGTACCATGCTGTCTTGGTGATCACAGCTTTGTAATAAAGCTTGAAATCAGGTAAGGTGATGCCGCCAGCTTTATTTTTGTTTTTCAATATTTCCTTAGCGATTCGGGGTCTCTTCTGATTCCATACAAATTTTAGGATTATTTGCTCCAGCTCTTTGAAGAATGCCGGTGGAATTTTGATCGGAATGGCATTAAAAGTATAGATTGCTCTAGACTGTTAATCAAGATAAAGAGTCATATTGATATGAATACACTAATCGTAGGAGATCTTAACACGCCTCTTTCAGAATTAGACAGATCATCGAAGCAGAAAATCAATAAAGAAACAAGAGCATTGAATGACACATTGGACCAGGTGGACCTCTTGTGGCCTTTTTGCCCCTCACTTTCTCTCTTAATACCTTTCTCTGTGTTTTGTTGATCTTGTTGTGGTGTCATGCTTTGATTATCATTTCCTACTGTGTATATTCTATAGATACATTCTTTGTGATTAGTTTTGGGACTACATAAAATATCCTTAAGATATAGCAGTCCAGGGGCGCCTGGGTGGCTCAGGGTTTAAGGCCTCTGCCTTCCGCTCAGGTCATGATTTCAAGGTCCTGGGATCGAGTCCCAATTGGGCCCTCTGCTCAGTGGGGAGCCTGCTTCGCCCTCTCTCTCAGCCTGTCTCTCTGCCTCCTTGTGATCTCTCTCTCTCAAATCAATAAATAAAATCTTAAAAAAAAAAAAAAAAGAGAGAGAGATAGCAGTCCATGGGGCACCTGTCCTGGGTGGCTCCACTGGTTAAGCATCTGCCTTTGGCTCAGGTCATGATCCCAGGGTCCTGGGATTGAATCTCACATCAGGCTCCCTGCTCAGCAGGGAGTCTGCTTCTCCCTCTGCCTGCTGCTCCTCAGCTTGTACTCTCTTTCTGTCAAATAAGTAAATACAATCTTAAAAAAAAACAAAAAAGCGACAACAATCCATTTTAAGCTGGACTTCAGTTGCATACAAAAATTCTACTATAGAGAGTATGGGAGTTTACTCCCCCTTCCCCCTTATGTTCTTGATGTCACAAATGAAATGTTTATGTGTTCCTAATAATCACACAGATCTATAGCTTTTTTGGTATTTTTGTCTCAGACTCTATACAAGAATTGGGACATGCCGATCTTCCAAGAGAGGGAAACAATAGTGATAGCAGAACTGTATAATGGCTCTGACAGCTTCTGCTCTGCAGAGGGAACAGCATGTCCCCCATGGGAGCTGCTCTCTCAGCCTGCTACCCAGGGCTTGTGGCAGGAGTATACACACTAGGGGCTGTAGAAAGGGGTTCAGAGAGAGGTAGTGAGTAGTTTGAAAAAAATCATACACTCTACCACAGGATATTAAGTGCATGTGGGAACAGATTATAACAAATACATTAAAATTATGCTGTATGCAAAATCAAAATGGTCTGATGCAGGAACAAGACATATTCTCTGCAGAGTCATTAAAATCCTGGAGCTCCATGTCCTAACAACTATCATCTCGTAGGCCAGTCTTTATAATGTGAGTGGTAGTATATCTCATTCTTCCCTTAGAACCTCACTTTTATTGAAATTATTTTGAAATATTTCACTGTATTTCTTTCCAGGAAAATGTCTGACCTCTAGACAAAAACTCTTCATTTCAATAAAATAACAGCATATTGTATTTTGGGCAGACTTCTTAGTCTTTCTAGTATTCAGTGCAGGTCAAAGATGACTTTCCACTCGTGCTGGAGACTCAGGGCCTGCATAGACCTGCCCTCTGCTCACCTTGGGCTTAGGGAGTCAGGTGGTGGTTGAATAGTGTTATTAATATAAAATAGTGTTATTAATATAAAAGCTAGACAGAAAAGTGGCTGCAGAATTTCCCAGAATTTCCCAGAAATTCCCTGGGAATTTCTCCAGGGAAGACTGTGTAGGTGGAGCAAGTGTGCTTGGAGATTCTGTCCAGACAGACCAGATTTACAGGACACCTGCCATGGCTGCTCACATCCTCACATGCTCAATCCTCACAGGAGGATTGCCTGAGATTCCCTGGGACAGGGCTTTGAATTATGTATGAAGTTGCTAAGTTTACTTCTTGGGGTAGTTTTATTCCACTCTAATTTTCCTTTGGTTGTTAACTAGTACAGGAAAAATATCAGAACTTGAAAATGTATATATTTTTTAAAAAGCCCTCGGTGTACACCAACAGTGTACTTACTCATTGAAGTGAGACAGTAGAAAGATGATATTTCTTCCTTCACATTCTGATCCTTGATGGCCTTGCTGGTTGGCCTTTCAGTGGAACTTGGGCTCTAAGGTCTGTGTGCTCTGGGTTGCAGGCACTATGGTTGGCAAGTGAAGTCTGGTAACGCTGTTTAGTTTCCAGTAGTAGAAGTTTTTTGTTTTGTTTTGTTTAATTTTCAGGTTATAGGTCAACTTCACAATCAGGTATATAAATATTAAAAGCACAAATCATTGTATTTAAAAGATAGTTAATGTTACACTTGTCCCTAACATAACATTGTGTGTCGACTGTACTTCAGTACAGAGGATGGATGGATAAATAAATATATGATACTTCATGGGAATTACCTAAATGAAGAGTAGAGCTAATACACTAAAAGCTAGAAATAATAGTCCTGACCACAGCGTGGTTAACACCAAAGATGTAGTTTCCTCGCAAGATGAGAAGTCAAAATAAATGGTTGTTGCCTTCGTTTCTGTGGCTCAAGGAATTTGTCTCTGGTTCTTTTGGCCTGTTCTTCACGGTTCAGAGGTAGCTGCTGAAGCTCCAGCAAGTGTACCACATTCCGGGTAGGAGGAAAGAGAAAGAATGGATAGAAGTCTTCTACTTAGACCTTATCGACCGAGAGAGAGAGATGGCTGCAAAGGAGTCTGGGATGTATCATAATTTCACTGAGCAAATCACACCTTCCATAAAATTTGAGTTCTGCTAGTAAGAAAAAGTGGGCGAATGGCTATTGGGGAAAGCAGCTACGATCTCTATGATGGATGAGATTTTCTTTTTATTTAAATATGAGATGCTCTAATGGTTCAGAAAGCCCTAAAGTGACACTTTAAAAGATAATCATCCTGTTTGTTAGCTAACTAGATCTCCGATCTCTTTATATCTGCAATGTAATTTGAGAAAAAAATGTTAGATTCATGGGGCTTTTTCAGGATTATAGACAGACAGAAGAATGAAATAAATCATCTTTTTTAAGGTCCAGTATTGTCCCTGATGTTTTTCATAGGTTGTAGATTGAATCAAAAGGACATACTGTTTCCAAATTTATGAAAAGCAAGGAGAGAGGCTATTACAGAAACCCAGCACTAACACTTCAACATGTGGACCTCAGATCGGTCATGTGCTTTGAGAGTTGTACAGTGTTATTTTCAATCTTTTTAAAAGAGTTGTTTGGGAATGCTTACTGCATTCATGACTTTTGTAAACATTCCAGTCATCTTTGCTCTTGAACTTCCTGTTCTTTTACCCAGCATATTTTCCTAGAAATATTTTTTTCTCCTCACATAATAATGAATAGTAGAACGTGAGCAGATGAAACAAAAATTTGCCAGCCTACAGACTTCTTTTACTGTTGCAGAGGAATGTTTTTCCAGTTCTTATTATGATTCTTAGTCCTCAAAAGGCTTATAAATGCCTGGAGAGTTCCAGTGTGATTTTTTTTTTTTGCCTTATTTTTGAAATGATCATTTTTTATTCACATGAACATGATCATTTGGTCTCTTCTAGAATTTTCTCTAAATATCATCAAGGTGTCAAATGAAAGAGAAACAGTCTCACTTGGATTTCTTTCCTTTTTCAATCCATGATTGTTGCAGTCAGTGTCAGCCCACTGTGTCGCCTCACAGTGAGACAGCACCAATTCCAGTTCCTACTCAGATAAGGAATTACCAGCGCATAGAACAGAATCTTACATCTCCTGCCAGCTCTGGCACAAATCTACATGGTTCTCCAAGGTAAGGAGTATTTTTTTTTCCTTGTTTTTCTTTTAAAAAAATTTGTTGTTTTTGAAAGCTCTGTTACTTTCCGTGGTTTAACATAATCTCTTACCTGTATGTATCATGGAGGTGTACAAAACTGAAGAATAAAAAACTTCTGTAATGAATCTATTTTTTTTAAAGATTTTATTTATTTATTTGACAGACAGAAATCACAAGTAGGCAGAGAGGCAGTCAGAGAGAGTGGGGGAGGCACGCTCCCCGCTGAGCAGAGAGCCCAATGCAGGGCTTGATCCCAGGACTCTGAGATCATGACCTGAGCCGAAGGCAGAGGCTTAACCCACTGAGCCACCCAGGCACCCCTATAATGAATCTATTTAAATGGTGGTTAACCTTAGCTGGATGATATAGTAGGATATGTATATATAATAATTCTTAAGAATTAAGGAAGAACTTATTAAAGATGAAACCTCACTGGTTGTACAGATCATTTACATATTATTTATTTCCTCTACATCCTGAAACCCCACTAAGGTAGCAAGAACGAAAAGGCCCAAGTCCACAAAGATAAGTCAGATAAGAACACATGCTCAGAAGATGAGAGGTTTCAGCACCTTTCTGGAAAACAGAAAAAAGATGAAGGGGGCCCCACTATAATAGGGCCAGTATCAGAGTGCCCCACGGTGCCCCCGAGACCCCAGCCCCCAGAGCTCAGGGAAGGGAGAGCTGCAAGTGAGGCATAAGGCTGAAGACAAAAAAGTGCAATCTGAACGAAATAGCAAGAATACAAAGAAAAGAAAACTAATGTGGAAAATGTGTATCCTGAGAAGTAGGGTAGAGACTGCATCTGTAAATTAGAACAGAGTGCTGTTGAAAACAATCAACATCAAAAAGACCTCCTGGACATTCCAAAATATAACTGAAAAAAATAAAAATAAATGTTGAAAGACAAAGTTGAGGCTGTATCTGAAATAGATGAATCAAATAAAGAAGATGGAAACTATGAATAAAAAATATTCTTCCAGCATTATGGAATGTGGGCATTCCAGAAAGAACCAGTCAAAGAAGAAAATTTCCAGGAAATAATCAAAAAGTTTTCTAGAATTGGAGAGTAGATGATTTTAGATTAAAAGAGCTCACCAAATGCATAGTTGAATGATTGGAAAAAGGATGTCATAGGATGAGATGAAAACTCATGAGAGCTTTCTACAAAGGACGTTTTGGCGCAAAACCTGTGAAAATTATTAATTCATATATCTTTTGAGCCCAGCACTTGAACTTCTGGTAACTTACTCTGTAGCTACACAGTCCTTGCCTGTGTATGAAGCTACATATATACAGGTTGTTAATTTGATAATAGCAGAGGATAAGAAATAAGCCAAGAGCCCACCAGTAAGTGACTGAGTCCTTAACGTCCGTCTGTGACAGTGGAGCACCTTCCTTCAAGAGGAAGGAAGCTCTCTCTGTACTGAGGTAGAAAAATTTCCAAGGCATATTATAAAATGAGAAAAGCAAAGTGATAGCAGAATTAACAGTGGTTTTCAACTCCCTTTTGAAAGGTTCATGAGGTCAAGACTGTTTTCATAATGATACTGGGACACTCTGCTTTTTTTTGCTATGTTGACATATGCACTAATGATACAGAAGCAATGATGTGCAAACTGCTGGTGCCTTAAAATGCATCAAGATAGTGGCACCCAAATGCACCGTGATTTTTCACATCTCTTACCAGCACACAGTAGTGGTATGAAGGAATGTCTTAAGGAAGCAGTAAAAGTTACTATTTCTCTTTGAAAATCACAACCTTAAGTAGCTGTGGGCATAAAGCACTTTTGGTGCACACTGGAGTAGTTCTTTTAAGGAAAAGCATTTTCATGATTGCTTCATGACTGCAGGTTGAACTCACCCTGTTTTTCACAGAAACAACATTTTTTCATGGGAGAACAGCTGACAAGCTATCAGTTGTGGGCATTGGGCAGCCATTTTGTTGAGAACAGTTGAACGAAGTCTGCCGTTCCTAGAAAATAAGTGACATAAAATTTGAGCTCTTGAGCAAAAAGTAGAATTTTTGAAAATATACTCACCATATTCACCACTGTGATCTTGACAGCTTCTCTTATTCCTTGACGGTCACTTCTGTTAAGATTTGTGGTGATATTTTGTTATGGACGTGACTTTTTGATACTGTGTGATATGTTAACATTTGGAATACCTGCATATACTCATTCAAAATGCCAAATGTTTAAAAATCCTGCATGGATAAAAAAAATCTAGTCCAAGCACAAGATGCCTTCCAAAGGATTAGAGCAGAATATAAAACAAAATTTCATTGGCATGGTTTCAGATTCCACATTGCAGTGATTCTTTTAGATCATCCAGGAGTCCAATGGCTGAGTTTTGGTGTAGTCTCCGAGACAAGCATCACAAAAATCTGAAAAGTCTACCAAAATATTCCTCCCTTTTCTGGCTACATGTCTGTGTAAGGCTGGATTTTCTCTATGCATGTCCTCCAATATATGTGCTATAGAAAAGATTGAATGCACAATCAATTCTGAGAATCCCAACTACTGAGCCAGACATTAAGATATTTTAAAAAATGTAAAACAGTGTCATGCTTCTCATGAATTTAGTTTGTTTGGAATATATAATTAATTTTCATAATCTTACATTACATATAAGTTTATTCTTCTTAATGAATTCTTAATTACCAGTTTTTTCAGTTTTAGCTTCTCATACAGTAAGTTTCAATAGATTCAAGTTTTATAAATAAAAACTCTGCGATAGGAGTGCCTGGTTGGCTCAGTCATTTAAGCATCTGTCTCTTGATTTCAGGTCAGGTCATGATCTCATGGTCATGAGATCAGGCCCTGTGTTGGTCTCTGTGCTGGGTGTGGAACCTGCTTAAGATTTTCTCTTTTCGGGGCACCTGGGTGGCTCAGTGGGTTAAGCCTCTGCCTTCAGCTCTGGTCATGATCCCAGGGTGCTGGGATCGAGCCCCACATCGGGCTCTCTGCTCAGCGGGGAGCCCGCTTCCTCCTCTCTCTCTGGCTGTCTCTCTGCCTACTTGTGATCTCTCTCTCTGTCCAATAAATAAATAAAATCTTAAAAAAAAAAAAAAGATTTTCTCTTTTCCTCTGCCCCTCCACCCCCAATCCCCTCTCTCTCCCTCTCTTAAAAAAAAAAAAAAAGAAATTCTGGGATATTCAGTAATTTTAAGTGTATAAAGGGAACCAAAAACAAATAAAACCCCAAAATAGTTGGTATGGTGTACATTACCTTTGTTAAAACAAGATGAAAATAAGATATTTTCAGTTTGTTTGCTTGTATATGACTTAAGGAATTCTGAAAGGATATCTTAGAAACTAAAAATAGTGGTAGCCTTTGGAGTAGGACTGAGGGAGTGTTGAGAAGTAGGCAGACAGAATATAAGGATGGGAGGGAGATTTCATGCCATATAACTTTATACATTTTCTACTTGTTCCATGTGATTATATTACATATTTTTAAAAAGTTCTACTCCCTGACAGGTTGTTAGGAAGTTTAAGAAAAAAGGAAGGAGAGCCCAGAACCTGTCAGAGAGGGAGTCATTTTATTTTTCTTTTCAGATCTGCAGTGGTACGAAGGTCCAACACCAGCCCACTGGGCTTCCTCCGGCTGGGATCCTGCTCCCCGGCACCCGCAGACACAGTGCAGACAGTCGGACGAAGACTCTCCACTGGGTCTTCCAGGCCTTACTCACCTTCCCCTTTAGGTAATTAGAGTGGAACTGTTGTTTTCACCTTTTTGCCACTGTGGCAGATCTGACATGACACTGTCTTTAGGAGCAGTGGCTCATGATGGCAGTGAGTTTCAGCTGATGGGGAGCCATATCCTACCCCGCCCACTCTCTACCTTCTCCCCAGCCCATGTCAGCATCCCCAGATATGTTTGTCTTTGTCGGGACTGCTGTTGGAAATATAAAATGGATCTCATGGATAAAAAGTATCTCCACTGGGTTTGGGCTCCAAATGCACAAAATCAGAAACCCTAGATAATAATTGTTTGAAACACCTACCCTACTGACCACTCAGATTTGTGAGGATTAAGAGATACTCATGTGTACAGCAGCACTGGCTTTGGTCCCCTGGGGGCCTTCCAGCTCCAGGAGGAAGAAGATGGCAGCTTCAGCTCGGGTCTTTCCACCTCGCCTGGGAAGTCTGCACGGCACAGGGAGGATCCCCGCTCGATCAGCCCCACAGCCCAGGCAACAAAACCCTAAACAAACAGAAAAACGAACCTAAAACCACAAGTTTCATGAACTGAGAGACAAAATGCTCCAACTTCAGAAAACATGCAAGACAGGCCAAAGCAGCTGAGAGTGCAGAATCTGAGGGAGATAGCACCGGTGTCGCGGGGCAGAGCGGAGTCAGGGGCAGAGATGGCCCCGGGGCAGCAGGTCTGAAACCCATATAAATAGATATATATTTTTTTACTTCTAAAAGGTAATTTTCATACCCCTGTGAAGGGCTCCACTCTCAGGCAAAACTGCTGAGGTAAGAGTAGGGAACATGAAGAAATTCCAAGAGGAGGCAGAGGGAGAAGGATTGAAGTATGCCCAGGAGCCCTGATTCAGAAAACCGCCACCATAATGATAGTTTTTAAAAATGTGTATCACCACGCCTATTGCAGTGGTTCCGAAGCTGCTGTTTAGCTGAAAAATCTTCCTGAACAAAATCCTGGCCCTCCCTCACCCCCTCAGCAGTTCCCAAGGCACCTCAAGGACTCCCGAGACATGAGCCAAGCCTTGTCCTTGCCCTCAAGGAAAAGGACCCTCCTCGGGCTCTAACCTTGCTTTCCTGTGTAACCCCCCGGTTACAGACCTATGTCTCCTGTCTGCTTCATCTCCCTGAGCTTTCCCAGCTGGTTGGTTTGGGTTCTTAGAGGTGGATGCAGAGAAGGGAGCTGCAGAGACGTGCCAGAATGACAGGGGAGGCGCCTGGGATGGGTGCGGGGGGCAGGGAGAGGAGGGCTCTGGGGGAGCCCCTTCAGACCTCCTTGCAGCCCTGACCCCTGTGAGGGAGAGGGGGAGGTAGGAGGAGTGCGCCCGGGAACCTTGACTAGAGTGAATTAATTCTAAGGACGTTTTAACCAGGCCCCAGGGGTGTCCCCAAGCCCTAGATGGTCCAGATTTCCTGACCTGCTTGAACCAGCCTGAATGAATGCCACATCCACGTGCAGGTGTTGGCTGAGAGCAGCCTCTGGGAGCAAGGCGTGGCACGGGCAGCAGGAGCATGGTGGGAGCAGAGGGACAGCAGCTGGGCCATCCGCCGGCTGTGCGGTCCACTGGCTGGGCCCCCTGCAGCTCCACAGCCTCCAACACCATGAGCTCCTTCCTTCTTGGTCTGAAGTGACCTACTGGTTGCAGGCATTGGTTTGTTCCCATGGCTTTCTTTCCTGCTGCCCTTGTTTCAAGGCCGATTCTGCGGTTCTTTAGATCGTTGTGTGCCCAGCACCCCGCACCCCGCACGCTGGCTAGTAAGTGCCCGCTGAAATAAATCTTTGCTCATCCGGCTTTGCCGACTGTCATGTACTGTACAGTTGGTGCATGGCACACCTGCTCCTTCCGGTACTGGTTTTGAATCACCTCTCGTTCCTTTCCCCGTTTCCCTGCTCACAGTTGGGACCATTCCAGAGCAGCTGAGTCAGTGCTGCTGTGGGCATCCTCAGGGTCACGAATCCAGGAGTAGAAACTCATCAGGTAGGAGATCTGTTTGGCATATTAATAATTTTAATCCTGTTATAAGTGGATTTGAGTTATGTTTTTCTAGTCTTAGAAAAGGAATAGAACTGATATGAAATATTCTATCTGTTGACTTACTTTCTAGGATCTTGGACTAATAGGCTTTAGCATATCATATAGTTAATCAGATATCTCCTTTGGGTATCTTTTCTCTTGGAAATTGTTTTAGTATATGTGCTGCCGAAGCGAGCACTCTCTTGGAAATTGTTAATTAACGGAGCTAAATTTTGGTCATTGACGTGTAGATAATAAAAACTAATCTAGGGACCCCTGGGTGGCTCAGTTGGTTTCTGCCTTCGGCTCAGGTCGTGATTCCAGGGTCCTGGGATTGAGCTCTGTGTCAGGCTCCCTGCTCGGCGGGAAGCCTGCTTCTCCCTCTCCCACCTCCCACCTACCCTCCTGGCTTGTGTTCCCTCTCTTACTGTCTCTTTCTCTGTCAAGTAAATAATAAAATCTTTGGGAAAAAAAAAAAAAAGGAAAGAAAACCAATCTAGAAAATGAAATTTCATTCTGTTAATACGGTTCTTTTTTTTTTTTTTTTTAAAGATTTTATTTATTTATTTGACAGGCAGAGAGAGAGGAGGAAGCAGGCTCCCCACTGAACAGAGAGCCCGATGTGGGGCTCGATCCCAGGACCCTGGGATCATGACCTGAGCTGAAGGCAGAGGCTTTAACCCACTGAGCCACGCAGGCGCCCTGTTAATACTGTTCTTGATAACAGCTGCTAGTTAGCACGAGATAAACAAGAAATATAGTTTATTTGCTTTAATATAAAATATATAAAAGATATGTGCAAATCACACTTTTATTAGTCAAATTTTATATGTGAATTTGAGGAGTTGGCTAATTAAAGGAATCCTGTGTCACTGAGAAAAGCACCTTTTCTTAGTTTTTCATATTTCGTGTTTCCTTAAAAATAAACCTTAGATAACTTTCTCCAGATTTATAACATTCTGCTACTAATTTTATTTATTTCTATGTGCATATTTATGCATATATACACGTATACACACACACACACACACACACAGACGGCAGAACCCAGTTCTGAAAGATGAAATACCAGATTTAGGATGAGATTAGGCTAGAAGCGGTCAGTAGCAAAAACTCCAATTTCCTTTTTGGGAAGATTATGGTTATAGGTCCGTACCTATAAATTATTGGTGGTAGTTTGGCTTGCAGCAAGCTCTGAAGAATTTGTATCTGGAGCTCCGGGCTGGCTTAGTAGACCTGAAGTTGGCATCTAGGTCTGTGCGGGGCAGTCCTCTTGCCGTTCCAGCCGTTCACCGTATCGGGACCCTATTTCTCGGGCTCTTACTGCGGTGTCCTCTGAGGAGGCAAGAGTTCCTATGGATGAGGCTTTTCTTTGTGGAGTACAGGGATGCTTTAGGTTACAAATGAATTTCAGAGGACTCTGAGACTAATAAAATAATTCATGAGACTAATAAAAATAATTAAATTATCCATATATGCTTGTGATTTTTAGGCAAGTAAAATAAAATCCCAGAAAAGTGTATTATCTAATTAGATAAAGGGTTATTCTGGATTGGTTTGAAAAGTTTCTTTTAGCTGCTAGGTGAGAAAAGAGAGTAATACGTTGATATCCCCAAGTATGCATTCACATAAGAAGTAGAAATCATTTGGTTTTGGTTCAGCAGAGGTTTTCATAGTTTTTTTTTTTTTTTAAGATTTTATTTATTTATTTGAGAGAGAAACAGAGAACACGAAAGGAGAGAGGTCAGTGAGAGAAGACTCCCTGCCGAGCAGGGAGTCCGATGTGGGACTCGATCCCGGGACTCCAGGATTATGACCTGAGCTGAAGGCAGTCGCTTAACCCACGGAGGTACCCAGGCACCCAGGTTTTTGTAGCTTTTATTGACGTTGATCATTTATGATGTGGTTCTCTTGTGCTAATTAGAGTTATCTGCTAGCTGCTGCTAAGAGCGGCTAACGTACCCACCACCATTACCATCTATTCCCAAAATCCTCTCTTGCCAAATACACAATTTTTAAAATAGCTCCTGAAGAACATGACATTCATTAGACTTCCCATTTCGAGTCCTGTCCTCTGACTTCTTCAGTGTTTGCCTGCGCTCTGGGTTAACCTGTGTGTGTGTCCATGGCAGGTTCCCCAGTGCCACCGGCTCCGTCACCGCAGTCTATCCTGTCGGGCGCTAGGCTGCAGAGCGCCCCGACCCTCACCGACATCTACCAGAACAAGCAGAAACTCAGAAAGCAGCACTCGGACCCCGTGTGCCCGTCCCACGCCGGGGCTGGGTACAGCTACTCACCTCAGCCCAGTCGGCCCGGCAGCCTCGGAACCTCTCCCACCAAGCACACGGGGTCCTCTCCTCGCAGTTCCGACTGGTTCTTTAAAACTCCTTTACCAACCATCATTGGCTCTCCTACTAAGGTGTGTTCGTTAAGCTCTTTAGTCAGCATGACGGCTTTGTTCAGTTAACGTTCGTTAAGTGGAGCACGGGGTGCCGTGTGGTGAGCTCAGGTCCGGCAGCAGACCACCAGAGAGACTGGAGCAGAGAAGTCTGTTGCTCACGTGTCTTGGCAGAAGTACCTGGCATGCCTCAAGAGGCTACACGGGGACGCCCAGGCAGGTTCAGAGACAGGACCCAGGGCACATGCCTTTATTAGGGTCCGGGTTGGAGGACTTTGGGGTTCCTGAGCTAAAGCGGAATTGGTCCGTTTGAGCCGAAAAAATGGGATTCTAGTAAGCTCCACAGCCCAAGGAGAAAGCCTGGGGGATGGGGGAGACTAGACCACCAGGGGTGTTGGAGGAGTCATTTCCAGAATTTAAATGTACTTGTGACCGCAGTATGCTCTCGAGGACCTGCACTTGTATGCGGGGCTGGTGTCCGTTTAAGGCCCTGCAGCTGCATGGCCACATGGAGTGACGCGGAGTCCGCAGTGCTGTGGGGTAGCTTAGCTGAGCTTGAGACAGTAGTCCTCTTGTCCCCCGGGGATATGCTCCAAGACCCTCTGCAGTTGACTGAAACAAAAGATAGTATGATAAAGTTTAAATTATAAGTTAGGCACGGTGAGAGATTAATAACTGTAACTGATAATACAATAGAACAGTTATAATAGGCCACAATGAAAGTTAAGTGAATGTGATCTCTCTCTCTCAAAATACACTGAAAATATATATAATATATAATAATCATGGGGCAGGTTTTTTTTTTTAAGATTTTATTTATTGGGGTGCCTGGGTGGCTCAGTCGGTTAAGCATCTGCCTTCCGCTCAGGTCATGATCCCGGGGTCCTGGGATTGAGCCCCACATCAGGCTCCCTGCTCAGCGGGGAGCCTGCTTCTCCCTCTCCCTCTGCCTGCCACTCTGCCTGCTTGTGATCTCTGTCAAATAAATAAATAAAATCTTTAAAAAATTATTTATTTGAGAGAGAGAGAAAGCACAAGTGATGGCGGGAGGGGCACTGGGAGAGGGAGAAGCAGAGGATGTGAGGTGGTAGCAGGCCTGCGTGGGGAGATGAAGTGAGGGAGCGACATAGGCATGTGACCCAGCGTTAGGCTATCACTGACCTTCTGCCGGTGTATCGGAAGGACGATCACCTGCTTCTGGACCAGGGTCGGCCACAGAAGGCGAAGCCACGATGGGGGCTACTGTGCTTGATAGAAAAGATTCATGGTGATATTGAATAGCTACCATTTAAGGAGGACTTCCCGTGAGCCAGGCACAGTCTAAGTACTTCATGCCAAATGCTTTTTATACATGATCCCACTGATTCCCGAAGAACGGAAGTTGAGGCCAGAGAGAACAAGTGAGCTGTCCACGGCCACAGAGGCTGTCAGTGGAAGAGTCAGGATATGAATCGAGGTCTGACTTAGGTCTGATGATTCTGAATGCTGCCCGTGGGGTAGTAACCGGCTTGCATGTATTTCCTCAGACCACAGCTCCTTTCAAAATACCTAAAACACAAGCGTCTTCCAACCTGCTAGCCTTGGTGACTCGTCACGGGCCCTCTGAAGGGCAGACTAAAGACGGGAGTGACCCACGGGAGTGCCCTCATTGTCTCCTAGCTCAAGGCGGCGAGAGGCAGAAGCCTGAGCAGCAGAACAAAGCGGTGTTTGGCAGGTAAAAGACACCGTTTCCTCCCAGCCTTCAGTGTGAAAACTGCAATAGTACATATATGTCTACGATAAAGACAGACCAGACCAAATTAGTTTAGTAGCTGGTCTATGCCACTTGGGTAATGATATGAACTGTATACATTTAGAATCTCTGAAAACCACAGGTGCTTCCTGTGACTGAATACAGAGTCCTCACTGAATTTCCTGAATGTTCTCTGTCTGCTTTTTGTTTGTTTGGGTTATTGAAGTTCGTCTCTGCCCTGAATTGTCTGGTATCTATTTTTTGTCTCCTTATTCTCTGACTTCCCTTTAACCCTTTTGTGGCTTGGCTTAAATCTCCCTTATTATTTTAAATACTGGGATTTTTATAGTATACTGTCCAGGGACGCCTGGGTGGCTTCTATCTTCAGCTCCGGTCATGATCGCAGGGTCCTGGAATCCAGTCCCACATTAGGCTCCTTGTTCAGCAGGGAGTCTGCTTCTCCCTCTGCCTGCCTCTCTGCCTGCTTGTGCTCTCTCTTTCTCTGACAAATAAATAAAGAAATAAAATAAAGTATACTTTCCATTATGAACATCGTTCCTTCTTTCTAGATCTGTCAGTGCTGGGAAATTATCAGACCAACAAGCGAAGATACCTTTAGGCGGACATCAGGGCAGCACGGACAGTTTAAATACAGAACGACCAATGGATATAGGTAAGAAAATGGGGTTTCTTTCTAGGTAGGTAATTTGCTAGTATGTGCATTGGTTTACTGTTATTGCTGCCACAGATTAGCACAAGTGTGCTGTTTTTAAAACAACACAAGTGTAGCGTTGTACAGTTTCAGAGGTCAGAGGCCTGCAGTGGGTTTCTCTGGGCTAAAATCAGTATGTTGACAAGGCTGCATTCCTTCTGGAGCCTGTAGGGGAGAATGCATTTCCTAGGCTTTTCCAGCATCTGGAGACTGCCCTCATTCCTTGGATTGTGGTCCCCTTCCATCTTGAAAGCCAACGATGGCTGGTCTAGACTCGGACCTCCTGCCTCCTTATTCTACATTTAATGGACCCTTGTGATTATGTTGGACCCACTGGATAATCTCGGATAATCTCTTTATGTTTAAACCAGTTCCATCTGCAACTTTAATTACCTTCTGCCATGTAATGTAGCCTATTTACAGGTTCCAGACATTAATCCATGGACATCTTTTGGCCAGGTTGGAAGGCAGGAGAAAGTAGTTGTTTTACCTATCTGCTTCTGCTGACTGTTCACACACTCCCTGAGATTTCTTCATCCACTCCCTGCCACTTCATCTTTTTTCTTAGCACATCAAGACAGATGCTTGTGGGGTGTCTTAATCACCACCAGTTATGAGTTAGGAGGAATTCCGACCCAAGATTGGTTTTTATTGGTGGGGTAATACTGACCAAAGTTAGCTTAAATACACTTGTACTCTTGAGCATTTCTTATACAGTGAGTGAGTAGTTCCTATAAAAATTACCATGGGTCACTGAGATACCCTAGCCTTTTTCATAGTTGTTTCAGGGACTGTTATGTCTACAGATCCACAACTAGATTACTTGGATTACTTGTCAAAAAATAAAACAAAGAGCAGGTTGTGGGCTATAACCCAGACTTATTTAACCAAATTTTCAGGGAATGGATTCTGAGAATCAGTACTTTTAACAAACTCCTGGGTTCCTGAGTGGCTCAGTTGGTTAAGTGTCTGCCTTCAGCTCACGTGATGCTCCCAGGGTCCTCGCATTGAGCCCCACATTGGGCTCCCCACTCAGCAGGGAGCTGCCTTCTCCCTCTCCCACTGCCCATCCCTACCCCCACTCATGCTCTCTCAAATAAATAAATAAATTCTCAAAAAAAAATACTCTCCCCATGATTATTATATACACCTAAATTTGGGATTCACCGTTGTAATCTTTTCTCATTTTCTCTGTAATTTTTTACTGACTCTCCCATTAGCATCCGAAGAAGGAAATAATTTGGACCATCAAATATCTGATTGAACATGGTTTCTAATCCAAAGAGACTACTCCTCTCTTTTCTTGCTTGCATGGTTTCTGAAGAGAAGTCCAATGTAATTCTTACTCTTGTTCTTCTATAGGTGAGGTGCTTTTTCTTTGGCTTCTTTCAAGATTTTTTCCTTGTCTTTGATTCTGTGCAGTTTGATATATGTCTAGGTGTAGTTTTTTTGGTATTCATCCTGGTTGGTGTTCTGTGAGCTTCCTGGATATGTGGTTTGGTTCTGGCAGTAATTTTGGAAAATTCTCGATCATTACAACTACAAATATTTCTTCTGTTCCTTTCTCTCTCTCTTCCCCCTCTGATATTCCCTTTACATATATGCTATACTTTTGTAGCTGTCCCACAGTTCTTGACTATTCCGTTTTTGTTTTCATTTTTCTTTGTATTTGCTTTCCAGTTTTGGAAGTTGATATTGGCTCATCTTCAAGCTAACTGTTTCTCTCCTGAGCCATGTCCATCTACTTGGGAGCTCATCAAATGCATTATTCATTTCTGTTTCAGGGATTTTGATTTATAATGTTTCCTTTTGATTCTTTTGTAGAGTTTCCACTCTCTCTGCTTATGTTACCAATCTCATCTCTTCTTACATGTTGTTTACTTTTCCCTAATGAGCCCTTAGTATATTAACCATAATTATTTTAAATTTTCAGTCTGATAATTCCAGTCTGTGCTGTATGTGAGTCTGGTTATGAAGATTGCTGTTTCATCAAACTGTTTTTACCATTAAGTATATCTTTTAAATTTTTTTTTGAAAGCCTGACCTGATATATTGGATAGCAGGAATTGAATTAAATATCACGAGGTTTTTTTGTTTTCCCAGCTAGGATTTAGGCTGTGCTTAGTGTTCGTTGTAGCTGTAGGTGTCAGGCTAAACCTCTCTGTGTTCTTTTTGGGTTTCCCTAGATCCCCCTTCTTAAATAACATCTGACACCCTTGCCTAACTCTGTATTCTTTCCTGAGAGTTTGTATCTTAGCTCTTACATGTAGACCTGTGATCCACTTTAACTGACTTTCTTGTGGATGATGTGATGTAGGGGTCCGACTTCATTCTTTTGCATGTAGATTTTCAGTGGTGCCAGCACCGTTTATTGCAAAGATTATTCTTTCTTCCATATTGCATTGTTTTGTTAGCCTTGTCAGAAAAATCTGTCGACTATAAATGTGTTTATTTTTGGATCCTAATTCTGTTTCACCAATCTACATGTCTTTTATTGTGTTGGTACCATACTGCCTTGATTATTATACCTTTGTAGTAACCAAGGAAATGCGAGTCCTTTGTTCTTCATTTTCAAGATTGTTTTGGTTATTCTGGGTCCTTGAGTTTCCATTGTGAAATGGAAATTTTATGAAGTGAAATTTTTCCCTGGACTGCTAAGTTGCTTTCACATATGAAAATCAGTTAATGTAATACATAATACTCAATATGCTACAAATAGAATTTACTCACCTGATAAAGAATATCTATGAAAAATGCACAACTAACATCATATTTAAAGGTGGAAGATTGAATAGTTTCCCTCTAAGATCACGAAACAGACAAAGATGCCCATTCTCACCATTCTGCATTGTATCAGAGGCTCTAACCAGGGCAGTGGAGCAAAAACAAAAAACACAACACCCAACTTGGAAAGGAAGAAGTAAAACTACCTCTCTTCACAGATGGCATGATTTTGTATGTAGAAAATCCTAAGTAATCCACTAAAAAACTATTTGAACTAGTAAATTCAGTAGCATTGCAGAGTACAAGATCAGTACCCCAAAATCCACTGTATTTCTTATACACTGGCAAGAAACGATCTGAAAGTGACATTAAGAAAACAATTCTGTGTAAGATACCATCAGAAATAATAAAATACTTAGGAACAAATTTATACTTGTAAACTATAAAACTTTGGTTCTGGAAACTACAAAACACTGATGAGATAAATTAAAGAAGACAAATAAATGGAAAGAAACCCTGTATGTATAGATCAGAAGACTTAATATTGTTAAGTTGGCTGTACTTTCCAAATTGAGCTGTAGATTGAACGAAACCTCTGTATGTGACACATGATTTTCCTCTTACTGCTCCGAAGGTTGTGTCCTAGTCTTTGGCTTTTATGGTTTTACTGTGATGTTTCTGGGTGTGGCTCTCTTTGAGTTTATCTTCCGTTGAGTTTGTTGAGCTTCCTGGATATACAGATTAATGTTTTTCATCAGACTTGAGAAATTTTCAGCCATTATTTATTTGGATATTCTTTTCTGCTTTTTTCTGCCTCTCCTCTCCTCCTGGCACCCCTAGCATGCATATAATACACATTATGCATAGGTACACTTAGTGGTGTCTCCTAGTTCTTTTGAGGCTCTCTTTTCGCTCTGTGCTGCACATTGTACAGTCTCTATCGATTTATCTTCAAGTTCATGGATTCTTTCTTCTGCCAGTTCACATGTGCTGTTGAACCCCTGTAGTGAATTTTTAATTTCAGTTATTGTTCTTTTTAACTCCTGAATTTGCACTTGGTTCTTTTTTATAATCTCTCTCTTTAATGATATTCTCTATTTGATGAGGCATTATGATCATACTTTATTTTAAATTTTTTTTTCTTATTTGAGTATAGTTGACGTGCAAGTTCACATTAGTTTTAGGTGTACAACGTAGTGATTCAGCATCTCTATACATTACGCTGTGCTCACCACAAGGGTAGCTGCCATCTGTCCCCATACATCACTATCATAGTATCATTGCCCGTATTCCCTGTGCTGTACCTTTTATTCCCATGACTTACTCATTTCTTAACTGCAAGCCTGTATCTTCTACTCCTCTTCACCCATTTTGCCTTTTTCCCCTCACTTCCTCTCCCCTCTGGCAACCATCTGTTTGTTCTCTGTATTTATAGGTTTAATTCTGCTTAGTTTATTTTGTTTTTCCAGTTCCACATATGAGTGAAATCACATGGTATTTGTCTTTTTCAGTCTGAGTTATTTCACTTGGGCATAATACCCTGTAGGTCCTTCCATGTTGTCACAAAGGGCAAGATCCCATCCCTTTTTATGGCTGTGTAATATTCCACTGTGTAAGTAAAACACCTCCACCACATCTTCTTTATCCATTTATCTGTTGATGGACAGTTAGGTTGCTTCCATATCTTTGCTATTATAAATAATGCTGCATTGAACATAAGGGTGCATATACCCAGGTGCCCCTAAGTGGTTGTTTGTTAAAGAAAGAATTTTTACCACAGTGCCTCTGTGATGCAGTTAGTTAAGTATCTGACTTTTGGTTTCTGCTCAGTTGTGATCTCAGGGTCATGAGATCGAGCCCCATGTTGGGCTCCCTGCTCAGTGCCAAGTCTGCTTAAGACTCTCTGTCTCTCACCCCCTACTCCTCACTCTCTTTCTTAAATGAATAAGAAAATTAATTTTCACCAGTTACAGTTGTTTCACTGAGAAGCAGGTCTCTGATGCTGCTCACACTTAACACTGCCATTCTGAAAGTCGTCACTCTGTGTGCTGTTTTCCAGAAGTCAGTCACTACGAGTTGGAACAGTTTTTGGAATTAGCTTGTTTGAAAAACCGTATTATGTCTCATCCCCTTTTACAAATTAATTTAAATTTATAGGGTTTGTAAGTTCTGCATGAATATGTGTTGTAATTTAAGTCCAAGTTTGTATGTATGAAACCAGAGTTTTCTCCCTAAACAACATTTAGGCATAAAATGCATCTTTGATCATTTTTATCCTCTTTTTCTCTTCTCTTTTCCACATGAACTTTACTATCATCATTCGAAATCACAGATTTCTCTTCCTAATCATGAAGTCTCCATTTCTGAAAATAAAAACTGCTGATAATAGGAAAAACTTAAGACCTTAAAAGAAATAGGGTCATTGTCTCTTAAAATACATCCATGACCATATTTAAATACACGAATACCTACAAATAGATACTGTTTAATTAATTTCCACTTACTCTTTGTGGCTTCCTGGAAGATTTTTATAAACTCTCTGTTCTGTTAATTAGATGCTTCAAGTTTGTTTTGCTCTGTTGTGGATAAGATGGACACTGATGGTAGGTTTTTTTCTGTATCTGGTTTTAAATTTGTGATTTGTGTTGTTAACTGCCACCTCCATTCTGTGTCCTCAGAAATGTAATGTTTTTGAGATGCTTGAGTGTGAAAAGGGTTTGGACAACTTTTATTGATTCTGTGTAGTTTGGTGGAGAAGGACTTTCCACCTTCCCTTCCTTTAACCCACACCAGCCCATCAGGGCCCCTGACATTGGGTCCACCCCCATTTCTTCCTGACAGATGTACAGCTGCAATTCCAAGGCCCACATGTACTTTGACTCAACTTTCTCTGGCTCCTACACCATAGAGAGTCCTGATCTCCCTTCTTCTTTCCCTCATATTTTTATCCTAAGTTCTTGGTTTCCACTTTTCTGAATGATCCTTAACAGATGTGACAGCAGCTCATGTCCTTTAGAAGTCTATGAAGTGACTCTGAGTAGGCGGCTTTTGGTGTAAAGAAGGTTCACAGCTGAGAAGAGAGTACTGTAAAATACTACTAATGCAGATCTGTGTTGACTTTCTGATGTTAAGAGTAATAAGTACTTAATGTAAAAAAGCCCCTAGAAACCCAATTATAAAAGTAATGGTCTCCCTGTAACCCCACCCCCAAATCGAAACACTGTGGAAGCGAAGTAACATTGTGTGAACTTTTCGCTGTAGCCCCTGCAGGAGCTTGTGGTGGTGGACTGGCACCTCCTATAGGAACAGCAGCAAGTTCCAGAGCTGTCCTGTTCACTGTAGGATCTCCTCCACACAGTGCCACGGCCCCCACTTGTACCCATATGGTCCTTCGAACAAGAACAACCTCAGGTGAAGAATTGTCTTATTATCATTTTGGCTTGTGTTTGGAGTGCAGTGTTCTGTCGATGACTTGACGCGACTCGGGCGAGTCCCTCAGCCTCTCTGGACCTCAGTTTCCTTACCAGTGACATTGAGATCATCACTTTCTTGACCTTAGAGGGGTTATAAGGCATAAATGGGATGTTATTTGTAGGGGGGAAACTTTGTAAGATAAGAGCACTGCATGTTGATAACATTGTATTATAGCGGTATAATGTACCTGTGACTTCTCCATGATGAAGGAGCGGCGCGTCTACGGTGCTCGTTGTGTCTTTATATTAAAGGCGTATTTCAGTACCTCTGGTAACTTTTTTGAAATGGTAGATGGTTGTTTATCTTTACTTTTGTTCTTAGAAACCTAAGTTTCACTTTTTTTCATACTTCGGGTCCTAATCTTTGCACTTAGCCCTAGCTGCATTTAGATAGGCCAGTAGATTGGTTTTATCATCCATTCTCTATAAATAGGTCATTAATACCCCAAATTAACGAAGTATTTAGCTTGGACTGGAAATGAGTTATCATTCAGCATTGTCGTCTGTATTGTACCTTGTGTCCTTTAAATTCTCTTCTGCTACGTAAGTTATCAATCAAAATGTTGGGAGATTTATAAGCAAAGGATTATAAACAGGTAGCGAGAGAGGAAGTAGAGTCAATAATCTTGTTCTTCAGATTATTGAAAGTACTAAATAATAGTAAAATGTCATTTTCAGAAAGTGACATTTTATACCTGTTAGCTAAGCCAGTGCTAGAAGATGGAGGTGCCCAGCATTGCTAGGTGTGGTGGGGTCTGTGTGCTCACACCTGGGGTCGAAAGTAGTGCGGCAGTTGTCACAAGAGCTGTGAAGATGTAACATTTGACCTGTGGTAACCCCATTCCTGTTTATAATACCACTTCGGAGTGCTTATCACAAATGAATCATCCAAAAGAAGGGAAAACTTTGAATCTCATTACAGTGTTATCTGTGGCTTAAAAAACCAGAAATAGTGTAAATCCTCCAGACAGTCATCACATACAGAAGTTTAGGGAACTGCTGTGCCTCTGCTGCGTTTTATGATGAGGAGGACTATGGGGCTACGGGAAGAAATGTATATGCTATAAACTTGTTTAAAACAAGCCACGAAGGGGCGCCTGGGCGGCTCAGTCAGTGAAGCGGCTGCCCTCAGCTCAGGTCATGATCCTGGAACCCCAGGAATGAGCCCTGCTCCAGCTCCCTCTTCCGTGGGGTGTCCGCCTCTCCCTCTGCCCCGCCCCCAGCTCTTGGGCGCGCGCGCGCACGCGCTCGCGCTCTCTCTCTCTCTGGCTCACTCGCTCTCGAATCAATAAATAAAATCTTTAAACAAAAACAACCTAGCCATGATGATGTCGATGAAATAGATATATAAACAAGGAATAAAGTTGACCTTGGAGAAATAAAACCTCTTCATAGGCTCCACTGGGGTGTCCGTGTGACTGTTGCTGGGCTGGCGGGAGGGGTGGGCGCAGCCCACCTGCCCACATGCTCACCGTCCTGTCCCTTTGCAGCTGGCTCCAGCAGCCCCGGGGGCTCCCTGTGCTCCGCCAGCGGCCGCGTGTGTGTGGGCTCCCCGCCGGGGCCCGGTTGGGGGGCTTCCCCTCCAGGAGCCGAGGCCGCTCCCAGCCTGAGATACATGCCATATGGTGCTTCACCCCCCAGCCTGGAGGGGCTCGTCACCTTTGAAGCCCCGGAGCTGCCGGAGGAGACACTGATGGAGGTGAGAAGAGCTGCGGAGGGCGTTCTAGCCATGGGTGGGGGGGAAGAGCAGACTGCTCCCAGAAGTGCCCACGGTTTTTGTTTTTGTTGTTGTTGTTGTTTTTCTTTTCTTTACCTCCCTTGCCTTTTCTATTTGAAAACCACTGCTGACATGCTTTCAGAATACTGTGGACAGTGACACTCATCCAGAACAAGCTTTGGTTGATAGGAAGTGACAGATACAGATTTTTCGTCTGAAGTTTAGTTTCTTTCCATCAATAGGACTTGGAATGCATAATCTTGGTCCTGAAACCAGAACTTTTTATTTTCAGTGTTTGCTTTTCTTTATAACATAAAATGACACACTTAGGCTTAAAAAGTAATCGAGCATAATTAGATGCATCACTAACCCGGAGAAATAACCCTAGCAGGCAGAGGCTCGCATTGGTAGACCAGCCCCTGCCCTCCTGGAGCCAGTTGTGCAGGGAGACCCACATCAGAATCCTGCAAACACAGACTGAGAACAGGTGAGGTTCATTCAGTGACTGCAAAGGCTGTGTCAGTTCAGTTCCTCAGTCCTGCCTGCAGGACAGCATTGGGGAGCCCACACTGTGTCCTCCCACTGGTCACACTGCTGACTTGGCTTGCATTTCTGTTAAAATGATCAGTTCTCCAGACCAACAGAGAACAGATGCTCTCTCCATGCTGGACCTCTAGCATTTCTGTTTTGTGTGAATGAGAATTAGGTATTTCACATAGAAGTTATAAAATGGTGCATGTAAAATATATATCAGTGATTTCCTAGTAAATTTAGTCGTAATTTTGAACATATGTTTAACCCAGGGCTAAAATTGGAAAAGCAGTTGTCAGAGTATTTTCAATCAAATTAAACACAAATTGTTTTCCAGTACATTTTATGGTATATTAGAATATATAGTGCTATATGCTGTAAGAGAGCAGGGAGATCTTCACAAGTTAATTGTTTTGTTCTCCTTTCTCGAGGAAATGATTCTCATCCTTTTTTAATCTTAAAAGGAGAATGAGAAGCTTAGTCTTAGTTGAGATTTCGAGAAACATTTATAGCTAAAAACACATCTCAAAACAACACTAATTTTAGACTACCCATTTTTAATGCATGCTATTATGTCTACACTTACTCCCCTCTTTAAATAATTGGACAGCTCACCAAGATTTATAGCTTTGGTATCAGGAATCACTGTGAACTGAAAACACACTGGAAATTAAAATAAAGCATCTCTCAAACTATAAGTCAGTAGAATTTGCAGAACTGTCAAGAAGTGTGGTTTAGTGTACGGAATAGCCTTTCAATCCCAATATTTATTTTGTCATGTTTTGTCTCAGATATTGATTTTATTTTTTGGTTTTGTTGTTGTCATTATTGTTTCTAGTAAAAGCACGTGACCTCACATCTTTGAAACTTAATTTTGTGGCTGTTCTCATCCATACACACAAACGCATGCACACTCCCACACACCCACATTGTGTTTCACCTGTGCTTATTTTCCTACTAGTTTCGGGGAATTTAAAAATTGTAGTCTATTCTACTCATTCTGATGTTTGTAAGTATAAAAGCACAGTAGCTTCAGCCATGGTGTATATACAGAAACAAGTATGCCCGTCTTCTTAGTTTCTAAGTTTCTAAGACAATTTGGCTTTGCCACAGAGAGAACACACAGACACCTTACGCCACCTCAACGTGATGCTGATGTTCACGGAGTGCGTGCTGGACCTGACCGCTGTGCGAGGCGGCCACCCGGAGTTGTGCACATCTGCTGTCTCCTTGTACCAGATCCAGGAGAGTGTGGTCGTGGACCAGATCAGCCAGTTGAGCAAAGACTGGGGGTACGTGCCCCCTTTGTCATTTGCTTCCAAATTCTCCATGCTTTCTGTAAATTCGTGTCTGAGATGGAGGTCCTGTCAGACACAAGATATTGTGTCTCATGAAGAGCTTCAAGGGAGCTCTTGGTTATGTCACTGGCCTAGATTCCACTTGTGAGCCAAGACTCGCAGATTCTGCAGCCTTAATATTGCCTCTTCCTTGTGACTTATACTGTTGAAGGTATTTGATGATGAAGAGGTTGTATTGGTTCTTGAGTCTTTTCACACGCTTTTTTCTGTGCTGAACCTTTTTCCTTCAGGAGTTAATTTGTGCATTAAAAACATCAGGGGGTGTGCACCTGTGTGGCTCAGTGGGTTTAGCCTCTGCCTTCGGCTCAGGTCATGGTCTCGGGGTCCTGGGATGGAGCCCGGCATTGGGCTCTCTGCTCAGTGGGGAGCCTCCTGCCCCTCTCTCTCTGCCTTTCTCTCTGCCTACTTGTGATCTCTCTCTCTCTCTCTCTCTCTCTCTCTCTGTTAAATAGATCAATAAAATATTTTTAAAGAAAATGTCAAGGAGGATGATATTCCTTTAGAAATGCTCTTTGGTGACCCGATGGTAGAGGGCGGAGTATGGCACGTTGGCTCGCAGCATAACACTCTCTACCTTCCTTCCGGCGCAGGCGCGTGGAGCAGCTGGTGTTATACATGAAAGCCGCACAGCTCTTAGCAGCCTCTCTGCATCTGGCCAAAGCCCAGATCAAGTCCGGGAAGCTGAGCCCGTCCACGGCTGTGAAACAAGGTACGGAGGCGTGCGACAGTACCCGCGCCGACGCCCGCATCCTTGCGCCGCCCTCTTCCCCTTTACGCGGAGAGAGAGTTTGATGCGGAGTCTGTGCTAGTAAAAACTCTAAGATGGGCAAAGATGCTGACTTTTCTGGTTTTGCTCTTGCCATTTAATTGATACAGAGAACAGCCAAAAGGATTTTATTCTCAACTTTTCCTTAACTGGAAGAGAACCCATGAAAGAACCTGATTTCTGGTCATTTTTTCCCCCAAAGATGATTTAGTGCTACTTTCCTTAAATCGGCAGAAAAGGTGCATGTCACTGTGACTTTATTTTTATTTTGGGAGGAAAATTAAAATTAGTTCTCATCTCAACTTCTTTCCAGTTGTCAAAAATCTGAATGAACGATACAAATTCTGCATCACCATGTGCAAGAAACTTACAGAAAAGCTGAATCGCTTCTTCTCTGACAAACAGAGATTTATTGATGAAATCAACAGCGTGACTGCAGAGAAACTCATCTACACTTGTGCTGTAGAAATGGTAACCCTTTTAAATATTGAATATTATATAGGCTGATCTTCTCAGTTGAATACCTACTTGGCATTTTCCCTTTATTATTTTTTTAAAGATGTATTTATTTTGAGAGCGCACTAGTGGCGGGGGGCAGAGAGGGTTTCAAGCAGACTCTGCTCAGCACAGAGCCTGACTCAGGACGCAGTCTCAGGACCCTGAGATCACAGCCTGAGCGGAAACCAAGAGTCAGAGGCTTAACCAACTGCACCACCCAGGCGCCCTTTGACGTTATCCTTTTAAAAAAAAGTTTCTTCCCCTAACCATTCCCAAGCCCCAAACATTGTGACTCCCTCTTAACGACAGGGGTGGTTGGATGTCATTAGCCCAAGTAACACATTAAGTGACATTGGCTACCACACATGGTGACATTTTATTGTACCTCTTAAAAATTGCTCACATTAGGCACAGTCTAATCTTTTTATACTTTGCATCTAAAGACTTTGGCTAGAACTGCATTTTCTGCATTTTCTACTGTTTCAGAAATTTGGGAATAAAACATTAGGAGAAATCCTGCTGTTCACCAGCGCATGTGCCCTGCCTCTGCTTACTGACCCTGAGTAAAGACACAAAGTAAAATCTGCTTTTCCAACGTGTTGTTGTACTATTGGAAATACTGTTTCTGTCTCATGCGGGGGAAATCGGGGGAAATTGCTCTGAAGTAGAGATGAAATTAGGGACTGTTAAAGAAGTGATTAAGTGGGGGGAATTATTGACCAATCTTATTTTCTCCCACCTCCCCTCCAAATTTGTCCACTTTGAATTGTACTGTTACATTACCCGTGGCCTCATTTTGAAAACCATTATCAAGTTATAGGAAAATAACTTTGGAATGTAAACTGTTGATAAAAATAACATATTATTTTGCTCTAAACTGTTGCTATGAATAATATGCATTCTGTCACTCTGTACTGAATTAAGACTTCATATGGTATATGATTTTTAGAAGTTTGCCAGGAAAAATGTTCTCTCCACAGCAGTGTGGCGCTCCCTTCTTTTCTGATAATGAGAGCAGTCAGTGGAGCTTGAGTAAGTTTGCCCAGGCTGCACAGCAAACTCACTGGTACTAACACTATCTTTAGTTAGCTTTTTCTTCTTCCTTTTCAGAATGGACTTTCTGTACCCATTTTTTTTTAAATTGTAAGTGACTTTAAAGTATTGTTTGGAAGACACAGATGATATCGACAAATACATTAGGATACTGGGTTACTGACAGTCCTGGCATTTAATAATTAAAGAGAATGTTGAAAAACAAAATTCAGCCAAGGAAAACTGGAGATGTAACTGTCCTTGTTAAATGACTCACAAGTCAGGCAGCATCCCACCTAGCAAGCAGTGGGGGCCTCTGCTGGGCTCAATAAAACAAAGGTTTTTAAAAGGGAAGGAGAGGTCATAAAAAAGAAGAACGGAATTTATTAGTCAGAAGTGCATTGTTCGGGCAAAGTTGCCCTCCTAAGGGGGAGCAGAGCGTGTCCATTGACTAGGAAATGCCGTGTTGACTGGGTAACGTTACATTCCTGAGCGACCGAGACTGCGTTCAGGTTGGGCATTAAGTCCTGGTTTGCTGACTCACCCTAAGTGATGCCATCTGGGCCCTCATTTCAGAATACTGTTGGGAAAACTTCTGAAATACTCACAACCTGTGAATACTTCTGCTGTCCCTTCTTTCTGGAAAGCTCCTCCCACCTGGCCATCTCCTGCTCCTTCTCCAGACTTAGCCTAAACACCACTTCCTGGAGGCTTTCCCTGATCTTCTCTCCATCCATGGTTGGGTTAGACGCACCCAGCGTGTATCCCCTACCATTCCAGGGCTCCCTCTCTAGTACCACGTATCCCTTGGCGTTAGAATGCCATGTTTCCCAGCCCCGTACGTCCCTCTAGACGGTGCACTCTCCTTCACCATCTGCAGAGCGCTGGGAACGAGGGAAGGTGCTCAGCACACATCTCTGAACGAATGAACGACTATACCCTTTTGAAAATGCTTTGGGTAAAACAAGCTAAGAGATGACTTTTAACACCACTTAATTATCTTATTATTACAAGATGTACTTTTTAAAAAAGATTTTATTTATTTATTTGACAGACTGAGAGTGATCACAAGTAGGCAGAGAGGCAGGCAGAGCGAGGAGGAAGCAGGCTCCCTGCTAAGCAGAGAGCCCGACACAGGGCTCGATCCCAGGACCCTGGGATCATGACCTGAGCCGAAGGCAGAGGTTTTAACCCACTGAGCCACCCAGACGCCCCATTATTATTACAAAATGTACTTTAATGAAGTATCAGGCTGTGCTAGTGTGAAAGTGTATGTTTAAAAGAAGCTTCTTAGTGCAGTCCTAGAAGAGCCAGTTCAGGAGTGTAGGTTCTGCGAGTCCTTCGTCTGAGTCCGAGATGATGTGAGAGCGCAGACGAACTCTTTCGTCAAGAAGCTGCTGTTTTATTTTGCCTCTCTGATGAAGTTTTGAGTTTTATATAGGTTGCTAGAGGATATCATTTTGTCAAAATGTGTTAATTTTAGATAGATTCCATTAAAAGCTGCATTGCCCAGATGGATTCGTATTTTCTGGGAAAAGTTGAGACTCTTCTCATTTCTGCCGACTTGGCTTCAGGTTCAGTCTGCCGCCCTGGATGAGATGTTTCAGCAGACCGAAGACATCGTTTATCGCTACCATAAGGCAGCCCTTCTTCTGGAAGGCCTCACTAAGATTCTCCAGGACCCTGCCGACATCGAAAATGTACATAAATGTAAGTCGACTTAGAAGACAGACAACCCAGTTGTCTCCTACAGGTGCAGCAGCAGGAGGAGTGAGCAGAGTTCGGCACCATACGGCCTGGGTTTGGATCTTGGCTTCAAGCCGATCCCTTACCCTTCCTGTGGTCTGTTTCTTCTTCTGAAAGATGAGAGAGTTGTTCGAGGGCTCAAGATAATGTGCGCGAAGTCCTTGTGACTTCGGATTTTCACACTGCATGACCGTGTTGGCAGATGTGTGTTTGCGTCTGTAGAGAGCTTTGGTTTTATTGTCAATAATAATAAAGGCAACTGTTCTAAGCCTCGTGAGCTTATTGTTGACTGAAGACTTTTATGAAGACTCCAGGGTAGATGTAGGATAGACAGCAGAGTGGAGATTGATAGGCTGCCCAGTGATGGTATCATTTATCAGAAAGAAGCCCTGGGTTTTGAGGAGGGGATGGTGGGCCCTTCAGAGTGTACGTGCTCATACCACACAGCCTCGAAGGGATGCCAGTTCTGAAATGACTTGCAGTTGGGAGCAAGCTGGCCATTCAGACCTAAATGTCCTGTTTTACGTACCAGCCTCAGTTTTGCCACTGCACGTCCCCGAGCTGGAAATTACATCCAAACAATTATCAGGCAGAAGGAAGACAAAACACTCAAATGGCCAACTTTGGGCCAAAGAAAGGTCAGGGGCAAGGGTGCACGTGGAGAATTAATGGTGATGGGTTTGGGTTTTTTCCCCATTAGTTCTTCTTGCTTTGGTTTTGACAATAGACACGATTTTCATTATGAATTTATTTTATTTCTAGATAAAACTAGTATTGAAAGAAGATTGTCAGCACTCTGTTGTAGCTCTGCAACCCTGTGAGCAGCCACAGGCTCGTCCCTGGACCAGCGGTGGAACTGAGGAGAGAGGTTTGGGATGACAGTTTGGGTTCTGTTTCCCCAGCCCCAGGAAACCCTAGTCTCCCACCTGGTGACTACCAAAGAACAAGCATGACTTCAAAAAGGAAAACCACTCAAAAAAACTACAGACTTGTAGGAAATCTGCCTTATTGGAGGCGTCAGCCCTTCCCTTTTCTGTGTAGAAGCAGAAGCAGAATATTCCACTTGGCTCTCAGTTTGGACGGGATCAATAAAATGGACATTAGAAATAGAATGATCGGTGCAGTTATTCCTAAGGATAATTAAGAACGGAACAACGTAGGTGGCTCTGTATTCAGTTCACAAGGGCAGTGTCTGAAATTCCACGCGTTTACTGAGGTATAAAGTAAAAAAATAAAATAAAATAAAATAAAAATCGACATCTCATCCAGGCAGTGTGATAACTGGGGTCTGTTTGTCTGAACCTGAGCACGCATCCGTCGACAGCCCAGGAAGAGCAAGCTCGAGAACGAGCTGAGAGAAGGCTCTTGGCAGAAGTGGTGAACTCTTCCATTTGATTGAATATGGACACATGTTCATCTTCCAACTCTTTCATATTGCACTAATTTATTAAAACAACTGTGTATTGGATTTTGCAATTTAAAACTAACTGAGGCACAATGGACTTCTTTAAAATATTTTACTTGATTATGTTATATACACACACCCTTTCCAGAATTCACATGTAACCTCTAGTGGACTTTTCAATGGTAAAAACTTGTGTTCGTGTGAACCTTTGCATTTTTTTAAACTATCCATCTGCACATACAGATTTTCTCAGTGGTGTTTTTGAGTTGCTGGCCGTTTGCTTTCGGTTGTATTTTTTATTGTGCATGCAGAATGTGCATCGATGCCTGTGATCTCTAGGTTTACAAAAGGCTAGGTTTATTTGGGCAGTATTAGAGAAAAATACCAACTCGGGATCCTCTCAAGAATTTTAAAGGGCCAAAACAAGGTTGGTGACCTAAAGGCTTGTTGGTGATGTGGAGTTTCTCCATGAAGTTAGTGACAAATGAGATTTGTCTTCTCTTAGGAAGACGGGTGGCTCTTTGCAGCCTAACATGCATGGTTCGTGTCCGTCCTGACGGTCCACCAACAGCTGGTCACGGAGAACGCGGGCAGGTCATGTCCCTCCAGAAATGGTTCCTGCATCATGTATGGTTTTGTTATCTTTTCTGCACCTGCTTGAATACTTGAATAAACCATTCTCCAGTTTTAATCCTTTTATTTTTACCCTTTTAGGTAACATAATCCAAACTCTGACAAATTGCACAGAAGCTCTTTGGCATTAATCTAATTTTAGGATACTGATGCAGACAGACAAAAACATGGTTTTTCCTTTACTTTGACGAAGTAATGTAATTTTTACCTTATTTATCTGTATGAAATTCCAGCAGTTAATTTGAACATTTATTTATACAATGTTTGTATTTTTAGGTCTTTAATACAGTGTTTCTACCTCTCATTTGTAACTGCATGCATTCTTCTCGAAACTAGGTAAAACTGACGGAATCGTTGTGTAATAGCCTTTTTATTCTTGCGTGTACAGATGTATATTAAGGTAAAATAAAACTGACAAAGTGTTTCTAGGGTAAAGCTGGGTCCATATTACATGGCTTGTCAAGCCAGCTCCTTCCTCTGTGAGTCTGGAGGCTTGGGCATCAATGTCCTTTGTCCTGCCCCAAGATTTCGGATGCTTGGTGACTGTCCTGCCCGCTGCCATGCTTGGAGGCTACACGATGGGGTTCCCACCCTTCCCTGCAGGGCTTCCAAACACTGTTACTAGGAATACTCTGTTTTGTATCATTTTTTTCAAGCATCCCGGGCAATTTCATTTATGTCCTCCTGGTTCTCACCCACATTATCTCAAGAGGCCCTCCAAGCAGCTGGGTTCATTCAGGCCCCTCCGCCCCATCCCATCTTTTTTTTTTTTTTGAATCAGCACAGGATGAAACAGGTTCACCGCAAGTGATCGGTCTGAAGTCAGGTAACTAAGGGAAGTAGGTAAGCCATGCTTTGTGACTCCCAAGTTCGTTCTTCTCCCTCCTGTGTAACAAAGGTCCGTCCCGTGGTAGATGCCGTGTGTGAAACTGTGACGTGTGGACGGCAGAGAGCAGACTGTAAACTCATGAATAATGGTTCTGATTCTACCCCCATTATCAAGGCCAATTGTTTCCAGAGATTTTGCCTTGACTATAGCAATAATAAATGCTTTATGTTTCCATGAGTATCCTTTTAATTTCGTATCCTTGAATTCACAAGCACACTCATGGCTTGCTGTCCAGGTTCAAGCCAGAATGCGGGAGGTCAGCGACCACACAGACGTAAGGAGAGGAGTGCCTGGTAAATCAGCTGACTGGCGTGCGGTCAGGGTTTGCCCGAAGTGCGTCCAGTACCGGACCCCGTGCATCCTGCGGTCCCGCTCCCTTCTCCCCGCCCAGAGGACTGACAGAGTCCCGGAGAGGAGTTTACTGTAAGGGCTGGGGCATCCTCAGTCTCCCCAGGGCGAGAAGGACGAAGCTGAGTGGAACGTGACCCTTACAGGGCCTCGAGACAACTTACCTCTGGGGCCTGGACCCTTGAAATCTTCAGCCGAGGAAGCTCTCAGGACCTACTCATGCCCCTTCCTGGTTCCCCCAAGCCCTTGTGAGATTACACCTCCGGGAGAGTGTGGAGATGGTCCTTTCCTTGCCAGAACCAGAGGGAGCCCCATCTTAAGCCATCCGCCTAGGAAAGCACCACACTCCTTCGGGAAATGGGCAGTCAGCCCCGAAAATCCCAGCTCCTGTGAGAGAGGTGGAGCCACACAGCTGATGGGTCGGTGTGATTGGGAGCCCACTGTGGTAGTGGAAGGGACGGACGGAGGCAGAGATCCTGCTGTCCCTGCAGGGGCTGAGCAGAGCGAGAGCTCCCCTGTCTGTGCCCTGCAGGCTGAACTCGTCTGAGGCTGACCCCCTTTTCCCCAGAGGGCCTCTGCTCTTAGCTCGGTGTTCAGTGTGCCCTGAAGATCTTTCTCGTTGTTCAGGGTGTCCCTCTCAACAGCCTCCAGGGCCCCCCCGGGAATGGGTCTGAGCAGAGGAGCCTGCAGAGGTGACTCTGCCCTGGCGCTTCCCGGAACCCCACACCTCCCACCCTGGCACAGAGGCTCCCCAAAGTCTGCCCTCGGGGAGGCCACCTGGCACCGTCCTGCTCTGGGACTGTCCTCCTCTTTGGGAGTTGGCGTCTGTCTCTAGGAGAGGCCAGCTTGGCCCTTGTTCATTGGAAACGGTTCTCCACCTCCCGGGGCGTGGGGGTGCCTTGGGGCTCCAGTTGCCTCGTGCACAGCCGTGTGCCATTAGGCTCCTACGTCTTTATCTGCCAGCAGGGGGTCAAGGGCACAGAGCTCAGGGAGTCACAGCGAGGATGGAACAAGTTCCTGAGCATGAAGTTGGAGCCACTCTGGGCCTGTGCCTACCCTCGGGAACACTAGATGTTAGGGTGAGCGCTGGAGGTCCACAGCCCCTTGCCGTTTGGTTTTGGGGAGGAGTGTGTTTGCTCGGGACAAGGCCTGGCCTTAGGGCTCACTGGAACCACATTTGCTCCAGCTGGACGACTTCTGAAAGGGTGCGGCTCCTTCCCCAGCGGACCCACTGGGCAAGCTGTGTTCACATTGTCCCTTTTGGGTCAATCTGGCAAATCTGGCAATCTGTCATTTTAGGCAAATGTCTGTTTCAACCTAATATTTATTGCTTTATTCCATCCTCGTATCAACCCTTACTTGCCTCATTTTTCAGATGGAAAAACAGACTTGGGGAGTAATCCAACCCCCCCCAAAAGAGAAAGGCCCCACGGCTGGGGTAGGGGCTGGATGGCCAGGCTGGGGGCTGGGATGGGGGGCCTGTGTGCAGGGGCCTCTCCTCCCCGTGTGATGTGCCTAGTGCCCCAGACCTGCTCACCCCCATGTCCTTGTACTGTTTCTGGTGATGTCTAGGAGGAGGGGAAAGGCAGGCTTCTGTGTGGTTTGGACGCATCTTCTGCGTCGCAGGAGGCCGCAGAGTTCAAGAAGCCCGTGAGCCTGCAGCTCTGTGCAGCCCCTCTTGGGCCTGGAGCGGGAGCCCGAGAGCAATAGGTTTGAAAAACCAGTCCTGCTAGACCCATTTTGCAGTTTCCCTGTTCACTTCCACGTGTGCCAGTGAGAATGGACAGCGTGGAGTTGGTCCCATCCCAGATGAGCGGAGCCTCGATCCCAGGCTTGCCCAGGGGACACCCCCTCCACTCCCTCGGCCCAGGACTGCTTAGTGTCTCCCCGCTGTGGCCTCACAACCTCAAAGTGGCCCTATCCAGTGTGCGATTCACATCTTGCCAGCCCCTCAGGGCACCAGGAGGAGCGCAGGAAGGATAAGGCGGGGGAAAGGCTAATGGGAAATAAGGACATTCCCTTTGCGCCCACCGCACCCCTCTCCCCTGGGCCCTGTCAGGAGCCTGCCAGGGAGCAACGGAATAAATGAGCCCCAGGCATGGGGTGGCCACAGATGTTGAGTCACCCAGCTCTGAAGAGGGAAGTGGATCCAAGAGCCCTGGCTAGGGGGTATAGCTCAGTGGTAGAGCATTTGACTGCAAGAGCCCTGGCTGTCCTCTCCCCTGGACGCTAGTTTCTCTGCCTCCTTCCCTTGGGTATAGGGTCACAGCAGGATTAGAACTCCCAGCTCCACCCTCCCCACGGACCACGAAGGCTGGCCCGAAGCCACTTCTCTTTCTTCCCCTGTCAGTCCCGTGCTGTGTTCTCTGGCACATCTGTGTTTTGGCGACACGAGCCCTGGCCTCCAACGAGAATGGACGACACGCCAACATTAACCCGCAAACAAGCCGGCGGGGGACAGGAGCAAGTCAGCTCAGAATACAAAAACCGGCGTGTATCTGGGAAACGGGACGTTTAGGACACAAGCAGCGTGTTGGAGGGACCACGGTTTCCTCTCGCAGGGTCCGAAAAACATCTAGATCTGGGCCAGGGTGGTCCAAGATACTAGGCGTGCACGAACCTTCTGGATAGGACCCGACAGTAAGGATTTCAGGCTTTGAGGACAATGGGGTCTCCCCTGCAGCTCCTCAACTCTACCTCCCCCAGTAGCAGCCACAGACCATACACACACGGACACAGCTCTGTTCCGATAGAACTTTCTATACAGACGCTGAAATTTTAATCTTGTGGAATTTCATGGGTCACATAGTTTTTTGTTTTTTTACCTTTTCCGTCCATTTAAAAATGTAAAAAAAAAAAAATGTTTTATGTATCGGCCTGATGTGTAGGTGGTAGTTTGCGGTCGCTGGCCTATCAATTTATGGCACAAGAGGGCACCCAAGTGCAAGGAATAATGACCGGGAGATGCCCGTGGTGCCCAATGAAGGATGAGTTTTGCTTGCGAATCCATGGCACCCGGTGGACCCAGCTCACACGGATGTGAACTGATCTCCGTGGGTCGGAAGCCAAGCCTGGGCGCCCCCGCTGCTTTAGAACAATTCATGAAATTGTCAGCAAACATACAGAAGGCACAGTATTTTACACGATTCTTAGTTCTGGGACATTCTGGAGGAGCGATTTGGTTTTTCTTGGTTCTTCGACAAACGGTGTTCTCTGCTTCTTGGTCTTGCTCTGTGGCCTTGGGCAAGTCACCTCACCTTCCCAAGCCTGCCAAGGGGTACCTGCTAAAGAGGTTTTTGTGGGGGAAATGCGCTTTGCACCATAACTGGCACTTACCAAGGGTTTGATAAATGGGGGTTGTTCTGCTTTTCATACTAAAAAAGTACGAGCTGGGCTGCGATGCCTTATTCCTAGAAACAGATGCTTGGAGTTGTTCTAACTGCTAAAGTTAGCATCGAGGTGTGGACACAGGCCAGAGAGCCTGTCCCTGGGCCTCTGACTCCTCTCAGCAAGGAGCATGGGCACACTCACTCCACAAAACCAAGCCCCCCACGCCTTGTTGCAGGGCTGGTCATCCACAAACATTCTAGCTCTATTTTCTTGATAGGTTTAAAATATGAAATAAATGTATTATGTGTCTGTAAACTGAAAGTTCCCTCTGAAATCGTTCGTCCTGTCCCTGGCTGACAGTGGGTGCCCACCCACAGGAATGAGGCATCCTGGACACCCATGGGACCCTGGGATGGGTCTGGTCCTCCCCAAGAGAGAGAACCAAGTGCCTGAGGAGCAGACAGGGAAGGCCTCGCCAAGGAGTCCCTGTCATGGACCCCTTTAGAGAGCCCAAGGAAGAGCTTAGAGAAGGTGCTTGCAAGGTCAAATCTTGCAAAGACAAAGCTCAGAGAGCTCCCTTGGTGCTTTCCAGAAGCTCGCTCTCTAAGCGAGGTGGTGAGCTGAGTCCGGAACCATGTCCCCCTCCCCCGGGAAACTCTTCCCCCAAGATTCTCTCAACCCCCTCCTGGGGCTGGTCCCAAAGGAGAGATGGAGAGATGGAGAGTCCAAGGGGGCTGCCCTTACTTCTGCCTCGGACTTTTGCCCCTGAGAGTTCCTCCTCTCAGCCACACCGTGGATGCTCTTATGTGAAGACAACCCAAGACGGGTTGGGGGAAATAGATCCCATCTGGGCTCGGCGCGGCTGGCGCTGTGGTTCAGGGAGCCTCGGCGCGGCTGGCGCTGTGGTTCAGGGAGCCTCACCTGTACATGTGGGTTCACTGGATGTTCAGCTGGGGCACCGAGGATGATTTGGCTGTCCTGTCCGTCATCACCCGGCAGGCTAGCCCAGCCTCGTAGACGCCACGAGGACCTAAGAGGTCCTCCCGTGGACCTAAGAGAACGTGCCATAGGGCCATTGCACCCCTCAAGCCCCTGCTGACCCATGTTTGCTAATGTCCCCTTGGTCAAGTCCAGATTCAAGGGCTGGAGAAATAGACTCCCTGCCCCGGGAAGTATGGCAAAAACAGATTACAAAACCACCCGCCTGCAGGGAGGGAAGAATTCCTGTGGCCATTGTCATCTACCATAAGCAGAAGCGACCTGGCCGATCACAGCAAAAAGGAATTTGGGGAAAAAAGGAAAAAACTGAAAATGGTGCTGCTGAATTGGTGGAGCGGATCACAGGCAAGACCCCATTTGCAGAATGGGCCAAGGCCTCAGGTAGCATGCTTGGTCATCCTTGTATGAGGGGAGGAGAGGTCAGAGGTCAGGACACATGCAAGCACATGAGCCGTAGTGAATGGCTTTGCTGAGTGGTTGAGGGTCTAGAAGAAGCAAGTTTGAAAAATTGGAGTTGAGACCTGGGGAGGGGGCTGGCGGGTGGATGGCCTTGGAAGTGGCACAAAGTGGTGTAGTTCACATCAATGGCCACTAGAGGGGGCACTAAGCAAACCGGGTGGACAGGCTGACTTGTCCTGTGGAGTCCTCTTGCCTCAGTCCAAGCTCCCTCGTGCTTGCACCGTGAGCCCACCACAAGCCGGCCGTGGGGACAGAGTTGGAGGCTACCCATGGGCCTAGCCGGCTATATTCATTAATGCCCAGCCTGCCCGCAGCAGAGGCCAAGGCTGACCTCATTGTGCTACACTCTCCTGAGACCAGCCAGCCTGGTCCTGATGCATTTTGTAACAGCTGGTCCTCATAAGGTCCCACAGAAGCCAGCAGACATGATCAAGGGGTTACACACTCAGCAGCACATCGTCCCATAGGCTTTCTTCCTTCCCTGTCTTACTCAGGCTCCCCTGGAACCACACACCCAGGTGAAGTCCCTGCAGCCAAGATGAGCCCTTATCTCTGGCTTTTTCGGGTACCCAGGCCAACACAGTGCTTTGAGCAAGACGGAGAGGCCAGGACCACTCACAAGTCCCTCCAGCGGGACCTGTGGGAGAACTTGTCGTATGTAACTTCCGAAGCTTGGGGGACATTCTAGAAAGGTGCAGGACCAGGAAGGTTGTAGAACTCGCCCTCAGGAAGAAGTAGCCCCCCAGACCAGTGGGGAAAGAAGAGTGAGTTTTGGGGAGCACAGCACGAGAGCCACCAGTCCACTGTGGTGAGTGAGTCACCTGCTGGGAGAAGTGTCCTTGGAGTGCGAGAAACCGGAGCGCCAGCCCCGTGCAGGGGAAAAGGTAACACGGAGCAGCCATTGTGGGAAACCATATGGTGTGTCCTCGATAAATGAAATAGATTTACCGTAGAATCCGGCCATTCCACTTCTGGGTATAGCCCCCCAAGAACTGAAAGCAGAGATGCAAGCAGATCTGTGTGTCCACATTCATGGCAACATTATTCACAAGAGATAAATAAAACATGGGCTATACCCCAAGTGCCCACTGATGGATGAACGGATTAAATGTGGTCTTTGCATCCAATGGGATATCATTCAGTCTTAAAAAGCAAGGAAATTCTGGCACGTTCTCTAACGTGGATGAACCGTGAGCTCACCTCCTCATGCTGGGTAGAGAAAGCCAGTCACAGAAGGACTAATCCTATGTTATTCCACCCGTAAAGGTACCTACAGTCATCAGATTTGCAGAAACGGAAGGGAGGACGGTGTTGCCGGGGCAGGCGAGTTGGTGTCAAATGGGGACAGAGGTTCAGTTTTGCAAGATGGAGAGTTCTGGAGGTGGATGGGGGTGAAGGCTGCCTATCGATGTTTATGTGCCTGAGGCCACAGAACATGCACTGGAAATGGGTAGGATGGTGACTGTGATGGCCGGCGTCCTGACCGATGGCTCACATGCACCAGCAGATGGGGGTCCCCAGAGAACAATGATTGTTTGCCCTTAGTTCCAGCCCGGACCCTCCAAGTCCCAGGCAGGCATCGTCAGTTGCGAGAACAAAACTTATCTTCTCCTATGGTCGTAGTTTTCACAGTAAAAGCAAGAAATAAATAAAAGTCTGAAATCAGTGTGTGATGGGGGAGGCAGGGACAGAGTGGAAAGAAGGCAGTGAGATCCAAGAACAGACAGGCCCTGGGGCTGAGCGGTGATGACCCTGACCCCAGCGAGGGGCCTGAGTTGGAGCCCCCCCCCCCACCAGGGCTGCCTTCGGTGCCCCAGGGTCCTGGAAATGGGGCTGCTGGGAAGGGGGCGGGGCTGGGGTTTGTGAGGGACAAAAGCACTGACCTGGTCTTGAGCCCACCATGGGGTCGGAAGGAGCCCAGCCCACTCCTGGAGCCTGAGGTCAGGGACTCGAGAGGAAAAACTGCTCCAGGGGGCCGTAGGGGTCCTATTCCTTGTCCTTAGGGGCAAACTAGATTTCCAGTTCAGCCAGGGAGGGAGGAGTGGGTCTGTGCTTTCCAGAAGGTCCAGGGGAGGGGTTTGGGCAGAAAGGGAGGGCATGGAGGCTGGCGGGGCTGGGCAGGGGGGATGAGGGTCTGGGGGGAAGAGGAGCTGGGGGGGCATGGATACTGGCCATGATGGGATCTGTGAGGGAGCAGCTCCGATGGTGTGAGTCCTACTGTCCATGGTAAGAGGGTCTCAGAGCAAAGGCCGGTGTGAGAGTAGATGGAGAACAAGGGAGGAAGGGAGGAAAGTTAGTCCTTCTGCAGGCGTCCCAGGGGTCCTAGCCTCAGGTCTGAAGCTGGTCCCTACACCTCTCCCGGGGTGGGACTGCCACGGAGCCACCTGGGCCCCACACCGCTGGGAGAAGCGCTGGACTCTTGTTTGTCTTGAGGTGGTTGGCTTTGTGTCGTCTTTCCCAGTAGGGCCCTGGCCAACACGTGTCCTAAACATCCCATGGCTCTCCAGCTCTCCATTGAGCACGGTCCTGCCCAGCTCACCGAGTTGCTCTGTGCTCCCTGGACAGACGGTCAATGGTGGCTTGCCCCTGACGTCAGCCCAGGAAAGACCCTCACTATCCAGAGACCTTTCTCTGTCACCCCTCTGCACCCCCAGCCTGAGCTTGGGCCTTCTGCCCCCGGCCCTGCCCCTGGGCGCCTCAGCTCCACCTCCCTGCCTCCTTTCCCCACTGCCCTGCTGCTTCAGTGGGAACTTACTGAGAATGGGCATACAGTGGAAGCTTGTTGAGAATGGGCACACGGCGGGGGCATGGGAAATTCTTGTTGCCTTCCTGAAGGTGCACAGACCCTTCCAGCAGCTTCTCTCTCTCAATGTCCCATGAATGGAGGGACCCCAGAGGGGTTTGTTTCCCCATGGGAGACCCCTCTCCTCCTCTTTATATGAATGAGTACTTTGTGTTCACTGCAGAAGCCTCTTTTTTTTCCAAGAGAGAAAGAGGAGGGGAGGGGCAGAAGGTGAGGGAGAGAGAGTGAGAATCTTAAGCAGACTCCCTGTGGAGCTCAGAGCCCCATGTGGGGCTCGAACACTCGATCTGAGATCATGATCTGAGCTAAAATCAACAGTCAGACACTAAACAGTAGAGCCACGCAGGCATCCCTAGAAATGTCTTAAAACACAACGAAGCAATAAACCTCCTATAAACCAGAGATTATATTAACATTCCAGTTTGTCTTGCCCAGATTATTTTTCCTCTGCGTGCACAAAATCTTTTCCCTAAATGGGATGATACAGAATATACTACTTCAAGACTGGCTTCTCTTATGTATGAATATATTGGGAACACATCCCCTTTCTAGGGACCTGAAGTCTTTCACTAAAGCTATGGGCTTCCGGTGGTGGCAATGTGCCAGGGTCGGGTCATCAGCTGTAAAAAATGCCCCATTTTGCTGGGTGTGTTGATATCTGGGGAGGCCATGTACGTGGGGTTCTGGGGATACGTGGGTGATCTCTGCACCTCCCCTTCCAGGTTACTGTGCCAAAGATGACTCTAAAAGCCAGCCTTAATTTAATTTTATTTTTTAAAAAGATTTTATTTATTTATTTATTTGACAGAGAGATAGAGAGCGCAAGTAAGCTGAGCAGCAGGCAGAGGGAGAGAGAGAAGCAGGCTTCCTGGAGCCTGATGTGGGGCTCGATCCCAGGACCCTGGAATCATGACCTGAGCCGAAGGCAGCCGCTTAACTGACTGAGCCACCCAGGCAACCCTAGCCTTATGTTTCAGCTGTGCAAAAATGTGTAAAACCTATTTAACAAACATTTATACCCTTTCTACCCAGCGTTAGAAATTAAATACATGGAAACCCTGCTGTGCCTCCCTTGCCCACCACCCATTCCTCTCCCTGCTCCCCCCCAGATGTTTTCACTGTCCTGATTGGGCTTTACCGTTCACGCACATCTTTCGGCAAGGCCAGGCTTACACACACAAGGCTGGGGCCAGTTCATCTGACCTCGGCCAGTCTCTCGCATTTTGGGTTTCTGTGATTGGGCTCCCTGGCCATGTGGTCATGGCTGGCCATCAGGTCCCCGTCAGCGTCTGCCCTGGTCACTCCAGCCACTTCTGCCTTCCCAGCTGGATGGGAACCCTGTGACAGCAAGGGACATCTTTGCCTCTCTGTCTCTCTCAATCTCTGTCTCTCTTAATCTCTCTCTCGCTCTCTCTTTTTTTTTTTTTATCACCCTATGGCTCTAGCATTTGGAACCCAGGGGAGGTTAACTAGAAAAACGTGTTGATGTGTTGCTGCATTTCTGGGTCCTCACGGATGGGTTTTTAAAGATGTTATTTATTTATTTTGAGAGAGAGAGAGAAAGCAAAGGAAGGGGCAGAGGGGGAGGGACAGAAAGAGGAAAGGATCCCCAGTAAACTGCCCGCTGAATAGGGACCCTGATATAGGGCTCGATCTCAGGACCCTGAGATCCTGAGCCCAAACCAAGCAGAGGCGGGAGGCTTAACCCGCTGAGCCACCCGGGCGCCCCCATGTGGATGGGTTTTAAAAAACATTTTTATTGTGGTTAAATATACAGGACCTGAAAGTTACCATCGTCACCGTCTGTAAGTATACCGCGCAGAGACACAGCGCATTCACGCTGTTGCATGGCCATCCCACCAGCCACCCGCAGAGCCCCTTTTCTCTTTCTAAATGGAAACTGTCCCCACTAAACACCAGTCCTCCCCTCCCCCACTCCCACCACAGCCCCGCCCCGTTCCCTTCCCCGAGCCCAGGGGCAACAATGTTCTACTTTCTGCCTCCATGAAACTGACCACACTAGGTTCCTCCTGTTAGTGGGATCCTAGCCGGTGTCCTGTGACTGGCTTATGTCACCGAGCAGAATGGGCTCCAGGTTCACGCATAGGTCAGATCTCCTTCCTTTTTAAGGCTTAACAATATTCTGCCGTATGTTAGTTGTGCAGATGGTTGGAACAGGGCCACACACTGTGCGGGTGTCTCTGTGGTCCCAAGAACAGCTGCAGCCCCTCCCCAGTATCACCTAGGGATGGACACTGGTGGACACGGCATGAGCTCCAGTCTGGGAGTCACCTGCGGGACTCACCAGCCCTCCAGCCCCCACCAGATATCCCAGCGCCTGCAGTGTCCCATTCCCTAGGGCTCTGTACTTTCTCTGCGCTCCGGCCCTTTCCCCCTCTGGGCCCCCATGGGGATCTCCCTCAAAGTGGAGGGGGCAGAACTAGTTCTGCTTTCTCCTCCAGCATCTCTCAGCCGTGTAAGCAGAAAACTAGAAACTGGGCGCAAGGGTAAGGGTAAGGGTCAGGGAGTCATGAACCTAAGTGTCCTTTCCCACAACCCACCCTCAAAAGCTGGACTTCCCGCCTCTCCAGGCCAAGCAAGTGGGGCTCCAAGAGAGTCACTGACCGAACTCCGGGTTTCTGCAAGAAGGTGTGTGTGTGTGGGGGGGGGGGTTGGTAATTCATTGCCCCCTGGGACTGCATCCTCATGCAAGTGACTTGCATCCGAGCTGGTTGAACTAGAAAAAAAAGAGAGAGCTGGCTGGGTGCAGGGAGGCCATCCTGGGGTGGAGACAGAGTGAACATTTGTGGTTTCCTCTGTGCTAATTCCTTGCTGGGTTAACCGTGTTGCCGATAGCAGGGGAGCTGCTGGCTAGGAGAGGGGACACCTGTGGGAGGTGCCGTGGGTGGTGTTGGGGGGGGGGGCTATGAGGCAGGAGGAAAAAATCTTTCCCTTTCCTGGGAACCATGCAATGGCCAAGCCAGCCTGTGTGGATGTCTGCCCACAGAGGGCGTCAGGAGCACCAGTTGAGTAAAAAGGCTTTGCCTGAGTCCATTTTCCCCCTGCCAGCCCCATCGACCTGGTTAGGGGGTGGGGGTGGGGGACTGAGGAGACGTGGGGTGGCAGAGGGAGTGAGACCCCTGCCGCTTCCTTGGGGCCACAGGCCAGACCTGAGCCGGGACAGGGGAATGGGTAGGAAGAACATTCACGGGGATGAAAGTGTTAAATTAGTCTGGACTGAGCTTTTGATACAGGAAATTAAGCAGGCAGTGAGAGGAGCTCCTTGGAATGTTTGAAGGGAGGAAAAAGAGAAGATTTGATGAGCACAGTCGGAGGCAGTAATTGAAAACAAATTTGGAAAGCCATTTTGTACTCATACCTCAGTTGGTCCAAACATGAGTCTATAATTAAAAGCACAAAATTCTCCAGAGGGAGAGGAAAAACCAAAGGGTATAGATGCTAGGGGGGTGGTGGTGCAGAAGGTTAAGCCCAACCTATATGTCACAAGCAAGGCCTGGGAGTCCCAGGAGAGGGAGGAGGAAGTGAACATATCCAGAGATCCTGTCTTGGGGCAGGAGAGGGACAGAGCGGCTTAGAGGAGGAAGCGGTTGGAATTTTGCTTTCAAATAACTGTAGAAAAATATGCATCTGATTTGAGAGCAGGGAGAGGGATGGGGACCATCGGTGGAGGGTGGAGATGAGCTTACAAGTTAACCAGGAGAAAGGGAACAGAGAGTAACCATCTGAGAGGAGAGAACAGCGTAAACAGTGAGCCAGAAGGAAACGGAAAGAATGATTTCAAGTATTTCAGTCATCGTGCGAAGTCGGGATGGCGAATAAACCAACCCCAGCTAGATGTTATTTACAAGAAAGGATGCAAAAGAGCAGGATGAGAGAAGGGCTGGAAATAATTAGGTGTGCGGGTTCAAACACAAGTAAGGCAGGACCAATGGTACTAACATCTGACAAAGAGGACGTTAAGGGAAAAATGGGTGAAGATGAAAAGCAAAAAGCATAAAGAAGATCAAACTGTTGGGGCACCTGGGTGCCTCAGTGGGTTAAAGCCTCTGCCTTCAGCTCAGGTCATGATCCCAAGGTCCTGGGATTGAGCCCCACATCGGACTCTCTGCTCAGCGGGGAGCCTGCTTCCTCCTCTCTCTCCTCCTGCCTCTCTGCCTACTTGTGATCTCTGTCTGTCAAATAAATGAATAAAACCTTTAAAAAAATTATTAAAATGGCCCTTAGCTTTTTACAAATGCACTTACTAAGTCATTCACTTACTTTACCGAAATTAGCTGAAAAAGAGTGACATCACCACTGAGCTCTGACTACGCATCAGTTGAAAATGGTAAGAGAAGTTTGATTGGAAAGCAAGTTCTTTCGCAGAGCTATCTTGTTTTGAGAATAAGGCTTATTTCAGGAAAAGAATTATTCTTTGTTGGCAATTCCAGTTGAGTTGGCAATTCCAGAAGAGAGTGGCTCTTAACAGATACTTGTGGGACTCATATTAAAACAAGCTCAGCAATAAAAACATACTTTTTGGAAAATTTTTGAAAATATTATTAACATATAGAAACCCTAAAATTATTCTAGTCCGATTCACTTGTTTTGCTTAAGAGAAAACTGAGCTTCAAAGGTTTTTTTTCTATGACCTTATTTGTCAAATATAATTATACTATAATTATTAATTTTTTAAAAACTAAAAATATCATATAAAGTTTATTTTTTAAAGATGTATTTATTTAATTGAGAAAGAGAGTGCAGCACAAGTGGAGGGAGGGGAAGAAGGAGTAGGAGAAGGGAAGAAGCAGACTCCCTGCTAAGGGCAAAGCCCACCAATGTGGGGCTTGATCTCAGGACCTGAGATCTTGACCTAAGCTGAAATCAAGAGTCAGAGGCTTAACCAACTGAGCCACGCAGGCACCTCTGAAAATATCACATAATTTTAAGATGCTATACAAATATTAGGTATTATTATTATTTACTCCTTATAATTAAAAATAAACCTACAAATAGCTTAAGAGTTTTCAAACTGAAAGAGCAACATGAAAAAACAATTCAAAGATTTCCACTTCTAGGCAAGATAGAATAATAGGAACCCATCTACTCTCACCTGAAACTACCAAAAACAGAAAAAAAATGTGAAGTTTTTAAGAACTAGATATCAGGCAATAGGAAATGAGAGATAAAAAAACAATTGCCCAGATTGCTGCCTTGAGAAATTTTTTTAGATATGGTTCAGTAAGCCGGAACGTATGCAAAGACCACCAATTCCCTGGGTTGAGGACATAGCTAAGAGTCTCAGAAGACCAAAGCAGCTAGTTCCTAGGACAAGGTACTAGGGGCAATTAACAACATTTAACTAGATATTATGGATGCAAAAAATGGTACAATTAAAGCCATATCAATAGAAACTATCTAATGTAAAATACAGAAAAAGGAATCTTCAGGGGACCTAGATAGCACAGTTGGTAGAGCATCCAATTCTTGATTTTGGTTCAGGTTATGATTTCAGGATCATGAGATCAAGCCCTGTATCAAGCTCTGTGCTCAGTGCAGAGTCTGCTTGAGATTCTCCCTCTGCTGCTCCTGCTCATGTTCTCTCTCTCTCTCTCTCAAGTAAATAAATAAATAAATATTAAAAAAAGAAAGAGAGGGAGAGAGAAAGGAAAAAAAAATGAAAGAAAGAAAGAAACCTAAAAAAATTAAAATGGGGGCGCCTGGGTATCTCAGTCATTAAGCAGCTGCCTTAGACTCAGGTCATGATCCTGGCCGGGGTCCTGTGATTAAACCCCAAATTGGGTCCCCTGCTCAGCAGGGAACCTGCTTCTCCCTCTCCCTCTGCCTGCTGCTCTGCCTACTTGTGCTCTCTATCTCTGTGTCAAATAAATAAAACCTTATATAAAAAAAAAAGAAAAGAAAAATGAACAATGAGCATCAGTGAGTTTCAAACAGCCAAATATATGTGAAATTTGACAGTCAAAAGTAAAGTAGAGAAAAGGGAGAAGAGAAAAAATATTTAAAGAATAAATAGCCAATTTTTTTCCAAAGTTGCAAAATTTATAAGCTGACAGATGCTAAACAAACCTCAACCACAAGAAACACAAAGAAAACTACACTAAGGCATGTCATACTCACATTACTTAAAACCAGAGATACAAAAAAAATTTTTTTTGAAGAGCAACCAGAGAAAAAGAAATACTACATATTTCTTCCATATAGAAGAACCAGAATAAGAATGACAGCATATTTCTCTTCAGATGTAAAAACAGTGAAGCAAATCACCTTCACAGTACTGAAAGAAAAAAATGTATACTACAATTTTATCTTTCAAAAATGATGGCTAAATGAAGATTTATTCTGACATACAGAAGTTTGAGTAATTCCTCACCAGGAGACCCACACTAAAAGAAATGTTAAGAGGAGTTCTTCAGGTATATTGAAAATGATACCAGATGGACATATGGAGAAATGAAGACCAGAAGTATAACTACAAGTGTAAATATATCCATTGCACATATATTTTAAGAGCAACTATCCATAACAGCATTTTATGATAAAAGCTGAAAAAATTTATCAGTATCAAATCTGCACTAAGATAAATGTTAAAAGATACTCTTCAAGGTGCAGGGAGAAAGTGTGACATGAGACAGAAACTCAACTCTACAAGAATCGAAAAACAACAGATGGTAAATAAGTTTCTAAATACAAAAACGTTTTTGTTTTCATAATTTCTTTAAAAAGACAACTGCTCATTTAAAACAAAAATACTAACATTCAAAGGTGGAGTTTTTACTTTAGAAGTATAAGGTACCACAAAATGATACAAAGGATGGTGGAAATAGAATTATTCTAAGTTTATTGCATTGAGAAGAGGTAAGTGTTAACTGGGATCCATGAAGTGTAAAGTAGCCTAACACTGATTCTAAATAAACTGTTACATGTGAGCCCTAGAGCAACTACTAAAATTTAACAAAAAGAAATACAGCTAAAAAGCCAATGGGATAAATAAATTAGGTACTAAAAAAAAAAAATTGATAATTCCCTGTTAAGGAAGCCATAGACTGGAAGCAAATATTTGTAATACTCATATTGGAACAAAAGAGTTATATCATAATAAAAGGACCATTGCAAGCTTAATAACAATAAATAATGCAATAAAAATGGCTAAAGATTTGAACAAACAAAAGAAGAAATACAAATGTCCAACAGACAAATGAAAGAAGCTCAAGATCATTATTTTTTTTAAAGATTTTATTTATTTACTTGACAGAGAGAAATCACAAGTAGGCGGAGAGGCAGACAGAGAGAAGGGGGAAGCAGGCTCCCTGCTGAGCAGAGAGCCTGATGCGGGACTCGATCCCAGGACCCTGAGATCATGACCTGAGCCGAAGGCAGCGGCTTAACTCACTGAGCCACCCAGGCGTCCCTCAAGATCATTATTTATCAGGGAAAAAAGGCAGTGGTAGTTGAGGTGATGGATATGTGAACTAGCTTTAATGTGATGATTACTTGACTATATATGTACATCAAATTGTACACTTTAATTATATGCAGTTCATAATTGTCAGGTATATCTCAATTTAAAAAAAAAACACTATGATATACCACTTCAAACCCACTCACATACATAATATGGGATCCAACAATTCTACTGCGAAGCACTTAATCAATGAAAATATGTAATTCACAGAAACACTTATATATGAATGTCAATAGCATCTTTATTCATAATAGCTAGAAACTACAAATAATTCAAATGTACATTAAGAGGTGAATGGATAAGTCAATTGTGGTAGATTCATTTCATAAAATACTGCTCAACAAGAAAAAGAAGTCAAATCCCAAAATGGGCAGCAATACAATCAATCTCAATAACATTATGATCAACAAAAGAAGTCAAGCACAAAAAAGGACGTTTTGTATAATTCCATTCATAAGAGATTCTAAAATGGGCAAAATTTATCCATAATGACAGAAATCTGAGTAACAGTTGTCTGGTGCTGGGGATGTAGGGGATTGACTACAAAGAGACAAGAGGAAAATTTCCAGGGGTATGGGAAATGTTATGTATTTTGATTAAGATGGTGGTTACAGGGGCGCCTGGGTGGCTCAGTGGGTTAAAGCCTCTGCCTTCGGCTCAGGTCATGATCCCAGGGTCCTGGGATCGAGCCCCACGTCGGGCTCTCTGCTCAGCAGGGAGCCTGCTTCCTCCTCCCTCTCTCTCTGCCTACTTGTGATCTCTATCTGTCAAATAAAATAAATAAAATCTTTAAAAAAAAAAAGATGCTGGTTACACAAGTGCATACATTTGCCAAAACTCACTGTGTGTGTGCATTTTACGACATGTAAATTATACTTTGAAAAAGTGGGTTGATTTGAAAGAAAACTAACATGTGATCCGAATAAAGCATTTTTAGTAGTGGTTCTTGTTCACGCTCCTACAATAGCTATCATTTTAGTCTTCCCAAGTGTCCATGTCCTGATGAGTAAAACAAAGCATTTGCAGTCAATGATTTGTAAGCTCCCTTCCATTTAGTTTTGAACAGTTTCGAATGCTAAAGTTAACTTAAGTACAATTAATAAACTTCCTGGGGGACGCCTGGGTGGCTCAGTGGGTTAAGCCGCTGCCTTCGGCTCAGGTCATGACCTCAGGGTCCTGGGATCAAGCCCCACATCGGGCTCTCTGCTCACTGGAGAGCCTGCTTCCCTCCCTCTCTCTCTCTGCCTGCCTCTCTGCCTACTTGTGATTTCTCTCTGTCAAATAAATAAATGAAATCTTAAAAAAAAGAGATACTGATAGCCCTGGTCCAGTTAATACAGAGAGGCAGAATAAGTATAGCAGCCTTGGTCTCGGGAAGGAAAGGAAATTAACAGACATTTCAGGGGTGGAACCATAATATGCATAAAGAGCAATCAGATATAAGGGTTCAGAGAGGGGAGGAATTGGAAACTATGATTCCAAATTGGGCAGGATGTACAAAGGTGGAAAGGGAACCAATAGCCAACAGATGGAAGAGGAATTTTATGAGGTACATTCATTCAGTTTAGTTTGTATCTAGAGGGTCATATATCTGTGGAGTATCCAAGGAGAGCTGTTTGGTCAGCTAATGGGCACAGGAGGTCTTGTTTTGAGAAGAAGGGGGTAAAGATGAAAGGGGTAAAGAAGATAGCAAAAGGTACTAAACAGAGGTTCAGAGTGATAAAAGGGCAATCCAAAGAGAGTATTAAAGTGATTCGATGGGAGAAGGGAGTCAAGAAAGTAAAAAATACTGTCAAGAGGAGACTTGACCCTAGTTGGACTTGTATGGTTAAATTTCTGTGGATTGAGTAAATTCTATTCTGGAGGATAGGACTGCATCACTTCTGGAAATAAATATAATTGTGCCAGTCAAAGTGCATAGTTTTCTGCTACAATTTAAGCTTTGCCAGCTGTCAAATGCCAGTAATTTTAAACCTAATAAAAACCTATTTCACAGTTAGAGGTATTTCTTTCCTTCTTCCCTGGCCCCTGTTTTCATGCAAATAATGAATAAAGAATGTAGCAATTTAATAAATCACTTTAGTTTTGAACTTAGCTATAATAGGAATCTTAGCTATAATAAAGGGGGGCTTAAAAGTCAAACTATAGAAAGTATTTTGCTCATGTTGAATGAGTTAAGACTTTGAGGGAGATAAATGAAATAGTAGTTTATAAAAATAGGGTACTTTGAACAAAATGGACAGTGATATACATGTCCTCTGCATATAATTGATATAAAGAATTATTATTGATATAAAGTATAATTGATATAAAGTATTCTCCTCCTCCTCCTCCTCCTTCTTATCACTTAGATGGATTATCACCTATGAATTTTTTTTAAAATATTTTATTTATTTATTTGACAGACAGAGACTACAAGTAGGCAGAGAGGCAGGCAGAGAGAGAGGAGGAAGCAGGCTCTCCGAGAAGCAGAGAGCCCGATGCGGGGCTCGATCCCAGGACCCTGAGATCATGACCTGAGCCGAAGGCAGAGGCTTTAACCCACTGAGCCACCCAGGCACCCCTCACCTATGAATTTTTAATTGCAAGTTGCAGTCCAACCCCAATCAAAATTAATACCTATCAAAACAATAGATTTCATCTCTGTCTGCACTGAATAATTACTAAATTGATACAATATCTCATTATCACGAGTAATCCCAAACGATCATAAAAAATATATCTAATTCAGTGATTAGCAAAACAAACAACAAACAAACAAAAACAGTTAAAACCATCTTGTCCCTCAGAGTCATAACTATGTCAGAAAAACCAGTGAAATAAAACAGGTCTAGACATTGACCAGCATTCAAACTGTGTTCACCAACTGAGATTGTTGTTGACCAAAGAAAGGTATTTGAAAAACACAGCAGTTATTAAGAGAGCAGAAAGTAGAGCAACCACGAAGAGGAAGTTCAAATGAAATTCTGAAAAAAGATGTAGGTTTGAGTCATAGAAGTTTGCAGTGGTCTCACTGCCCTCTGGTTATAAGGCAATCAGAGCAAGTCCTTGTAATGAGAGAGAGAGTACTAAGTTAGCTACCTATCATGATCCATGCCTTATAAGTCATTAATTTAGTAATTTTTTAAAGAAGCACACACTTCGTGCAAGTAGGTATAATCTCTGCCCAAACACCCTCAAAAAAGTGTGTTTCCACTAAATGCTTCCATGCTTATCTCCAGCATTTTCTTTCTCTGCTTAGTTATTCATCTCAGAAGGGAAAGAGACTGAAGATTAGCCTCAGGCAAATGAGAATCTTTTTGTTTGTAGAATACACACAAAACAGAGATCCATACAGCTATTTTTTCCAACCCAAGCCAACAAAAACATAAGAAATACTTCTGAGCAGGTGCTTTCTCAAGTAGAGCTTGGCCAGGACCAACCATCTATTTAGAAGGAATATAACATACACATGTTAACATACTTCTCTTTACCTCCCATCTTCCTAGAATCCCAGTGTTACCCAAACCAAAACCTGGTTATAGGTTCAGACTTGGAACAAGTAAATGAAATCTGCTTGCAATTCACACTTTTAGTATACATTTCCCAGTTTTACAGACGTGGTTCTGCACATTAGGTTAATATGTTAGGCTACTTGTTCTTTAGAAAGGGATTATGTAGGTCTCTGAAAATACATGTGGCTGCATAGAATCCCTTATGCCAAGGATAAGAAGTACTGAATATAAAAGCCAACTGACAACTACTTACTTGGGTATTTATTTTGTCCAGGAATGTAAAAAATATGCACTTGTGAAAACATCATCTTTTACTTCCAGCACTCACTCCATGCTAACTAAATATGCATCTTTAAAGTTTATTGAACTCAACTAGACACTAATTCAATATGCATTCAAACGTGTGCCCCCAAATTTTAGATCATTAGACAGGTACTATAGAAAAATTAGGACACATCTTGTACCTAATATATCGTAGAAATATCTTTATTTTTCCATTGAAATATTATGTCAGATGTTCCATGTTAGGGCACATTCAAGTTTCTTGCCTTCCTCTGTTTGTCTCTTCCATTTTTCACCAGTTTCGATGAGTACAATAAGTTCTTGATTTGGAATTTGTTTTTGACAAATCAGCCTAGGGAGAAAATGAATGAATGTTATTCATTATATTATTAATTATTATTAATTATATAATATATAATATATTATAATATTAATTATATATTATTAATAATTATATTATTGTTATTCATTATATTTGGTTAGCTGCAATTTCTTGTAACCATAAAAGTGTGTAAATGCATAAAAATCTGCTATAAATAAGAAAAAAAAAAGAATTTGACCCGAAGTAGTTTTTTTAATATAATCCATTTGAATTCATCAAGCATGGAAGGAGCTATGTTTTCTTTTCCAAATCCGTATCAGTTGAATTAAAAACTCTCTGGGGGGCAGGAAGCAGCTGAGACCAGTGGATAGAAGAGTGAAGATTTGAAATCAGACCCATCCGAATAGCAGCTCAAGTATCTAAACAATTCTGTGAACTCTGACAGGTTTCCTATTCGATATAGCCTGAATTTCCCATCCCATCTGTAAGATAAGGATAATGATATCTACCTGACTGGGTTGCCTTGTGCATTCAGGATTTAAGCATCTGACTCATCAAAAGCTCTCAATTAGCATTTTTTCTCTATGGATTTTGCAGCATGCCCAGCTCAGGGCTTTACATAGCCAGATACTCAAAGAATGCTCCCCGACTAACATAAAATCAAATACTATATCCATGTTATGAAATATGTACCTTTATAGAAGGAATAATTACAATTAGTGTAAAAAATTTTTTAACTTTAGACTTTTCTAAGCTTTTGACTGCTGCCAGTTTCTCGTTTGTGTTTATCCTATCTTAGCTCTCACCCCTAAACCAAAACGGAAAATTAGTGCATAATTACATTCTACTTAAATGTATGCAAAGTCACATCTCATACACTAGTCTGGGTTTGGTCAGAAAAGCAAATTCGATATCAGCAACGAGGGGGAAATGGGTGGAATATAGAAATTAAGAATACAAATATGAGTGGATACAGCAGTGAAGGTTTCAGGAGTTGGTCCCTGGAGCATCTTTTAACTTAAAAGGGAAAAGCCATTTATTCCTGGGAAGCTTAAGAAGCTGCCACAACCATGAAATGGGACCCTGTGGAGAGATCTGGGAACTACTTCCTCTGCCACGACCTAGAGAAATCACGGTCTAGGGAAGTCCAAGGAAGTGCCAGAACCACTAAACAGGAGCTTGCAGAGAGGTCTAGATGCCAGCTGCATCTTACCATCAGGGTCTTCTCAAGGTAACAGCTTCCGCTTCACTTCCACCTTTTATATATCACTTCAATTCCCCTAAATATCAGATTTCTCTACCTCAGCAGGGGCTGTTGGTGATGGTACCAACCAACTAAACACAGTCCATACAATACCCTTGTTAACTCATCAACTCAGTACTCATCCTAATGTTACAACAATCTTTAACTTCCAAATAAAGACAATGACATAATGCTGCCACCTAAACTAATGCAATCATCCTTCATACAGCCAAAGACAGGCTAACCATTCAACAAAAGAGAAGATGGACAAAAAGTCCACATCACTGCCGGTTCTTTGAAACACAAAATGAGATAAGCCCACTGTCCAGAGACGATGTAGACTTAGGTTCAAACTCTAGCTCTCCTATTTGACCATCATATGACCTCCGATAAATTACATACCTCTCTGGATCTTAACTTCCCCAACTGAAAAAAATAGTAGAACCAGTCTTCTAACATTCCTTTAAGGATTTGCAATGTGAAATGTCTAGCTTATACTAAGTGCTCAACAAATAGTAGCTTTCATCAATATTCATTCTAAGTGACATGGATAAATTAACATTTCTGGCTGATGACCTTTCCTGATGTTCAACAATATACTGAATTGTTTTTATACCCATGTATATATACAGTTGCATATTTCATAAATGTTCTAAAACAGACATTAGCTGAAATTTCCAAATTTAAATAATCAATTTCTTCTTCCTGCTTAGATAATCTAAATATCAGGATACAGAAGGGTGGTTAAATAGTCAAGAGTTGGCACCAAAACCTAAGAAAAGGAAAGGCTAAAGATCTGAATTATATACAAGTTGCAAGGTCAGCTCCTGAATCATAGGAAATTTACTCTTTATCCCAAAAGGCATCAGTCCTATTGTATCTAAATCATGCCAGGTGTGACTTCAGGGAGGACCTGGCTTTCCTACTACAAAGATCTAACCCATAGGTTTGTAACTTAATGCTCTGACTTCATGTCAGAGAAAAATCTCAACTCAATTATCCCACCAAAAAACACAAATTTGTTGACACTGGCAAGCTACAACACCATGAAAAATTATAACTGGAGAGAAAAGACAAAAAAAAAATCTGTGAAAGTCAGAATACTTGAGATGTATCTCTTCATAAGTTGGATGGTTATTCTTTTATTTGGATAAAGCATAATGAAGTTTTTCAATTGTTTGTACTGAAATTCATCCATACTTATGATATAATATCCAAAATGCAACCAGCAATCCCAACCTTTAAGACTGCCAACCACAAAAAATTACTTAGCACAACAATGATCATTCTTAACCATAAATGACGTTATGTTAGGCCAAGCTTCCTAGACAGACTCGGATTGAAACTGCTCTTTACCCTAGGGCTACTGAGTGTGTAATATGCATGCATGAAAGGGGGGAAAGGCAAACATAAAAGGTAAGTGAATTAAATTAACTCTTAAAATACCTCAAATATTTATTAAATGGGGACATAGACTTTTTGAACAGTAGTTCTTTGAATTAAATAATTTCTCACTATGTGTGCTATGTGCAAAAATCCTAGAAAGTGTAGATGCTTAAAATTATGTTTATGATTCAAAAAAATCAATTGCATGCCAAATATAGGGTTGTATAGACAAATCTCAACTAATCTCAGTGGAGTATTTGGTTCTACCACTAAAATAACAGGACTTATGAGAAAAATTATACTAGAGGCATACTATTCAAAACCTAAACATTTTGAAACCAGAGTCTCTACAGTAATCTTTCAATTTTTGAACACTTCTGATTGTGGCAAACTTTTCCATCCTTAGAGGAGACATACATATTGTTCCTAATTTTATCTCCTGGAAAACTGGAAAAAAATACATTCCTATTTGGCAAGAACTCCCCAAATGATACCATATTTGTTTTCTTTCCCCTAAGCTAAATGTATATAATTTTTAAAATATGAGTTAGGTTTCTGACCTTTCATTATTTTGCGTGCTTTTCCTTGAAAAGCTTTCCGTTTATCAGAATCACCTCCCAAGTGTGTCATCTCAGTTAAGTGAGATGAATGAGGTGAGATCTGCCATGGGCTGTTATTACTGTCTATCACCTCCTTGTCACTGTGGCCTACCTATCTATTTATGAAGCCCAAGATTGAATTAGGCTCTAAGCAGACACATTACATCATTGACTTGTCATGGGCTCATATTTGACAAAACAAACAAAAAAACTCTGGTCCTTTTTTTTTAAAATAAATTAATGTTAGGACACATCTTGTCCATTCTATATTTGGTTAGTTGATTTGTAAATTCACTGTAATAGTTTCCATTAATCCCTATCACACTTCAGCTTCTTGAACTTAGTCCTTTATTTCAAGCTGGCTCTAAATCTCTATTTGTCATCTAGTACATTTGCTAAACTTCCAAAGTCCATGTTAACCCCATGTTTCTGGAACACATCAACAGTGCTGAGCAGGCATAACTTCAAATAGCCACTGCACAGAAACAGAACAGGCTAGAATATCTGTAACACTTTTCTCATCAATCAACTTACAAGCTTTATTCAGCAAAGGAATTTGCGAAATTTGAAGGACCTTATTCTAAGTAAACTCAGAATCACTAACAGCAAGCACTTTGCTTTTACAAAGAGCTCAAAAGATATATTTTAGTTAATCTGTTGGAGCATTTCATTCTATTAGCAATAATCGCGCCTCGGATAAACCTCATTGGCTACGATACTGCCACTGCGCAAAGCTGAAGCTGGAGCATTTCATTCTAAAGTGATAATCAAGTTCATCAATCCATAGTGTTCAAAATATTTTTTAATTTCAGAATTTAATATTTATTTTGGTAGTATTTACCCATATCCAGTTTTTCATTGTCCTAGACAGTTCAAAACTAGTTAGAAGCTCACCACCATATTCCCTGTTCATGAGGAAATGTAGAAACCAAAGAGAGCTATGTGAACACAGGCTTCTCTTCCATATTCATATCCCCTGGATTCAGCATTGCATTATAATAAAGATTGAATAGATTGGACTTGAAAATTGTTTTGAATATTTCTAACCAAACAGGAATAGTAGGTAATAGACCATTTCAAGATCAGCTCAAAGGATAACATTTTTAACCATCCATTCTTCGAATTGCTCAAGCTTTGATATCTAATCTTAATAACTGCTAAAGTCAATCCTCATTCATTCTCAATATTATCGTACTCATCTTCATCATCACCAACCTTATTCATCTTCAATATTTTCTTAGTTATCTCTGTTTTTTTTTCATTTTCACATTTTAGAATTATCAGGTTACATACACATATATGCAAGCACATAAAAAAGTGATGGATTTTTTGGGGGGGTGACACTGACTCTAAATCAATTTAGGGAGAATTGAAATATTGAACAGGTGGGAAAAGGGAGTAACTGCGTGATGGGCATTGAGGAAGGCACAGATGTAATGAACACTAGGTGTTATATGCAATTGATTAACAACAAACTCTACATCTGAAACTAATTACGTACTGTATGTTAATTAATTGAATTTAAATAAAATAAGATTAAACACACACGCACAAAAAGAAATACTGAATGTAGTGTATCTTTCCATTTATTTAGATCTTTTCCTAATGTTTCTCAATAATGTGTTACGGTATAGAGGTTTTGCACAGCTGATAGATATATTCCTAGGTATTTCATATTTTTATATTATTATAATGACTGTATTATTAATTTTTTACCTTTCATTTGTTTTATTCCTGGGGTGTAAAATAAAATTGACTGAGCTAAATTATAACAACTTTGTTAAGTTTTCAAATTAATTCTCATAATTTATCATTGGGTTTTTCTACCTAATAATATCATCTGTGGTTAATTATAATTTCATTTCTTCTCATGTAAACTTCATAACTGTTACTTATTTTCATTGTCTTCTAGAACTCAAAATTCTCCCTGTTTTACTTTTAAGTAAAATTTAACTCTAAGGTTTTGGGTAAATACCCTTTATCAGATTAGGAAACATTACATGCATGTAAATTGGGGAAGGGGCAAATGAAGAAGGAAAGAAAAAGTCCCAAGCAGGCTCCACATTCAGGGTAGAGCCTAATGCAGGGTTCAATCCCACAACCCTGAGATCATGACCTGAGTGGAAATCAAGAGTCTGACACTCAACCAACTGAGCCACCCAGGCACCCTAATACTAAAAAAATCTTTTTAATCATAAATTTTCTTAAATTATTTTACATCTATTTACAATACTTTTGTCTTTTGATCTTTTAATGGGATGAATTACATGAATGTGTCTTCAAAATTTAAATCAACCTTATAGTCCTAGAATATTAAAAAAAAAAAAACTTAGCTGTGTGACATACTGTTAGATTTGATTAGTGATTGTTTTGTTTAGGAGCTCTGGACATTTGTTCACATATGAGATTTTCCAACTTTTCTCCTTTTGTCTGGTTTGGTAGTAAAGTTTAGAGACTTCCATGAAATGAGACTGGGGATTGCCCCTCCCCCACTATTTTTTGGAAAGATTTGTAAATGATTGCCACTAAGATTTTTTTTTAATGTTTAAAAGAATTGAATAAGGAAAGATGAGCCCAGAATTGTCTTTGAAGGAAGGAAAGTATTTAATCATGGATCAGTTAAGAGTTAAAGAACCATTCTTATTATCTACTTTTCTAGAGTGAGTTTTAATGTCTTCTTTTTTTTTTCCTAGGAATAGGTCTATTTCATCTAAGTTTTCGAGTTTACTGGCCTTGGGTTGTTCAAAATATCCTCTTACTATCTTTCTAGTATCTGCCGGATCTATAGTAATATCCCCTTGTTCATTACTGACATTTGTTATTTGTGTCTTCTCTACCTTCTCCCTGATCAATCTTCCCAGGGATTTACCAATTCTATTGATCATTTCATAAAAACTAACAATTGTTTTTGTTAGCCTTCTCCATTATTTTTGCTATCTAATTAATTTCTGTTCTAATATACTTAGTTTTATAATTTGTTTTTTAATTAAGTTTTCATTTTATTTCTAGTATAGTTAACGAAGAGTGCGATATTCATTTCAGGTGTACCATATAGTATTCAAACTTCCATACAACAGTCAGTGCTGATCACAAGTGCCCTCCTTAATTCCCATACCCGACCCACCTCCCTTCTGGTGATCATGAGTTTGTTCTCTACAGTTAGGAGTCTGTTTCTCAGTCTGCCTCTCTCTTTTCTTTTCCCTTTGCTCATTTGTTTTCTTTTTAAATTCCACATATGAATGAAATCATATGGTATTTGTCTTCCTCTGACTGACTTATTTCACTTCACATTACACTCTCTAGCTCCATCCATTTTATATCAAATGGCCAGATTTCTTTTTTTTTAATGACTGAATAATATCTCATTTGGTATATATAGCACATCTTCTTTATCCATTCATCAGTTGATGGACACATGAGCAGCTTCCATAATTTGGCTATTGCAAATAGTGTTGCTATAAACATAGGGGTGCATGTATCCCTTTGAATTAATGTTTTTGTATTTGGGGAGTAAATACCCAGTAGTGGAATTACTGGGTCATAGGAGAGTTCTACTTTTAACTTTTTAGGCATTTCCACATACTGTTTCCCACAGTGGCTGCCCCAGGTCGCATTCCCACCAACAATGCAGAAGTCTTCATACTTATTCACATCCTCATCAACCCTTGTTGTTTCTTGTGGTTTTGATTTTAGCCATTCTGACAAGAGGAAGGTGATATCTCATTATAGTTTTGATTTGCATTCCCCTAATGATGAAGGATGTTGAGCATTTTTCATGAGTCTGGCTTTTTTTTTTTTTAATTTCTAGTATCTACTATTACAACTGTAGCTCTGTTTCTCATTCTTGGGAGATGGATGTTTAACTTATTAATCCTCCTGTTTTCTTCTTTCCTAAATATTCAGTTAAGTCTCTAAATGTCCCTGTAAATACTACTTTACTTATAATCTCCAATTTAAATACACCATATTTTTCCAGGAATGGCCAGTAATTCCTGTACAGATGGATGAAAGATTATGCCAGACTTTGCAGTGAAAGAGAGGAGAAGGTATGGGGGCCTGTGCTCAGAGACAAAGACGTTTTGCTCTTTTTTGCTCCTGCTTTTATTGGTCCTTCAGGATAATCACACATCCTTATCACTGTTTCTCAAGCACCGGATGTGTGACAAAGTCTTCGTGGAACTAGGAGGACCTGTTTACCAGAAAGATACGATATGCTAATCTATGTGTTCTAGGAGCTCTGCTAAACATAGCCTAAGGGACAATGCATACATCTCTTAGATCACAGGGTGGCTGTTTGGGCTAAGAAAGTTTTGGGGAAGGTAACTTCCTGCAGTATTCCAATGGCAGAGTGGTTATGCAGACCTCGGCATTCCCAAGGCCTGCTCCATTCTTCAGAACCATCCTGCCCCAGCATTTCTGTGTTATATTTTAGCAAGCCAGGTATTGTGGCTGATTTCATGCTCTACATTAACCCCAATAATGTTTCATTAAAATTTCATTATCATATCAGTCATTCATTAATATATGAAGGTTTTCTACCTTGTATTGATTTTTAGATTAATTGCATTATGATCAGATAATCTGTCTACATTTTTCAAACATTTTTGAGAAGAGCTCGTCCAGAGTCTCTTCCACCTCATTTCCTGGCACTAATGAAGGTCTTCCCCTCATGTTTCCTCCCCACTTGAAAGACCTCCCATTTCTTTAGCCCAGCACTGTCCAATAGAACTTTCTGGGATGACAGAAATGTTCTATATCCACACTGTTCCATAGAGCGATCAGTAACCACAGTTTAACGACTGGGCTCTTAAAATGTAACTAATGTAACTGAAAAAGTTTTTAATTTTAGTTTTTTGACTAAATTAAACTTATATGTAAATAATCAAGGGGAGTTGTGCATTTGGGCAGCACAACACAAGTCAACTCTTCCTCTCTCTGTGAGTTGGGATCCAGTCAGGAAGGAGTTATTTGAACTGAGAAAAAGTTACATAAATAATTGTTAACTAATTATATATTTTTAAAAAAGATTTATTGATTTATTTCCAAGACAAAGAGGGAGAAAGAGAGCAAGAAGGGGGAAAGTTAGAAGGGAGAGAGAGAAAATCTCAAGGAGACTCCCCACTGAGCGCAGAGTCCAACATGGGACTCAGATCACCACCTGAGCCAAAACCAAGAGTCAGACATTCAATCATCTGAGCCACCCAGGTGCCCCTATGAATTTTTTAAGTAGAGAAAAAAGAGAATTCTAACACATCACAAAAGTAGCAACTGTAGCAAGCAGCTTCCTCCCTCAGAGCTGAGGAAACAAAAGAAAAACTCCAGAATATTTAAACTTTGAAGCTTGGAGGAGAGGCCTCCATAAGCTGAAGTTAGACCTCTCAAGAAGGCAATGGGGGTGAAGGGAAGGGATCACACAATGAAGCTGGTTTGGTAAGTGAAGAAAACACTGAAGACCCTGTTGGGTACCCCCAAAATTGGGTACCCCAATAATGGGTCCGTGATTAAAGGAGCAAGAATGATACAAAGCAAAGGTCAAGCAAAGCTTTATTTCACGCCAAGCATCAGGAATCAGACGGACCGTCAAACAGACTGGTCCGGGCCACCCCTACAGCGAGGACAAGCCCTCCCTGCTTTCCAGACTAACTTTTATAGAGCAAAGGCCATGTGGTTGGGCCTGGCCACACACAAGTGGCCAATGAGATTGTAACACACACAGGAAACTCCACAGTGATACTAGGTGACCATTTGAATTACAATTTACACTAATAGACATTTGAACCAGCCTATCACCTAGTACAGAATTGGCCCCCAAAATGTGCTCAAAGGGCGGGGTCCATACCCCTTGGTAGGTAGGAGACAGTCTGTGCCCCCACTGATTGAATACCTCCATCTGGCCTGACCCACCCTTGTATTTGGACTTTGTTACCTGGGACTGGTTTCCCGGACTTGCTTTTAAGTAAGTTCCCCTGGGGGGAGGGGGAGACCATTTAAGTTTTACAACAAAATGGCAGTTCTACCGGGGTGGGACTGCTCTGGCTGAATAGGCCCTTACAACCCCATTCAGCTGCCATGTCATAAAGGAACTGCTACTGCCAAGATGAAGGAGTTTTGGTAGGGCAATGCTTGAAGAACTTCAAGGAAACAGGAATTCCTCAGAAACCAAGCAGCCCCAAGCCCTTTCAAGCCTCCTCCAGCCATGCATCTCCCTCTTGCTCCCTCTGCTGGCAGAGCCTAACAGGACAAACCAAAGGCAGCCTAAAGAGTGCAAGTCCCAGCACTTCAGAGGGTAAGCTCAAAGCTTAGAGCTGAAATTGCACCCTCTTTATTTGTTTCTCCATCCTCCCTTTCTCTCCTACTTTCCCCAAACCCAATCTCATCAGGTCTCTGGGAGAAAAAGTAGAGCAGGAAACATGCCTCTGAGAACCTTCCAGTATTTACGCTGATCAACAGTTTCTCAGGTCTTTGTTTCAATTTCAGAGGAAGATAGGGAAGAAAAATTGGCCCCCAACGTATGGGGGAGAAAGGGAGAAGAGAATCCACAAAGAGCAATCCAATGTAAAGCTATAAATCCATTTTTTTTTACCATACTGCCATTTTTTTTACTTACTTTTGATAAAGACATTGGCAGAAAGAAATATTTTCTACTAAAAGAGAAATAGAACAAGAGGAGTAAGTGGGAATGGCCAGCTTCAGTGTTGCGAAGCAGGAGGAATTGGTGGGGACCATGGAGAACATATGTGTGTCGAAAGAGGGCAATAGCCAGCCAGCCAGTTATAGACATCAGTGTGGAAATGTGAGTCCAGTATTCCCAGATCTCCTAATTTCAGAAATCTGGATTTTTATGTGAAAGCTTCTAATTTAAAATGTTAGCTCAAATCGTTTTGCAAAATATTGTTCAAGCCAAACGAAACACTGTCATGGGCCAAATCTGGCCTGTGGGCCACAGTCTAGGATTTGTGCGGTGCCACATACAGATAAAACAGGATCTGTGGCAATATGCAGACCTCGAGTACCCATCACATCCCCCATAAGAAAGAATAACCTCATTCAACTTTATGTGATAACCCAATTTTAATGCAACTTTAGTTGCTTAGGTTAATTTTCTTTTTGTTCTTCATTTTCTTATTTCCTTTTTTTTTTCTTGTTACTGTCAATGACATTAAGACAAAGTCAGCCTAACCTAGCCCTGTCAGCTATTAGCATGATCACTTATTTCAATGTGGAGTTGATTTAAAATGAACACTCTGGGAGAAATAAACTATATAAATCAAATATATAAGCATTATTCTAAAGTTTTGGACTTTGCTTGAAGAGAGTTGGCATATCTTTAGTTTCACTGTGAGAGCAATAACCAGTCACTGGGGTATCTAGTAGCATATGTAAACTGGAAGCAAATTGAAATGAATGCTAATACATACATCCATATACCTGTATGCATTGTATACACGGTATAATCATATATTAAATCCCATGGCTTTGGAAGAAAGTTCTGAACAGCTCTAATATAAAATGATAAAGTATATTGCAAAATAGAATATGTAGACTTTCAAATTGGAATTCAAAGTTTTGTGACATTTGTCAATATTTGCCAAACTTTTCAGTAGGTTCTTTGATGCCTGATTCTTTATTTGGGTATCAGAAAATCTTTTTTCCATATGGAAGCTTTACACATATTCCTAAGCCATATGGAATAGACACTTTGACTTGTATGCAAAAGATTTGTGGTCTTTGCAAAGTCATTATAATTTCTCTTGTGGTACAGATGAGGCCATAGATAAATATATGTACACATATTACATAAATTGTCTCATATGTTTTTGAGTATCTTACTTGCTCTTACTCATCAGAGGTAAATCACTGCATAGGCCCATACTTAAAGGAAGTGTGCACAGTGGGTTTCATCAAATATAATATTTTTCTTCTCTTTCTACCCTCATCCAATTCCAGTAAGTACTTTACCTACACTAATTCCTGTCAACTTAACCTGTACTGGTTATTCTTGTAAAAAAGAAATGTTAAAGAGTATTGAAAACATGGTATTTTTTCCTTCTAAAATTTTGTCTTTTTTTTAATGTAACCTAAAAAGAAAAGATAATCATTCTGTTAGAAACTTAGCCAACTGCATCTTCAGGTCTTCCTCTGTTATAATATATATTTTTAGTAAGTCTTTCATACTAAATCTCTAATAGTATTCATTTCACAGGCTTTTGTGCTCAGGAAGGAAAATAAAGGACACCTTGAGATTATAATAGCACTGACTAGTATTAAATGTGAGAATTTGATACCCAAAAAGGGTAGCATTTGTTCAAGTTTACTTTGGTTTTAAAAATAAGTATTTATTTATTTGAGTAATAAATCCATAAACCTAATTCATTCTTATACTTTTAAGTTCAACAGGCAAAATTTATTACTCCATTTATAACTCAAAAAAATATTAACAATCACTTCTAAGGAGACTGAGATTACTTTATAAACACATTAAAAAGTTAGTTTAGGGCACCTGAGTGGCTCAGTCAGTTAAGCATCTGACTCTGGTTTTGGCTCAGGTGGTGATCTCAGGGCCATGAGAAAGCCCCAAGGTGGGCTCTGTACCCAGCATGTCTGCCTGTACCTCCCGCTCTGCCTCTGCCCCTCCCCCTTGCTTTCAGGAACATGCACGCGCACACTCTCTTTACCTCTTGAATAAATACATAAAATCTTTAAAAAAATTTTTTTAAAGTTAGTTTAGATTTCTTTAAATATTTTTAATTGCATCTATATCTATTTGGATACTTAATTGTCCAATTTACAAAAATATTTAAAATCTTTCATATATTTAACTCTTCTATACATAATAAATTAAACTTATAGACATGATGGACATCAAGTTCTCTTAAATATTCCAATATTATGCATAATCTTTGACCTTTGACTTTAAAATCACAAGTCTAAAATGATTATGCAGGCTACACATTTTGAATTAGAATCCTTATCTAATGTTATTTTAATGAGTGGTGGTTGACATGAAGACTAATAACCAATAACCTTCCAGATTCATGGTAAGAATGTGCTTTGAAGATAGGTCGGGCCATGTGATTTGTTTTGGCCAATAAAATAAGAGCAGAAGCAACATGTGTTGCTTTGAGGCCAGAAAACTTCAAGAGGCTGTGCTATATTGTCTTCCCCCAGAAACACTGATCAGCATTGCTCCAGATCGTGGTGACTCTGTCAGTGTCAGTCCCTGGTATTTTCCTGTCCTTCCTTTTGTAACAACACGGGTGGAAACTGAGGGCATCATGCCAAGTGAAATTAGTCAGAAAAGAAAAATATCATGTGTTCTCTCTTATATTTGGAATCTGAAAAAGGCTTTCTACTTAGAGAGTAGCATGGAGGTTGCAAAGAGTTAGGTGCTGAGAAATATGGGGAGATGTTGGTCAAAGGGTACAAACTTCCAGGTAAAAGATGAATAGGTTCTGAGGATATAGCCACCCAGGCACCCCTAGAATGATTACTGTTTTAAAGACCGATAATACCAAGTGAAAATGTGGATCTCCAGGAAATCTCAAACATTATTGATGGGAATATAAAATAATGTCATTGCTTTTGAAAAAAAATTATACTTTAAGTTATATGTAACACCTACACATGACCAAGTATTTAAAAAAAAAATAATAAAACTATGTTTCCACCCAACATCTTCTTTTTTTTTCCACCCAACATCTTCTATTTGAATTTTTACAGAACTTTATTCAGAAGAGCCCAAACTAAAAACAACCCAAGTTTTCATTAAATAGTTAATGGATTAACACATTGTGGGGTATTCACACAACAAAATACTACTCAATAGTAAAAGAATATAAACATAAAGGAATAATCTCTTATATAAACAATATTGCAAATTAATTTTAAAGCATTATGCTAAGTAAAAGAAGCCAAGTACAAACACCAAATGTTATATGATTCCATAAACTACAGTGTAATGTGTAAAGAAAAACAATTATCTAAGGTCATTGAAGACTGAGCAAAGCAGGAATATGTTACAGGTAAGTCAACACTTGCTAGAAGAGAAAAATCCTAGGTAAGCTTCCTAGTTTTACCACTCAGAGCCTGAGGACAGACACTATTAGTGCAATGTTGTGCAACTACAATATGGATGTGATAAAACTTTTTTGATAGACTGATGAACCAAGAAGAGCAGAGTCTGGGACAACTACACAGCTGAAAAATGAAGAGGGGGCAGAGTGGAGTGAGGGAAGGATTTCTAAAAAGAGAGATAAGGTAGAAACACCACATTATGCCTAAATATTTGGCTGAACTTGCCATGCACCACATGGAAAAAAATATAGTTTGAGTTCTGTCAAACTGCACACTCAAAAATAAAAATTCTTGGAAAGTATATAACTGAATCCAGAATCTCCACAATGTATAATTCATACCCAGAACACAAATACAAATTACACAAATTCCAATGAAATGGAAAAATGCCACACTCAAAGAAAAAAACAATCAACAAAGACAAAAGTAGAGATGGATCAAGATGTTGGCATCAGAACAGATTTTCAACAAGCTACTGTAATTATCTTCATGGATATGGAAATACATTGATGATGAATAAAAAGACAAATCTCAGCAAGGGAATAGAAGCTATAAGAATAAAAAAGAAATTAAAAAGTGAAAAATACAATCTGAAATAAAAATTTCACCTAACAGGATTAACAACATATTGAAGATAAAGTAAATGAACTTTAAGACAGATAAATAATAAATTAGATAAGAGAGAATTAAATGCAAAAAGTGAACAGACTCAGAAAAACTGCAACGATTGAAGATGGTCTACCATATATGCAGTGATAGTACCAGGAGAGAAAAAAAAAAATAAAGGGACAGAATAATGGATGAAGAAATGTGGCTTACTTCTCAAATTTGGTGAAAAACATAAATGTACAAATTCAAGGTCATTAGAACACAAGCATAGTAAATGCAAGGAAAATAGCATCTACACACATACAGTCAAATTTATGCTTCATTTGAAAGTTTTGAAAGCAGCCAGAGAAAAACAACATATTAAACAATGTACAGAAGAACAAAATTTACTTGAGATCAGTCAAGGTAACCCTTCAATCTCCACGATGTAACACAGAGATGTCAGAAATACTAGAAATCTTGTAGATATTTACTGAAGAAATAAGAGATTTATGGAGATGTCCAAATGAGGCTATGAATTACTTCAGTTGGTGTAGATAGTGGAAAAAGCACTATACTTGGGGTAGAAGAGCTCAATTAAGGTTCACAATCACCATCAAGTAGCTGAGATTCTGAACAAGTTCCTTCGACTCTTTGACTCTCTAAGTCTAATCTGTTTATCTTTAAAATTGAAATAATTGCTCCACAAGGTCCTTGTGACAATGACCTAAGATAATCCACATGAAGAGGTGCCTGGGTGGCTCAGTCTGTTAAAGTGGCTGCCTTCAGCTCAGGTGGGATCTCAGGGTCCTGGGACCAAGCCCTGCATTTCGATCCCTGCTCAGTTGACTTGTCCTTCTCCCTCTGCCCCTACCCCTGCTCCACCCCGCTTGTGTGCCCACACTCTCTCCCTCTCAAATAAACAAATGAAATCTTGAAAAAAAAGATGATCCATGTGAAAACATCTGTTTTTAACATATATAAATTATAATATTTATAATATTTAGTTGAATCCAAATGATGTTTCATATTTATTTCTTAAAAAAATACACTGTTTAATTTCTGCAGAAAGGCCATAATTTTGGTACCATCTTTTGGTATCAGTGGTTTATGGACTAAAAATAATTGTCCAGTATAAAGGCAAATTACCTGTTGACATCTTGTCCATATGTCCTCTCACTCCCCAGCATGGTAACAGAAATTTTAATTAATGCTTCTAGTTATTGACTTTCTAAAACTTGACCATCCTCTAGAATTTCCTTACATGGACTTTAAAAAATAATTCTTATATTAAGATTTCTAATGAATTGAAATTAATTTTCCTTAAAATTATTTGAGAATTTTATTTTGCACTTGCCATTCATTCCATCTCATTAAACATCACTATCTAATAGCCACCTCCAAATAGCTATTAGCATTTTTAACATTTATACCACAATAAACTTTGATGGTTTAATAGTTGTCAAATTATACTGCGATGTTTAGCTATACTGCTATTACATATAAAATCAGGACTTGGTAAAGCATATCAAATGTACACAAATGTACATTTTTTCTCTAGCAAGCTTCAATTTATCTGAGGTAGGCTGTTTTATATAGAAATATCTTGAACAAATAGGAATATGTTTTCTTCTTTTATAGATTAATACCTCCAAAAAGAGATACCTTATTTGACAAAGTTTCTGAAACAAACTATCACCTCCTACAAAACTGAAGTGGTTGAAAAGACAAAATATTACTAAATCACCAACAATCCTATGTTTTTATTCACTGGAATCTGGAGATTAAGAAAAAAATACACTCTACTCTAAGCCATGTTAGGCTACAGTTATTATCCTAATAATGTGAAGAAAATTTTCATTAAGTCATGGATTTTTATGTGTGAAGTACAAGCAGAGAATTATCTTTAGGAAATGGGAGAAAATTGCAACTACTTTTCAAACGTAACCTTGACATTTTGAAAAGTGCAGTCATGGATCTGTTCCCATGGAGACAAATATTTTACCCTGCATTTCTGCACCAAAATTCAGCACATCATAGCCAGATCTGATCGAGTCTCCATGGTCTGTCTTGGGGGGTTATATGCTTATAAAGGGATGTCCCAATGAACAGCAAAAATTCACTGAATGTTTCTATTCTCCACCCTTTCAATTGATACTGACAGTCATCCTTTTTTTTTAACCTCAGGTTTTCAAGATAAAAATCAGTTTTTTATGCAGTAAAATAGATGATTCAGTCAAAAGAAAAAGTTTGTGAGAACTTCAAAGCAACCACAATCCTTGGGACTAAGAATTAGACCCTATGGCCCCATTCTCCCAGTAGGACACACTTACAGAAATCAACATTACTTACAAACATCCAGAGTTTGCCTTCATTTTACCCCTTACTAATGATAAATGGAAGGAAGGTTTAGAGTCACTAAAATCCACTGCCATGTAGGTCATTATTTTCTTTTTTTCTCCTCTTTGCATTGAGATAATCTATACAAAAGTGCTTTACCTGGCATCTAAAATAAATTAGTTATCCAAAAATGTGTTCATTTTGGTCTTTTAATTGTTTTGTTTCATTCATTTTTCCCTTTACACCTTGAAAAGATACTAATTAAGAAATTTTAATCAATACAGTCAAGCAGCAGATATCCTGTTTATTATCTGCAGAACTTTCTAAATCTCTAGAAGAAAAACAAAACTTTTTTAAAAATTTCTTTTCAGTGTAACAGTATCCATTGCTTTTGCACAACAAAACAAAACTAAACTTTTTAATGAATCTCATCATTGGCAAGTTCTTACAGGTAATTTCATACGTGTGACTCATTAAAATTTTGCCTCTGTGTATGCTGAGGAATAGGAGCACTTAGATTTTTGTCACTATGCCAATGTGCTTGACTTAAACATTATCTCTTCTTATACTCCAATGTTGCTTGTCTATCATGGGGTCTGAGGACTGGCCCTTGAAAGCACTATAGAACTTGCTTCCAATGCAAACACAGTAATTTCACTTCAACACCGTGTCACAATATACCTAAACAGCAAAATCACATAGTTAACCCAATCTAATTCAATCACTTACTCATTTCAGGGTTTTATTTTTTCTTAATTACTTTATATTTGTACTGTCCACATGGAATTTTGCCTTTATGTACCTCCATTTCCATAGTAGGCATATCAAACATTATGAACACAGTTCACTTACAAAGGCAAAAACTTTATGATAATTCATTTCATGCATTACTGTTTTTAACCTAATTGATTTTCCTCATGGAAAATTTTAACACATAAAATTACATAGTGCATTTGCTTGTTTACTTACTTGCCATCTCTCTTCTGCACTAGAATATCAAGTTTAGGAGGGCAGGAACTGTATTTCTTTGCTGCTATATCCTCACTGAATACAGTACCTAGCACACATCAGATGTACAATAAAGATTTGTTGGGTGAATGAGCAAATAAACAAAAGCACAGTGAATGTCTGTCTGTACTTGCTCAATCTTATGGAGAGTCAGAAATTTACACTATTAGGGGGACAATATGGCTCCAATGGAATGGGATTGAGTATTTTGCTTCTCTTAGGTCACTTAGGCTCTGTCAAAGGACCAGAAGGCTAGGGTGTGGTTAAATCCCCTAAATAAGAAATATATTAAGAACTGACATTATTATTTGTAATCTCAAGGACTCCAAATTTTGCTTATTTCTTCCATTTGTATCTTCCTTTCCCCAAATTATTTTATAGGGATCTGTCTGATCTATTGATCAGAGATCAACACTCTAGGTCAGAAATATCCGAATAGAATCTGTATTCTTAATATTTCTAATAATGTTCTAAAAATAAAACTAAGATGAATGTACTCATAAACATTTGAGAATCACAAGTTTATGACATTTCTCTGTTCACATAATATGTACACATACATGTATACTATATTCTCATACTCTTACAGAAAGAATATAAAATGCATATACAAAATGAGAAATAAACCAGGAAAATAGTTTACAAAGAAGGAATTGTTCATATCAATTAAAATTGTACAGGTTTTCATAAATTTCTAGTTGGCCTATTAGCAAATTGGAGGTTTTTTTTTGAATGGCTAATTATCTCCTTAGGAAGTATATATCTCTTCTAGCCTCCAAAGGTGACAGACAGGGCCAAAACAGGGAATATTATTAGTTGAATGGTATTAACGAGTTCTGAGTTCCAAGGTTGGAAAGTAAATTAGAGAGCTCCAAATGAGGAATTCCTGAAAAGTCAGAGAAACAAGTTCAACAAAAGAGCAACTGGCAAGGGATGGGATGTCTTAAAATTTGTTCATTGCATATATGATGTCTTTAAATATGCAGGTTTTGTTGTGCTAAAAAAGTTCCTTTTTATGCCTAGTGTTTTAAAAGTTTGTGATCATTGTTATGGGGCCTATGGGTGCCTTGGTAAGGTTAAGCATCTCTCTGCCTTTGGCTCAGGTCATGATTTGGGAGTCCTGGGATGGAGCCCCACATAGGGCTCCTTGCTCAAGGAGTCTGCTTCTCCTTCTCCTCTGCCCCTCTCTCCACTTGTGCTTTCTTTCTCTCTCTCAAATAAAAGCTTTTAAAAATGTTATGACATCTACCGAGATACTTTTTTTTTTAAGCACAGTGACACATTGCCTGATACTCAAATGATAAATCATCCTTGAATATTTGGATTAGATATTTCTTCAATGTAATGTGTTACTGTCATGTATTTTACACAGTAAACATACTATTGAATTTATATTATTTTACTGAACTTTTCCTGTATTACAAGTTTTTGGATTACCTTTACACTGTTGGACTGATTTCATTGTATAGGCTATCTCAAATCATTTTTCGGATCAGGTGGGGTAAAAATAATCACACATTTATGGCACCAGAAGCATAAACAGAAAAGCAACTTTGACTTCGTGCTTCCATCAATGAGAAAATAGTTATATTTGTATATATACATAAATATACATATTTATGTCATTATGTACATATTTGTACCCATATGAGATGTTACAGTCAGTTATTGAGCAGTGATTCTTTTTTTAAAAAGGTTTTATTTATTTATTTGACAGAGTTCACAAGTAGGCAGAGAGGCAGGCAGAGACAGAGGGGGAAGCAGGCTCCCCACTGAGCAGAGAGCCAGATGCGGGGCTTAATCCCAGGACCCTGAGATCATGAACTGAGCCGAAGGCACAGGCTTTAACCCACTGAGCACCCCGAGCTTAGTATAATTTCTAGTTCAAATTTAATTTCTAACTCTATCTTTATTTAAATATTTATATAATATAATTTTATATAATATTTTATAAATTTTATATAATATAATTAAATATTAAAATATTTAATTTCCCAGGCACCCCGAGCTTAGTATAATTTCTAGTTCAAATTTAATTTCTAACTCTATCTTTATTAAAATATCAAACAATCAGGGTGACACAAGAAGTAAAAATGGTACAGGTTCCTGGCTATGTTTTAACTTCTCTATACATATATATTTCTGCTGTTAAAGGCTCTAGACTATATTCCTTTAGTATATAGACAGAGAGAGAGACCTAGCCCTAGAAATAGTAGTTGTAACATCAGAATCATACAGTAGCAAAGCTTTTCAGTAGAAGGGTAGAGAAATAATCCTAACTGAGAATATCTTCTACCCTTCCATTGGCAGAAGGTCTCAACTATTACCCTAGGATCTTATGCAGTAAAACACTTGGTACACAAGGTCAAATAACATTACTGAATATATATATATATATATATTTCTATTTTTATGACTGCCAATGAGGAAAATACTTCTCAGTCTATTTGTACATTTTAACACATATTCAATCCCCAATTTGGGGATGAGATAAATGACTGACCCATCTGACTCAACAATAGTACCAATTTCTATCACAGTAATTATAAACTATGTGAGTATAGGGGAGGCTATCCACTTAATTATTTCATATTCTTTGTTCTAGGCTGAATTCTGTCCCCTATACTCTACAAAAAATATGTTAGAGTCATAATCTCCAGCACCTCAGAAGGTGATTCTGTTTTGGAAATGGGATCTTTATAGAATTAAGTTAAACCGAGGCCATTAGGGTGACCCCTAATCCAAAAGAACTGTTATCCGATAAAAAGTGGACATTTAGACAGAGAGACAGAGACACGTAGGGGGAAGATGATATGAAGAGACATAGGGAGAAGACAGCAACTGACAAGCCAAGAAGAGATGCCTAGAACAGCCCCTTATTCCATAACCCTCAGAAGGAATCAATCCTGCCAACACCCTCATTTTAGACTACCAGCTTAAACTCTGAAACAGTATGTTTCTTTTGTCTAAGACATGCAACTTGTAGCACTTTGTTATGGCATCCCTAGCAAGGATTTCACCATTGTACTGATACCAAATGAGACTATTAGACAGTACAGGAAATCCAAAGTGAATTCATCCAGTCTTTCCTATACCCTTTTGATATCAGGAAAACGTACACTCATGGCCCTTGCTATGGCAATGTGATGGCTTTGGGTGTGGTGGTAGGATCTATGAAATTTTGTCACATGTGTGCTCCTTGTCACAGATGTCACTTGCCTATAGAATTCTTAATTACCTAAATACTTCTCAATAAAGCAGTCTGTGCCAGGGTGTAGAAGTCCTAGACTGAAGTGTCAGTGTATTCCATTCTGAGTCAATAGAAAGGCCAAGTCTGAATGGTAAACCCAGGAAGAAAATCACTGAGTATAGGCAGCCCCCAAAGTTATGCAGGTCTCTGTGATGGGGGGTGATGGGAATTGGGCAGCAACAGGAAGTGGTTGCAGAGAGACTGATCCATCTTGTCTCCCTGGGTGAATTTTGATTATAAAATACATCTTTCGTGTTAACATATGAAAAGCATATGCAAGATTAGATATCCTCCCCTCGATAAAACAGTAGAGAAGCACAAAGATAAAATTGAATCTGTTCAAAGAACATCAAAATAGGAACTGAGAGGCTTGATATTAGAGCTGATGTGACTTGGGGCTGCCAATGTAAGGGTCCTCCAGAGCCAGGCCTACAAGTAAAGAAAAACATTCCATCATAGTCCATCATCAAGAAGAGTAGCACTACTACCCCTGAAACTAATAATACACTGTATGTAAACTAAGTTGCATTTAAATAAAGGAAAAAGAGAACACTTCTATTCATGGAAAATGTTAGTTGAAAGATGCTTTCAAAGAAAGAAGGAAGGTAGGGAGGAAGGAAAAGGAAAGGAAAGAAAAGAAAAAAGAAAGAGAAACACTGAAAGATTCTATTAAATAATATTCAGGCTTAGTGTATCTTTTTTTTCAGGTAATGCCAGCCAGAAGACCCTGGTATGTAAAAGTCTTGGGACAAGCATCTATGACTCCTGATCATATTAACTCATCATTTTCTTTAAATGTTATGACCTGTCAAGTCTGAAGATTCCATAAATGCCTAAGAGACTGCAGCAACCATTCTAGATCACCAGAACCCACCGAATAAGACACAGAGAAGTTTGAGTCTTGAGGCTGTTCAAGAACTCCCTCACACCCTCTGAAAGTTTTTTGTCTGAGATAGCACACTTGACATGCAGAATCTCATGGCTCATATTCTTGTTAAATTTTTATCCAATAGTTCAAGTTATTTGTGAACTACTTTGAAATGTCAGAATATAAATGTGCAGAAGACAGTGTGATGGAGGTTAATGGCCTAAATTTTCTTCCATTTCTACAGTTTCCTACAGAATATCAGAAGCCATTATGAGATGTAAAAGGAGCGTAGCAATCATAAGGCTATAGAACCAGATGTTTACTTGAGGTTGAACAGCAGATAAAAGATTTGAAACAGTGTCAAGGCTGTTTGGGAGTGAGAACAAACAGCAGGTACAGAGAAACGGAGGCAAGTCCAGGGATTTGCTAAAATCAAGCAGGAACACCCACCCCTTACTTTTTTACCTCACTGATTGCTAAAATAGATGGGGTCCACTTAAACAAATTAAAGAACAGACATTTAGATGGGATAAGATTCTATTATATGCAGCTCTTCTTACATTCCAGCTACTGTGTTTGTATGAGAATATAGTTAGATTTGATGCTTCTCTAAAAAGCAGTAGGTTCTGATTACCTGGGTGACTCAGTGGGTTAAGCATGTACCTTTGGCTCAGGTCATGATCTCAGGGTCCTAGGATCGAGTTCTGCATTGGGTTCTCTGCTCAGCACACAGCCTGCTTCCTCCTTGCTCTCTCTTTCCTGCCTCTCTGCCTACTTGTGATCTCTCTCTGTCAAATAAATAAAATCTTTAAAAAAAAGAGATTAGTAGGTTCTGGTGGGGGAGGGTAGTTAATACTCTCATCCATGCATATAACACCAGAATTAAGTAAGTCATAATTCTGTGAAAGACAGAGTATAGCATGGGATGTACTCTTCCAGAGTTGAGTTTACTGGTTCAATCTGGCTGTCCTGGTGAAGGTGATGGACAGAGGTTGGAAGAAGACATGTAGGAAAGGCTTTTGTATAATGTTCTTCAGAATCAGGATATGAATTCAGCATGCTTTCAGACACTTAATGTGTAGTGAAGGCTAAAACTCAGGACAGGAGCAAGACTGCCTGGGTTTGAATCCTCACTGTGTAACTCACTACAGAAGCAATAATGTAAATTTAAAAAAAAAGAATCATTGTATTCTGTTGAGTGACTATAACACTACATATTTATTCCATGTTGATGAGCAGAGTTGGTTTCAGCTTTTGCGGAGTATTGATAAGAACACTAACATATACATGGACATATGGACACTTTTTGTTTTGTGTTTAGAAGAGCAATTCTCTTAACTACAGAGAATATAGAGAAGAGTAGTTAGCAGAGGGGAGGTTGGTGGGGAGATGGCTAAAAGAGGTGATGGGGATGAAAGAGCATACTTATCATACTCATCACGATGGAACACTGAGTAATGTATAGAATGTTGAATCACTATGTCGTACGCCAGAAACGAATAGAACACTATATGTTAACTATACTGGAATTAAAGTTTAAAAAAATTAAAAAGAAGAAGAATTCTGTGATAAGAGGGTATGTATAATTGATGGACTTAACTGCAGTGCAGGACTGAAGAATTACTTCAGTCAACTATGACATTGGGTTGCAACGTCCTAGCTCTGTTACTTCTGACTTTGACATGATGTCTCTTCTTTACCTAGTTTTTCTAATTCTCAATCCATAGCTACAGACTTCCTGTCATTCTTTCTTTCCTAATAATTATCTCTTTCCAAACATGCAAATACTAATGACAAAACCATTGACTATGATCTTCTACTGCTCACTAAGCAAGTCCTACTTAAGTTTCAATTTTTTAAATGCCAGCCTCTGATGCAGTTAATTACAAAAAGTCACTACGCCCAACTGGTCCTTGCATCCATTTTCCTGTGGCCACCTCATATGTGTCTCCTCATTTTATCATAGTTCAGTGTTGTTGTTATTGTTTTTACCTGGGCCCTGGCCAGCATCTGAGGACCTCAACTCTGGGACCATAACTAATATATTTTAATATTTCAGCACCAAGTAGGCAGAATGCATGACACATAGAAGATATAAATACCAGTCACAAATACATGAATAATTAAGCACATATTTCAATTTGTATTAACTGGGTTTGTTGTTTAAAAGATTTTATTTATATATTTGACAGAGAGAGAGAGAGAGATCACAAGTAGGCAGAGAAGCAGGCAGAGGGGGGGGGGAAGCAGTCTCCCTGCTGAGTAGAGAGCCTAATGCAGGGCTTGATCCCAGGACCCCAGGATCATAACCTGAGCCAGAAGCAGAAGCTTTAACCCACTGAGCCACCCAGGTGCTCCAGATGGGATTTGCTGTTTAAGCATGCAGTTTTCTCTTTTTGTCTATTATAATTAAACCAATCTTTTTGTGTTTGTCTCCTATGCTTTTCTGCTATACACAGGGCCCACCTTTTTGTCAATTTTTTTTAAAGATCTTATTCTGTTGACTAGTTACTGAAATACATGTATAGATGAGGAGGCATTGGTAGTAAGGGTATATATTTCTTTTAGAGAACCTTACAAGGGATAAAGCAGCTCTTCCAGCTTCATAGTGTATTACTTAGGCTAAGTTTTATTGCTCCTTGTCACTCATTCAAATGTTAGTTTTTAGTTATTCGGTTTATTACTACTGTGAAAGCCCTTTTTATTGTATATGATACCAAGACTTCTGTATCTGTGATTTCAAAACAAGGAAGATATCAACATCAATTTCAATCAAATTCACCCATATATTTAATTTAAGACCTCTTGTAATTGCATGTTATCAGGGATAGGTCTGAAATTGAAACTGACAGGAGTATAACATTCTCCCATCTCTTCAGAATCCCAAGTGGGAGCAAAAAACAAAGGCTCAAATTAACTAAACATGTATAGAGACGTAACACAAAGTCTATAAAGAACTTATCAAACTCAACACCCCAAAACCAAAAAATCCAGTCAAGAAATGGGCAGAAGACATGAACAGATATTTCCCCAAAGAAGACATCCAAATGGCCAACAGACACATGAAAACCTGCTCAATATCACTTGGCATCAGGGAACTATAAATTAAAACCACAATGAGATACCACCTCATACCAGTCAGAATGACTAAAATTAACCACTCCAGAAACAATAGGCGTTGGCAAGGATGCAGAGTGTAAGAGGAACCCTCTTACACAGTTGGTGGGAATGCAAACTGGTGCAGCCACTCTGGAAAACAATATAGAGGTTCTTCAAAAGGTTAAAAATAGAGCTATCCTATAACCCACCAATTGCACTACAAGTATTTATCCAAAGGAAACAAGCATAGGGATACAAGGGGCACATGCATCCCAAAACTTATAGCAACAACACCGACAATAGCTGAACTACAGAAAGAGCCCAGATGTCCATCAACAGATGAATGAATAAAGAAGATGTGGTGTATGTATGTACACACATATCACAGAATATTACTCAGCCATCAAAAAGAATGAAATCTTGTCATTTGCAATGATGTGGATGGAACTAGATGGTATTATGCTAAGCGAAGTAAGTAAGACAGAGAAAGGCAAATACCATATGAGTTCACTCATACGTGGAATTTAAGGGAAAAAAAAAGATGAACTCAGGAAAAGGGAAGGAACAATAAAATCAGATAAAAACAGAGAGGGAGGCAAATCACAAGAGACTCTAAACTGTAGAGAACAAACTGAGGGTTTCTGGAGGGGAAATGTGTGGGGGCATGGGGTAACTGGGTGATTGGCATTAAGGAGGGCACTTGATGGAATGAGCACTGGATGTTATTTAAGACAGATGAATCGCTAAATTCTACCCAGAAAATAAAAATTTGGTGTATGTTAACTATACAGAATTTAGATATGCATTAAAAAAAGAAGTAATCCATTGTCTCCTTCTGGATAATCAATTAAAAACAAAGAATAAGCAATTATTGGATGGGCAGAAAGCAATGGTTATGGAGTCTAGTGCATGTGCAGCAAGCTACGTCTTGTCATTACTTTAAGAATGAATTATTATTTGTGGGTATTTACCAGTTTAGGGTAAAAGAATATCCTAAGATCAAGATTTCTGTAAAAAACTTAAAGACATTAACTGAGAAATCATGTGTCTTTAACATTTGTTTTTTTTTCTAAGTGTGACAATATATTTAATTTTTGTCCCTAGAAGACACATTTATGAAGTAATACCATTTTATACTAATTTGAAGGTTGGTGAAAACTTATATTCTGTGCTTGAAGGTTGTTTTTATTGCTTCAATTATTATTTTGACAAATATAAGTGCCAAAGATTTTGAGAAAAGCACTTTTGCACAATCCATTAGGGAAAAAAAAAAAAAAAGATCCACTAACACATAAAGCAAATTCTAAACTTTGTTTTTTCAAGTATCTTCACAGATGTGTGCCTTGATTTTTGTTTTCCTCTTCAGAATACTGATAATGATCTCTGCCTGCCATCCTCATGAAACTATTCTAAGTTTCATGGTTGAGATGGGTATGAAAACAATTTGAAAAATTTAAGAGTTCTGAAATTAAGAACTTTCATACTGAAGAGTACTCTACTTGTCTCTTGATCTTATATAATTAAACCAAGTGCTTAGTGTTCTAAGTTATGGAAATGCCCATTGGAGATTAAGCACAATGGGTAACTTCCAGTGCTGAGTTTCTACAGGGCGACTAGAATAAGAAGTGGCCATTTTGTAGGATACTCTAAATGCTTCCATTGCATTCAAACGGATGTGTTAAAACAATTTGCAAATGTCAGTACAGACAAAAGGCTGTTTCACCTGGGTCTTTTCTTGGGATTTCACTGGTGTGGGGAAGTTTCTGTCTTATCAGCCAGTAGTAAATTGTTTTTATAATTTGTGAAATGCCTCTTAATCAACCATAGGAATACTTTAGGAAGCAAATATCTTTTTCCTTGATCAACTATAATCCACTTACTAAGTAATACTTGCACTTTGGTTAAATCACATGTATCTCAAAACTTAAAATCCACAAAAAAATATTTAAGAACTACTGTTCTTTTCACTACATCTGTATCTTTGGGGTAAATACCCAGTAGTGCAATTGCAGGGTCATAGGAAAGCTCTACTTTTAATTTCTTAGGGAATCTCCACAACGTTCTCCAAACTGGCTGCACCAACTTGCATTCCCACCAACAGTGTAAGAGGGTTCCCCTTTCTCCACAACCTCTCCAACAAACGTTGTTTCCTGTCTTGCTAATTTTGGCCATCCTAAGTGGTGTAAGGTGGTATCTCAATGTGGTTTTAATTTGAATCTCCCTGATGGCTAGTGATGATGAACATTTTTTCATGTATCTGATAGTCATTTGTATGCCTTCATTGGAGAATTGTTCATGTCTTCTGCCCATTTTTGACCTGATTATCTGTTTTGTGTGTGTTGAGTTTGAGAAGTTCTTTATAGATCCTGGATATCAGCCTTTTGTCTGTACTGACATTTGCAAATATCTTTTCCCATTCCATGGGTTGCCTCTTTGTTTTGTTGACTGTTTCCTTTGTGCAGAAGCTTTTGATTTGGCAGCATTTTTAAAAAGATATTTATTTATTTATTTATTTATTTGACAGGAAGAGACAGCAAGAGAGAGAACACAAATAGGGGGAGTGGGAGTGGGAGAAGGAGGCTTCCCGATGAGCAGGTAGCACCTAAGATGCAGGCTTGATCCCGGGACCCTGGAATCAAGACCTGAGCCAAAGGCAGACACTTAACCTCCAAGCCACCAGGCACCTCAAGGCAGCCATTTTTAATTATGTATTTAAGAAAATGGTTGTGTCTGTAACCGATAGATTTTCTTCTCAATTGGAGGTGGAAACGAACAAAAAAAGACACCATTTTTCTTGGTGACTATTCCAGTCTCCACCTCATCCAAAGCATGTTGAAACAAGAACATCAGAAACCCATGTTCACACTTGTTAAAGGAAATATCATTTATGGGACCTCAGATGTGAAAATATCTACAAGACAGAAAAGGGTTAATAACTGGCTTTCAAGAAATGCCACCTAACGGGCTTAAAAATGGGTTATTTCAATCTGGTTTTCATTTTTGTTGTTGTTTTGTTTGTTTAGTATAAAATCTATTCCTTTAATCTTATAGATCCTTCTTGAGTTCATGGTTCATTTCTGGTTTAATCTGCAGAATTTGGGGTCCTTTTAAATAATGTTATCTTGGGGTCCTTTAAAATAATATGATCACAGCAAAAAGTAAAGTACCATCTTGTGCATTGGTCACTGGCAACTTTAGAGGATACTGATATACTTTTTAATATCATCCATAAAGGAGAGGGACTAAAATTCTGGGATTACTAGGTAATGGGATTGTGAACAGAATTGTTCATTGAGTGACTGCTATCTATACTAACATTTAGTCACTTTTTGGAAAACGTACTAGAGGCTATGATAAATGTGTTACATTTATTATTAGTGCATTGGCTTTTCACAAGATCCTAAAATGAGTTTCCTCATTTTAGAAGTGATGAGATCACAGCTCATAAGTTGAGGAGCTAAAGGGCCCTAAAAGACAGTCTAGTAATTAATTATATATAAATTAGAGAGTATAGTATCCACACAGCTAGAAATGGTCATAGCAAGTAAAATTTTTCTCTCAATCTACTGTGTTTCCCTACAAATGGGTTTCTTAAAATGTTAATGTCAGACTCTTGACCGTGTAAACTTTTCCCCCCAGTTTTATCATTTTGATAATTCTTCTAGAAAAATGCAAACTGCATAAAGGATGTGCAGCTTTGTTAAGACACTAGTTAAGGTAGAATTGGCATACATGAATCCTGATTCTCAGGGGATTCTCTCGTCATTTGACCACATACATTCATGATCCAATTTTAGAAACTTGGCCAACTCAAACTAAAACATTCCAGTTTGCTAATCACCCTCCAGGAATGACTGCCCAAGAGGTGGGAGAACATATATTGGTAACTGATTCAGCCTTATCTTGCTCCAACCACATTTTACTATAAGCAAAATAATTTATGTGTAACGATTACCATGATTCCAACCATTATTTTCAGAATAGCTTTTCTTCCACTAAATGTCAGGAATTTAATCATGTACTTTATCAACATTACATGTCACTGGCACAGAGCTAATCTCACTTTGTAAACTTGCTTGTCATATAGTTTGCAGGTTTGAGGTACTCTGAGTATTTGTATTTCCTTTGTTGTTTGTTGTATTTCCTTATGGCTGATGTACCACAGGCAGTATAGAAATTACTGGGTTTTATGAATATTTAACAAAGAATAGCTCTTTTTGGATGATGTCATCTCTTTTCAATACAATAAGGGATTACATTTGTAGAAAGCTTTTTGTTTGGAAATTTGTAGAAGTTTTTTTTTAATTTTTTAATTTTTTTTTTAAAGATTTTATTTATTTATTTGACAGAGAGAAATCACAAGTAGATGGAGAGGCAGGCAGAGAGAGAGAGAGGGAAGCAGGCTCCCTGCTGAGCAGAGAGCCCGATGCAGGACTCTATCCCAGGACCCTGAGATCATGACCTGAGCCGAAGGCAGCGGCTTAACCCACTGAGCCACCCAGGCACCCGGAAATTTGTAGAAGTTTTAAATAGATGTTTTATACTGATTATAAGCATCTTAATGTTTGAAGGGAACTTGAGAGTCCTATTCCCTTTTGGATACAAGACATGATATTTTCCCCTCATTTTTTAATAGAATTGCCAAGTGTAGAAAGGTCAGATGAGTTGTCTAAATTCATACAAGAAGTGTTAGTCACAGAAGGGAAATAAGCATGCAGTTTTTCTCTTTTCTTGTATATTTATTTTTTTAATATTTTGTTTATTTATTTGACAGACAGTGATCACAAGTAGGCAGACAGGCAGGCAGAGAGATAGGAGGAAGCAGGCTCCCCACAGAGCAGAGAGCCTGACATGGGGCTCGATCCCAGGACCCTGGGATCATGACCCGAGCCAAAGGCAGAGGCTTTAAACCCACTGAGCCACCCAAGCACCCTAATACTATACAACTTTTATAGTCTTTTTTTTTCCAAGAAAATATTCACTTTTTTGAAAGAACTCATAGGTTTTTTGTTTTGTTTTGTTTTTTGGTTCAGTTGTTAAATTTCCAAAGCAACATATATAATTAAAAATGGATGTTCATGGACTAAAATATCTGGAGAGTTAAGACAATATTTAAACTAATATTGTCTGCATATCCCTGTGCTTTAAATATCACTGATAACCAAATAAGGTTATATTTACATTTACAATATGTTATAAGCATGCTACAAAAAGAAAGTTATTGAAAACTCAGAAAATTACATCAAGTTTACTCACTGTTCTAGGTTTTTTTTTTTTAATATATTCTTTAGGCTATTCCTTTGCTTTCTAATTCTGTGAAATAGAAATATAAGAGAATATAACAGAAATATCCTGTGTCTCCATTTCAGGCACAGAACTAAAAACCTCTGTAATTTCCTATGAGGATAGCAATAAAAGTTTCTTTTATTATGTTAATGAGGTGGCTTTTGAATCTCCCCTAGGAACTGGGGCTGGTTGGCAGTGGGGTCAACTTGTGATTAGAGCCATGGACCCTTGAGCCCCACCAGCCAGACCTCTGGGGAGAGAAGACAACTGGACGTGAAGATCAATGGCAAATAGTCAGTAATGTAATCAATCATGTCTGTGAAATGAAACCTTCATAAAACAACATTTCTCATAACATCGTGCATTTGTAAACCACGCTTTGATTTTAGACTTTCTGTTTTAGCCAAACTAGCAAAAAGGGTGAGGTTTTGTTTTGTTTTTGGACATTCTCATATTTGGAATCATAAGGGTTCTGTGCCCAACTCCTGTTCCACTCACCAACAATTCTCTGACACCAGCTAGGTGTGCTACAATGGAACTCAAATCTGACGCTATCTATGTGGACATAGATACCTGGAGAGAGCAGGGGCTCAGTCCCACAAAACTGTCCCCCCAGCCACTGCTCCACCGCACACATATTGCACACTTCAGACAAGAGACACAAATCCCGGTTGTCACCTGTGCCTCTGACCAACCTATTTTAGGAATTATAGCCATTACTGTTACTGCTGCCACTGTGGGACTGGCCTTGCATCAGACTGTACAAACCACCCAATTTGTGCAAAAATGGCACGGGAATGCTATCAAGGCTTGGAATCAACAAACAGTCCTAGATCAAAGATTTCATGAAAGAGTCTCTGATTTAGAAGAAGCCATAATATATATAGGAGAGAAGATCTTGCAAATATAAGGCTTCACCTTCCGTGTGATTAGAATGTTTCTTCCGTGTTACTCCTACACCTATAATAAATCAGAAATACCGTGGAACAAGATTTCACCATATTACTAGTCATTATGGTGGTAATTTAACTGTGGATATTAAACAGCTTCAAGATACTATTCAGGGCATTCCTTGTGATCCTTACAATCAGTTCCAAGAGTGAGTTTCGCACAAAGGATTAATGATATTCTGTCTGATGTAAAACCCTTTGCTTGAATCAAAACACTCATGCTGGCATTATAGGTGGAATGATGATACTTTTTATTGACATAGTCTTTTTACGCTTAGTCCTCAGATGCTCAGGAAAATCTTTCTGACGACCAATGGTTCAAGAACTTGCAAAATGGATTTTGCTGCTTCTGCATTAACAAAAGGGGAGGAAATGGAACCATCCCTCAGAATGATAGGCTGCTTAAAATATCCCTACTGAGAAATGGTACTGGTCACGCAAGCATGCTTGACGATGACCTTGAGAAAACCTGAAGTAGCAGCAGGCCTCCAGTGGAGAGGAGGATACGCGTCCTTGAAGCCCAGCAGCTCAGGGTGGAACACGGCCTGTTTCCCTTTTCCATTGTCTCCCCTGCCTCATGAAAGCCTGCTGTTAGAATAATCCCTTTATGTGCACTTGCTCCGCCAAAAAGTCCAAGCTGCTGGGCCAGGCCAACCTACTCTGTTTACCTACAAGACTATGGTCGACATAGGACTCCCATTCCTTCTGGTTGACCTACAAGACCCATGACTAATGTACAACCTCCTCCTTTGTTGGTTGTGATCTTGTATCTAATAAATATGGGACTGAGGAGTTTTGGGGGGTGACAGTCCTTTCAGCGTCATCCCTGCTCCCTCCCTCTCCCAGGTGACTTGTTTCTTCCTCATTCTTCTCCTGAGTGCCATGAGGAAGGGGCCCCCAAAAGCCTGGCAGAGGGAAGAGATGCACGGAGGGAGGCCTGGTGCTTGTGTGAAGTGGGATGTCACTCAGCGCTCAGGGAGCTGTCACACCCTCAAGGCAAAGCTGTCCTCCTGTGCCCTGAGCCACCACCTTTGATGCCAGATTCATACTCTAGGCCAGGAGTGTCTTTACATTGCCCTAGGGCTGTGAAGCAAGAAGATTTCGTGGGATCCCCAGTGGGAGAGGAGCAGCGCTTCCAATAGGCAAGGCTGAGTCTCCCCACTTTGCCCTCCCCAGGCCAGTGTTCTCCCAGGCCCATCCCCGAAATGGAAAACCTACTCTCACTCTTCAAGGGTCCGTCCTTCTAGCCCTACCCGCTCTGCTGGGCCATGGGAACCTGGAAACGATGGCGTCTGGATTTCCATGCCAGCACCCATTCAGCCCCCAACTTTTGCCCACTTGACCCACAGAAGAGACTCAGGAGAGTATGCAGAGAAACTAGAACAGGCTTTAATTAATGAAATGAACACTACATAAAGGTTCTGCGAAGAACATGGGGAGAGGGGAGGGGAAACCTGTGGGCAGCGGCAGGAGTCCCAGGAGCTGTGGGACTGGAGGCCAAAGGGACACGGATCTCCAAGGCCCATGGCCCCTGGGATGACAGACGAGGCCTCAGGCCCCCACCTTCCTTAAAAATGGTGGGTCAGGGATTGGGAAGTATTCCCAATGTTGGCTGGCAGGATGGGAGCCCGGTTTTGCTCCAGGACCAGGCTTGATTTGTCTCCCCCATTCCACACTAGTCTTGCACCGGTGTCAACGGGAAGGAAGTGCAACACCGGCTACTTCTCCAGGAAGCTATTGGCTCAGCCGAGCCTCCGCCTCTTGGGCCCCAAGGAAGTGGGCTGTGATTTGGAGGAAAATGGCTTGTTGCACGGTGCAGCTCTTTTGCGTCCTCTCCGGCGCTGGGCAGGGAATGAGGGGGTCTTCGTAGCAAGGCTGCTCTGGGCCTTGCTGACCAGGGAGGTGGGGCCACTAGGAGGAAAGGCCAGGACCCCCCCATCCCTGCAGGCGGCCTTGCTGGCAGAGCTAATGCCATCTGATCTGGACCGCTTCTTGCTCAGGTGCCTGGGGATGTGACTGAAGGGAGGAGCACTCGGGGCTCCTGACACAGGCTGGTTTGTCGTGCTGGCTCCAGTGGTCCCCAACAGGGTGCTCTGGCGTGGGTGGCCCCCTGTGTTTGGGCCCTGGCTTGCCCTGGAGCCCTGCGGGCCACTTGGGGCCCTGCTCGTTGCTGCTGTGATGCAGAGAGCCCCAAATCTGGAGCACAGATCTGCAACAACATCTCCTCTCCCCAAACGTGGGGGTGCTGCCAAAAGCCCTATGCTGATGGGGGCCGGCATAGTGCTGCCCCCTGGGGGGCGGGGCTGCTGGCTGTTGGGTCCAGCATGGGACACAGCGCCAGGTACCTGGGGGGCTGCTGTCAAGCCAGGGGCAGCAGCTGTGCCAGGGGCGAGTACAGCAGGGGAGGTAGCCGAACCTGGCTGGGTACTGGCACGTGTGCCCCGGGAGGCAGATGCGGGTAAGGGAACCACATAACCCGCCTGGGTGCCACTGCCCAAGGACAGCTGGACTACTGCTGTGCTCAGGGTCTGGAGTGGGTCTGGAGCCTGAGCTGCTGGCTGTCCATGCGGCGGAGAGCTGTGAAGGGGGCTGGCTCCGGGCCACTGCCCACCAACAGTCCCGAGTGGGGCCTGGGCAGTGGATCCCGGGTTGCCATTACCTCCGGGCAGCGCAGGCAGCCCTGTGGGGACTGTGACTGAGGTCATGTTGTCCCTGGACTGAATCAAGAGGGCCTGGGTAGATGCCAAGTTGCTCCCACTGCAGCCAGGGTGAGACCCCAAGAGGAGAGGCTGGGAAGAATGGGAGCAGTCCACGGAGGTGACCTGGGAGTCAGAGGCTGGCAGGGGAGCAGCCATTGCAGCAGGCAGGGCCAAGGCACTGGATGGGCTAGTTGGGCCACAGCTGCAGGTGGCCTCCGTGTCCCCTCGAAGAGCATCTTGAATGCGCTGGAGAGCAGCTGTCTTTTCCCGGTCAAGGTCCTCAGCAGTCACTCGAAACCCCGGCTGAGGGGGTGACGGCAGTCTCAGAGGCTCCCCTCGCCTGTGTGGCAGCAGACAAACCTTGCGTTTTGGGGGCCTGGAACAGTCAGCTGGGGATGAGTAGTTCCTCTGCACTGCCTTCTGCCCCATGGTGGTATCGGCATCCTTTTCCGGCTGGTTCTTTTGGCAAAGTGCAGGCACTCCGGCAGGACACAAGGGGCTCTTTTGGCTGACTTTTTGGGGCACCACGGCATCCTTTTCTGGCTGGCTCTTTTGGCAAAGTGCAGGCACTCCGGCAGGACACAAGGGGCTCTTTTGGCTGACTTTTTGGGGGGACCTCGGGGGCCGCGAGGCCTGACTTGTGGGCAGACCCCTCCTCCTCTGCACCGGGTAGCAGCCCCTGGTGGAACTGTAAGAACTGGTAATGGCATTTCGAGTGGGGCAGGAGCTCCTATGGGAGCTGGGGGACTTCTTATTGTATGGGTCTTCTGAGCTCTCTTTCCGGGGGACGGCTCTCAGCAGAGGCCCAGGCCTGGGCACAAAGGAAGAGAGGCCTCCATGGACCCACAGGGGCCTAAATGCCCCCTGTAGGGCCCCAGTGCTTTTAGGGTCCTTTCTGTGAGTCTCTATTTGGGCCAACCCTTTGTCGCTCTCTCTGGGCTTTCTGCCTACCCGCTCTGCTGTGGAGGCATCATGGACATTCCTGGGTGCCGAGGGCTGCAGCCCGGTGACGAACCGCTTCTGCAGCACACAGGGGGTGACCGTGTCCACGATGGACTCGCAGTTGCGGCGGCAGGACACCTGTGATCCAGGAGCTGACAGCATCGCCTTCAGCCGGCAGCCCCACCTGCAGAAGGTGGTGAGGAGCCCTAGAAAAAGAAGGCGCAGAGTCTCCAGGATCCCCGAGTACCTTCTGAAAGCTGCTAGGACTGAGCGCGGTTGCCACCTTGCGGGGTACTTGGAGGACCGCCTGCGAATGGAGCCTGGGGCGTGGACCGCCGGGTGAGCCCTGGGCGCCAAGAGTTGTCTGCTGCTACAGGGAGCCAGGTGGGGGCGGACCAGCCCTCCTGGCAGGTGCGGACCCCGCAGAGCCCGCAGAGCCCGGGGCTGGGGGGAGGGGGACGGCCTGCTCAAGGAGATGCCCATAGAGCAGTTGGGTAAGACCAGACGCTGAGGTTAACGAACTAAGCTCGCAGTGCTCTCCTTCAGCTGCCAAGTCGCGGCCGAAGGCCTAGAGCACAATGAGGGACCTGTTGCCAGGACACAGCTTTAGAACCTGAGGAGTGAGCGCACGTGCAGGAACCCCTGTGCACTCACACAGCTTCTGTTGGGTCATCACCCAGGTCATGAATCAGGCCTGCAGAGGTGCTGTGGAGGGGTCGACTCCCTCGTTCCCCACACTTGGGGGGTTCACAGATCTCTTGGGCTTGAAGGCTGAATTGAGGAAGAGAAATGGGGGCGCAGTGGGTGCCAGCCATCTCCCCTGGCTACTTCTGGGTGGGAACAAGGGAGACTTTACTTTTCTTTTTCTTTTTTTTTTTTTTTTAAAGATTTTATTTATTTATTTGTCAGAGAGAGAGCGAGCGAGAGCGAGCACAGGCACACAGAGTGGCAGGCAGAGGCAGAGGGAGAAGCAGGCTCCCTGCGGAGCAAGAAGCCTGATGTGGGACTCCATCCCAGGACGCTGGGATCATGACCTGAGCCGAAGGCAGCTGCTTAACCAACTGAGCCACCCAGGCGTCCCGAGACTTTACTTTTCATTGTACATCCTCTAGACCATATTTTGTTTTTAAGATTTAATTTTAAAATTAAATTTTAATTTTAAATTAAAATTTAAATGTGGGTCTCCATTGTCCCATCAAGGCATTTCTCAAGGCATTGAGCCCAATGTGGGGCTCAGACTTACAACTCGGAGACCCAGTCACAGGTTCCTCTGCCGAGCCAGCCAGGTGCTCCAGACGATAAACTTTCATGAGGGAAACATTTTTTTGAAAAGACTCTTTCTTCCTATCTTGTCTCCCGGCTACCCTGATGGCAAGAGGCCCCATGGAGCCCAGCAGCACAATAAGAAATGTTGTATCAGGTTGTATCAGACCTCAAAGCTAACTATGCAATCATTCCATCATTTCCCAAAAGCTCCATTCATTTCTGTGCAAACTTGGAATTCTCCTGAAGATAGGCAAGCATTTTCCTAGAACAGTAGATGTATGTCTCTTGCATTTCAGCAATCCCCCAGTGTCACTGCCTTCCATCCAGGGCTTCAGGGTTGCCATGAGCTCACTCACCCAAGGCAGGGGGTGTCCTTGCACGGACTCCCCAGCTGAGGCCGATCACAGCAGGACGGAGCCCGCCCCGCTGCTGAGGTCCACCTGTGGCAATTATGCACTTGGCCTGAGGCCCCTCTGCGGGCCACATACTGTCCATGCCTAGAGCGGTCCTGCGGGAGGACTGGAAACTCGTCCACCATCTGCAGATACTTTGTAGGGTCCTTGCAAAGTGATAGCTCAGATCCCTGGTGAGAGCAGGGGAATCTACAGTTCCCGGTACTGAAATCTAGGATTTTCCTTACCAATATTTCAGGACTTCTGAAACTTCACAGAAGTGGAAAAGGCAGGATCTAAAGTTTAAACATACACAGCATGCCTCCTATGATACAGACCAACAGAGATTACTGCTCATGTCCGCTGGAAGTTGTGCAAGCAGTTCAAAGCTAGCAAAGTCGGACACAAAGCAATTTTATATCAGTACTAGAGGACATGTGAATCATTTGATATATTAGACAGCACAGTGCAGAGTAATGAGAGAATGAGCTATTGCTACATTTCACTAACATGACCTTGAGTGAACAAGCCAGAAATAAAAAAGGACCTAATGTGTTTTTGCATCACTGTTGTAGCTTTGATTCCTCCTGTTTGTTTCCTATCTTTGCATTCATCTACATTCCGGCACAATAGCAAATAACATTGGTGGAAACAGACGTTATTGACCCTTAGCTAATTTTAAAGGAAACACTTCTTTGTAATTTCTCCATTTAAAGAGACACGGGCTCCTGGGTGGCTCAGTCTTTTAAACACCTGCCTTGGACTCAGGTCATGATCTCAGTGTCCTGGGCTCGATCTCCAGTCATCAGGCTCCCTGCCTGGCGTGGAGTATGCCTCTCTGTCTCCGTGTACGCCTCCCCCTTCTCATGCGTGCTCTCTCAGTCTTTCTCTCTCAAATAAATAAAATCTTAAAAAAAGGAAAAAAAAAAAAGAAGAAGAGAAACACGAATGACCTTTTTCCTATGGGTCAGTCTATTCCTTCCTATTCAGGAATCTTAAAATTTTTAAGATGTGTTCATAACTATCTCACATTACACTTGAGAGAACAGCTCTCTTTTTGTACATTAAATGCTAATTAATAAATCTCCAATTGTTGCCCTCAGTTGGGTGAAGAAGCCATGTTCCTGGTGGCAATTGTCAATTGTGATAACTAGTTGAGACACACTTTGATCACTTTCCTTTCAAATATCATTCTGTCTGAACACTACATGTATTTTTGTGAATGTAGAATCTAGTAAATAATGCAATATACATGGAGAAAATAAGCTTAAAATTGGTAATTTCAGTAAGATATTCATTCTGTATTCTTATTTATATGATTCAATTAATTATATGATTCAATCTTATTTATATGAGTCAATTCACTGGATCTTTAGTAAAATTAATTTTGAGTGGGGTTTTGCTTATTTTTTCCACCCTGGTTTGAATAACTTAGCCATGTCCTCTGATATCTTATTGCTGAGAAATATCATGGTAAAATCAAAAGGCTTGGTGTGTTCCTTAAAGATGTGTGGACCTGCTGCAGGTCCTGGAGTTACGTTAATCCAGAAAATGCACAAGAACCAAAGAGGCAGGAAAGTCTGCAGCTGCTTTCCAGTCCCAGAGCAAGGAACACAGTCTAGTGACTAGTGTTTTGCTGCCCTCTTCTGGTTCGTGTTGGAAGCTCTTGTTTAGACACATTCCAAGAACGCGGCTTTAGGATTCAAAAAAATAGAGCTTCCCTATGACCCTGCAATTGCACTCCTGGGTATTTACCCCAAAGATACAGATGTAGTGAAAAGAAGGGCCATCTGTACCCCAATGTTCATAGCAGCAACGGCCACAGTCGCCAAACTGTGGAAAGAACCAAGATGCCCTTCAACCGACAAATGGATAAGGAAGATGTGGTCCATAGACACTATGGAGTATTATGCCTCCATCAGAAAGGATGAATACCCAACTTTTGTAGCAACATGGACGGGACTCGAAGAGATTATGCTGAGTGAAATAAGTCAAGCAGAGAGAGTCAATTATCATATGGTTTCACTTATTTGTGGAGCATAAGAGATAACACGGAGGACATGGGGAGATGGAGAGGAGAAGGGAGTTGATGAAAATTGGAGAGGGAGATGAACCAGGAGAGACTATAGACTCTGAAAAACAATCTGAGGGTTTTAAAAGGGAGGTTGGGGGAGCCTGGTGGTGGGTATTATGGAGGGCACATATTGCATGGAGCACTGGGTATGGTGCATAAACAATGAAATCTGTTACACTGAAAAGAAATTAAATTTAAAAAATAGTTTATTAAAAAAAAAAACACAAAAACCCACCGTCCTCCCCCAAGCAACATCCACGAAGAGAGAAGCGTGGATGAGAGAGGAATGGGCCCACTTCCCGATGGGGGAGCACCCAGGCTAAGGGGCCGGCCTCTCCCATGTCAGCGCCTTGAGTTGGAAATGGCAAGCGTCAGTTTCCCCACAGTGTGTGTGAACGCTGGAAGCAAAGGCCTTCTGCCTCACTGTGAGAAAGAAGTCTGTGTGGAAGGCGGCCACCGTCCCCATACAATATGGCTCCAAGGAGAAGGATGCCTTCTCAAACCTCAGCCTAGCCTAAGCATTGGGCCAAGGCCTTAACTCCAGGAAGCAAGCCCGATGCTGAGCCGCCTTTCCCGACAATTGCTCTTTCCTGGGGAGAGAAAGACTCGCCCTGTGTGTTGCTGCTGAAGTCTAAGGAAGGGCCCAGGTCGTGGTGTCTCAGGAACTCCAGGAAGGCGGCCCCCAAACTTGGCCTCAGAGCACCAGGCACGTGGCAGAGGCACTGGCACCTGCTGTCCCCCTGGCCGCCAACCTAACAAGCGGTGCACAGTCTCTGGACCTACGGCAGAACACAGACTCCCGCTCAGAGTGCACAAGACTACTTCTGAGAGCCACCCCACTCTCGCAGCATTACCTTAGAAGAAAGCCCCCAGACCCTGCTGGGCCACCGTTTGGAGAGAGGCGTGTTGCGTATCTGTCTGGTGGCAAGGATGCGGTACTAAGGCCCTCCTTCAGGCAAACATCCTCCAGGCTCCGTGAGCACAGAGGCCTATTCGAGATGGTGATGGAAGCGCCTGGCAAGTGCAAACAGCTGACCTCATGACAAAGCGTCTGTGGCGCCCCTCATACCTGGTCCGGGGAAGGAAGAAACATTTTGGACCCTGGAAGCATAAAGGAAGGCGCAAGGGTGGGAAGGCCCCATCAGCTCCCATTTCCCCTACAGCCACAAGCCTTCTCTCAGATGCAGGCCCTCGTTCCTATACATGGAGGGCCCAAGGCTTCACCCCGCAGAACCTGTCAGTGTATCCAACACCCCTCATCTGACAGCGTGTTTCAGGGAGACAGAAGCCTTGACACACTGGTGCCTGGAAGCTGATCGGGCGTGTGGCGACTTAAACTCTAAGAAACACCGTCTTGGCCAAAAAACATCCTCCCTAGAACAACTTCCATGAAGAGCCAAGCCGGGATGTGGTACAGAAACACCCTGCATACTGATGGGGGAGAGCGGGGCCGAGCAGCCAGCTCTCTCCAGTCACCATTTTGTGTCGTGAGGGGGAAGCAATAAACACCATCTTGGCCAAAAAACATCCTCCCTAGAACAACTTCCATGAAGAGCCAAGCCGGGATGTGGTACAGAAACACCCTGCATACTGATGGGGGAGAGCGGGGCCGAGCAGCCAGCTCTCTCCAGTCACCATTTTGTGTCGTGAGGGGGAAGCAAGTTTCCGAGAGTGTGTGTGAATGCCTGAGGTAAAACCTTCTGCCTCCCTGTTAGAAAGAAGTCTGTTTGAAAGGTGACCACCCTCCCCTCACAGGTCGTTTCAAGGAGAGTGGCACCTTCTCAAAGGTCTGTATGGAGGCCTAAGGAGAGTGCCATGCTCTCATGTCCCACAAACTAGCTTGAAGGTCAATGGCCTTTTGTGAACATGGTTCTTTTTACTGAGGAAAGAATCGCACCCATATGTGGTGGGGCAAGTCTAAGGAAAGTGCCTTGACCTTAGGTCAGTGGATCTCTGAGAAAGCTCTTCCTTAACTGTGGCCTCAGAGCAGGTGGCCATGCTAACTGGGGACCGGCTCTTGCTGTCTCCCAAACTCGATCTTAACCATGGGCCAAGGACTGCAAGACTGACTGTGGAACCCAGACCCCAGCTCTGAGTGTGCAAAGGATTTGACTCACCTGACCAATGCCAGATGTATTAGTGAGGAGCATGTGATGAAACCAGGCCACAGGCAACCCCCTCCACAGTGTTCCCAGAATACAGGACTCTAGCAGATCTCCCAAATCAACACCACCCTCTGAGTGTCCCCTGAGGCCAGAGCTGTAGCCGGCACCTCACCCAGTAGCTAGCAGTCCACTCAGCCCTCGGGAGAGGATGCTGCACTGCCATCGATTTGACCCCTAATGCCTTCAGAACTGGCAAGTGAACCCTAGGCCTAGACTTCTGCCTCTCTCACCTGGCCCTATCCCTGGTGGTGAGTTTAAAGTGGGTAGTGGAGCCATGGGCAAGAGCAAGGATGGTCTGAGCCAAGGGACATGGCAGGTCCTGTGATGTTGCTGGAGACCATGATGCTAATGGAAACCCGAAGCTTCAGGAACCCTAAGAACATCTGCCTGAGTCCAAGCCAGAAGGCAGACACTCACTTTACTGCTGGTCTACCACCAACCCTCAAAACTTTCTCAGCCCCACCACCGGCTAGGTACCTTCCTGCCTCGGGGGTTGCCTCTCACCCTACCCTCAGCTTGGCTCTGGCCCTCTGAGGGCCCGAATGGCCAGGCAGAGAATCAAAGGGCTTTGGGACTCAGGACCAGTTCAGGGCAAAACCCCCAGGAACACAAAACCAAGGAAGCCATGGGCAACAGACCCAGCGGAGCTGAGAGCATGGTTCTGGTGAAATCCTGAACCGCAATCCTGCAAGGGCTCTAGACCCTGAGACACCACCCTAGCCCTGAGCTTCACCCTAAGGCTTACCCTCCACTCTGGCTGCAGGGCAGGGCTCTACACTCCTACTGGCTCAAACATCTCCCAGATTGTAACCCCAACCCTAGCCCTGGCTGTGGGTCTGATGGTGCCTAGTTCTGAGGACCCTGTGGAAAGGGCTCCCCTAATTCAGGCCACACTCACCATCCTGGAGCCCAGAAGGAAACCAGGCCACTTGACAACGCCCAGGGTTTGTGGGCCCACAGCGTTCCAGCCATAAACCTGAACCCTGGCCACACTAGGTGCCACCCACTTCCCACCCCCTACCCTACACCCCCACACTCCCAAGGCCACAGCTGAAGCCCAAGTCTCACCTTAATGTTTACCCTCTGCCCAGCCCTCATGGTAGGAACTCCGCAGGGCTACGCAATTGGCCCCTGGTGTTTATAGGAATGGCACACAAGCCCTTGGACTGGATATGGCCATGACCTGTCCAGAAGCCTACTTGTGAGCCAAAGGTGAATCTGGGACACCGTCTGGCAAGGCCAGGCCACTCTGGCAAACAAAGAAGAAACCTTCGGTGCATCAAGCATGGGGGTGTTTCTGCAGCCCAGAAGGCTAGCGAACACACCACCGCTTCGGGAAGACTAAGAGGAACTTGCTGGGGCCCACTTGGAAGCTCACCCTCACTCTAGCTCTCCATTCAGTCCTCAGGGCACTTCTTCACCACACCTTTCAGATAGGTGCGTGACAGCTTCCAGCTTCTCAAGCCTAACCCTAGCGGTCAGCCTGACCCCGCCTGAGAAGGCATGAGGGGAGTACTGTGCTGGATACCTGGCTCGAAGATACAACATGGTAGGAAAACCCTCCTTCAGGCCAACAGCCTCAAGGCACACTGAGCAGAGAGGCCTTTCCAAAGGGGTGTGTGCAAATGCAAGGTAAGTGCCACAGGCTTACCTTGGAGAAGCCACACCTGGTCCCGTGAAGAGAGAAAAATTTCTGATGTCTGGATGCATTGAGGAAAGTGCAAATCCCTCATCTCCCCAAAAGAAAAACGGAGAGGATGGTCATCAACTAACATTTTCCCCTGAAGCTAGACGCTGTCTCCCAGATGCAGGCGAGAGCATAGTTACTTGGTAGGGGCCATACACTGGAACCCGAGAAACTGGCTTTTGCAGGATGCACCTCTGCCCTGACATCCTGTTTCAGGGAGACAGGAGCGTTTTACACAGATGCCTGGAAGCAGAATGAAAGTGCCGTGCTGGGCCCTGAGCTCTAAGGAACAACTCTTGGGGAAAACCATCCTCCTCTGAACATCTTCATCCATGGAGATAGAAGCGTTGAAGTGTAAGGGAAATGTCCAGTGTACTTATGTGGGAGGGACAAGGCCTCGCGACCGGCTTCTCTCAAGTCACCGTCTTGTTCCATGAAGGGAGAGGCAAATTTCAGAGTGTCTGAGAATGCACGAGGACAAGGCAACTAGCCTCCCTGTGAGAACTAAGTCAGTGCGGACGCGACCACCCTCCCCTAACATGTTCAGTTTTTTGTTTTTTTTTTTTTTTTTTTTTAAAGATTTTATTTATTTATTTGAGCGAGAGAGACAGTGAGAGAGAGCATGAGCGAGGAGAAGGTCAGAGAGCGAAGCAGACTCCCCATGGAGCTGGGAGCCCGATGTGGGACTCGATCCCGGGACTCCAGGATCACGCCCTGAGCCGAAGGCAGTCGTCCAACCAACTGAGCCACCCAGGCGTCCCTGTTTTTTTTTTTTTTTTTTTTTTTTAGTTAAGAAAGAGTTTGACTTTTTTTTTGCCAGCTTGCATAGATTTTATATATTTCTTGTTGTTGCTGTCTTATTATTCTTTTTTTTTAAAGATTTATTTATTTATGTATTTATTTGACAGAGATCACAAGTAGGCAGAGAGGCAGGCAGAGGGGGGGAAGCAGGCTCCCCGCTGAGCAGAGAGCTCGAGGCAGGGCTCAATCCCAGGACCCTGGAACCACGACTCGATCCGAAGGCAGAGGCCTTAACCCACTGAGCCACCCAGGCGCCCCATAGCATCCATTCTTGACAAAAATCCTCAACAAAAGTAGGGATAGAGAGAGCATACCTTAACATCACAAAAACTACATATGCAAGACCCACAGCTAATATCATCCTCATTGGGGGAAAACTGAGATGTTTTCCCCCAAGGTCAGGTACATGACAGGAATGTCCATTCTCAACAATTGTATCCAACATAACACTGAATCCTAACCTTGGCAATCAGACAAGAAAAAGAAATAAAAGGCATCCAAATCCGCCAGGAAGAAGTCAAACTTTCCCTACTTGTTGAAAACATGATGATAATGTATGTAGAAAACCCAAAAACTCCACCAAAAAATTGCTAAACTGGTAGAGGAGTTCAGCAAAGTCATGGGATATGAAGTCAACATACAGAAATCTGTTGTATTTCTTTTTTTTTTTTAAGATTTTGTTTATTTATTTGTCAGAAAAAGAGAAAGAGCATGAGAAAGGAGAGTGGCAGGCAGAGCAGGCAGAGGGAGAAGCAGGCCCCGGCTGAGCAAGGGTCCCTGTATGGCACTCAATCCCAGGACCCTGGGATCGTGACCCGAGGCGAAGGCAGCAGCTTAACTGACTGAGCCACCCAGGCATCCCAATCTGTTGCATTTCTGTACAATAGCGATGAAGCAGCAGAAAAAGAAGTTAAGAAATTGATCCCATTTACAATTGCACCAAAACCAGTAAGATATCTATGAATAAACCTAACCTAAAAGGTAAAAGATTTGTGGTATGAAAACTATAGAACACTTACGAAAGAAACTGAAGAGGACACAAAATAATATAAAGACATTCCTATGCTCGTGGATTGGAGGGACAAATATTCCAAAGCCATGACTCCCTGAGCAAGGGCGAGTGGGTTTCTTTTACTTAAGTTAGGATGAATACTCAGAAAGGGGAGTTTTGTCATCAGATGTAGAGATGGGCATAAAATAGGTGATGGGGATTGAGCAGTGCACTTGCGATGAGAACAGGGTATTGTACAGAGTGCTGAAATCACTTTATTGTATACATGAAGCTAATATTACATTGTATAACTGGAATTTAAATAAAAACTAGCTGGTATTTTTTAAAAGGTTTCAAATTAAATAAAAAAATAAATAAACAGAAAAGGACATGGGAAGGGAAGAAAAATTACAAACTAGAAAAAGGTAATAAAACAAAATGGAAATGAACTAACAAAAATTATAAATGAACTAATAAAAATGATCTCCCAGTGCTGCTTCAAAAGTAAAGATTGACTTAAGGCACATTCTTAAGTTTTTTTAATAGGATTGAAGCTATGCACCACGAGGTTAATGAGGTTAAAATAGTCACCAGGAAGACCCCCCACATGCTCCCTATCTTCGGAGGACTATAAACCTTGTATTTTAGAGGCAAATAGCAGGAAGAACTCTGGCAAGCCTAGACCAGTTTGAACTCAAACACCAACACACCCCTGCATAAGGGTGTATATAGTTACCTCTTCCTCATTATAATGTTAAAATCTCTGCTGAGGAAGGAGCACAAACCTCATTGACATAATGTACAATGTATGAATAGGCATGTTTCTTTAAAATGGGTATGTGAACTTATGCCCATCTCTATATGTGATGGCAAAGCTCCCCTTTTGAGTATTCATCCTAGCTTAAATAAAAGGAACCCACTCACCTCTGCTCAGGGAGTCATGGCTTTGAAAGTTATTCCCTGTCATCTCATTTGTTGCAAATAAAGTTTCCTTTGTGTGAGAAATCCACCCGGTATAGTTTCTTCCTAGAAGTTAAGTTACATTTGGAGTAATTCCCACAGTTGTTTTAACCAGTGTTAAAGTCACTGTTGGCAATGACAAAATTAGTCTGAACATTATGTGCCTCCCCAAACCAAACAGATTTCAGGGGGAAAAAAAGCACATTTGTGTAGGTGAGGGCTTTGGTTAGGCACATGTTGGGTACCCCTGAGATTCTGCTACTATGATTGGACCTCATTCAACATTGGTCTTGTTCCAGGTCCCTGGATACGCCGACCTGTGAGCCTGACACCAGCATAAACATACCCTCTCGACTGCCCCATGGGCAACCAAGGCCCCCAAGCCTGTGGAGCTAAGGCCCTTCTCCAACTACTTGCATTACCTTAAGCTTGGAGGATGCCCACCCCTGAAACTCTCTTTGAGGAAGCCACTGAAATGGGTGAAAGTCAGTTCCAGTGTGTGCTTAGTATTTGTTTAAGTGCCAGGTTTTTGCATCAGTGAAGGTTCCCAGGTATCTCTTGGAAATACCATGGTCAGTACACTAGAATCAGCCTTGGCAGGTCTTCAAAATTCTCCAGCTCTGCCTTTAGAGGATATGCTCATTTATGTGGACTAAAAACTGCAAATAAGCAGGTGCCATCTAGCCCCCAAAAGGCCACTCCTATGAACCAGCTTTTCCAGACACTTGCCCTGTAACCAGGACCCCAGCTACATGGCTCATGCATAGGCAATAAGTACCCCCATTGGCCTGCTGAAGGTTGCTGGGAGGCCCTCCAAGCCTGTGGATCTTAGTTTGGTCCTAAACCAGCTTCCAGGCCAGAGGAGGCCCATCACCCAAAAATCTTCTTGAGTTGGCACCTTTCAAATGGTCAAACTTAGTCCTCTTTAGGAATGGCCACGTGAGGAGTCCAGGGCTTACCAATAATCAAGGCTCCTAGGTGCCTCTCAGTTAAGGTTACAACTGCACCCTGGCAAAGCAGTCCAGACTCCTCCACCTGTAACTTCAGAGAGCATATGCACTTTTATGTAGGATAGGGCTTGGAAAAGGCAGGTTCCTTGTACCCTCAACAGCCCACTCCCAAGACTCATCTTTTCAGGACACTTGCCCTGTTCCAGGTCAGTTTCGCTAATGCTGACAAGGCGGTGCAATTGCCTCCAAATTGGCCTACAGGGAGAATATGTGCATTTGTATAAACTAAGGCCTCAAATGAAGCAGGTATCAGGTACCCCCCCAAAAAAAGCCTACTTCTGTGACCCAGCCTCTTACTACAACTGCCTTGTTCCAGGTCCCCAGCTTCCCAGACCTGAGCTTCACATGCGTGGGTAGTCTGTATTCTATCAGCTGGCCTTTGGCTGCCTGGGTCCTCCAATCCTATGGACCATATACCGGGCTTCAAGGTTTGTAGAGCCTCCAGGGAAGAGTGAGCCCACCTCCCCAAACATCTTTTTGCGACTGCATTTGAAACTGGGTGCCTCTTATGCTATAGGATAAAAATTGCAATGAGGCTGGTGCCAGGTACCTCACACAGTTGCTCCTGGATGTCAGCCTCTTTCCTACAACTGCTCTGTTGCAGGTCCCCCAGATACCATGACCTGAAGGACCTGAGCATGGGCAGCCCACGCACTGAAGCCAGCCTTGGGCATTTGTGGTCCACAAGGCCTGTGGAACTGTGGCCTATCCCCATACACTAACATAACCTCCTGTGTGGATAGATTCCACTCCACAAAATTTTTCCTGAAGCTTCAGCTTCAAACTGGTGTAAAGTCAGCCCCCATTTGGACTGGCTTTCTGATGGGGTCCTGGGTTTACTGATTATCAAGGCCTCGAGGTGCCTTTCAGGGAAGGATAACCTTATCAGCATGCCTGGCCCCATCCTGGCAAGACAATACAGATTCCTCCACCTCTACCATCACAATAAATATGTCCCTAGGTTAAGGTTTGGGATTAGGCAGATTCCATGGTCCCAAAGAGCCTGCTCATGAAAGCTGGATTCCCCAAGAAGTTGACAGTTCCAGGTCCGTGGCTTCCACGACCTGCATGGACCTGTGCATGCGCAGAGCACACTCTGTCAGATGGGCTTGTCTGACAGGGACCCTCCAGACTTGTGGGGCTCAGGTCGGCCCCCAATCTCCTGCAGAGCCTCCAAGATGGAAAGAAATCATTCCCAGGAAATCTGTCTGAGCCTGCATTTGAAACAGAACTGATAGTATGGAGGTTCCTCAAGAAGTTAAAAAACAGGGGCGCCTGGGTGGCTCAGTGGGTTGGGCCACTGCCTTCGGCTCAGTTCATGATCCCGGGGTCCTGGGATCGAGCCCCGCGTCGGGCTCTCTGCTCGGCAGGGAGCTTGCTTCCCTTCCTCTCCCTCTGCCTGCCTTTCTGCCTACTTATGATCTCTGTCCAATAAATAAATAAAATCTAAAAAAAAAAAATTAAAAAAAAGAAGTTAAAAAATAGAGCTACCCTACGACTCAGCAACTGCACTACTATTTACCCCAAAGACACAAATGTAGTGATCTGAAGGGGCACCTGCACCCCAGTGCTTATAGCAGCAATGTCCACAATAGTCAAACTATGGAAAGAGCCCAGATGACCATCGACAGAGGAATGGATAAAGAAGATGTGGTATATGTATACAATGGAATATTCCTCGGCCATCAGAGAAAATGAAATCTTACCACTTACATTGACATGCATGGAACTGGACGGTATTAGGCTAAGTGAAATAAGTCAACCAGAGAGAGACTATTATATGGTTTCACTCATATGTGGAATATAAGTAGTGCAGGGGGACCATAGGGGAAGGAGGGAAAACGGAATGGGAATAAATCAGAGAGGGAGACCAACCATGAGAGACTCTTAATTCTAGGAAACAAATTGAGGGCTGCTGGAGAGGGGTGAGGGGGATGGGGTAACTGGGTGATGGGCATTAAGGAGGGCACTTGATGTGATGAGCACTGGGTGTTATACGCAACTGATGAATTACTTGAACTCTACATCTGAAACTAATGACGTACTCTAAGTTGGTTAATTGAATTTAAATTTTTAAAAATGAGATAGGATTGTTGGTCCCTTTTTGGATGAGCTGCCTGAAAAGGGGCTCAGACTTATTCCAAAGAAGTCCCCCTAATTGCCTTCTAGTGGAGCCTCTGGCCCCACTTCGACTGCCTGGCCCCACCATGGCAAGACAGTCCAGATTCCTCCAGCTCTGCCTTCATGGCAGAAATGCTCATTCATTTAGGCATTAGGTAGATGCCAGTCATTCCGGAGAGCTTGTTACTGGGATCTTGCCTCTCCTTTTAACTGCCTTGTTCCAGATCCCACCCTTACATGCTACCTGGGACCCGGATTCCTAGAAAAGCCTCAACCCCAGGAGGCAGCTGTCTGAATGGGGACCAATGGTCCCCTATTTAAAACAAAGCCTCAGATTTTTCTGGGGGTAAGCTCTCCCTGCTATAGAGATTGTGCAAGAGTCAGAGATTGGACTGAGTTAGACTTCCTAACTTAAGAGGCCAATGTGTGCACACATGCACATTGTCAGTGATCATTGAGCAGCCTGTCCTGGTTCTACAGGGTATCTATAGAGAGAGGGTGGGTCACAGTAGCAGACTATATGAAGTACCTGGCATATGCTTAATTCCAAGGCTTATTATGGCCAATAAGAAAATAGCCATTTTAAAATGTAGCTTCAGAAAGATATTCAGTATGTGGGCACCCAGCACCCTGAGTCCATTCAGGTGGTTGGGGTCAAGCTGATACTCCACAGATGTGCAGTATACCCTGCAGCCCAAGACCAACTAATGGGGTGCTAGTTGCACATAGTAACTACGGATATGGAAAAGGACAAGTGACTGAAGAGGAACAGTCAGATTAGAAAGTTATAAAAGAAACACCTCAGAGCCTTCAATACTGGGAGACCCTGGCATCACAGTACTATGGCACATGCATGGGCAGAATGGGTCAGGGGAACCAGGGACTTAGAAGAGGGCAGCTGTAGGGAGATACCAGGCCACAGTAGCAAGCAACTGGATGTAGCTAGTATATGCCTCATTCCCAGGCTGAACCTACACAAATGTGCGTATTTTCTGTAAAGGCAGAGCTAGAGAAATCTGGATTGCCTGGGCAGTGTGGCACAGCCAGAGATAACCTCCGAAAAGAGACACCTAGGCAGCCTTGATTGATGGAGAAGCCCTGGACACCACAGAGACAGCCAGTCCAAATGGGACTGACAGTCCTTAGTGTAAAATAGCCCACAGAAAGATATTCAGAGTGTGGGTCTCTCCACCCTAGAGGCCGAGCAGGTGGTTGGAGATTGGCTCTAGCTCCAGAGCCCCAGAGTGTCCCTCGCAGCCCAATGCCAACTTATAGAGTGCACACTTCATATACACAAGCTGCAGAGGTCAGGATAACCAGGGACCTGGAATAGGAGAGAGCCCGGGTAATGGGAGGAAACTACTGGGGATACGGGACATCTAAATTTTTCCAAGACTTACTCTGCACAGTTGGGTCTATTCCACTTTAGGGCAGAGCTGGAGGGCTTCGACTGCCCTGCCATGTCGGGGCCTGACCACTGGCCTGGTTAGCCAGCCAAAGGAAGTGCCCAGGAGCCTTGAGTTCTGGAGGAGCTGGCCACCCTATTGGGCAATCTGTCTAAATGGTGAATGACAGTCACAAACTTAAAGTTGCCATGTCAGAAGTTTCCCTCTAACCTGAGAGCTATGCAGGTGCTTGGAAATTAGCCGGGTCTGGAGTGCTCTGGCTATCCAAAGCTGACTGGTGGGTAAGAATGAGCATGCAGGCCCAGTAGGCCAAGGGATCTAAATTAGGACAACTGTGGGGAGAGGCAAGGTCATAGGAGCAGGCACTAGGTGATACATGTTATCATCCTAATTTGAGTCTGAACCTACACAAAAGCATATATTCTCCCCGAAGAAATAGGTAGAGAAATGTGGACTGACAAGGTGCAGACGAAACATCTGCAGGTCAGATGGGAAAGGGCAACTGCACAGAGAGATCACGTCACAGGAGTAGGGTATTTGGAGGTACCTGGCATCTGCCTCATTCAAAGCCTTAGACTAAACAAATGCACAAATTCCCACTGAATGCCAACCTGGAGGCAACTGCACTGCCTTGCCAGTGCCAGGAGGGGGCGGCAGCCAAGGTATCCTCCTTGCAAGAGAAGCCAGGGGCCCCACTAGGCAGGCAGTCCAAATGCGGACGGACTGTCACCACATTCAGTCTACCCCTGATAGATTCTCAGGGTTGGGATCCCTCCACCCAGGAGGCTATTGGACCACCTGAAGTCCCACAGGCCTGGAGGGCCCTACTTTCCACAAAATAGGCTAGAGGGTACCTGTTGGGCATGCCTGAGGTGCACGAGCGCAGGAAGCCAGGGACCAGAACAGGGCAGGTATGCCCAGAGGCCAGGCTGACCCTTGACCCCCCAAAGCCTCTGCTTAATTCTAAACCCTATACTATGCAAATGTACATATTTGCCCCCAAAGTGAAGCTAGAGATATCCAGACTGACTTGCCTGGACAGGGCCTATGTGGCCGCTAGGGCATCCTGCACTAAGAGACATCTGGGAGTTTTGATTCCTGGTAAACCCAAACCCCATCAGGCAGACAGCCTTTTCCAGTGGGGACAGTGGCCTCAGAAAGATTTTTGTGGGGAGAGATCCTTCTGCGCTGGAGGGTGCTCAGATGGTTTCAGACTAACTCAAGTTCCCACCAGCTTAAAGGGCTCTGGCTGGCCCCGGCTGCCCTTGGCCTACTGAAGAGATACAAACTGTGTATTCTCGAGCTGCACAGTTCAGGGGAGCCGGTGACCTAGGGACAGGGCAGGGGTCTCGAATGGATTGTTGGGGTAGAAGGTATCTGCTTTATCCTAATTGTTAGCCCCTACAAATCAGCATATTCTCCCAGAAGGCAGAGCTGGAGAAATCTGGTCAGCCTTGAGCCGGTGGGGCAGCATAGGATGGTCTAGGTCACAGAACTCTGGGAGCCCTGGCTGTTTGAGAAGCCTCTGGGCCCAGTCAGGCATCCAGTCCAAAGGGGGAGTGTCTGCCACCAGTTCAAGATGCATGAATACATTTACATTTACTATTTTTTATTGCAAGGGAGATTTTTGACTTTCCCTAAAAACTACCTCAGAGACTCTGAGGGTGTGGGTAGTCCTTCCACCATGGGCGCTCGTTGAACAGCTGGTGCCAGGTTCTAACACTTCCATATATGAGCAAACATGTATGGCTTTTGCCCATCCCATGGGGTTCCCCTTCTGTGGCTGTTCTTTTGATATTTATGGCAGAAAATGCCATCACACCAATGTGTCTTGTTTTCATTTGTGCCTATTTATCTTCTTGCTGATAGCATTCCCTGTTTCTTCAATACATGGATTCCTCTCCCCTCTGTGTGGCCTCACAGTTCCACCTTGGCGAAGTCCCTGGGCTCTCCGGGCTTCATGTCCCAGCTCTGCAAGGGAAAGTGGGCAGAGATGACTCAGAAGCCCTTTCTAGGTCAGACACCCTGGGTGGTACAATTTTTGTCATTTAGAAGTTCAGAGACAGAGCTACAGTCCAACAGCTCCCTGTTCTCTGAGGCAGCAGTTCATCAGCATATTTTACAGAGAGGGTATGGGGTCTAGGACCTCCTTTTTCATCTGTGCTCTAAATGTTTTTTCCTGCACGGTGGCAGAGCAACATCACCAGCACTTAGCACGACTGGAGTAGTTTTGTATGGGGGGACCTGGGCTTGGGGCTGACACCTCACCTCACAGAGCTACAATGACACCAGCTGAGGTGGTTTCCAGCGTTATTCCCATTTCTCAGACAGCAAAATAGAGAGTAGAGTCTGTGTTTTTAACTTTCATACTATACCACCTCCTATTTTATTTTATTTTTTTTTTAAAGATTTTATTTATTTATTTGAGAGAGAGAGACAGTGAGAGAGAGCATGAGCGAGGAGAAGGTCAGAGAGCGAAGCAGACTCCCCATGGAGCTGGGAGCCTGATGTGGGACTCGATCCCGGGACTCCAGGATCACGCCCTGAGCCGAAGGCAGTCGTCCAACCAACTGAGCCACCCAGGCGTCCCACCACCTCCTATTTTAAAATAATAATAATAATAATAGGGGCGCCTGGGTGGCTCAGTTGGTTAGGCGACTGCCTTCGGCTCAGGTCATGATCCTGGAGTCCCCGGATTGAGTCCCACATCGGGTTCTCTGCTCAGCGGGGAGTCTGCTTCTCCCTCTGACCCTCCCCCTTCTCATGCTCTCTCTCTCTCTCTCTCATTCTCTCTCTCGCAAATAAATAAATAAAATCTTAAAAATAAAATAATAATAATAATAATATTAAAACAACTGGTTATATTTACAACCCAGGAAGCTAACCAAAAAGCCTTGAGGGCCAGGATGCCAAATGGGATGTCTCTTGCCTTGGGCACCACCCTTTATCATAAGTCCCAGAACCTCCCACCTTCACTGACATTTCTTGTAAAAGGAGGCCAGTTCTTGAGATGTCAAGTTGTTTCACTCCAAAGCCTATGTAAACTGCAATGTTATGTGAAGTCACAGGTGGGCCTGCAGTAGGGTATGGTGTTCATTCATAAATGTAATTACACTCCTGTAATTAGGGGTGCCTGGGTAGCTTGGTCGGCTAAGCATCTGCCTTTGGCTCAGGTCATGATCACAGTATGATTGAGCCCTGGGATTGGGATTGAGCCCTGCACTGGGCTCCGTGTTCAGCATAGAGCCTGCTTCTCCCTCTCCCTCTGCATCTCCCCCTGCCCATGCTCACTATGTGCTCTCTGTCTCAAATTAATAAATAAAATATTTTTAAAAAACTATACTTAATCACTTAGGTTCTAAGTGAGCTGTCTTTCTTCTCCCTTTCCCCCTTTTTTTTTTTTTTTTTTTGTTCTCCCTGAGAAACTTCAGGAGGGTGGAGAGGATGTTCAGCCTCTACATCTGCTGACTTCCCCAAAGCTGTTCCATCCACCTGGAATAACAGGCTCCTCCAGCAGTTCTGTTACAAACACAGTGCCCCCATTCCAAAGTCAGAGCATAAGGCAAACACCAAAGATGAGTGAAATTACCTTTGAAACCTTCCTAGAAGGGGTGGGGAGCCAGAAGCCATCCCCTACTGGTGATTTCAGCTTTCCTGCCAGGCCTGGAACAGCCTTGGTTTCTCCAGTAGTTCCACAACCAAGGCCATCTTCATACCCTGAGGTCCTGAGAGTTGCTTAGGGGACAGTAAGACAAGTGGAATCTTACCCACACCAGTTATATCCTTCTTTCCTCTTTCCCTCTTCATTTTCAGAGCACATGTAAATGCATGTGGAATATGCTGTGACTTCTCTGTAAAGTTACAGACAGCATTTATTGAATGCTTCCACGTGCTGAGCTTGATGCTAAGAGGCTGTACCAAAAGGTGCATTCAGCTGACAGTAGCAGATGCCAAAAGTCCCAATTGCTTTGAATAAAACCTTTTAAAATTATCTCTCAGAACAAGAAAGTTGGATAGGTCATCTCAGGCTGTTCTGTAGCTCACCATTGCCTCCCTGAAATCTCCTTCCACTCAGCCATCATCAATATGTGAGCTTCACATCCTCAAGGTGGATGCCTGATGGCCTTGGATGCTGCAGCTCCAAGCAGCATAACTTCACAGGTGGGAAGCAGGGCAAGCAAAGATTTCATCCTCTGTATTTTTTTAAAGAAGCCCCCTGCAGACTCTGCCTTATACTTCATTGGCCATAAGTAGGTCACATAGCCATCCTCAGCTGCCAGGGCACTGGGAAAACCAGTATCTGGCAAGAAGGACAACGCAGTGATTGTCATAAAGCATTCATGATCCATGCACTAAACTGGGTCACTTTGTTGCCTGGACCAAAGTCAGGGCTCTGCTGGCAAAAAGGAGACACCTTTGTGGGGTAGCTAATACTGCCATGTGTTTTCTCAGTAAAACTCACAGTAGTCCATTGTGGTGGGGTCTTTTTTATTTTATTTTATTTTATTTTATTTTATTTTATTTTATTTGACAGAGAGAGTGCACAAGAAGGGGGAGAGGGAGGGAGAGGGAGAAGCAGACTCCCTACCCAGCAGGAAGCCCGACGTGGGGCTCAGTCCCAGGACCCTGGGATCATGACTCGAGCCAAAGGCAGACACTTAACTGTCTGAGCCACACAGGTACCCCAGGACCTTTTTAATTTATTTTTTTTAAAGATTTTATTTATTTATTTGACAGAGATCACAAGTAGGCAGAGAGGCAGGCGGGGGGCTGCCTGCTGAGCAGAGAGCCCAATGCCAGGCTTGATCCCAGGACCCTGGGATCACGACCTGAGCTGAAGGCAGAGGCTTTAACCCACTGAGCCACCCAGACGCGCCCCCCACCCCACAGGACCTTTTTATTTTTTATTTTTTAAACCTGGAGTATACACTTTTTTTTAATTTTTTTGACAGAGAGATCACAAGTAGGCAGAGAGAGAGGAGGAAGCAGGCTCCCTTCTGAGCTGAGAGCCTGATGCGGGGCTCCATCGCAGGACCCCGAGATCACCACCTGAGCCAAAGGCAGCGGCTTAACCAACTGAGATACCCAGGTGCCCCACCACAGGACATTTAGTAACTTGTCCAAGATCCCACGACTGCGAACTAGTAGGGGTTTAATTCCAGGTCTGTCTCCTGAAAGTGTACTCTTTTTTTTTTTTTTTTTTTTTAAAGATTTTATTTATTTATTTGAGAGAGAGACAGTGAGACAGAGAATGGGCGAGGAGAAGGTCAGAGAGCGAAGCAGACTCCCCATGGAGCTGGGAGCCTGATGTGGGACTCGATCCCGGGACTCCAAGATCACGCCCTGAGCCGAAGGCAGTCGTCACCCAGGCGTCCCCTGAAAGTGTACTCTTAATCACTCCAAACCACAACCCTCTTGAGGGAAGGGACCGTGTCTTCATCTTTGTATTTCCGCAGTGTCTTGGATCTGACAGAAACTTAATTGAATTAAGTACAAAATCATTTTGTTTTGATACTTGCTGCTTTGTAATGTGTTTTAAAATCAAGAATGTAAACTTACCAATGCTACCTTTAAAAAAATACATACCTATCTCTTCTTCAGTATTGTTTTCTACTTACCCATGCTGGGTTTCTGAAGTCCTGGGAAGAATTCCAATGTAAATATCACCAATGATGGAAATTTGGGGGAAAGAGAGGAGGGTGAAAGACTAATTGAAACCCCAAAGAGGGTCAGTTCCTCATTAACTATGGAGCCATGGAAACTTCTTTGTTTCCGCCTGTTGGCTTCTTGCCTCCAGGATCTGGGTGGGTATTGCTTTTGGCGAGCTTCCTGGTCGGGTCACAGACAATTGGATTAGAAGGGTGTGTCTTAGGGAACAGGGTTGAACCACTCTGGTTCTGGGTCCTTGGGAGTGAATGCAAGAAAAAGTTGGGCCCTGAGCATCTGCAGCCGGGTAGGACTAACCTGGCCACTCCACATACATGGGCTCACTTAGCAGTCATAATGACCTGCGGGATTAGTACTACTATCTCTCCCACTTTACAGCTGAGAAAGCTAGGGCTCAGAGAGATGAAGTCTTTTGTCCAAGGTCACACAGTAGATCTTAGGTTAAAAACTAAATCCTATGAACTTCTTGGGTGGAATACTTTCCTTAGTCCAGAGTGACTACTATCTCAGGCACCCTGAAGAGAGTGCTAAGGATCTATTGGGAGCCAAGGAGGTCCCTGGCCCATCCTCAGAGCTTTCATCAGGCCATAGAACTCAGTCATACTCACCAGCAGGAGCTTTGAGTAAAAGCCAGGTTAGGACCCCAGCCTTACACTGCCTAGGGACTCTAGGCAAATGATAGTACAGGGGTTATAAGGGGCCTAATATATATATGGGGCCTAATGGCCTGGGTTCTAACACTTGTTCTCCCAGATACCAACTGTGTGGCCCTTACCTCATTGTGCAGCTTTATAAAGAGGAATCTAAAGAATCTGCTCTAAGGGCTGCTTATAAATATTAAAGAGGGTCCTCAGCCCAGTACCCGGCAATAAGCCAGTTCTCGTTAGGTAGTTATTTTATACCTCCAGTACAGAGAGTGCTGTGAAGTACCCAGTAGAAAGGCCCCTTCCTAGTCCCATCCTTCCCTCTGCCTCAGCAGCTGGCTTTGTGAATGAAAGACCTAGGAAGGCCTGGACTAATCTGGATACACAAATGACTTCTAGGAATTAAAGGCAAACGGAACTCAGCTTGCAAATTTAGACATTTTCATGGAGTATGGTTGTTGGAGGGTTGTTGGAGGCCAAGAGATGGAACCCACCTGAAGCCCCCCCCCCCATGCTCCCACTTTCACCATACAGAGAGCTAGCCCTAGGTCAGTGAGTGTACCTACCATATCCAACAACTCTGGGAGTAACCACACTCACCTGTCGCACAGATTCCCTTGGTCTGCTGGGCTTGAGCTGGGTCTACCATAAGTCATGGCCTCAGGGAGGGAGCCCTGAGAAGCAGAGGACATGCCAAGGTCACCCATAGGGCTGGCAACAGGGCAGCAAGCCTTGCCTGTGTGTCTCTCCAGAGGCTGGCCACAGCCCAGGTGTCAGGTGTCTTGGGCACAGTGCCTGAGAGTGCCACACTGGGGATCTGGGTGCCTTTGCCAATTTCCCTAACCTCTCTGGGCTGTGAGCCCCACCTGGGGACCTGGAAGGGACCCAGAGTACTTGGGCTGACTTGGCAAGATTCAATGCCTAGGCTCTGGGCCACAATGACAGGATATCCCCAGAGAGTTGGGCCGGTTGCCACACAGGGAACACTGGGTGGAGACCTGGCACTGCTGATGAAAGGCCCAAAACACACAGAGGAGGGATAGTGGGGACAGCTGGGCCCTGAGGGGATAAGAACAGGCCAGGATTGCCACTGAAACTACAGCTATAGGCAGTGTGGGGCCCACAACTAGAGACCTGAGTTTCTCCTCTCTCTGCCTGCAGTCTGGAAACCAACGGCAGAAGCCAGTCTCCTGCCACTTTGTCCTGATTTTGGTCCTGGGTAGACAGTGTAAGCAAGTTCCCACTAGGTTTCCTTTGAGTTCCAGATATCATCTGGCCCGCTCTCACTGAACCAAAGACCCTGGGTCTAGAGGGAAAGGGGCTTCCTCAGACTCTTATGACTAAGGTGATGCCCAGGAGGGCCCAGACTTGCCTGAGCACTTGCCAACTCCCCATAGCCCAACCCCAGGCCTGGGGATGCCACCTGGGGAAGGTTACACCAGCAGCTCCTGCTCTCTGCACACAGGTGCAAGATGATCTACAGACTGAGGGACTGATCAAGACAAGCCTTGCCCTCAGGTGCCCCTGGGCTAAAGCCCTTTCTCCATACCAGGGAGCAAGTCTCAGATCCCAAATTCCTTTTGCTGTTCTTTTGTTGTGTCTCGGGCTGTCAAGCCTGATTGAATCTAATGATTTACAAGGCAAATAAGGGTTTTGTGTTTTATCTTCTAACAACCCACTACCAGCTGAGTCTCTGCAGGCAGACTGCTCGGGTGTGGCCTAGAACAGCTCAGCCCCCTCCTTGCCAGGCAGGTCCTCTTGGGTCATTGACCAAGGTGCTGATAGGTATAACCAAAGACTAGCTGACAGACTCTGCATTTGTGCCAGACACTGGAGCAGAGAGGGAAGCGTAGAGCTAGGTGGGAACCCAACTCACTACGTGACCCTGCTGGGCCTTAAGCCCCTGTCCATATACTGAGAATGCTAATTCTGACATATCATATGGTGAGAATGTCACAGTTCATAGATAACAACATACTCATTCACTCTTTCACTTCCAGTATTTGTACCTCGTTTCTCTTATCTCTGCATTTAACCAATATCTTTGGTACGCAGTACTAGAATCTTGTTCATTTAACCAATATCTTTGGTACACGGTACCTACTGAGGTACCAAACCAGGTGCTAGGCACTGAGATGCAAGGATGACTGCTACAGACTCAGCTTAGGCCTCAAGAGATGGGCAATATAGAGGTCAACTTTCTAATGGCCTTTATGGCCTGGGCCACCGTGTAGAGACCTTGGAATGATTCAGATGCAGCTCCTGTTCTGGAGGGATACAGCTGGAGGCTGCAGATGAGAATTCAGGCAAATATGGTGGAGTACACAAATGGGCCCCTCAGGAGTTACAAGGTCACCGGATCCCAAGGAGTCAAAGGGGAATTCTTGGAGAAGACAACTTTTTTTTTTTTTTAAAGATTTTATTTATTTATTTGACAGAGATCACAAGTAGGCAGAGAGGCAGGCAGAGAGAAAGAGGAGGAAGCAGGCTCCCCATGGAGCAAAAAACCTGATGCGGGGCTCAATCCCAAGATCCTGGGATCATGACCCGAGCCAAAGGCAGAGGCTTTAACCCACTGAGACACCCAGGCGCCCCAAGAAGACAAGTTTTTTTTTTTTTTTTTAATTTATTCATCTATTTTAGAGACAGAAAGAGTGAGCATGAGCAGGAGGCACAGAGGGTGAGGGAGAGAGAATCTCAAGCAGACTCTGCATTGAGCACATAGCCCAACTTAGGGCTAGATTTCACGACCCTGTGATTACCACCTGAGCCAAAACCAAGCGTTGGATCCACAACCCAGGTGCCCCCCCCCCAAGAAGGCATTTGAAGAGTGAGGAGGGTTTTAGACAGATAAAGATAAGCAAAGTAGTTTCCCAGAACAGGTAACAGCATGGGCAAAGGCAGGGAGGGAGGAATTCTTCTTGGGGCAAGGATGGAGAAGATAAGTCCAAGTGATGAAAGTTTAAGGTGTTGAGGGGGCAGGAGCACAAGGTAAAGTTGGCAAGCTGAGGGACTGATCTTAATGGGGGAAGACCATAGGAAGCCATGGAAGGCACTTGAACAGGAGAGTAGTAGCATGGCTGCTTTAGGAAGAGAAATCTGGTAGAAGTAGCAAGAGGAGGAAGGCCTGGAAGGAGCAGACCCTCTCACATGATATGCTCCCCACTTCCTGAGGTCTGGGGTGTCTCTGCCCACAACTGAGAGAGAGAGAGGACAACTTCCTCTCCTCAGCCTGGCCGGGGAGATAAAGTGGCAAGGACAGGAAGTTGCCTTAAGGAGCTGAGGAGTGGGCAGCCTGGTCGGGAGTCCCCAACGCCACCTCCACTCTGTGCCGGGTGTTCTTGTAGAGGTAACTGCAAGAGGAAGGAGGTGAGGCCCCTCAGGCCAAAATGCAATGATCTGGGTGTCCTGAGCCAGCTGAGGGTCCCTGGGTACCTGCTCTGTCCTTTCGCTGACAGGTCTGCACTTCCCCAGCCCTCAAAGATCTGGTATACTCCCATCCCAGGAAGAGGTTCTGGTGTTTTCCTGTCTCAACTCTGTCACTCAAACACCCTTCCTGACACCTCCTGGGAATCAAGGTGGGTCAGACCAGATGCCTGCCCTCAAGAGTATCAACGTACAGTGAGGGCGGTGGGACAATAGCATGCTGTGAGCCTGATAAGGTCAGGCAGGCTACCAGAGCCCTGTTGGCCTCAGGGATGAGAAGTGGCTTCCAGGTCCTAAGGACTAATAGGGATGAGCACTAAAAGATGGAGGGGTGTTCCAAGCACAGGGGACAATGTAAGCAAAGATTCAGAGGCAAGAAACTTCCTACTGTGTGCAGTGAACTAGATGTGGCCCCCTTGTAGCAACCACGGGAGACAGGAAGTAGTGAGGATGAATGGTGGACTGAGGAATCTGGACACCCTCTGAGGGGCAGGGATGAAGGGATCTGAGAGGGCTGAGGTCCCCATCTTACAGAACAAGGAGAGGCTGAGGGCACAGCTTACATAAGTGACTCCAGGCCAGCACAGGCCAAGGGCTCAGGAGGACTGGTAGGGGGTGTAATCCGGGGCTTACATGGGGACCCCAAACCCAAAAGATCAAATAAAAGAACTTGGGATATGTAACAGACAGGAATATTTCCGTCTGAACAGTTGGGAGCCAGTCTTTCCTGCCACTCCAGAGGGGGGGGCTTGTCCAAGTGGATGAGGGTAAGAGGTTCAAACAGTGGACTTGGAATCAGTGCTCAGTAGCCCGGTGTCGGAGAGCAGGAACACCTGCCTGCTGGACCTGGATGACCCTGGGGAAGAGGAAGTGAGGTTCCCAGGACAATAGGGCTGTTTGCATTTTCAGTCAAATCCATTTACAAACCAAAGTGGGGGAATGGGATGATAGCCCCAGACTAGCTGTCTCCTCTAAGGACTGTGCTATCTCAGGCCCTCCTCCCAGAGCCAGCACTGATGTGATCGACAGGGAGACTGAAGCCCAGAGACAGCAGGCACCTCCAAGACCTCATGAAAGATCCCCCGGGGCTCCAAGCACCCCGGAATGGACCCCTTCTCAGGAGGAGACCCCCGGACCCAAAAACCAAGCCGAGTCCACTGATCAGATGCAAACAGCACGAGGTTTATTGAGTTGACACAGGTACCTGCGGGCGGTCAAGTCTTAGGAAGACTCGCGCGCCAGCCCTTTGTTCAGGGCCTTTTTATGGGGTTTGGGGAAGCGAAAGCATACGTACAGAAGCAGAAACATAGTTACAAAGTTTTCATTGGCTGGTTTGAATGTAAGGCATACTCGGTGTTTGTAGATTGGCTTTGAAGGATCCCGGCCCGCGAAGAGAAAGGTGGGGAGGGGGAGTGAGGAGGGGGAGTTGGACCTTATTACTCAGCAGAGAAGCATCCTGCCTACGTGACTAGGCCCACGTACCTAGGCGACCCCCCTTGCCTACATGACTATGCACATAAAGTATCCTGTTGAAACAGGAGACCAGTATCACCCCCTAAAAGCCAAGTGGTTACAGAAAGGCAAGGGAGTGGTTAAACAATTAACTGGGGGAGGGGTCTAACAGGGGAAGGGCGAGTGATTACAGAAAAGCCAAGAAGCAGTTAGTTAATCAAAGGCTGGGGGGGGGGTGTCTATATGCGGAGTCTTTCATTCCCCCCTTTTTCTTTATCATGGATAGAATCTTATATCCATTCGCTCTGGTCCTGTACCAGGTCAGTTTGGGATCCGGTCTGTCGAATTAGCTGATATTGCTGTGTCACCAGTGGTTTTGCAGCCCCAATAGCGACAATAAAAGTGGGATGTCCCACTACAGTAGGTTCACTCTCTGGGTCTGTGAAACCCGGGGCATAAGTGTTCTTAACATACTTTGGTGACTTCAGTCCCCATAGCTTCCCCAAGGATTTAACCCGAGTTGCCCCCGGGGGGGAATGGTTGTGAAGGCGGTCAAAGTAATTTTCTACGTCCTAATTGGCTGGAGTTCCCATTGCTAGCTTGCAGATGTTAGGGTGTACTAGCTGCAGGGCTTGCAGATGGGCTTGAGGAACTGAGTTATGTGTCTTTGGAAATTGGGCTATTGATAAGGTAACTTCTTTGTTGTAAATCTCAAGGACATTTGCAAACAAAGGGAGACTCCTGCCTTACAAGACTGTGATCTCTGCAATATAAACATTTGTTCTTTTTTTTTTTCAGGGCAGTCAGGGGTGCCTGTGAAAGGTCACACATATTACCAAGGGGAGGGGTGGAGAGGGGGTGCAAGGCACCAGCCCTTGCTCCCTCTTCAGCCAGCCTCCTGAACAATTTTGACCCTTAAATCTTTAAGGTGGTTGAAGGTGGAAGGTCTTATCTTCTGTAACTTCTTCCTGCTGAATAGGGGCGTAGAGCTGTCCCTACCTACTCAGGTCAACATTGATCAGTGGAGGAATGTATAGGGGAGTTACGAAAGGCGGAGGCAGCTGAATCCAGTGCTGACAGTGAAAAAGTATCTTTGCGCATGGTAAGGATCATCTGTCATGATGAAGTCATTGCAGCGATGGAGTCTCGGCACCAAGTAGAGAAACAGCGAACAAAGCAACATATTAAGGCTAATAAGGCAATAAGAATGAGAGGCCTGAAAAGGAGAGTTGGCCATAGCCCTCCTCCAAGCCAGGAACTTAACCAATCACTAAAAGAGAGAGGGATCTTGTAGAGCCTTAATCTGGGCATTTATATTCTTTATTAATCCTGTGACACTTTTGTGATAGTCTGGGATGTACACACAACATTCTGTCTTGAGAATTACATATATGCCACATGACATCCTCTAGTCACAAAGATGGAACAAAAATGGATGCTAAGTGATTATACCATTTAAAAAATAGATCGCATCCATCTTTGTTTTAAGTTGGGGAGATTAGCTGGAGTTGTAATGGTTTTAGTAATGCGCCCATGAATCCAGGCAAATCCTAAGGTACAGCGACCTATCCACCCTGGAGGAAGCCAGGGCCACAGGTTTGTTTCACATATCCAGTGGGTTCTGTTTGGAGCTGGCCATCTAATGCCAGGTCACCTTGTCCAGTTAATAGCCTGGAGTACTGTTACTTGGGAACATATTTCTAGTGATAGCCATCCTAGATATCGTGCGTTCTTTGCCCAAGTATCACTCGTATGATTTCTTTGTTCCCAGCATAAAACTGCCTTCTGACTGAGCCGTCCAATCGTGGGTGTAAGCCACAGATATGCATCACAGATCTGATATATGCCATCTTCAGTATAGCGATAAGGAGGGTTTGTAACTTAGGCCTATATTTGATTGGGGAGTTATGGCTTGATAGCAATCTCCTTTCCTTCCAAATAGCTCCATGGGCATGTAGTACCAGGAAAGCATATTTGGAGTCAGTATAAATATTAATTCTTAGGCTTTGGCAATTGGAAAGTGCTAGTGAGCACTACGGTATACCTAGCTTTTCTTATTTTTTTTTTTCTATGAAAACTATTGTCATCAGTAAACTGTCATTCATCTGGCATATCTGTAAGTATAGCCCAATATTTAATTAGTCGGCCTTCATCATTCTTTGGTGGCCTTTGAATTCTAGGAAAAATCTGGACCTGATGTGAACTCATTAGTTAGGGGCTGTTTTAGGTTTCGCTAAAGCATCTGTTTGCAATTGCACCTCAACAGAGGTGGCCTCTAGGATAAATATGACTAAGGGATGAAACCAATAAGAAGACCTTTGAGTGGTCCAGCCTTAACAATATCCTGATTACAGAGGATCACTGGCAAGTGAGAAAACTTGTCAAGAGATAAGGGGAGTTCCCCATGCATCATCCGATCTAATCATAAAGAAAGTGGGGTCATCCATTATCTCTATAAGTCCATAGTTAATCCTATGGAGTGCAATAGGCTGGCCTTTAGGCAATTTCATTATCCCAGCCACAAACAAGGTGTTAGTTAAGTTATACAATTATAGGGGAATCAATCCCATTTTCCAGTCGTTTAATCATGTGCCGTGGGGTCTTGTTAATATACCCACAAGATAATAAGATTGATTAAAGAAGCTATTGTGTAACTTCTCTGAAGTTTACCTCAAATTGTTTAGCTTAGGTAAACAAACATTTAAAGACAATCGAATCTAGAATTTAATATCCATAAAGGTGTGTTATTAAAATATAATTTTTCTCTCTAAGATAACCCTCATTTACAGAGATAGCCAAATCAGGACTAAGTCACTTGTGAAACAAGTTTAGTTTTAACAAACTTGGCCCATTATTTACATAAGCTCAGCAAGAACAGTTGAGTGTGATCATATAGATCTTTTAGAATCTGCTTTGCTGGAACTTCTTATAAGGAATCTCTAGGTTGAACTTCTAGTAGCCTCTCCAGGCCAGAAGCCAAGCCACATACTTGCCATCAGGCATGCCTGCAATACCTGTCGATTTGGGCATATGCCTCTTCATGAGATTCTGCACCTACCAAGGAGTGACATTCTTTACTCACCTGGTGAGGCTGCTGGGAACTCTGTAAACAAGGTATCAGGCCAATAGTCCCAAGGGGCTTTATGGCTCCAGGTTTCATAAAGTCAACCTTAGTTCCTTAAAGCTGTCTGGTCATATCTGAGTCTATGCATGTCTTTTTCAACTATGACATTCCAGTCAAAGCCTTGGTAAAATAACCAGTTTCCAATGCTGTCCTGTTACAAAGAGAACAGATTCTTATTGAACTTATGCAAATGACTGATTGCCATGGAAGAAAGAATACTTATTGAGACCTTTTGGTTTCAGAGGGTTTAGATAGAGAGAAAAGTTGAATGCCTTGAGCACTTTTACATCTCTGTGAGTTACAGATAACTTAAGAAAAAGTATCCCTAGTCTGGAAGAGCAAACATTAGAGAGAACCAGCAATGTCTAAAATAAGAGACACAACATTATAATCTTTTAGTTCATTTAGTTCCATGTTACTAATTCTGGTGAATGCACCTTTAGTTAGTTCTGGAAATTCTTACCCATTTCAGTTTTAGGATTTTCAAGTATATCAAATATCTATTTGTCCTGAAAGTCCTTTATATGAATCTCCTTTAAGATAAAACTCATTTTACAAGAGAATTAAAACAATTACAAATGACAAAAACTCGGAATGTATACGGTTAGAGCTGAAGAGACGGGAGTTTACAATTTAGCTGACAAGGAAATCAGGTTACTTCTGTGACACATAACATTTCTGTAATTATAATATCAAGCGATGATCTTTTAAAACATTTAAAACTTTAGGAAATGTATAGAATCTCTAGAATAATTATAGCATTTTCCCAAATGTAACCCAAGGTTTATCATTGGTTTAAATCTTGTCAACAATTGCTAAAATCTTAGAAAGTTTTAAAGCACATGCCTAAATATAATTAGGGATGTTAAACACGTGATAAAACAAAACATAGAGACTGGGTTTTCTGGGCTGGCAAAGAGAAAACCATTTACATTCTCTTATCTGATCAATTAATCTAAGAAAACTTTGTCCTTTTAAACAAAGAAAATCAGCTTTTTTTTTTTATACCAGTGTCTTTTCCCTTTTTAATTTTATTTTTAAGTGTGCAGTCTTAAGATAGGAGTTTTCTGGGTTTTTCTCCCATCATGAATGATGTCGCAGACAAGGGAGGGGGATCTTTCCCCTGCTGTCCTGCTCGCATTCCCCACAGGAACTTAGGAGCGTTTTAGCTAAGGCCTGTCCGAATAAACCCTAGACCAGGCTACTCCGTGGAGTAGATGACCGTTCTGTCATATGACGCCCTGCGAGACTCAGGGTGCAGCCCACTCAGACTCCGTAGCTGAAGCAGTGAAGCCGTACAGACAGATTTACACAGTCAGGCACTCTTCAGATTCAAACAGGTTGGATACCCTCCCTTTTGGGTATCTCTGGCTAATGGGAGGTGATCAATCTCCCTTTTTACTCTTTACAGATTAGAGTGAATTTCTATGGTTACAGGCAATGGAGGATGGCAACCGGGTGTTTTCGCAGTCTCTCAAGGTTGGGCTTCTTCCTTAATCTCTCAAGGCCAAATGGCCCTTATACTTTACTTGGAAGTATAATCTATGTGGAGGCAGGTCAGGAGAGTATTAAATCACCTTGGAGGTTGTTTTTCTTCCTTTTTAGTCTGTCCTGACCATATCTAAAATTCCTTTTCTGAAGATTTCCCTTCACAAACCTTTTACATCTTTTCTTTGCATTCAGGTTTTGTCCCAAGCCATTTTCTTTCAAACAACCATTTTATTGAGGACAAAATTACCTTCCCTAACCTTCAACAAAATGTATTCCCATTCCTTAAATCTTTTTTACATATCACCTACTTTTTTATAGAGTTTTCCTTATTTTTATCAGTTTTAGTTACACTAAGCAGAACTTTGTATTCTTAGAAACACCTTTAGTTATTAGCCATTTGTGAACTGTTACAACAGAATTTTTCAGGTGGCAAATTTATGAATCAGTTAAGTGGAAAACAAGTTTATCAGCAGATTTAAATACTTTTCTACATCCAGTAATTAACGACTTAGCCTTTTATCCTGTTTGGTTAAGATATAGATGTCCACAATTCAATTCCGTTTGTCATCCAAGCAAAACTTTAAAACTTTCAGGTTACCAAAGACTTTGAAAGCTACTTCAGCAATTACCCATTAGAACTTTGAGACAGACAATTAACCATCAGTTTAGTCATTTCTTTGCCCCAATAGAGGAGCAGATGCCATGCTTTTCCACCAGCAAGGGGGGAGGGGTTAAGCAGTCCAAGTCGGGCCAGAGAACACAGGGAAACTTCCCCGAAACAAAGAGAGTTTCGGCAGCTGCTCGGGAATATTCCTTATGGTCTCTGTCTCGAGTTAGACCAACCCGTTGGTTCCAGTTATAGCCATTAACATGGGAAGTGAGTGAGGGAGAAACCCCCACATCTATTAGGAGAAACTCAGAATCTCTCCAGTGACCTAAAGTGAGACTTAAGGGGGTGGTAAGTGTTTGCCCCATTTTAGAGTCAAAGAAAACACCAAGGACAATAAGTAAGACACACAAAACAGTTAACAAGAAGGACGCTGCGCGATTTCGGTACAAAACCGAAAGCAAAAACTCAAGCGGAGATCCTGGGGGTCCGGATTCCCCCTCTCCAACCAAGGCCACGTATCTCTCTGATACAGGCTGAGCTCCAAATGCCCCGCTGCACCAAGGCCCAAATGTCCCGAAGGACTCAAATGTCCCGCCCGGGAGGACTACAAACGCCTCTGGAACGTCTTCCAGGGCTGCGAGGGAGAAGTCCGAGCCCGTCAGCTCCTTCTGGCCCCCGCCAAATACAAATGGATCCGATCGAACCCCAAACCAAACGCATGCGCAAATACTCAAATGTCCCGTCCGGCGGGACTACAAACGCCTCTGGAACGTCTTCCAGGGCTGCGAGGGAGAAGTCCGAGCCCGTCAGCTCCTTCTGGCCCTCGCCAAATACAAATGGATCCGATCGAACCCCAAACCAAACGCATGCGCAAATTCACAAGTAACAGGTTCAGACGCAGCCACAGACGCAACGAACAGACACAACGAATAGAGTGCTGGCCAGCTTACCTCCTGACAGTGGGTCGGTGGTCCTTGGGTGGGGGGTCTCGTATCCCGGACGAGCCCCCAAATGAAAGATCCCCCGGGGCTCCAAGCACCCCGGAATGGACCCCTTCTCAGGAGGAGACCCCCGGACCCAAAAACCAAGCCGAGTCCACTGATCAGATGCAAACAGCACGAGGTTTATTGAGTTGACACAGGTACCTGCGGGCGGTCAAGTCTTAGGAAGACTCGCGCGCCAGCCCTTTGTTCAGGGCCTTTTTATGGGGTTTGGGGAAGCGAAAGCATACGTACAGAAGCAGAAACATAGTTACAAAGTTTTCATTGGCTGGTTTGAATGTAAGGCATACTCGGTGTTTGTAGATTGGCTTTGAAGGATCCCGGCCCGCGAAGAGAAAGGTGGGGAGGGGGAGTGAGGAGGGGGAGTTGGACCTTATTACTCAGCAGAGAAGCATCCTGCCTACGTGACTAGGCCCACGTACCTAGGCGACCCCCCTTGCCTACATGACTATGCACATAAAGTATCCTGTTGAAACAGGAGACCAGTATCACCCCCTAAAAGCCAAGTGGTTACAGAAAGGCAAGGGAGTGGTTAAACAATTAACTGGGGGAGGGGTCTAACAGGGGAAGGGCGAGTGATTACAGAAAAGCCAAGAAGCAGTTAGTTAATCAAAGGCTGGGGGGGGGGTGTCTATATGCGGAGTCTTTCACTCACAGCAAAACCTACTTCGCACAGTTTGTTTCCCTCCCCTGTTCCTTCAGATTTCAGCAGAAGGATCACTTCCTCTAGATCTCCCCTGAGCCCCTGTCTTCGAGAACCCCCTCCCTGACCATTTCTCAAGACTCCAGTGGCCACTCCGCAGTCTGTTTCTATGTGTGGTTATTTGGAATTAATGACTGAGGGAGTGAGCTCAGGGAGAACGGGGACTGTCTGCTCAGGGCCTGGCACTGTCTCTGATACATGCTGGTTCCTTGATAAATATTTTAGAAGGGAGGTAGGGAGGCAGGGAGGAAGGTAGGAAGGGAGGGCGGATCTCTTCCTTCATTCAGAGCCAGTCAAAACTGCGCAGGGAGATGTAAATACACAGGGCTAGGACAGCCAAGAAAATGAGTTCCCAAAGAAGAGAGAGATTTTAGGGAGAGGAGCTAGAAAAACCGTCTGGGCCAGGGGAACAACATGAACAAAGAGAAGGAGCTAGAAGGTGCAAGGCCGGTTTGGGGAATTTTGAGGAGACCAGTTTACCTGGTTATGCCAAATGGTAAAGGTCTGTGATTGCTGAGTTGAAGAGTTTGGACCTTAACCTTCAGGTAATACAGAGCTGAAAAATGTTCATGAGCAGAGGGATGAAATAATGAAATCACCAGCTCAGTCAGGCAATGTTTATATGCAGAGGTAAGTCTGGAGAGGAGGAGGCCAGGGAGGAGGCTCTAGAGAGAAAGCGGGGCTTGAACTCTGGCAGTGATAATAAGGCAGGAGGCAGGGAGAATGGCACAGGCAGGAGAACACCCTTCTCCAATGGTCAAAGCCCCATTCACCTTGTGCTCTGGGAGAGGCTGGTGGGGTGTTGAGGAGCCTGGGCTCTGGAGTTAGAGTAGCCTGAGTTTGAATCCCAGCTGAGTATTCCTGGGAAAGTCACCTGGGCTCTCAGACACTCTCTTTGTCTATGAAATGAGAACAGAGTTGGCAACATAATTTTAGTGCCCAGGGCAAAATGAAAATGTGGAACCCTCATCTAAAAAAGAGGAGGGAAAAACGTGCAATTGAAGGTACTAAAATGCAAAGCTTTTCCTTTCTTCTGCAGTCTCTGCAGTCATTATGGTTTTTTTTTTTAAAACTTGCTCTTTAGTCTTCTAAGTGAAGAAGAATGCAAAACTTAAATTATCAGCCCGAATCATAACATTCATCTTTATTTTGTGCAATGCCAGTTTTCAATGCAAAATTAAGAGCTTTTCACTCACACGTGCATGTACTACAATGACACCACTTGCGTTTCATAGTTTGTGTGTGCATATGTGGGCCCAGCACACCTCCAGGGAGCAACTCTGTAGTGCATGCATATATATTTAGTTTGGACCAGAACAGTGGGAATACTGCACAACACTTACTGCTTTTATTTCCCTTGTTGACATGAACACATCCTAGCCCTGGGGCTCACTCATGAATAAGGATGTAATGAAAGAAAAGGGAACTCTGGGTTACCCTTTCTTTCCCTTTTCTTCTAAGGGCATCCTTTCTAATAGAAGTGGTTGGTGAATGCTGGGAAGTAACATGAGTAAGGAAGTGTTTCTTAGGACACTACTGCCTTCTTTTTGCTTTTGAAGCACATTCTGCTTCAAAGGGAAAGTATGGCCTCTTCAGGTGGTCAGCACTCCTACTTACTCAGTCAGAGATATAACACCCTTGCATATTTAATATTTGATTTGAGTCTCACTGAACTCCCATGAGTCCACCCGAATTCTAAGCTCGTGGAGCATCACACACTAGATTGGAATGGGACAGCATAGTCGACTTATCTTCTCTGCTCACATGCATGCCCGCTGACTTCACTTACAAAGCACAAGTTCAGAGATAAAATTAAGAATTTCAAGACAATGATAGCAGAGCATTAACCAAGCATCAGGCCCTGCGGGACCATACAGTCTGTATGCCCACATAGCTGGCCTGCATGGGGGTAATAATTGTGTAGCACTTATGCTAGTGTTGCTGTGAGGATTCAAGTCAAAGCTGGGCCTATCTGACTCTAGTCATAGCCCTTGGCTGCAAAAGACAAAACCTGCCCAAACTTTGACAAATAAAGATCTGTGCAAAGTGCACACAATTGTAGCCTGTGGAATCTTAGCAAGCCAAGGGCAGAAGTACGGTAGAAGCTCTGAGGAAAGAGCTGGAACCAGATGCCAGTACTGAAGTTCTCAGTAGGGCAGCTGGGAGGTGGAGAGGAAAAGCCTGCCCTTTGGACAGCATGCCTGTGACCATGCCACTTTGGCCACTAGCTGTTTGTCTAAGTGCAGATAAAGCATAAACTCACTGAGAGTCTCTATGCTCAAGGAGGCATAGTGAAGATGAGATAGAGGAGGAGGACTACAGTTCTCTCCTGACAGGAAGTGATCAAATGTTAGGGGTACACAAGGTTTGCATAGAGGTCAGCAACCAGGGGCCAGGCTGGAGGCTGGGGCCCGTGTGTGCAACTGCAGTATCTGGGAAGGCTTTCTGGCTACATACACACTATCGAGTTTACTGTCTGAACAGCTGTCTGGGTGGGCTCAATCCTGGAATCTAGGACCTTGTGTGGCCAAGGTGGAACCCAGAGGGGCAAGACAGCAGAGGCCAGCTTGGCTGGGGGGTAAAATGGCCCATGGGATGAGACTGGCTGGGTCTTAAAAGGGGTGCCTGAGGTAGACTGCTCTCCTTGCTCCTCCTTTTGGTGGGGTCAGTGGTTTCTGCCTTCAACAGATTGCTTTCCTGACCTGCAGCCCTTTCTCTTGTCACCCCTAGAGCAGAGACTCAGAAAGCAAAGCGCTGGAATGGGGGTTCTTCAGTCACTCCCCCTTCGCCGCTCAGGATCACTGTCTCTGGGGGCCCTGGCCAGAGGCCTCCACCTCACCCCTTCAGGCCTTTAGGGAGCCCTGTGCCCACCTACGAAGTTACATTTCCTGCTGGGGTGAGGGTATGAGTCCAAGATAACAAGACTGGTTTTCTTTCACATATACCACTTCATTGTCCGAGGTTCGGTTGCACGAGGAATAACCGTGCAGTGCAAAAAATGTGTTAGAGATAAAGAAAGCACAAACTTCCAAAGAAGAATACATTAAGTAATCTCTGTAGATGCGCTTATTCACAGGCTTTTGGGTTCTCTCTAGATCCAGGGTCACCCTTTGCATAATTCCAATTTTCTGGGGTAGGAAGCCCTTCCGTGGACACCTCTATTTTGCCACCTCCCTGGACCCAGGAAGGGTCAGATGAAGGCAGCTCACAGACCCGTGCTCCGCAGACCGCCGCAGCTCTCCGCCCCTGGGGGCTCTCCCGACAGGGAATGACACCCCTGCAGACCACGCTGGGCGCACTCCTCGCAGGCTGCCTCAGTTCCCTCTTCAGCAGAACCGGCAAACCAATTGGCCTCCGGGTCCTGGGGCGCTGCGGGGGCGGGGCGGCAGCGGGCTCCGAGGGCTGCCGGAAGGGGTGTGAGTGCGGGGGCGGGCTCCGCGCCGCCCCGCCCCGGGGAGGGAGCCCAGGACGCTGCATCCTGGCGCCCGCCTCCGAAGCCGCTGCAGCCACTGCCGTCGGGGAAGGTCCTGGCGCTGACATGACATCGCGTGGCTCTCGCCCGGGCCCAAACTCCCGGCGCCCCGCGCAGTAGCCCCGCGAAGAGGCGGACTCGACCGTGCCGACCGCGAAGAAAATCAGGCGGGCGGCATGGAGGCGGCGCACCTGCTCCCGGCCGCCGACGTGCTGAGGCACTTCTCGGTGACGGTCGAGAGCGGCCTGAGGCCGGAGCAGGTGTCTGACGCGCGGGAGCGCTACGGCCCCAACGGTGAGAGCGCGGGCCTGGCCGGGGAAGCTAGGGGCCGCACGCGCCGCGGTCTCAGTTTACTCTCCTACTCCGATACCGGGGAGCGGTCCTCCCCCCTTACAGCCTTCGGGTCCCCGGAGGCTGGCAGGAAGCGAGAGCTCCGGAAACTTCTGCAGATGCCTTTGGGGCGCTCGGAGGGGCTGTGCGGCCACCTTCGCGGGAGGTTGGGCGGATTCCGGGTTTAGAGACCTGACGCCTGACTCCCCTTCCCCCAAAACCTAGGGACCCGTGCAGTCCTTCCGAGCTTCCCACATACACCCCCGACCCTATCCACTCCCTTAAGCGTGAATCCAGGACTATGCAGCCGCCCTCATCATGCAGATGCACACAGGGCGGACACTGTCCGCCCTGCAGCCTGCCCTCCTCATGCAGATGCACACGCAGAGATCAGCTGGCCAGGGACCAGTCAGGGACCCTGAGACCCAGCCTCCCAGCTGGCCCTGAGGGTCTCCCTGGGGGCTCAGTAAAACCTCCAGAAGGTGCAGCTTGTCAGCTGGCAGCCTTGGTGCCCCCACCCCCACCCCAGGTCTTCCTCTTTCAGCAACCCAAGGCGGATGTGGCTGGCGGGAGTCAGTGGGGGCTTTGAACTGCTGAGGCAGGAGACCCACCTTTTGCGGGGGTTGGAGCGGGGCGGGGGCGGGGGGCGGGGCGGGCCGACTCAAGGCCTCACTCGGGAAGCCAGGGAATGCCTTTCCTTCTTGTGTGACCTGGAGCAGCACCTGACCATCTCTGGGCTGGGAGGGAGCCTTCCCGCTATTGCTGTTTGGGTGGAAATGGCATTATTTCTTCCTCAGCTTCACAGGAGTTTGTGATTCTCCATCTGCCAGAAGGCATAACAAATACCAAGTACTATCCAGATGGGGCCCCAGGCACATTTGGAGGCCCTGTGAAGGTGGAAAATGTGGAGACCCCCTTGTCAAGTCACTTGCCACTCTCTTCATCCACCCCCAGGGCATTGGGCACAATGTTAGGGATCCAGATGAAAATGTCCCCTCCATCCCCAAAGTGCAGCCTGGACCCACTTTGTGTTAGGACTTGGGGCCTCACCCATTCAGGGATCCCAGCCAGCCAGAAGGGAGAGTGCTCGGGCCTGAGTGTCTCATGGCTCAGGGATGGCTAAAATTACTGAGAGCTGTCAGAAAGGAAGCTTTGGGTTTTGTATTGGCTTATGAAAACCACCTCTTATATAAATATTATCTTTCTGGAGCAGAAATCCTTTTCCGAAAAAATTAGTTGCTATATTTAGTTGAGCTGTGGGAGGAACTAGAGAGATAAATATTATTTAATATCCTCCATTAGTGACTTGGCAGGGAGGGTGTCATTGCTGCTAGAGGGCACGACAGCAGGACCTGTCCCCGAACCTTGGGGTGGGGATGGGGGTTAGGGCAGCAGATCTGGGGTTCCATAGCCTCTTTTGTGCTGCTGTGGCCTCAATCTTGGGAGTCCTGAATCCCAAGGAAAACTGGAGACTCAGCCTTTGGTTCTGCCTCCAGACGCCCTGTGTAGCCCTGGGAAACAACCGTCTTCTTCCTGGTTCCCATGTGTTCATTGATCCAGCAGGGGGCTGCCTGAGAAGGAGGGAACCTCTTGTTCTTCCCTATGTTGTTTTGTGTGGGTAAGGGGATTGGGGGTGAGCAAGCCACAGAGCATCTGTGTGAGGTGATGGATAAGGATGTTGGAGTATAGGTCCCCGAAGAGGTGGATGTGCATTCAGGGGATGGCAGGAATGCAGCCATTGGTTGGGGGCTGTTGATGGGTTCCCCTTGTGTTTTGGTAATAATAATAATAATAAAAGCTAGTGATCACTGAGCACTTACTATGTGCCAGGCACTGTTCTTAACACTTTGCCTCTCTTATTTATTCCTCCATACAACTCCATGTAAACAACTGTTGTCACTCCCATTTTATGGAGGAGGTAACTGAGTCACCAGCATATTAGCTTGCCCAAGGTCACACAATACTTGGTAGAACTGGTATTGGGTACCTAACCCTCTTTAGCCTCACTTTTTCTGTCTGTACAAGGGAGTCACTTGTTCTACAGGCCTTGGATCCGTGGTATTGGTGGCTGTGCTAGGAGGTGGGTTAACTAGGCAGTAGCTATCCCAGCAATGCCACCAGCCTCACACGGCCCCAGAGATCCCTCGGATCACTGACTGGCTTCTTCCTTTGGAAGCATTTCAGGTGGAGAGGGGAGCCAGTTGCCCCTTCCTGCCTGACACTCTTACTCTGATCAGCCCCAGCTGAAGAGGAGGCATGGGGGTCCTGCAGTTTCTATAGGCACCGGGGAGGTCTTTCTCTCTTGGGTGATCTGGAGTGGTATACGCATCTCTTGGGTAGGGCTGACAGAGTTTTGAACCTTAGCTCTGCCCTCTTCATAGCTGTGTCATCCTAAATAAGCCACTTCTCTCTGTGTCTTGATTTCCTCATCATAGGGTTGCTTGTAAGTGCGTACACCAAGCCATCCCTCCTTGTAGCAGAAGAGTCTGGGCCAGGCTCCAGGCCAGCTGGCTGGTGGGGCTGAGCCAAACCTACAGGTGGAGGGAAACACCCCAGGGACTAGTGTCCTCCCCCACCCAGGAGTCTATGCACCTGCAAAGTCGTTAGTGCTAAAAACCACAAAGAACTCATTTGCTTAAGTCCTAGGGTTTGCAAATTCTGCTGGTGGATGGAGGAAGGGAGGCTGTAAAGCAGGGACTGGGGGTCCTGCCCTGCCACCTTCTCTTCCTCCTTCCTCAGCAGTGCTGGTGAGTTTGCCACCCAGGAGTCCCCCATATGCACAGAACACAGCCTATCTCAACCAGTGAATAGACAATGTCCTCTGGAACCCCAACAGGGTAGTGAGTAGGAGGCTCCTGGCCCAGCACCTCTTGTGAGCATGCCCTGCTCTGTAGGTCCCAGAGGTGCCCACAGGACTCAGCTTCTTCCAAAGGCTTTCTACATCCTTTCAATTTTTTTTTTAAATGAAACTGTGAAACTGTGCACATAGTACAACATTCAAAGGGGACAGAAGACATTATAAAGTCTCTCTAGACCTGTCCCCAACCACAGTGTTCCCAGTGCTTTGTGTCTCCTTTCCAAGATATTCTGTGTACATACACATCTAGATCTGTGATCTTTTCTACGCAAACAGTAATGATCGTGAGTGTTGTTTTGCCCCTGTTTTTCCGTGATAATCACTCTTGGAGATGGTGCCATGTGGGGTCTGCAGTCTTCTTTGCAGAGTTTCATGTGGCTGTTGTAGTATTTCTTTGCCTGGCTTTTGGAGGGCACTTGAATTGTTCATAGCCTCTCCTATGACTCGTTACAAGGCATACTCTTGTCCTCACACACTTGTCAATATTGCCAAAGGTTAAATTCCTAGAAGTGGAATCCTTGGGTCAAAAGGCATCTGTAGTGTAAATTTGACAGCTGTTATTAAGTTGTTTTCCTTAAAGTAGACATGCCTGTTTCCACACCCCTGCACAACTGCAGTGCATTACCGGACATTTTGATCCGTGCCTACCGGGTGGTAAAGAAAGGGTCTTCTCATAGTTTTACTTTGCATTTCACTATTTACAAATTGGGTTGGGCATTTTTCCATATATTTAGGAGCTATTTGATTTCCTCATGTCCTTGAACGGACTGCCCATCACCTTTGCTGGACATGAGCCCAAAGCAAGAGGCTGAATCGTGTTGGGCTTCTCCTTCCAAGTGCACCAACACCCAGTGGTCCTGGAGAGCCCAGTGATATGGGAGTCATGCAAGATCCCAGAAGTCTGGGGTTGTTCCCCTTCTGGAGGAGGGTCTCTAACAGGAACCAGAGCCTGCTATCCTGGGCCTTACACTGCCCATCTGTGTCATGGATACAGTGGCACCAGAGCTGCAGGTGGAAGGGATGGCCAGATTTAGATTACTGCCAGTGGTCCCTGGGGCTGTGACCTTATCTCCTGCCCTCAGCCCATACCCCAGCTGGCCTCTGGAACTCAGAAAATACAGATTTGTGGCCCTTGGAAAATTGGCCAAGGGGAGTGGGGCCAAGCAGGAGGACGGGGTGAGGTCTGAGTGGTCCAAATCGCTGGCTGGCCTCAGGAAGACTTGTCCCTCCTTGACCTCAGTGTCCTCCTCAGTTACAGACATGGAACCCCTAAAGAGATCTCCTGAAGGCCTTTCAGGATGTGAAATGGCTCTGGGATCTGAGGGAGGTTTGTTTTGCTTGCAGGTGTTGGTCTTTCAGGCTTCCTTGTAGATTCCATGCCCACTGGCCCTCTTGGAGTCTTAGAGCCCCCTCCCAGGAGCAGCCACCACTCCCTTTGTACCAGGAGCTCCCTGAGGCAAGGCTGAGTCTGTCCATAGCACACAGCTGGCACACAGCTGGCACACAGATGCTAAGCAACCCCGTTGCCAGGGTTTCCTAGTGCCAGATCAGCTAGGTTGGCTGTAGATCCCTGCACTGGGACAGCTGCTTCCCAAGGCCCCCTTGAGAGCAGAACCATGTTGTCCACTCTAGGTAGGTCCTTGAGACCCAGACAGGGCCAGGTGGGCTGGGTGGGGTCTGCTCAGTGAAGGCGTCTCCCTGACTCTGCAAGTGGTGATTTAATTGCTCTGTAAACCTGACCTTTGAGGAAGACCTTGGTGAGCTCTTGCCTCTCCAGGCTGGAACCGACATTTAGAAGTTGAAATACCAGTTTCCAATGTTTTGAGATGAGAAGAAAGGAGTCGAGAGGGTAGGTTAGGAGAACAGGTGGTGCATGGAGCCTAGGGCAGCCTTGGCCCTGCAACCCACTTCTCCTGGGCTCCAGGCACTGGGCCCAGGGCCTTTAGCTGAACCATGGGGCAACTGAGTAAACAATTAAACAATTCTGTGAGGCTCTTTGTGGACCCAGGGATGACTCAGTCCCTCCCCACCCTGGAAGTGCTCAAGTCAGGTGCGGGTGGCCCTGATACTGATGACTGGTAAAGAAGGGCAGGGTGATAGGGAGAGGGGCTTTCCAGGAAGCCTTCCTGAAAGGCTGGGGGTTAGGGAAGGGTACTCTGTGCAGAAGGAATGGCCTGAACAAACTCTTGGAGGGGGAAAAAGCTTTAGCAAAACCAGGGAAGGTGGTAGCAATTCTGAGGCATCTCGCTTGGCTGGCAGACGGACATATGCCTAAGCCATAAGAGGATTCTGGATGGCCAGGTTCAGGCAGATCCAGGAAGGCCCTGAAGGTCATCCTAAGGTTGGTCTTAATTCTGCTGGCCAAGAAGAGCCATTGAGGGTCCATGAGTAGGGCACAGGAAGGGTCATTCACTCGCTCACAGATATTTTTGAGCACCTACTATGTGCCAGGCACTGCTTCAGGCGTTGGAAACACTGGAAACACTGCACTTAACAAAATCCTACTGGCATGGAGCTTCATTTTAATAACTAGTATTGTAGCTAATGTTTACTGAGTACTTACCATGTGCTGTGCCTGTTCTAAGAAATTTATGAATAGCATGTCATTTAATCTTCACAGTGACTTTAAGAGGAGTTACTATTATACTTATTTTGCAGATGGGAAACTGAGGCACAGAAGGGGTTAAGTAGCTTTTCCATAGCCAGAGAACTATCAAGAGTTAGAGCAAGACATGAACTTAGCCCTCTGGGCCAGACTCCTTGCTCTAAACCATGAAGCTTCTCTGATCATATACTCCTTTTTGCCCCCCAGGACCCACAGACTAACTTCAGACCCCTCCAGGCCAGCCCCACATTGAGCATATGGGGGTGTAGGCCAGCTCAATCTGGCATCAGTGACCCAGAGCAGGGGTTGTCTGGCAGAGTCCACCAGGTGGGAGGGCCAGAGCTACACTATTTCAGAAGAATAATGAGGGTTTACTTCCCACCAGGCAGGCCCAGCTAGGATGGGGGCAGTGTTTCCTACTGCCATCTTTTCCTGCACAGCTTGGCGAATGACATCAAGAGGCAGGCAGGGCTGGGCCATTCTCCCCATTGAAAAAGTGGGGTATCTGGCACTGCTGAGGGCTCAACTCCCTCCCCAACACAGCCTGAGGATAGCAAGAGGGAAATAACATCTAACAGGGATGCCTGGGGAGAGGCTGGGAGGGTGCTCTCCTAATCGCTGCTAGTCTCCTGGCCCCTCCTAGTTCCTCCATGGCCCAGAGAGCCAGTCATGTGAAGAGAAAATTGGGTTGTCTGGGGTCTTGGCAGGATTAGAATTTGAAGAAGACCAGGCCTGAGGAGACAGAGCCTAGTAACTCTCAAAAAACCCTCACTAAAACCACTTGTGAGGATAGCAGAGCCTTTTGGGGCAGGGCTGATTTGGCTAGTGGTTCTGGGGTCACAATGGAAGGGTGAGTTAGTCGATGTGGTGAGGGCATCCAACCTAACAATCGGGACATAGGATGCCAAGTTTTCTCTCTCAAGTAACTTTGGCCAGGGAAGGCAGTGGGATGGGGTAGGAAGGCAGAGCAGCTTAGGAGCTAATCAGGAGGTGCCAAGCAGGGGGACAAAAGCCAGACCACCTGAGTTCAGGGCTGCCACCTCCCAGCTGTATGACCACAAACTAGTCATTCAACCTCTCTGTGCCTCAGTTGTCTGCTCTATAAAATGGGAATAATAATTGTCTCTTCCTTGTCAGGTTGTTGGGGAATCCCGTGAGAGTTAAAGCACTAGATGATGCATGGGACCTGGCACACTCAACACTAATAATTCCGCTGTAGTTATTCTAGCTGTGGAGGGCCCTCGTGTATGCTTTGTGTATGATACCTCCCCATCGATCTCCGGAAATAATGGAGGTAGAGCACTTGGCACGCTGCTTAGGACATAGAAGGTGCTCGGTAAATGTGGTTTTTATTAATAATGATGATAATCCTCACAGCAGCCATTCAGGATTTACCTTCCAAATGAGGTTCAGGACTGCACTGGGGAGCCAGCTGCTCAGGCAAGACTAGAAGCGTGTACATTGTCTGTGCAGAGGTAGGCAGGTCTTCTGTGACCTCGTGGCTGGCTGAGCCTTCCCCAAGGGAGTGGGTAAGGGTAGAAGGGGAACCTTGTAGGTCTGGGGAGATGGGGGTGCCAGTCAGGATCCAGGAACAAACCCCATGTCTCAATGACTTCATACAGGTCATTTCTTCCTCACACTGTATGTATATACATATCTCAGTGGCAGGTTATCTGGGGGCTTCATGTTTCCTATATTCTGTGATTCTGGTTCACAGAGCAGACACCATCTGACAGGTTGCTGGTTACTGGACCACAGAGGGCCAGAGAGCTCTAAATCTGCACTGTCCAATACGCAGCCACTAGCCTTGGGTGGTTCTTTATTTAAAGGAACGAGAATTAAGTAGAATTTAAAATTTGGCTCCTCACTCACATTAACCACATTGCCAGTGCTCGATAGGTGTGTGCAGTTAGTAGCTACCGTATGAGACAGTGCAGCTAAAGGGCACTTCCATCAGTACAGAAAGTTCTCCAGGACACTGCCTTTTCTAACTCCAGAGTCTCCTGCCACCACGTTAGTGCCCCTGGCCAGAACTAACTTGCATCCTTCTTTTTGTAACTTGCACGACATCCGCAGTCCTACTATGTGCGCACAGGGGGGAAAGAATCAGAAGTATCTGGGGGAACAAATGACCACCAAAGAGTGGTTCCTGAGTCAGATTTTGGGTCAGAATGCAGAAGGGGAGAACATGAGAGATCACCCAGCCAGACAGAGGGCAGCTCGTGGGGAACTCAAGCTGCTCTGTGTGCCCTGTGACATTGCTTCCCAATCCCAGGCCTTGACCCTGCCCAGAAAGAATGCCCTTCTACAGTGGTCTAGGGGCTACATGCCTGACAGAGGGTAGGGGTGAGGGAGACCACAGGAGGGACTCAGGTTAATCTTATGGATAAACTCTTCCTCTGGTCAGGAACCTTGAAGGCATTCACAGAGGTAGGGGGTTTAGAAGTCTCTCCTGGGTAGAGCGTGGCAAAAGCAGACTGATGTGTGTCATGAGGTTAGAACAGTTCTGTGCCAAGGCCGGTGCATGGCAGAGATGACCTCTACAGGACCCTGCTCCATTGGAGAACTGGCCCAGAAAACCAGGCCTGGCCCTCCCCCCTGCCTTTCCTGTTCACTTCAGCTAAATAGATCAGAAGGAAAAAGTCTGTTTGATTTTAATCTCAATGCAGGACACTGGAGATTACATTTTCCACGGAAAATGTCAGCTGTTGCCTAAAATAGGACCAGGGAGAAAAAGCTAGAAAATGTATTTTTAGGTTATATGTTTCCCTCCTGGGTTCCTGCAGTCCAGTGGGCTGCTTGGTACTCTCCATGGTTCAGCTGCCAGGTGCCCCAGATCTTCCACACAGATGGTCTCAGGAGAGGGCTCCCACAGGAAAAGTCTTTATTGATCCCTGAGTGAAAAACAGGTGAGCAGATACAAGGGCCTGTGTCAAGAAGGAGGAAGAAGAAGGGAGAGCCAGCCTAGGGTAGAGGCTCAGAGTCTGCATTGCTCACAAGCTCCCAGGTGATGTCAATGCTGCTGGCCTGGAAACTCTACTCAGCAGCGGGGCTCGGGTAGGCTCAGTCTGGGAGGTACCCCAGACAGGCCTCAGCAGGACCTAAGCTCAGCCTATGGAGAGAGAGGCCCATTGGAATCCACCCTTTGAGGGCCAGCTCCTGCCTCTTCCCATAGACCTGCCTATTTGCTGTGTGATCTTGTTCAAGTCATGTTTCCACCCTGGATCTCAGTTCTTGCAGCTGTGAAACAGGGTGAACACCTGCCCTGTGAACCTTTGGGCTGTTGGGAAGGAAGATTCAAAGACTTCAGGTACCCAGGTAGCCCACTCTGTCTGGAATAAAAAGTGCTTCAGGAAATGTAAGAGATACAAATAGAGCTTGTAAAGTGACAGCAGGTCCTAGTGGTGTTTGGGAACATCATTCCTCAGAATGTTCTGTGGGTTGCAGACTGGACATATGGGATGGGGCTTGCCCCCAAGTAGAGGGGCTGGGAGGGGACAAGTTGAGACTCAACCTCCAGGAACTGAACCATGGCAGGTTAGACACTGCCTGGGATGCTGGCTGCTGAGGTCATGTCGGAGGGAACCCCCACGTAGGGCAGGGCTCAGCAGGCTGGCCTGGCCATACTGTAGGCCTTACCTCAGTGCTCCTGGAGGAGCAGGTATGTCAGAGGTGGCCTGGACTGATGATCTCAATTTGCGGGAGGGACTCCCTTGCTGTGGCTATGTGGGGCCTTGAATAGGATTGTGCAGCCATCTGAGAAAGAGCACTACAGGGGGGCTGTCAACTTACTGTGATCTCAGGGGTCCCTCTCTCCTTCAGTTTGGTCCATTACTCCTCTGTACATGGGGGAGGGACCAGAAGGGCCCTCCTGGCTCTGGTCTTGTCAGGCCATACCAGATCTTCCTTAACCAGGGTGGGATGAAGTGAGTGGAGGAATGGAAGCCTCTGGGCTCAGACCATCCATTCTGTGACCTCAGAGAGCTGTGGGAGCATGTCTAGACCATTATGATGGCCCGGGTAGGCACAGCTGGGAGAACGGCTGAGACTCCTCCATGGTCCTACTGCATAATTCGGTTATCTCTTGTCTCCTCATGGCTCCTGTGGCTTGCCTGGATCCTGAAGAGCTCCCAACTGAGGAAGGTGAGTCTTGGGCCAGGGTGGGCTGCAAGGCCTTGAGCCATTCACTCTCGGGTTGTGTTCCTCCCTCTCCCCAACAGAGTGAGGATTTGCTGACACACACTCCCCCTCCCCCACCAGTATCACCCATCTATGCCTCTAAGGCCTCAGGCTCTTGCTCTTTGAATGGTAGGGAGGGAATGGGACAGGTGGTCTCCTAGGTGGTCCCAGCTCTGAATGAGGGTAGGTCAGTTGGTAAGGGACCCAAGGTTTACATGGTGCTCCAATTCTCAGGGAAGTCGCTGTGGGAGCTGGTGCTGGAACAGTTTGAGGACCTCCTGGTGCGCATCCTGCTGTTGGCTGCCCTGGTCTCCTTCGTAAGTAAGGCCCCATCGCACAGCATCAGAAAGCCTGGAAGGGAAAGCCAGGCTGGGGCAGTGCTCAGAGGCCCAGACTCTGAACTAGAGGTCTGTTCTCTCAGCCATGGACATCCCTGGGCCTCTACCCATTCCCTTCCTTGCTCAGACTTCAGCTTCCCTTGCCTGAACCCTCAAAGCCTGCCCCCTACACACTGGACTGCTCCCATCTGTCCCCTTCCACTCTGGCTGTCAGAGTGAACTTTCAGAAGCACAGGTATGATCCCTACCCCTCCCCGTCTTAGGGCACAACCTAAGCACTCAACCACAGCACTGTTGACATTTTGGACCAGATAATTCTTTGTCTGGAGGCTGTCCTATGAGCTCGGGAATATTTAGAAGCATTCGGAAGCATTCCGGACCTCTACCTACCAATGCCAGTGGTACTGCCCAGTTGTGACAGTCTAAAGTCTCCAGATATTGCCAAATTATCCCTCGTGGAGAGCCCCTTCCATGGCTCCCAGTGCCCCACAGAAGAATGTGGGTCTTAACCTCTTACAGCTTGTCTGTGGCTGCTCTCCTTTTGCCCTTCCCCCATTCTTATTGCCTGAACCCCTCCTGGACCTTGCTGGGCCCTGGGGAGGTGGAACACTACTTGTCACTGATGGCTGAGCAGCAGAAATCCGAAGGTAATGCAGGGAAATGGCCACCCTGAGAGTGGATGCAGTTCCTGCTCTTGGCCCTGTGCCCAGCAGGGCCTGGGGAGGAGACCTCATGTTGGTGACATGGAGTGCAGGGAAGCAGGGGCCCAGCCAGCTGTGTCTGGCCTTCCTGGCAGCTGTTCTTGTGGAAACTGATGACTCTTACAGAGAAAAAAGCCTGTCGGGGCAGGTGCCTTATAACAGCTTAGCTAAAATGGTGTCAGCACCCCTCCACAGTGCGATGGACACTCTGAGACCCGTGGAAGGGAGTGAGAAGTGCCCCCTTGGGCCAAGAGGTGGGAACAGGACCTTAACCAGGTATTCTACCTCCAGGCCTGGGCTCTGGCTGGAGTTATACCTCTCTGGCCAATGGACTTCAAAATGAGCCTGTAGCGGGAGCATCTGAGTTTGCTAACACATGGACTGCAGGGCCTCACCCCAAAGTTTCTGACACAGGAAGACTGGGATAGACCCCGAGAATTGCGTTTTTAGCAAGTTTCCATGGGATACTGTGGTGGCCAGTGTGGCATCAAACTTGGAAAACCACATCTAGGCAGAGAGTGAGACCTCCAGCTGTACAACTGCCCCACATCCTGAAAGTTGGCTGGGTGGGGCGTGAATGGTGGCAGTCACTGCCTATAGATAAGCCAAGGCCTCCGTGCAGCCCTCTCCCAGCCCAGGCCTCCCCAGGGCTATCTCTTCCAAGGCAGGAGGCAGCAGACCCAGGGTATAAAGGAAATAGGGAGCAGCCCCTGGGCCACAGAAGATCCCCAGCTCACCAGCTCTGACTCCATAGGTCCTGGCCTGCTTCGAAGAGGGCGAAGAAACCACAACAGCCTTCGTGGAGCCCCTGGTCATCATGCTGATCCTTGTGGCCAATGCTATCGTGGGCGTATGGCAGGTGGGAGGCACAGAGGTGGGCCTGGGCATTCAGGTGTCCTGGCTGTTCCATGTGACTGCCACTTGGTGTTAAGAGTCCTGCAGCTCCATCCCGGGCGCCAGGGGTGTCATTCCAAGGGGTCAGCCTGCAAGGGCCAGTGAGGGCAGAGCACCTACCTGCCTCCTGTTCTATAGGAACGCAATGCTGAGAGTGCCATTGAGGCCTTGAAGGAGTATGAACCTGAGATGGGCAAGGTGATCCGCTCAGACCGCAAAGGTGTGCAGAGGGTCCGAGCCCGGGACATCGTCCCTGGAGACATCGTAGAGGTGGCAGGTACACTGGGGGTGTCTTTCCATTATGTGATGCTGGTGAGCCCTTCCCTCTCTGTACTCCCATCTTTCTGGCTATATACACAGAGCAGGGAGCTGTGGGATCCTTCCAAAGCTCTTCAGCCAAAACCTCGTTGGACAGATAAGGACACTGTGAGCAAAGGAGCAGCGTCTATCTCAGGGATCACAGCCTAGGCCCCTACCTCTCACCCTTGGTTCCTGGCAGTCCTCCTGGCTCTGCCAAGGGGTGGTGCCCAAAAAAGCCACACTCAGCTACTCTCTCTCCACAGTGGGAGATAAAGTACCCGCTGACCTCCGCCTCATCGAGATCAAGTCCACCACCCTGAGAGTGGACCAGTCCATCCTGACAGGTGAGGCCCAGAGACCAGGGCTGAGCAGGGCTGAGCAGGGCTGAGCAGGTCCAGGCATGGGGGTGTCTTCATGTAGGGTTTCCCATTTCTGATTCCATGACCAGGTGAATCTGTATCTGTCACCAAGCACACAGATGCCATCCAAGATCCCAGAGCTGTGAACCAGGACAAGAAGAACATGCTATTCTCTGTAAGTTCCTGGGATGGCTGGGGCCTTTGTCTGGACACTGATAATAAAAACTTTAACACTCAATCAGTTAAAGCCCAACAAGAATGAACCTCATCAATTATTGACAGTATGTACAAATTTATAGTACTGGTAACAGCTTGTGTTTACTCAAGGCTGTGTGCCTGCAACTGTTCTAAGCCCTTTACGTATATTTAGTCCTCACGGTGCTTTTAAAATAAGTACTCTTGTTATTTGCATTTTCCAGGTCACACAGCCAGTGAATGGTAGAGCTGGGATGTGAACTCAGACATTCTGAATCCAGAGCTTTTCCTCTTACCTGCTAGGCTTATCCTGCTTTAAACTGGAGAGGGACAGAGCTAGCCTATAATCACCCAATGGAGATTCCTCTAGTGATAAGCGTTACCAAAGTGGTGGAGTCCATTTCTCAGATGGGAAAACCAGCTCAGCACTGGTGGGCATGATAGGCCTCTGAGGCCTCAGAGAGAGCACTGATGCTTACAAGCTGCCCAGAAACAGCCTGAAGCTGAACATGGAAGCCACAAGGATTGGTCAGGCCATTTGGCCGTGGCCCAGGGCACCAAGTTATAAGGCTAGAAAACCTCCCCAGAAGCGGACAGAGATGGAGAAAGCAATACTCACCCAGAGTTCTTAAGGAGACCCCTCCTGCTTAGATGTATGGAAGCCTTAGACAAGCTGCTTTGAAGTGAGGAGGGGACTCTACAAGGCAAGATCAAGCATCAGCAGCTGTCACTAGGCAGCTTTCTAAGGAAGATGCTCTGGCTAACTGCAGATTATTTCCTTAGCTGAGGGGCCTGCAAGTGGGCGGACGCATGGGGGAGTGGAAGTTTCATTGCTCAGGATAAAAGAAGAGAAGCTGAGGTTACGAGAGGTCCCTACCTTTTCTCCAGCCTCAGCACAGGGCACCTTTCTGAAGGGTACCACATCATTAGCCTCCTCTGAGCAGCTCCTTTCTTGAACCATTTTATACAAGCTAGAAGCTCAAGGCTAATTAGCCTTTTTTACTGGGACTTAGGGATTTTACGTGGGCCTTGGGATTGGATGGACTTAAGCTCAGATTTTCTGGATTCTTCAGCAAATATTTACAGATCATTTACCTAGGATCACAGTCAGCCTGGCACTCCCATGTGGCCACGTTGGCTTTTTACAAATCACATTTTTATAGGTTGGTATTGTGCTGTGCTAGTCGGTCACATAGTCTGTATTGGTCCAGTGCTTTGTGTGCCAGGCCTCGTGATAGGCACTGGGGATACAGTGCTGAACCAAGTCCTTGCCTTCGTGAAGCTAACACTGTCATGGGGATGCCAGCCACGGCTTAGCACTAGATAGCTTCGTAAGCCTGGGAGCATTAAGTGACATGGAGAAAAAAACAAGCCAAGTAGGGGGATAGGAATGCTATGGTAGAGGTCAAGGGGTCCCAGGCCCTGCGGGGATGCTAAGCAGCTCTCCTTGTCTCTCCATTGGCCAGGGCACCAACATTGCATCGGGGAAGGCCCTGGGCGTGGCAGTGGCCACAGGCCTGCACACAGAGCTGGGGAAGATCAGGAGCCAGATGGTGGCAGTGGAGCCAGAGCGGACGCCACTGCAGCGCAAGCTGGATGAGTTTGGGCGGCAGCTGTCCCATGCCATCTCTGTGATCTGTGTGGCTGTGTGGGTCATCAACATTGGCCACTTTGCCGACCCGGCCCATGGTGGCTCCTGGCTCCGTGGCGCCGTCTACTACTTCAAGATTGCCGTGGCCCTGGCGGTGGCCGCCATCCCTGAGGGCCTCCCGGCTGTTATCACTACATGCCTGGCTCTGGGCACACGGCGTATGGCACGCAAGAATGCCATTGTGCGGAGCCTGCCGTCTGTGGAGACCCTGGGCTGCACCTCCGTCATCTGCTCTGACAAGACGGGCACCCTCACCACCAACCAGATGTCTGTGTGCCGGGTGAGTGGCTGCAGCCGGCTTGGGGTCCCGCTGCTATTGCTGTGTGAAGCTCAGCGGGCTGAACTCCTTCTTGGGGCTGCCCCCAACTCCTTTTTGGCAGGGGATGGAGGAGAGAACCTGTGGGCTACCCGCAAAGTGGGGAGGAGATCCTTTTTCATGGGGCAGAGCAGCAAGGTCTGGCCAGATGAGTATCACTAGGACCCAGATATCACTGTACGGCCCTGGCAGGTCATTGTCTGTCTGTGAACCTCAGTTTCTTCATCTGAAGTTTGGGTATGCAAGCTTGGACAGACAACCATAAAGGATACTGCAGGGGGTCAACTACAGCCTTGGCATCTGAGCCAAGCTGGGCCTGGACCCAAACAAGTTCTGTCCCGCTCCTCCATCACTCCACAGTCGATGCCCGTCACCAGTCACCAGATATGCCAGCTCCAGTGACTTGGGCAGGGCTGGGAAAGGAATTATTCATTTCCTGGCCTTCAATCCCAGATCCTGGGCTTGTTGCCTGTATGTTCCAGGCATTCTGGCTGAAACTCCAGTAGGCCTAGGGGGCAGAGGGGTGGGTGGGTAGTGGTGAATGCTGTGGGTTTCCCACCCCTCTTAGAGTCCCAGTCATTCTTCTCCCACCTCTGCTCCCATGATCTGCCCACTGGGAAACTCAGACTCTGTATCCAAAACCTGGAAGCCCAAAACCTTGGGGAAGGGGAAGGAAGCCCTGCCACAGGGGAAGGGGCACAAGCAAGTTTTAAATTTTGCGTCCCCTGACCTGTTAAAATCTCTAGGAGGACTTCATTGGAACAGAGTGTTCCTTCATTGAAATAAAGGTTTAAAAAACATACTGCAGGGAAGTTGTACAGGCCTTACTTGTTGGGAGGGGGCCAAAGAAACTTGACTTGTCAGGAGGTATGCTGGCTGGAGGGCTTCTCCCTAGTCCCCTCAGGAGTAGGGAGGGGAGCACGAAAAAAGGGACATTTGTTGAGCACCTACTGTGTGCTGAGCTGGCCATTGACTTGGAAATGTACACCAAGGCAATTTCTAGGAAACAAGAATTATCTCCTTGGTAAAGCTGGCTTCCAGGCAAGAAAATGGGCCACCCTGGGAGGGGTAAAGCCCTGACACTGAGATACACGGGTAGGGTCTGGGTGACCCAGCAGGCCCTGGAGGCAAGAGCTCACTGTGTGAGAACACCTTTGGGCAGGGGTCTGTGTCTCAGAGCAGTATGTGGGTTTCCACCCTTAGAGGCCAGGAACTCATCCTTTCAAGGGAAAAAGAGGGGCAGCTGTACTCGGATCCCACTCTCTTCTCCTGTTACCAGTGGAGAAACTAATGCTCTGGTGCTCAGCCAGGAGTCACATAACAAAATGGGCAAGGATCCAGGCTTCCTACCCCGTGTCAGGGCTCCATCCAGGACACTGAAGAATCTGCCATATACCCCTCAGGGGTCCAGAGCAGAGGCCCTGCCTTGGCCTGAACCCGACTCTTCCAGACCTTGGCAGGAGGGAAGGCCAGCAGCTTCTTTAGGGGCCCAGAGGATCCCACCTTTGGTCAGGCTCTATTCAGACTGGCTGCCCAAAGAGGAGAGAGGTGAGGGCTTGCCTAAGCATGCCTCTGTGCTCCCCAGATGTTCGTGGTAGCTGAGGCCGAAGCGGGCTCCTGCCGTTTGCATGAGTTCACCATCTCAGGCACCACTTATGCCCCGGAGGGTGAAGTGTGAGTGCTGGGCAAGGGGTTGCAGGTGGGCAGGGTTCCCCGGGGGACCTGGGCTACACCAGAGAGCTCAGAGAGCTGTGAGTGGGCAAGGCTTCCTGGGGTGGGATCGAGAGGCCATGCACCTCCCAGGGATGGGGCCAAATGCCCTTGTACCAAGACCCAGCCCCACAGGAGACAGGCGGAGCGGCTCGTGCGCTGTGGGCAGTTCGATGGGCTAGTGGAGCTGGCGACGATCTGTGCCCTGTGCAATGACTCAGCGCTGGACTACAATGAGGTGGGACCCAGCTCTCTTCTGTGACCTCACTAGTGTCCGGGTGCCCAGGACAGACCGTTCTCCCAGAGTCTCAAAACTCCCAGGATTGGCAGTCCCTGCCCTTTTGGAGTGCCACAGCCCAGGAACACTGCCACCCCTGAATACCCCCACTACCCCTCCTTTCGCACACTGGCTTTGAAACTGTGCCCTAGGGCTCTTGGGCTGTGGAAGACTAATGTAAGGGACTGTAGTGCCAGGGTGTCTAGAGGAAGAGATTTGGGAAATAGGACTAGAGAGGGTGTTTAAAGTAGAGGACACAGCCCAGGAAAGTCCCACAAGTCATAACCTGATGTGATGCAGGCAGTGAATGCCCTTACCTGCTGCTGGAGCAGTGGAATGGAACATGCATGAAGATACTCCTGCCTGGGGAAAGGACTTGACCAGACCAAATCCTGTTCCATAATAAGCTGAAGGCAGTAGGCAGCCACCACGCAGTGTTGAGCAGGGAAGTGATAGGGTCAGAACTGCATTAACCGATCACCTGAGCTTCTGTGTGGAGGATGGAACAGACGGGGCAAGACTGGATTCAGGAGCCCCTGTGTGGTCCTCCAGGTCAGAGAGTTGTTAGCTAGGGCTTCAGGGAAAGGGAAGAAAGCTTGGGTTAGAGATTTAGGATGGGACTGGGTGACTAGTTAGGTGAAAGAGAGAGAGGGTACCTCCTGGTTGCTGTCCTGGCTGGGACAGTCGCTGGAGCGGCAAATATAGGGAGAAGGGGAGGTGACTTGAGGGTCACTAAGGAACCAAGTCCAACAGGCAGCAGTTAGATATGTGGGCTCGGAGTTCAAGGGAAATGTCACTGCCAGGCTGGGCACCGGAAGTCAAGCACATGAAAAGTGGGGAAGCGGGGGGTCTATGAGGCCTTAGGGAGAAAAGGTGGGAGAGAAGGAGCAGGGCCTGGACAGCAGAGTCTAGAAAGAGGAATGTGGGGAATCTGGGGAAGGAGGCTGAGAAGGAGCCTGTGGAGAGAGAGGTGGATGGCAGGAAGGATCCATGTTTACTGATGCCTGGGTGGGCAGGGGGGCGGCGTGGTCAGAAGGGAAGGAAAGTCTCAGTATCAGACACTACCCAGACCCCATGTCAGCTGGACTGGGAAGGGCCCCACTGGCTTGGTGCAATGGAGGTTAGAGGTAACTGTGGTAAAGGGAGCTCCAGGGGTCAGGGAGTGAGTGGGAGGTAAGGCTTGGGGGGTCCCCTGGAGGAGACCCTGCTATTCACACCCTGTATTCTGGGCCCCACCAGGCTAAGGGCGTGTATGAGAAGGTGGGAGAGGCCACGGAGACGGCTCTGACTTGCCTGGTGGAGAAAATGAATGTGTTTGACACCAACCTACGGGCCCTATCACTGGTGGAGCGAGCCAGCGCCTGCAATGCGGTGAGCAGAGTGAGGGCTCTGGCCACAGGCCTCGTAGCTGGGCTTCTGGGCATCTAGAGGAGAAAGAGAAAAGGACAAGGCCTTGGGAGGTCTCTGGGAGGAGGACGGACCTCAGACCCTAATAAGACTTGGCTAGAGAGAAAAGGAAGGAAAAGACTTGAGTGTGGGCAAGGACCCAGAATTGGGAAGTGCACAGCATGGTCAGGAAGTGACAACCTTGTGGCATTTCTCAGGCTGAAGAGGGAGATGGGGGCTCAAATGTCAGGATGAGAGAAGGGATAGACACCATCCCACAGGGAGCAAGAGGCTCTTTTCCAGGAAGCTGGGAAGAAAGCAGTTAGGCTCTGCCTGGCTCTGCCCCTCACATCCTGACCCTTCTGACCCCTATAGGTCATCAAGCAGCTGATGCGGAAGGAGTTTACTTTGGAGTTCTCCCGAGACAGGAAGTCCATGTCCGTATACTGCATACCTACTAGCCCTGACCTGGCAGCCCAGGGCAGCAAGATGTTTGTGAAGGTGGGACCTGCGTAACTGGCCTGGGGCTTCTGTGCACGAGGAGTCCCTGGGAGATCTGATCTTCAATCCTCTGAAGAGCTAGTGACTACAATTATGGGGGACAGAGGGAGGCCCATTGTCAAAGCAGTGAATCTGGAACGAGGGTGGTCAGCCCGCCATGGGGAACTGGGGACAGATCCAGTCTTGGTGGAGATAAAGCCAGAGCCAGGCACCAAGGCCTGCCGCTCACCATGGTCCCAGCTCTAGACTGAGAGGCACTGCCTTGTCACATGACTTTGGGGTCTCCTATGCTCCTCCGTGGGCCTCAGTCTCCCCTTCTGAATGGCAAGGTTAAGCTGGAAGGTCTCAGAAGCTTTTCACCTCTGAACGGGGTATTGAGGTAGTTGGTGCCCATCTTTGGTGCTACATGTTCTGGAAACTGAGTCCTAGGGAGGGAAGTTTCTCATTTAGACTTTTGCCCATCGCAGAGCCTCTCACTGCTTTTCAACCTGAAGTAGGAATGACAGCCCTAACTTCACACTGAAATGGAGGGTTGAACCCCTTTTGAAATGAAAAGTCTTCTGTATTGGGATCTGAGGCCACTTTGAAAACTTAGCATTTGGGGTGCCCTTTGGAGGAGAGGGAGGAGGCATTGATGGAGGGTTCAGAGGCTATTCCCAAGGTGAGAATAGGAGCAAGACCCCAAGTTGAGACTCCAACGCTGCTGAGGAACCTGTCACCCCCAAGAATACCTTCCCAGAGCCACACCTTCAGCATGGCTCTATTTCTGGTCCCCAGGCAGGGCTCAGCCTGCCTCCTGTTGCTGAGACCCCTACAGAATTGGGATCCCAGCAGTACTGGATTGGCAGGGTTGCATTGCCTGTAGGAGGGCTGCCAGTTCTATCCCCACCTCCCCAAATGCTCCAGCAGACCTTCTCAGCCTTGAGTTCGTAGGGGGAGGGTACCATCCAATGGTCAGCCACAACCCCCATTCCTTTTGGGTTTCCTCACAGCGAGGTCCCCTTGATTCTCACTCTGAACTTTCAAAGAATGGAATCTGGTCCTTATCTCACTTTGTGTCCTCTTGGATGGCCTTTTCCCATGCCTGGGCCTTAACTTCCTCAGTTGGGCAAGAGAGGAAGGAAGGGGTCCTGACTGACAGAGTTGCCTCTCCCCTCCCCCATGATGCAGGGGGCTCCTGAGAGTGTGATTGAGCGCTGCAGCTCAGTCCGAGTGGGAAGCCACACGGTACCCCTGAATGCCACCTCCAGGGAGCAAATCCTGGCCAAGATTCGGGACTGGGGCTCAGGCTCAGACACATTGCGCTGCCTGGCGCTGGCCACTCGGGATGCACCCCCACGGAAGGAGGATATGCAGCTGGACGACTGTAGCAAGTTTGTACAGTACGAGGTGGGTGGCAGGGCAGAACCCTTGGGCTGGGAGCTGTGTGTCTCCCTGCAAAGGCTGGGCAGGTAGGAGGTTGAGCATGGGCCCAGACCCCACTTGCATCTGCCCCCTCCCTACAGACGGACCTGACTTTTGTGGGCTGCGTGGGCATGCTGGATCCCCCAAGGCCTGAGGTGGCTGCTTGCATCGCACGCTGCCACCAAGCTGGCATCCGTGTGGTCATGATCACAGGGGACAACAAAGGCACAGCTGTGGCCATCTGCCGCCGGCTTGGCATCTTCGGGGACACAGAGGACGTCGTAGGGAAGGCCTACACAGGTCGCGAGTTCGATGATCTCAGCCCTGAGCAGCAGCGCCATGCCTGTCGCACAGCATGCTGTTTTGCCCGTGTAGAACCTGTGCACAAGTCCCGGATCATAGAGAACCTACAGTCCTTTAACGAGATCACTGCCATGGTGAGGCCACCAGATGGGAGCCTAGAGGAGGTGGGGAGGTGTGGAGGGAACACTGGCCATGGAGCTTAGCAAGAGCAACACATACAACCTCTGCCTCTGATTCATTCTTATTTTTTCAAACATTTTATTACAAAAAAAAATCTCAAACACAGAAAAAAATGAAAATAGTTTTATAGCAAACACCTGAAATATCTATGATCTAGATTCTACAAGTAACATTCTATTTGCTTTGCAAATACCTATCCATCTATCCAACCTTAATCCATCTTTTCTTAAATAAATTTCAAAGTAAGTTGCAGACGTCAGTACACTTCACCTTCACATAATTTAGAATCCATGCTCTAGAGAGCAGCCTTTTTTTGTGGTTCTATTTCTTTTCCTTTTTGAGGCAAAACTTACATGCAATAAAATGCACAATCTTGAGCATATCATTCATTTGATGTGTTTTGATAAGTGCAGACACACCTTTGCATGTCATCCAAACCCTTATCAAGATGAGGAACATTACTACGGACACAAGAAGTTCCCTCATGTACCTTCTCCAATGGGCTCCCCTCTCACAACAGGCCATTTTTTCACCATAAATTGCCTGTCCTAGATTTTCATATGAATGGGATCATATAGTATGTACTCTTGTGTCTGGCTTTTTTCTTCTGAAATTTTCCCATGTTTTTTGGGTATCAGTAGATGACTGCTTTTTTTATCATTAGTAGCATTCCACCATGTACATATAACCACAATTTATCCATTCACCTTTGGATGGACCTTTTGTTTGGGCCCAGTTTTTGTCTCATTCTTGATTACAGACCTATTTGCAACACTGATTGATTCTTGACCCCAGTCTCACTCCTGACCTGGCCTCTGTTGACCTTCACCCCCACTCCTTCATCTTGACTTTAATATTAACCTGGGCCCAGTCTTGACCTTGACACTGCGTTGGTCATCAATCTTGACTACAGTTGTAACCTGGTTCTTGACTATTTTTGACCTTCATGTTGACTTGGTTTCTGACCTTGAACTTGACCATCTTAATCTGATTTTTACTTTGAGCTCAACCCTATTATGGGCTGCAGTCTTAACCTGCACCCTGACCAGATCCTTGACATTGATCTTGACCCCTAACCCAATATTTTATGTAGACCTCAACTTTAAATGGCCTCTAATCTTGACCTTGACTGCATCTCCAACCTTGACTGTAACATCACTCCTGATGTGGACCATAACCTTGATTTGTCATCCGATTTTGACTTGACCTTTACCTTAGTCTAATTTTTAGTTTTGAACCTGAGTCCAGTGTTGACCTTGACCTTGACCTTGACCTTGGCTTCAAACTTTACCTTAGCTATCACTCCTACCTGGTCCTTTACGTGAGCCACAGCCTAGACCTCATCCTTGACTTAACCTTAATTTTGTCCTTAACCTCAATTTCATCTTCTATACCACATCCAACCTGAATTTCATCTCCACCATCATCAGAGATCCACCTTCTTTCCCAAGTCCACCTCACCAGGAAGATGAGAACATTCAAACTGATCTCCTCTTCAAAATTGTGCTGGTCTGCAACCCTTGCCTTCCTTAAGCCTCATCCCCAGCCCAATCACTAAGTTCATTTTCAACCTTACCATTTTTCTATTCAGCTTTCTGCTTCCTTGGGGACATCTCCTGGGTTTGGGGATAGGCTTAGTTGAGGGGAGTCAAGGAAGGAGAATGAAGTTCCTTAGGCATGATCCTACCTAACTTGGCCCCTAGACTGGAGATGGGGTGAATGACGCCCCAGCTCTGAAGAAAGCAGAGATTGGTATTGCCATGGGCTCTGGCACAGCTGTGGCAAAGTCGGCAGCCGAGATGGTGCTATCAGATGACAACTTTGCCTCCATCGTGGCTGCAGTGGAGGAGGGCCGGGCCATCTACAACAACATGAAGCAATTCATCCGCTACCTCATCTCCTCCAATGTAGGCGAGGTTGTCTGGTGAGGCCCTGTATTTCCTCTTCCCAGCTCTCTGGACCAGCTCTAGGTCACCAAGGGAAATGCCTGATCCTGGGATGGGGCTATAGGGATGGAGGGACACATATCCTGCTCTGGCTGGGGCCTTCTAGGATCTCACCTCAAGGAGGGCAGGGGCAGGAGCTCCTCATCATTCCTCCAGAGGCTTTGGAGTACGTACTCCAGCCCTCTAGGAGGTGCCTAAAAAGTCCCCTATCATCTCTCTAGCCATAACTCCTACATTCAGAGTTGGCAAGATGTGAGAATTAGCTGCTCTTCAGGGCGGTAATGTGTTTACATGTGTACATGAATGTGTGCACACAGTTGGGTGAGCATGATGTGTGTGTACCCAAGTGAAAAGTGTGTGTACACGTGTGCATGTGTGCCTTTGGGAATCTTTGGGCATACATATAAGCACAGAGGATTTGTGCCAGTATATAATTTGTACATTCTTGGGTTCATATGTGAGAGATGCCTATGGGGAATGGTGAGCACATGTTTGCCTGGACACATGTGAATTCTGCCATCTCTACATATCCAGATAAGCATCTAGGTACTTGTGTTTGTGTGATTGTGTAGCCTGTGCTAAGTTTTGCTCCTGTCTGGAAAAAAAAAAACCCCTGTGTATGTACTTAGGCATGTGTTGTCCACATGCATACATGCCCTAAAGGAATTATGGCCTAAAGAGGAGAGGCCTAAAGAGCAGATATGTCCAGGCTCCAGAGCTGAGATTGGGAGCAGGAGTGACCGAGTGTGTGGCAGGACCATGCACTCACATCAGAACTAGCAAAGTGGGAAGGGGCTCCTGTGGAGACAGTAGGTGAGCTTCCCAGCCTGGGGTATAAGTAGGAGCAGGACCCTCCAGTTGCTGGGGACTAGAGCCTATGACTCTGGTTCCAGCATCTTCCTCACGGCAATTCTGGGCCTCCCGGAAGCCCTGATCCCTGTGCAGCTGCTCTGGGTGAACCTGGTGACAGATGGTCTACCTGCCACAGCCCTGGGCTTCAACCCACCAGACCTGGACATCATGGAGAAGCTGCCAAGAAACCCTCGTGAGGCCCTCATCAGTGGCTGGCTCTTTTTTCGATATCTGGCTATTGGAGGTGAGTGGGGCCCTCAGTGGAGTTTCTTGAGAGTTTCTATCACATAGGCTTGCATAGTACATATAGTATGACTGAGCCTGGCTTATGCCAAAAGAAATTGTGGACTCATCCAATGGGAAAGACTAGTGCATGCCTCAGGTATGGCTGCATCCAGGCCTCAGTATTGTTGGCACATTTTGGCTCTGCCTCAACTCCATGCTTAGGCAGGTGCCCCTTGGAGTAGAAGGATAGCTGCTGCAGCTGTAGCCGTCATGTTTACTCCATTATAACCCCAAATTCAACAGAAGAGAGAGCTATCCCTCAGTAATATGATAAAAGTCTCACGCCTGTTCTTGGCCCACATTGGGTCAAGATTGCTTATCTCCTAGCTAATCACCATGGCCAGGGGTGTGGCAGATGCTGATTGCCAATCAGGGCCCACCATTGTTACTAGGGACAGGTGCTTGCAAACCACGGGGCTCAGAGAGGAAGAAGGTGGTTCCCTGACAGAAATTCAGGTGATTATTAGGAAGGGGAAATGGTTGCCAGAAAACCACAGCTAGCCACTAAAGCCAGTTTCCTCCTGTCCTCCTTGCAGTATACGTGGGCCTGGCCACGGTGGCTGCCGCCACCTGGTGGTTCCTTTATGATGCCGAGGGACCTCACGTCACCTTCTACCAACTGGTAAGCAAGAAGGGCCAGGGACCATGTTGGGATTATTTCTGAGGTAGAACTCACAGCCCAAGTAGTTGTTGGAGTTCCAGGGGAAAGGGATCTCTAACCCCATGGTTGGCCATGGCTGTCCCTCACTACCCCCATACACATACATGGACATCCACCATCTAAGGAGCTAATCTCAGAAGCCACTGGAAACTACTAGAGATAGCAGCCCAGCTCCTGAGCCAGAGAAGTGGTTACTCCTTCTCCCATTCATTTGGTTAGGGGGCTAGCAAGGGGCGTAACTGTGCAAGAAGTATCTTACCTTTATCAGGGAACCCCTGATAAATTGAGGGCTGTAAATAATTGAGGGCTCAGAAATATGAATCCCTGAAAGGTAAAACTTCAGGCAGAGGGTCGAAGAAAGGGGACTGAGAGTGGAAGGAAGGAATCTGCCAGGCTCCTCCTCCACCTCTTTAACAACACGCTTCTTGAGAAAGGAATCCACTGACCTCTTCAAGTCACCTGGTTAGCAGGTGCTCACAACAGAGCTAGCTTAGCTCAGCATAGCTCTAGAAGCAACCAAGGAGACCCCTCAGCAGCTGTCTGTCACTCCGTCCCTCTGTCTGGGCATTTCCTTTTTTTATTTTTAAATATTTATTTATTTATTTGAGAGAGAGAGAATAAACATGGGGTAGAGAGGAAGAAGGGAAGGGGAAAAGAATACAGGCAGACTCCATGCTGAGTACAGAGCCCAGTGCGGGGGTAGATCTCACAATGCTGACAACCTGAGCCAAAACCAAGTTGGGCACTTAACTGACTGTGCCACCTGGGCACCACTGCCTGGGCATCTCCTTTACCTCAAAGAATGTTTGCACCAAATCTAGCAAAGCCAGTTGTGAATTTTTCATTTAAAGCTGAGAGCTGCAGGGATTTAGGATCTTCTTCCTCTGAGTGTACCTGTCTTTGTTACCTTCTTGTAGATAGAAGAGCTCAAAGGGGGTACCTCACCCTTTGCCATGTCACTGGCTGTGGTCCCTGGGAGGCTCTGTGATTACGGGCATTATTGCAGTATTCACATCTAGGTACAGTTAGCTCAGGGACACTTTCCTGGTACCCACTAGCCCTCAAGCATGTGGGCTCTCTGACCTGGCAGCAGTGCAGAGCATAGGCCTGCACTCTCATCCCAAAGGCTGATGCCCCCAGCCCTTGCCAGAAAGGCAAATCAGGCCAGGCTCAGGCCCCCTTTGCTCATTTAGCTCCTACGGGAGCAGCAAGGTATAGAACAATGGTGTGCTGACCACCCTGTCTATGCCTTCTTCCAGCACTCTCTCTATTACCCTCCTTTATCAGTAGATCTCAAACATCCTAGGACAGCCCACCCCCACCCTGATCTTTCTTCTGAGCCTAGTCCCATATATCCAGCTGGGTCTCTCCTCTGGGATGCCCTACAGGCCCATTGCACTTACCAAAATCAAATCTATCATCTTTCTCCAGATAATCCCTTTCCTTTACCCCCATCTCTGTTCTACTGCTGACCTGGTCACCCATGCCAGCCAGCTGGAGGTCATACCCCACACCCACTACTCATTAGTCCCCCGTCCCATTGGTGCCACCTTACCAACTGTCTTCAGGTTATTCCATTTCTCATTTATCCATCTGGCCAAGAAATGGCTAGTAAGCATCGACTGGATGCCAGTCACCAAGCAGACCAAGGCTCTGCAAAGACCTGGGAAGAGCATGGAAGTGGCAGTCACATTTTAAGGTGAAAAGCTTCAGCCGGGGACCTGGGTGGCTCAGCTGGTTAAGCGACTGCCTTCGGCTCAGGTCATGATCCTGGGGTCCTGGGATCGAGTCCCACATCGGGTTGCCCCTGCTCTGTGGGGAGCCTGCTTCTCCCTTTCCTTTCGCCCTAGTATTCCCCATCTTGTGCACGCTCTCTCTGTATCAAATAAATAAATAAATGGAATAAATAAATAAAATCTTTAAAAAGAAAACAAAAGAAAATCTTTAGCCAAAAATATACAGGTGGCTGTGGGACTTGGAGGTGGTCAATGGTTAGACCTAAGGTAGAACTTTCAGCTTCTGTTGTTGGAGTTTCAGCAGAGCTGCCTAGAACCGCCCTTGGTTCCTGAAGGAAGCTGTCAGAAGGCACAGAGTGGTTAAGAGCACAGAGCATGGAGCCTAGTTCTGCCGCACACTGGCTGTGTAACTTTGGACAGTCTATTTAACATCTCAGTTAGCTTCCTCATCTATAAAATGGGTAATAATGGTCCCCGCCTCAGCCTCATAAGGCTGTCAGGAGGATGAACGGAGTGATTTCTTGTAAAGTACTTAGACCAACATTTGGCACGTAGTAAGAGTTGTGTAAGTATTTATTATATTAATGAAACACGAGAAGGCTGTGTAGGATGAGGTAAATAGGAAATAGCCAGGGAAGCAAAGGGAAGGAGTAGGCAGAACAGTGGCGTCACCCAGAGAAATCAAGCCCCCACCCCCACAAGGCTCACAATGAACCTATGAGACCAAAGTTCCAGCCCTGAGTACCTTCTAATAAACAATTCAAGAGGCCACACCATGACTCATGACCAGGGGCACAAACCCAGAAGGTCTGAAAGGGCAGGGCGTTTTTCTATAGCAACATCTTGCTATGATCCTGTTTGTCCTTTTTCTGCCCTGCACATGCATAAGGCTCTAGGCTTGCACAAGCTCAAGTGGAAGGTGTGTACACTGCATTTGTATGCACATGTCTGCGTAGGCCATTAAGATCTGGGAAAGTGGGGCCTGACCAGAGTGGTAAAATACAAAGTGGCCCTTGGTCCTCCTGTTCTCTGGGTGGAATCAAATTTCAGGACATTTTCTTTGCTCTATGATCAGTGCCAAATAAAAACATGCACTTGTTCCAAATACTGGAGCTTGATTTTGGAGAAACTCTCCCTGTTGATTTAAATGAGACCAGAATCTCCATCTCTTTGTTAAAATAAGAAATCTAACCAAGCCGTAGTCTTTTAGAAATTTTCATCCTGCAGGAGAGAGAAGAAGAAAGTGCTAGCGGCCCCTTCTGGCTGACATTCACCTTACCCATATTTATGGAGTGTGGGAAAACGGATCTATTTACTGGACAGGAACTCGGACAGCCCGTCATCGTATAGATTTCTCTACGAGGGTGGATCCAGGTTTTAAACCTTTAGCTGAAAAGATCTCTGTGTTCAGATGATAGTCCAGAGAAAAAATTTTATGTTATTGGAAGAAGGAAGCTGTTTAACTGTTACAAACATTCACACTCATCCCAGTATTATGGAAGAAAACAGAGTAGTTCTCACGCCTGTCCTCAGCTCAGCATCTTATCACAGCAGAATCTGTAAGCGAAGTCTATGAACAGGAAGAACACTGTCCCCTAGGACTGCAGCGGCAGTGGCCACATCCTCTATAGAGCCCTGAGATCTCCTTCTTAATTATGAAGAAGCCATGTAGTAAGCCTGCACCTAGCAATTCATTAATCCACGTTGTAAGCAAAAGGCGAGTCTGGTAGAGCTCAATTTCAGTGGCAGAAATGGAGGGAGATACGAATGGAATCTTATTTAATAGCACCAAAGGTGAATTCTATTCAAGCAATTTGGCTGATTGGATTTCATGTACATTTACTTATTCCATGGTCCCAGTAAGTCACCACCCCCACTCCTGCACCTCCCATATTCCAGGCACCTTCAGGGTAGAGCCCCCATATCCTCCTCCCTCTCAGCCCGGGGCCCTCTTCTGTCCTCCCCATCCTAATGCTAGCTGATCTCTCTCTGTCCCTCCATACTCCTGCCCCACAATGGCCTGCCTTTTTCTCCAGCACCATGTAGCCCCTCCTTGGGCCCCATCCCTGATCAGTGCCCCTCCTTGGGCCCACCGCAAGGCAGCACTTTGCCCAGTGGTTGTATTATGTTCTCAGATGGGGGTTGAAGATGGAACCAGGCTTCCCTTTTCCCACACACTGGCCCCTCCCTGATCACTGTTTTCCCTAACCCCACCCCACCTTGGTGCCCTCAGAGGAACTTCCTGAAGTGCTCCAAGGACAACCTGCTCTTTGCTGACATTGACTGTGAGGTCTTCGAGTCACGCTTTCCCACAACCATGGCCTTGTCTGTGCTGGTGACCATTGAAATGTGCAACGCCCTCAACAGGTGGGCTAGGCAGAGGGGCCTGGAGCTGGGACTGAGAGAGGGGGAGTGAGGCCTAAGTTGGGGGGCTGAGGGTCAGTCAGGGCCCAGATCTGAGGATCAGGGGGGTCGGAATTAGGGCCCAAGTGTCAGAGGGTCCCAGAGTGGCTTTTGAGAGTAAGTGGGGCCAGAATTGAGATTTAGGGAACAAAGAAGGCCATGATCAGGGCCTGAATAAATAGAGGGGACAAGATTGGGTCTGAGGGACAGAGAAAGGGCATCCAAGCCCTGGGACAGGCCACTGGGGCCTGAGCAAATAACTGTGACCCACCCCTTCTGGCTACACTGGCCTCCCAGAAGTGCTCCAGCCTACAGGCCCAATTAGGGAAATGCTGAAGCCCAGGCCACCCCCACGCCTGATGGCTGCCCACAGCAGGGCATGCTCACGTCCAGGCCTGCAGTGAGCACCCTGTGCCCTCGGCAGTGTCTCAGAGAACCAGTCGCTGCTGCGGATGCCACCCTGGCTGAACCCTTGGCTGCTGGCCGCTGTGGCCATGTCCATGGCCCTGCACTTCCTCATCCTACTGGTGCCACCCCTGCCCGTGAGTTTCCACCCTGCCCCAATCCTCTTCTGTGACAGGGTCCAAACCCTCCTGCAACAGCCTGGCCCTGGGTTGGTCAGTGGACCTCTCTGGGACCTTTTGCATGGAGGACTGGGAATGGAGAGATCTTAAGGTGCTTGGTACAGACAGCTTGTGCCTTGGGGACCCTCAGATTTGGGGAACTGAAGAGGCAGCGATAAGACCTCTTGCTATGGGGACTTTCCCCGAGGCCAGGGTGGGAGGAGACTATGTTCCTCCCCAGTGCAGAATCCCGCCCACTTATCAGACAGGACCGGGAAGATTTGGTAATTGGGTGAGGGCGGGGGCAGGCACTGCTGGTAGAGGACCCAGGGTAGACAAAGACCTGGAGGTGGGACCTCAAGGAGCGTCTTGAAATTGCTCATGAGGAGTCCGTTGTAGCCCAAGTGTATGAAGCAGATAGATTGTGGGGGCATACCTTTAACCACCCCTCCCCCGCCGCAGCTTATTTTCCAGGTGACCCCACTGAGCGGGCGCCAGTGGGTGGTCGTGCTCCAGATATCTCTGCCTGTCATCCTGCTTGATGAAGCCCTCAAGTACCTGTCCCGGAACCACATGGATGGTGAGTGGGAAGCTCCAGACCCTCCCTACCCTGCTTGTCTCCAGCCTGCCTCCCTGCCCCCCTCCCTGCCTGCCTCCGCTCCCAGGCTGTAGCCTCCCTGTCTGCCCGGGGAAAAGAAGTATTCTTGGATCAGCAAGTGGAGGACAAGTAGGGGCTCTGCTCTGGTGACTAGGGCCTGTGGTATCAGCAGGGTCTTATGCTATAGGGGCCAAGAGCACCGCTCAGAGCCCTGCTCCCTCCTTCTCCTCACTCGCCACCAACCCTGCATGGCTAGGCCCCCTGGACCCTCCTTTGGGCCTTGGCCTCTAACTCCTCTGAACCCAGCCTGTCTTTAGGCAGGCATTCTCAGGACAGTCTCCCGGGCATGGAGTGGGCAGCTCCTGACCCCCTCTGGGACCCCAGACCACACTGGATTGGCCTCTTTGGTGTCACCTCATAGGAGGGTAGAAGAGGGGGTTCTCTGTTTCTGAGCTCACAGCTCTGGGTCTACCTTAATCTGGTACTGGAGGGAAAATGGCAGAGTCGGGGTTGAGGGCAGGGTCGTGGGGGAAGCTGGGGACCCCTGCTGGCAGAGGAGCCTCAGAGAGTGGGTGATTCTGAACCTCCCGAGGGTGAGGGAGCCAGGATCTTCTCACTGTCAGAGCTGCTTAGAGTGAGAAGCAGGGGCAAAAAAAAACCTCCCTTTTCCTGGGAGTGTGAGCCAAGGCAGTAGCCCCCAGGCCAGGCTGCTGCGGAGGGTCTGGATTAGGCCCAGCAATGGCCAAGGCCTGCCCGGGAGCAGCTGGGTCCTTGAGGGCCATCTCTGGCAGGAATGTGTCCCAGCTTCGGGAGGGAGTCTGAGTTGGAGGGTCTATAAATAGATCACGTGCTTGTCATTCCATAGGGGCCAGGGCAATCAATCGGCTCCTATCTCCCACGCTGGCCAGTGCTCCTGGGTGCTGCAAACATTTTATCTTATTAAAGAGGCCAAAACAAGTCAGCCTCCTCTCTCTGGGGAAGCTGGCCCACCGCAGGTCTGTCCATAGCAGACACACACAGAGGGGCTTACCTGAGGGTAGAAGTAGGTACTCAGCCAATGCAAGACCTTGTTAGAGCACATGGGTGAGGAAGTAGGAAGCAAGGCAAGGCATTTTGCCCCCTGTATGGTTCCTTCTGACCCACTCACTGTGGATACTCCTAGGGAGCTGAAGAAAGTGAAATGGGTCGATCATCTAAAACTCTGTCCTCGGGAGCCCAAGGCCTCCACATTTCTGGCTGAAGCCCAGAGGTGGTCTACCAGGAAATCCATCCACCAACCTTGATCACACTAACTCACTTGAGAAGTCAAGCCTCATTGGCAGCTCAGGCAGCTTCTCTGTCTTCCTTGAGAGCTTTCCCTAGCAGCCACAACTGCCAAGGAGTTCAGCACATTTTCTTAAGAAAACTTAGAAAATTTCTTAGCCAATGGGGAAGAGCCTGTGTCTCGGGCACTGTTCAGTCCCAGCTGCTGGATGGTGGAGGATTTGGGAGGGGGCCCCTAACAGGATGGGGCAGGTTGGAAGGAGCAATCCCTGCTGGGCCAAGGGTTGGAGGTGATTTCTAGAAGAGACAAGTCCGAGCAGAGGTTTGAAAGGGGAGGATGGATCTTGGTGGAGAAAGAGCTAAGCAGCATGGTTTGGCGTCTCTAGTGGGGCTGGGGGCTCAGAGTGCAAGGTAGAGAAGTAAGGCTAGAGTGTGAAAAGGGCCTTGAATGCCAGGTTAAGGACTCTGGACATTATCTTCAAGGCAGTGAGAGCCACAGATGGGTGGAAGCATGGAAGGGACTGGGATAACATGGAGGACACATGGGAGGGGCAAGGCAGGGAGGCTGATGGGTTGTGTTGAGCTGATCTGAGGGCAGACACTGAGTCCAGCCCAGAGCAAGCTGGTTCTGGGCAACACCTCCACCTCAACCATGAACCTGAGATGTTGACTATGGTCCTGGTGAGGCTTGGCTTGAGAAGGTGGTGTCCTGCTCTAGGGAGTGGCTGTGGGGCCCACAAGAAAGATTCGGGCTGGGCATCTGTGGCCACATCTGAGAGGTGGAGTGCTGTGTGCCTGCTGTAAGCCAAACAGCTTTGCCCTGTGTGCCTGCAGTCCCTCGGGCCTCCTAAAGCCGGATGGCGCGGGGGTGAGAGAGGGGACCCTGTTGCATTCCCAAGCCAGCCTGGTGGCCTTTTAGGGAAGTTTTGCTGAGGCTTGATGCTTGCAGCTTCCCTCTGATTTATGAGGGATGTGTCCTGGGGAGAATTACAGATGCCTAGTCAGCTCCAGGGGGTAGGTGAGGGGTGGGGGCGGGGGTCCCCTTGCCCCGTCTCTTGGCTGTACCCAGTTGTGGCTGAGCAGCTATCAAGCAGAAGCCAGTGGGCCAGACTGAAGGGAGAGGAGGCCTGGAGAAACTAAGTGGGGGCATATCTGGGAGAGTCCAGGATACAAGGTGGGCTTGCATTTTATTCTGAAGGCAATAGAGAACCACCAAAGGGGATGATAGCTTGGATTTGTAGTGTGATGCCAGGGAGTGTGACGGTGAGGTAAGAGGGGGCTAAGGGCAGGGCTGAGAGGACCTGAAGCCTGGGGGCAGCAGGAGAAAGAGATGAACTCAAGAGGTGTAGGTAGAATCAGCAGGCCTGAGTGTTTGAGATGAATGAAGCATTGATATCACCAGATTCTGGATCTCCTCCTACTGGGTAGTTACCTCCCAAACTAAAAATCAAGAGGAAAATATGCCCTGGGCTGGGCTGGGGTTGTTGATAGAACATGTGGAATGGAAGAGGCCCAGTGGACTTCAGAGAAATGTGTCTGGGCAGCATCTGGATATGTGGGGCACATCAGGAGACACAGTAGAACTGGAGATCCCCTGATGAACACTATGGGAGAATGCAGCTGTCCCAGGAGAAATGGAGGATGGAAGGAGGAAGGAGGATAGAAGGAACCAGTGTGGGTACGCACTGTCACACATACATCTCTCAGTGTACTCTTGGGTTTTTCTTCCAGAAGAAAAGGACCAGAAGTGAATTCTGGGAACAGTGGAGTCTCCGGTGTGTACCTCAGACTGATGATGCCCAGGCCTTCCCCTCTGCTCTCCACACTGCCATCACGTTCATCGCTTGCTCACCGGGCCCTGCCAAGAGTCTCTGTCCCTGCTTCCATACACACGGGGGCTCTGTAATTCATGTCTTTGGGACTCTCCTGGGAAGTTCACCTATGAAGCTCTAGCCCAGGAGCTACAGCCTGGATGGGGGGTTGGGGGAGATCTGCCCAGAAGCCAGAGCTGGCAGTCAGTCCAGACATGCAGAGCCCTCTACCCCCAAATCCATGAGCACACTCTGGAGTAGGCACCCTCTTGCTTGGAGGCTGGTCATTTACTTGGTGACTGGTGCCTCTACTGACTGATGGAGGACTCCCAGAGTTCTTGCCAGCTCTGACCTCTTGCTTAGTGACTGGTCTGGGGCCTGGTCAGTAAGCGAGTGAAGTAGGGGAAACATCTGGGCCCAGCTGTGCACAGCAAGGGCAGACAACCCCCCTTCACTCTGTTTCCACAAACAGAGGTCTCACGAGGGCTTGAGCCTCTTACTGTTTATATGTACAGTGGATTAAAGGGTCAGAGAGAGGGACATGGTGGTAGGGGAAGGGGGCTGGGCAAGGATCCCCTTCCCAGGAGACAGCTGGCTTGTCTGCCTTGCTCTGGGTACTCCCAGACTCAGAGTTCCTGTCCTAAGCAAATGAGAGACATGCCAAGTCTCTCTCGGTGCTGCCCAGTCTGCCAAGCAGAGGACGGATTTGCCCTTCATGTCCCTGGTGCCTAAGAACCCAGACATCCTTGGGTACCTAATCACTGTGCCCTTTCAGCCCAGCCCTGTCCTGTGTGCACCATCCCACAGTCTGCATGGCTGGGTGGTTCTGAGTGCCCTAGACTCTTGGCCTCACTCTTTGCCCCCAACCCTACATCCCCATGTGCTGAAAGGATGTCAATGAGAATGGCTAGTTACCCAAGGGCACTTCCTTTCCCTCCCTCCTTGGTGGAGGAATGCCTGTCACATCATGTCAAATGATGGGAAAAGTGTTTGATGGACACAAATGTTTTCTAACTCAGCTTTTGCCCCTTTGGCAAAAATTGGGCAAATGGGCTCCAGGTACCGTGGCCTCTTCTTCTCCTCCCTCCCCTGTGCCCTCCAAGTCTCCAGAGAGGCCATAAGAGATGCAGGGTTGGGCAAGGCTCCCCTGGGAACCAGCCCACAGAGATTCTCTGTTTCTTTCCTGCTGGAGGGAAGGCAGTCTTTGAAGTGGGGGAGGATGGCAGGGCTCTGTACCCATCTGTTGACATGCAGCCAGTAGAGAAATAAAGGTTGAGTGCCTGGGGCAACAGAGGACCGTCACCTTCTGTTTTCCTAGAGAGTGGTTCCACCATCCGCCTGTGTGTTCACCTGGGTTCCCACAACCCACACCCACTCACATCAGGAAACTGGAGCCAGGGTCTGGGATTCCCACATTGCCAGCCAGGGTTTGCTGTCTTCTAAGACAAGACCCAGGAGATGCACTGATTTCCTGACCCACACTCAAAGGGCAGATGCATGACTCTGCTCACAGAGACAGCACTTGATAGTTTGTGTATGTGTTCAAAGCCCTTTGCACACGTTAAGATTCAAATGTCGTCACTGGGGAAACAGGCTGGGAGGGGTTCATGATGGCCTGGGGCAGGGCTAGGCCTAGAGCCAAAGTATCAGGAGCCTCCAGCCCTGGCCATTCCCTGGGTCCTACATCTCTCCCTGAGGTTTCTCTCTCTGTTTACTTGCCCTCTTTGAACCCCAGGATGCCATCGACTTCTTGCCCTCCTAGGCCCAGCTCAAGAACACCTCCCCAAGGCTTCCCTCAACTCAGATTGTCCAGGGACCTTGGAGAGGTTGCTTGGTGTTCATTCCTGACTCACTCAGGCGGCCCTACTCTCTAGGAGCAGGGACTCTGTGGCACGAATAGCTATGTGTCCCTGTCTCCTTCCTCTCCTTCCTCTGGAGGGTAGATTCACTCATGAAGTTTCTGTATCTAATCTTCTGCCCAGCTGCCCTGCAAAGGGAAATCAGGCCCTGCCCACAGATCCAGAGGCAGGACTGACTATGTGATTTGTGGGGCTCAGTGCAAAATGAAAATGTGGATCCCTTGTTTAGCCATTAATAGTTTCCTAGAAGGGACAGCAGAGTATGAAAATGAAATTCAGGGCCTTTCTGGGCATGGGGGTTCTGTGCTGCTGCCTAGGTGCTATGTCTGGAAGAGACAAAACCCACCTTCAGGAGCTCCTGACTTTTATTTTGGGGAAGGGCAACATTTGGTGCATAGTTCACAGTGGGAGCCAAGGATGGGCAGAAGGCTTCTTCCTTCTGCACAGTCCATTCAGGAGGCCTCTCAGATCCCAAAACCATTCCATATGCCTCATCTCCCTGGGCACTCGACTGACTCCTTGAGGCGGGCCAGGCAGGGGTGAGGGCCCCATCTACAGATGAATACCCCGAAGCTCTCTGAAAGCCTGACTGTCTAGCTGGTTCCATCATGGCGGTCAGAGCATGGAGTGGAGATGGGCTTGGAGGGTTGGCTAGGAGACAGGCCAGCTTTGCTACTCCCATCAGCTGCTGGAGCTCATAACCAGCCTGCACAAGTGCAGCCCTGCCAGTCCACAGCATGGAGCCTCGCAGGTCAAGATTGAGCAGCCAAGGTAAACAGAGGTTTCCTACCTCACAGCCACTCACCCAAGAGGGAATTCCAGGGCAAGCCCTGGCACACTTCTCACTGGCTCAGGGAGGGCAGCTGCCAAAATGCCGAAGGCCTCACCCTGCCCCCTCCATCGGCCCCTGTTGTGTTATTCCCCATGTCTCCCACACTGTACCCCACAGAGGGCTAGGAGAGACTCTATTGGTGCCTCACTGGGAGGAATGGAAGGGCAAAATTAGGAAATGAAGACCTAATCTGCACACAAAGAGCTGAACCCTGGCAGTTTTACTCATCATAGCCCCAAACAGGAAACAAAATAACAAAATAAGCATCAACAGGAGACGGACAAGCTGTGGTATGCCCACACAACAGAATACTGCTCAGCAATCAAAAGGAGCAGACTACATCTCTATGCCGCAGCGTGGATGAAGCTTAACCCCTTGTGCTGAGTAAAAGAAGCTCGTACTGTGCAATTCCACCTCTGTGAATGTCTAGAAAAGGCAAAGCAAATCCGTAGTGACAAAACAGACCAGTGATTGCCTGGGTTGGGGAGGGATTGGCAGCGAAACAGCAGGTGCGAACATTCTAGGGTGACAGATGGTGATGCCAGGGGTTATATGCATTTGTCAAAACTCATTAAACTGTGTGTCTACAATGGGTACATTTTACTGTACATCAATTATACCTCAATACAGCTTGATTTAGAAGAAAAGAAAGAGGTAGGAGCCAGAGGAGGGGGGTGGGCATGTGGCTGTCATGGGGGTTAGAGGTTTCAGCAACCTCAGGAGGCAAGGAGACAAGCCTCCCCAGGGGTGTTTAGTGTTTGAGGGGCAGGGAGCTAGATGAGCCCCAAGGAGTCTCCACATTCCAGGGACAGGAAGAGGATGGGGACCAAGAGGAAATGTCCCAACAGGATGGAGGAGAACCAGAGGGTTGTGATGGCTCAGATGCTGGGGAGAAGGAGCTCATAGTTGGGGGTGGGGAGGATTAGAAAAGGCCAGAGGAGCTGTGCAAGGTCTAGGCAAGAGGAGAAACAAAGCACGAGGACCCCTGCTGCAGCTTCCCTATAGATCCCCATTCCCACAACCTCCCTTGGACAGTCTCTGTTAGGCTGACCCAGGGCCCTACTCTAGCCAGCATCTAAGGGGCTGAGTGGCACTGAGTGAGCCCTGGGACACTGACATGCCCAGCGTGGGGAATTGGACTGAAGTCTGCAAGCAGAGGTGTCATCCCCGCAACCTTGGGACGCCGAATGGCTAAGGAGACCCACTGGAATCTGTGCCAAACCCCTTGAGGGCCTGGGCTGGCCTCCAGGGTGGACACAGGCCCCCTCCATACTCCACAGAACTGCTAAATTTAGCCAGGCAGAGGAGGCTGTCCTGGGTCTAAGGGCTTGGCAGCATTGCCTTGTCTCCCTACAAGGTCTGGCCCACTACCGGAGCTGGCCACTCGGCCTTTGGGCTTATAAGGCAGGTCTAGAAGCTCTCAAGTGCTGGAGTCTTGGGGTGGGCTCTTGGCCAAACTCTCAGACTTTGGGGAGCCTCCTTCCAGCCACAAGCAGACATGGAAGCTATTTGGGCAAGCCACTCAATTTCTAGAGCCTCAGTTTCCCTATCTGTAAAATGGGGGTTCCAGTACCTATTTCAGGGGGACTGTTTTAAAAAAGAAATCTGCTCAGTATGAAAGTACTGTGTCCTCTGTAAACTCTGACCCTGGCCCTGCTCATCTTTGTACCACCCCCTGATGATGCCTAGAATAATCACAGATGTCTGTTCTTGGGGATGCCAGAGTTGGGGCAAGGAGGGAAAGCATAGGCCTGGATGGAAAGGTGTATTTTAGAATCAGTGAAAGAGGTATTGGTCCTAGCAGCTGCCTGTTGTATGTACTCTGGCAAAGTTATTAGCAAAAAAAGAGATTTATAATTGGGAAGATGAATATAATTGCTCTTATTTCTTTTTATTTTGGGCATGCTTTGGATATGACAATCCCAAATGAGATAGTCCCCCATGATAGTCTGTTTGCTAACTGTCAGGGTCAGAACAGGACCTAACAGGTCCTGTTAGGTGAGGCTCTAACAGGAGCACAGGAGCACACACAGGTGTGTGTTCCAAGCAAGGGTGTCTGAGTATCTAAGGAGACCCATCGGAGCCTTGTGCCGAACTGCTTGAGGACCTGGGCTGGCCTTCGGGATGGGCATAGGCCCCTCTGTGCTCCAGTGGTTGCTAAATTTAGCCAGGCAAAGGAAGCCATATTTCCATTAGTCCATCTGTCAGAAGCCTCTCTCCTTGGAAGTGGGGAGAGGGGGTGATGGAGGAGGTGGATGAAATCATGGTGATGATGTGAAAAGGTCAGGTGCAGATTGGAGAATGACTGTCTGACTTCCTTTCCTCTCCTTCCTCCCCTCTGCCCACCTCATCTAGTGCTTGTTACCCTCCTGAATGTCCAGGAATCATGGGTGGAGGGGGACACAGAGACAGCTCCTGTACAGCGTCAGCACCCAACCCCATGCTTGATTGCAAGCAATTCACGTCCTGGGACCTGCTATCCCAAGAGCCATGGGATCACCTGGAAAGGGAATAGGCCGTTTTGTCTGGGATCAAGACCAGGCCAAGAGGACATTACACCCACAGGCCTGGCTCCTAGCATCTCTGGATTTTTTTTCCTTAGAAAGCCCAGGATATGGTTCTGACCTGCCCCTCTTGAAGGTAGTGTTGGACAGACAGTTGGGCCTGATTGATGAGGCTGATCTGTTTGAGAGGGGAGATTGGTCTAGGGTGCTGGAAGGGGCCATGGACTTGCCCTCTGTGGAGGCCCTTGCTGCCAGGAAAGCCCCTCTACTCAGACAGGCGGCTGGGATTTCCAGCCCCAAAGCCTGGCTCATTGCCTAGAGCAATTTCCCAGTTAAAGACTTGCCAGGAAGAAGATTCCTATCAGCCTTCATAGTGAGGCACCTTGGACTGCAGGGAAGTTTCCCACACCCCCAGGGGACACCCAGTCTCCATCTCCCATCTCCAGAGGAAGTCCCAAGAACACCTGGTAGGGTTGATGGCCAACGAGGGAGGCCTTCCTGCTTCAAGTTGAGGCCTCTGGTACTGCTTAGGGTGAGTTTGGGCGATTCGTTTCTCCTCTCTGAGTTCATTTCTTCATCTGCAAAATAAGGCATTGGGTCAGGGGAGGCCTCCAGCTCTAGGGCTCCAAAAGCAAACGTAATACCTCTGTCCCACCCCCAGTCCCCTGGGGCCCTTGCATTCATGCCCTGGGCTGTGGTTGAAGACAGGGTCTGCAGAGGGTCTATACCTTAAGATCAGTAATAGCCTCAGGATTTTGTCCTCAGTGTTGTTGGGACCCATCCCCTTGGGGCCTCTACCAAGGAGGGGAATCCCATTATTATCCCCATTTCATAGATGAGGATGCAAGTTCAGACTGGTGAGGCAAGTTACCCAAGACCTTGAAGGCAGCTAGCAGCAGAGCCAAGGATATTAACTGAGGCTGTCTGATGTCAATGTCAGGCTTTCCCGCTTTTGTCTCAGGAGCCCAGTGGCAATAAGTGGCCCCTGAATCTTTTAGGCACTTGCCTCCTTCGGCTTGTTTTTTGGGAGGTGGAGATGTGGCTGGGACAGAACAAATGATGGGAGAGAAGAGAGGAGCTATAGAGATGCCAGCCAATGCTAAGGTTGACTGGGCAAAGGCCAGGCTTGGACTCAGAGGGACAGGTGGACGGAAGCTGGGCTATAAGGACAGAGGTGGGGGTCTTGCTGCAGGCACTGGAAGTATCAGACAGTTGATACTTCCAGAAATGGCCCTACTTCCTCTTCTGCTCTTCTGGCCACAAACCCCCCAGAGACTGAGCTCCCCACCTGGGGACACAGGTAGAATGGGGAGGATGTTTGGATTTCGGAATGGGTCCCTGGTTTGGGGAAGGCTTAAGCCTGAGGCCACTCCACCCAAGTCCTGGCCTTGTTCTGTTCCCCCAGGTTCATGGGGGGCTGGCAGCTTTATCTTTGCCTTGTGACGGGTGGCCCGTGGTTTCCTGCCAACAGCTCCTCTTTCCGGAGGCTCAGCAGGGCCCAGGCGGAGCCAGAAGGAGCTGTGGGGTTGGGCTTGGGTGGCCCCAGCAGCCCCGCCCCCATCTATCTTTGGGAATTTATTTGTCCACAGAAGCTGCTGGCCCGCAGTGCATTGCCTGCCAGGGGCCAAGAGCTGCTCTGATCACCCAAGGATTCTATTTTTCAACCCAAGTGCCTTCCACTGACCCCTGACTCCTGACCTCTGGCCCCAGCTGCCCTATCCTGTCCTACCCTTCCTAAGGGGCCAGAAAGCCCCCCGGGCTTCCGCTGTAGACGTGGGCATTGATACCCGGCTCACCTCAAGAGCAAAGGCTGTGCAAAGGACTCAGTTCTCGGGCCCCAGCCTGGCCCACCATGGCACAGCGGCTCCAGGATGAACTGGCTGCTTTTTTCTTTGAGTATGACACTCCCCGAATGGTGCTCGTGCGCAACAAGAAGGTGGGCGTCGTCTTCCGCCTGATCCAGCTCGTGGTTCTGGTCTACGTCATTGGGTGAGTCTGGGCCCCCTACCTGCCACCCTTCTTGTACCAGCTTCCAACCTGGGCCTCTCCTCCAGGCTCTGGGAGGCTCCCATGACCTCAAGGAGCGCCTCTTCCTCTTCCTTGGCTGTCATCCTCCCTAACAGACTGTAGTGTTACTCAGAAGGAATGAAAGCCTGCTAACTCACTGTCAAGATGGGGACAGTTCGGCAGAGAGGGGAAGTCCTGCCCTGGGTCATATGGTGAACAAGAGGCAAAGCCGTTGGGCCCTAAGGAACTGACTCACTATTAACGGTCTCTCAAGTGGTGAGTGGTGGCGGAGGCCAGGGCCCTAGCAAACCACAACCAGACTCCTTCTACTTCTGACCCTCCTTGCCACGCCAGGCAGAGACACACCCCATTTTCAAAGCCACACCCCATTTTATAGGACAGGCCCTGTTCCCACCTGCCCTGCCTAAATTAGAGGCATCCTGAGATACTTGAAACCCCCAGAGTAAAGAAACTTCCAAATTCAGAACACCTGGTACCTTAATGGTGGCCTGTCAGGCAGGGATTGGAGGTCAGTTCTGGTCCCAGGGATGACTGCTCCTTTCTAAGCATCTTGAAACCTGTCCCACTGTCCCAGGAGAGCAGAAGCAGAAGTAAGGTGGTGCTCCCCTGCAGTCTTGCCAACCTGGGAGCCAGGACAGGCCTGATCATGGCTTACACATATGTGTGCTTCCATGAGCACACATGTGCATGGTGGTGTGTGTATGTATGTGTGTCATACCTGGAGCTCTGTGTGGATGCACGTGTTCTGTGTCTGGGCACATGCCTACGGGATGGCTGCTGGGTGTTTCTCTGTGTCTGAGTACCCACATGTGTATGTCGTGTGGCTAAGGTGATTGGGCACCTGATGTGGGTGCCCTGGCGGTGGGAGGGGGGCATCATGTCTACTCAGGGTGAGACAGCAGAGGGTTCTTGGAGCTCCCAGGGCCAATGAAGGAGTTTCAGCTCCTGCTGAGGGGGTTTGGGGATACCCGGCAGAATCTCTGTGCTGTGGGATTCTGAAGGCCCTGCCCCTCTCCTGTCCATATCCCCATTTTTGCTGTGGGACTAGAGCCCAGCATGGGCTGACTAGGAGGCCAGACAGCGGCCATATCATTCTGGTCCCTCCAGGGCCTCTGATATCCAAAACATCTCTCCCTCTACCCTGTCTGGCCCCCAAGTCCTCAGGGCTGCTCAGGTGGAGTCCAAGCCAGGAGCTAACCCTGTTCCACTTTTCAGCCTCTGCTTCCCTCCTGTTCACAGACCAATTTGACATCTGTAACGCCATTTGAGCTTGTGAGGAAAACTGAGGACCAGAAAGGAGTAGTGGTCACATAGCAAGTCCCAGCTAGAACTGAGGCCTCTTGACCCCCAGTCCTCAGCACTGCCTTCTCCTTTCCTACCTCACTAGGGCTCTGAGAACATTGTAATGGGACACTGAAGCTCTGATACCAAGCACAGGATGGGCCTAAACGCTCAGCATTAGCTGCATTCCTGACCTTCTAGGCCAGCCCAGGCCTAGCCCATGCTTCACCAGAAGAGGCTGGAGAATATTGTCCTCACTGTGGCCCTATTGCCCCTTATTTCTGCTTTAAGTCAGCAGTGGGAGCAGTGCCAGGGCCCTCTTGTGCATTGATGGCAGACTGTGAGAGGGAAAGTGACAGCCCTCCCACCCCACTCCTCATTGTACCGTATCCCGCAAGCCAACATCCAGTCCTGAACACATACCTCCAGTAACAGAGACCTGCCTTCCTCCCTCCTTGCTTTCCTCCCTCCAAGGATAGTCTACTCGGTTTCCACATGGATGTGGCCTCCTCAGTGTTGGTGAGGCTCAGGGACAATGGGTGATTTAGTCTGGATCTCACAACCAGAAAGAGGCTAAACCAGATTTGAATCCAGCTGCATGGCTCCAAATTTGGCCTTCATAGCCTGGAAAGGAAACATCCTGGGAGTGGGGCATTGACATGCCCAAGTCATACAGTGGAGAGCGGAAGGCAGGGTCCCCCACAACACCCACCCCCTCACAACCCCACTCTCAAGCCCAGACTTTCTGTTCTGACTACAACTCTTGCCGTCTCTAGCATCCTTGTCCGGCCTCTGCCCGCTGCTTTGCTGACAGCTCAGTTGCAGACAGAAACCGGCCTGGACTTAGTCTCACTATCCCTAGTTTTAGTTTCCCAACTGTCCCATGGACCAAGGTTTGGGGGGAACCCTCTAAAGATGCTGTCCACAGGCTCGTTTCTGAGGAGGGATGCCTTTCCTTAATTAGCCCTCTTCCCAAGGCCCCTGTCTGTCGGAATGTCTGGTCCTGTGGGTGCTGCAGGGTTCAAAGGCGAGAATGGGAGACGAGCCAGACTCCCGCATTCCAGAGACAGAGGCACGGAGGGTGGGCAGACACAAAGACAGAACCAGACAGAGGGAAAGACACTGACACACAACCACTCAGATGAAGAGAGAGGTCCTGAGACTGAGAGATGGCCAATTACTAAGAGGCCGAGAGGCTGATGTTGAGAACCCAAGCAAACACTGAGAAGGCAAACTGAAGCTGTGTTCTCTATCAGTCACACTCTTCTGGGGAGTCCATGGCAAATGGAGGGAGCAAGTGGGCCTTGAGGCCCTGGTGGGCTGAGCTAAGATCACACTCTTTTTGTCTCAAATTGGTTAATATGCAGTCAGAACTGTCTCCTGGGAGGTGATGAGCTCTCTGTAACTCAGTATAGAGGCAGTATACATGGGCTCTCATTCATGACCTAACAGGCCCAAACAAGGAGTGTACTGGGATGTATCCCTGCCTGGAGAGGTCTGGTTTGGGGAGGACAGAGGTCTGGCTGTGGTACACAGGGGGTCCCAATGGGATTTGTGAATGCTACGTGGTAAATGGAGCCCGGAAACCTTCCTGGAAGAGAAAACAGAGTGGCGGAACCAGCCTTGAGCAAAAAAGCCTGGGGGCTATAAGCCAGGCAAGCCTGCTCTTGGCTTTCTCTTTGCCACTACCCCCTCCTCCCTCATCTACCTCCACACAGAGCTCTCGAGTTTGCATGCTTCTGAGATTTTTAAATGGGTCCCTCAGCATACCAATCAGGAATAAGGATAGATACAAATTATTGATCGGAAAAAGACACCCAGGGACATTTCTACAGCATCTTCTCTGGGCCTATTGCTGTGCCGGGATCCATGCAACAGAGGTGCGGTACAGGGTGACCAAAGGAAAAGTGAGGCGTGGAGGATGAGTTATCCAGTATTCCTTTGGTTCCTAGAGAAGAGTGGGGCTATCAAGTGGTTTATGCAACTGAAAAAAAAAAAAATCAGTAAAGGCTTCAGGCCTGGCTGGCTCCTCCATGCTGAGGGCACAGGAAGAGCAAGTTCTGCAGGGAGATGGGGAATTCAGGTGGGTCCCATTTGGGTTCTCCAAAGAAGCTAGCCAGGATTTTCTCTTTTTCCCAGCTCTACTATCTTCTGGGCTTCATTCTTAGGCAGTCTCTCTGTCCTCATAGTGACAAAATGACCACCAGCATCTGCAACCTGACATCTCACCAACTTAGCCATCTCTAGGGCATAAGACTATCTCTTTTTCCAGACTTCCAGCAAAACTCCCAGATCTAATTCTTACTGGCAGGGATTAGACCAAATGACTACTACAAAACCGATTGTTATGGCCAAGGAAATGAAAAACCCTTTTGGTAGGTAGAGTCCCGTCATGTGTCTACGTGGTCCAGGTACTCCTGCTGGAAATCCGAGAGTGAGCAAAGGCTCTGGGGCAGGAAAAGAACAGTAAAGGAGTCACTAAGGTTAGGCTGTGGAGCATGAAAGGACCCAAGGGAAAGGAGGTGGAAGGGTGAATACAGCCACTGATTCAGGCCTCTGAATGCCAGACTGAAGAACATGAGCTTTCTCCTACAGATTTTGGGGAGCCATAGAAGGATATCTAGCAGGGGAAGGCCCAGGGCAAGCAGGGGATGGGGAGGGAACAGGAGGGGAGGAGGACGCCATGCCAAGGCAGAAGCAGTGAGCATGGAAAACAGAAGTAGTCATCCTGGTGAGCCCCACACCAGGGAGGTGTGTGTGTGTGGAGGGGGTGCCCACTGCTTAGTTTCTGCCCATTATTGCTGCAGCAGTTCATGGCCCAGCACAGCCAGAGATTTTGACTTCTTTTTTTTTTTTAATTAATTTTTTTTTGAGTTCTTGACTTCTTAAGAGCAGTGAGAAATTGGAATTTATGAGCAAAAGGAGCCTTTTGGTATTTAGAGGTTGGTGACTCATTAAAAAAATGTTTAAACATGAATTGTCAGCCTAATTTATCTGTAGACAACATGTAGACTAATCTCCAAACACTCAGTGTGGGGCCCAGCTCTAAACTCAATCCCTCCCGGGCCTGGAGTCTGGTCTTGCCTCTTCCCAAGGCTGCTGTGCCCCATAGCATCTGCCTGGTCTGGTTAGCTCCTGCCCATGGTTGCACCTTGTATCCCCACAAGCCATAACCTACCGTCGCATCCCCACACCAGAGTTGCCCTGGCATCTGCCCCAGCTCCTCTGTGTCTCAGCCTCTCACAGCAAAACCCCTTTTGGTCCTTAGATGAAAGCCAAGAGGACAGAGGGCCACAAAGAATGTGGGGATAATAGAAAATGAGGGTGTGAAGCTTTGAGGAGGATGGGTTAGGCATAGTGCCATCCTCCAAGACGAGGGCACCAGAGGGGCAAGTTCTGCAGGGGACATGAGGCACTCAGTTTGGTCACACTGAATTTTTGTTCTGAGATATTAGTGAAATGCCGTAACATTCACCCTTTAGGAAGATTCAGTTCAGTGCTTGTTTGTATAATCACAAAGTTGTGTCACCATCACCACTATCTAGTCTACAACATGTAGGAGACTCTGTACTCCTTAGCAATAACTCCTCATTCTTTCTCTCTACAGCCTGCTTTGTCCACTCTGGATATCTCATAGAAATAAAATCATATGTGGCCTTTCGTGTCTGGCTTCTTTCACTTAGCATAATATTTGTAAAGTCCTATGTTTGTTATAACATGTGTCAGGAGTTCCTTCCTTTATATGGCTGAATACTATTTCATTGTATAGATATGTCACATTTCATTTATCTGTTCATTGGTTGATAGTTATTTGGATTGCTTCCACTTTTGCTTATTATGTATAATGTTTCTGTGAACACTTGTGTACAAGTTTTTATAGGGAAGTATTTTCAGTTCTGTTGGGTATTTTGCTGAGTCAAATGGTAATTCCATATTTAACTTCTTGAGGAATTGCCAGGTTGTTTTGCAAGGGTTTAAGCTGAGTTTGAGGTACCTGCGGTGAGGGTGATGATGTCTGCGGTGAGGGACCAGGGGAGGGAAAGGAATTGGTATCACAAAACATTGTGTCATATAGAAATGTATTTAAGACTGTTGAGTGCAGAATTTTGGTTGGCTTTGTTCACTTCTGTATTTTTAGTGCCCAGAACACTGCTTGGCACATAATAAGGACTCAATCAATAAATACTTGTTGAATCACCAAATGTATGTGTGGAATTAGATCTCCAGGGAGAGTGCAGAAGTGGAGATAAAAATCTGGGGCTTAGGGCGCCTGGGTGGCTCAGTGGGTTAAGCCGCTGCCTTCGGCTCAGGTCATGATCTCAGGGTCCTGGGATCGAGTCCCGCATCGGGCTCTCTGCTCAGCAGGGAGCCTGCTTCCTCCTCTCTCTCTCTGCCTGTCTCTGCCTGCTTGTGATCTCTCTCTGTCAAATAAATAAATAAAATCTTAAAAAAAAAATTAAAAAAAAAATCTGGGGCTTAGAAGCCAGGGGGATGGGAGGCAGGTGAACATATTAAGGGGAATTACAGACTCAAGACAGTGAAAATAAGAGGATTATTTATTATGTGCCTACTGCATGCTAATTTCCTTAATGAGAACTCATGGGAAATCCCCCAGTCATTTAGACTTGCTTTCTTCCTGCGACCCAGCCCATAGCTCAGTACATGGGAGGGTCTTGCTCATATTTATTGAATGAAAAGCAGCATTTTTGAGGTAAGTGCCATCACATCTGTTTTACTGAGAAAGCCAGGACTCAAGAGAGGTTTAGCCTTTAGCCTGGTGAGGCTAAAGTCACACAGGTGGTGAGTGGCAGTGCTGATACCTGAATCATGGCTTCTGTTAGGGGCCACACTCTTGGTTACACTCTTGGTTACTCCACTATATAGAGAGGGGGCCACACTCTTCGTTACTCCACTATATAGAGAGGTTCAGAACATGGAGAAGCTCCCCAGAATCCCCAACAGCTCCTCTGAGCTTGGGCATGGAGTCAGGATCCTCCTTGGAAGAAGGAGGCTGAGGAGGGTAGGGGTAGGTGATGCGCCCAGTCTCCCTGATGATAAAGCTGGAATCACTTAGGACTGGAAGCCTTTGTCCTGCCTTGCTTGGTGCCATCTGGGACCTGCAGGGGGCAGCAGTGACCATGTTCAGGCTTGGGAAGGGCGCCTCCTGCACCAAGCTGGGGGAGAGGCCTGGAGAAGACAAAGGGGAGACCATGGGAGGGGAGAGGAAAATTTGGGTGGGCTGACTTCCTGGAGCCTGGGGCTGGGAGACCACCCCCAGAGACCTAGCACTGACTCTGAGATTAAGATGTCCAGAGAACTGCAATGAGACCTGAGCTCTGGGAAACAGGAGAGGGTCTTTGAACTCTGCTTGGGCAGTCAGAGCCACAGATTTTCCCCAGAGATACAGAGCTACACACTCTGATGGGTACCACAAATGGTCACACACACTCAAACACAGTCACACTGCACCTCCATTCAGTCTTTTTTTTTTTTTTAATTAACATTTAATGTATTATTTGCTTCAGGGGTACAGGTCTGTGAATCATCAGCTTTACACAATTCACAGCACTCACCATAGCACATACTCTCCCCAATGTCCATAACCCAGACACCCTATCCCTCCCCCCTACCCTGCTAGCTACCCTGAGGTTTCCTGAGATTAAGAGTGTCTTATGGTTGGTCTCCCTTCCCCATCCCATCTTGCTTCATCTTTTCCCTCCCTACCCTGCACGACCCCCTGCCCTGCCTTTCAAATTCCTCATATATCAGAGAGATCACATGATAATTGTCTTTCTCTGATTGACTTGTTTCCCCTAGCATAATACTCTCTAGTTCCATCCACATCATTGCAAATGGCAGGATTTCAGGGTTTTTTTTTTTTTTTAAGATTTTATTTATTTATCAGAGAGAGAGAGGGAGAACGAGCGAGCACAGGCAGACAGAATGGCAGGCAGAGGCAGAGGGAGAAGCAGGCTCCCCGCTGAGCAAGGAGACCGATGTGGGACTCGATCCCAGGATGCTGGGATCATGACCTGAGCCGAAGGCAGCTGCTTAACCAACTGAGCCACCCAGGCGTCCCCAGGATTTCAGGGTTTTTGATGGCTGCATAGTATTCCTGTGTGTGTGTGTGTGTGTGTGTGTGTGTGTGTGTGTGTGTATCTCACATCTCCTTTATCCATTCATCTGTTGATGGACATCTAGGCTCTTTCCATAGTTTGGCTATCGTGGACATCATACAGTCTTTCCTGAAGGAAATACCCAGGACTCTCAGTTGTAAACAACAAAAACAAAACCCAAACTGCCTTAAATAAAGAAAGGGAATTTATTAGCTTCTGTAACAGGAAAGTCCAGAAGTAGATTTTTTTTTTTTTTAAAACATGAGTCAGGCTTGGCTAGATCCGGGTCCTCAACCATTGTCAGGAGACTGCCCTCTTCCATCTCCTGGTCTAACTTTCCTTGAAGTTGGCTTCATTCTTAGACTTATCTCTCCGTGAGATAGCAAAATGACTAACCATAGTTTTGGTCTTATGGCTACCTTGCTTAGTTACCTAACAGAAAGGATTCTTTCCCAATAATTCCCAGAAAAATCCTAGCCTCATTGCTGAAACTCCCCAGGTTGTGTGTCCATCTTTGGACCTATCCCTGTTGCTAGGGGCAATGGAACAGTGGTTGGCAAATCTTGGTAATGTGCCCCACCCTCCCTACACCCAAAGCTAGGAGGGAGGTTAATTTCATTGACTCTCCCAGACAGAAAATGGAGAACCCAAAGGAACAGGGTTTCTTCATGCTAGAAGGGAAGGCCAGAATTTTCTAGAAAAGCTGGGAGGCGGGGCGCCAGGGTGGCTCAGTGGGTTAAAGCCTCTGCCTTCAGCTCAGGTCATGATCCCAGGGTCATGGGATGGAGCCCCACATCGGGCTCCTTGCTCAGCAGGGAGCCTGCTTCCCCCTCTCTCTCTGCTTGCCTTTCTGCCTACTTGTGATCTCTGTCTGTCAAATAAATAAATAAAATCTTTAAAAAGAAAAAAGAAAGAAAGAAAGCTGGGAGGCCTCCATCCTGAGTTACTCCACAAGGGCCTCAACTGGGGCCACATAATGCAGAGGGCCACTTACCCCCTCTGTTTCCTTCCTGTCCCCCTTGCCAGAAGCTCCCAGCATGGCTGAGATAATCATAGCTAATCTCTATGGAGTGCTTACTGCATGCCAGTCCCCCGTTCTAAGTGATTTACATGCAGTAAGTCACAGCAAGTACAAATAGCACTATTATTGTTATTCTCATTTTACAGATGAGGAAACTGAGGCAGAGAGGGATTGAATAGCTTATCCAAAATCACGCAGCCCATGAGTAGTGTAGCTGGGATTCCAATCCATCCTCTCGGGCAACAAAGGCCAGGTTTTCAGCCATCATGCTCTGCTAGTTCTCAATGGAAGAATCTCAAGAAGGAAGGAACACTCTGGGCTTGAGGATTATGGTCCAAGAAGCTTGGACTCTAGGCCTCAGCAAATCCTGCTCTTGGAAAATGATCTGAAAGAGTCCTTCAGTGGATCTCCTCTCCAGGAATTAGTATTTTTCCTAGTAAAAAGACGGGGGGAACATTAGGTACAGGCCAGCCCAGGGAAGCAGGTGAGGCTCTCCTGCCCCCAGCTCAAGATGTAGCTTTAGAAGCAGAGAATGGCTCAGAGACTCATCTGAAGAGGGTAAGGGAAAATATTTGAAATGTCTAGCTGGTGCCAGAAAGGGCAGCAGTCCGTATAGCCTCATGCCATCTTTGAGTGGCCTGGCCCAGTTCTGACTCCTTTAACCCCCAAAACACCCCACAGGTGGGTGTTTGTCTACGAGAAGGGCTATCAGACCTCAAGTGGCCTCATCAGCAGCGTGTCTGTGAAACTCAAGGGTCTGGCTGTGACGCAGCTTCCAGGCCTGGGCCCCCAGGTCTGGGATGTAGCTGACTACGTCTTCCCCGCCCAGGTAAGCTTACTCAGGGGTATACATTCCACCCACAGGGCCTGGCTCAGAGTGGAGGTTGGACTCTGTCCAATCTCCGTATTGGACTAGTGCAGCTCCCATCTCCTTCTGGGCCTCAGCTTCCCTGACTGTGAATGAGGGGCAAAAATAGATTGTAGTAGCAACCCATTCTGATGTCACGGGGTATGGAGGCTGCTGGGTACCATGTGGATTTCAGGGGCTTGTTGGGCCAGTGTTTGTGTTCTCGGGGCTGTTCTCCCAACTCAGAGCTCTGTGCTTCCCTCCCCTACTCCTCATTTCCAGGGGGACAGCTCCTTCGTGATCATGACCAATTTCATTGCGACCCCCCACCAGGCTCAAGGCTACTGTGCAGAGGTGAGGACCGCCATCCATTCCCTCTCCCTACTCCTTACAGGGGAAAATATCATGGAAGAGGAAATTGCCTTGGGCACTGAAGACAGGATTTCTCAGGGCAAAGCTATGGTGGAATTTTAGGCATAGATTCACACAAAGTAACAGTCTGCTATTGATAGTGATGCTTCCCTCCCAGCTGTGTGTCAAGCAAGATGCTGAGCCACGGTGCCCACCCAATCCACAAGCCCTAACGTCTCTGGTCCCTGCCAGCTGACACTGGCATAGCTTGGCATGAGCCCAGAGGGGTCCTGGGAGGGTACTGGGGAAGGGAGCTGTAAGCAAAATTCACCCCAAAGCTAACACTGCCTCATGATTTCCCTAGGGCTCTGGTGGTGGGAGGGGCTCTCCTTAGGACACTACTGAGAGGCCTGGGATCAGCCACTCTCCCTTCCCCTAGCACCCAGAAGGGGGTACATGCACAGATGACAGTGGCTGCACTCCAGGGAAGGCAGAAAGGAAGGCCCAAGGTAAGGTTGGCCTCCTCCTGTCCCCCTGCACAAGCCCTGTTCAGCTCCAGGCTTCCACCACCAGGAAGTCCTTCCTGCTCTCTCCCTTCCTGCCGTTCTAACCTTGGCCTGCCCTGTGCCAGACCCAGCCACATTTCTGTCCTCAGGATTCTGCTTTTGCTATCCCATCACTGGGGGCTCTCAGGGATGAGGGGCCTTCTCTCTGTCCCCAGCTTGGAGTGGACACCCATGGGTTCCTCCTTTGCTCCAGGCATACGCACAGGCAAGTGTGTGGCTTTCAATGACACTGTGCGGACATGTGAGATCTTTGGCTGGTGTCCTGTGGAGGTGGATGACAACGTCCCACGGTAATGCCTTATCCATCCAGGTAGCTGGGAGCAGGTTCCCCGGCCCAGACAAAGGGGCATCTGGATCCATGTTCTGGAAAGGATCTGTCCTCCCTTCTTCCAGCCCCACCCTTACCCCATCTGTATGGCCCAAGCCAATGATCCCTCTGGCCCCTGGTTAAGGGACCTGAGAGTCCATCATTACAGCACACCCATCGCCCCCCACCCCCGCCACCACTCCAGGGCACCAGGGAAATCCCATGGGTTCTCATACCCCCATACCCATGACAAACACTGTTGGGCACATGGGGGACTCCTGAGGAGAGGAGAGTAAGTGAGTATGGTGTCCTCCAGTCCTGCCCTTCTCCAAGAGGCCGAGAACTTCACACTCTTCATCAAGAACAGCATCAGCTTTCCACGCTTCAAGGTCAACAGGTTTGTGGGAAAAGGGGGCAGAAACACAGGCACCCACCTCCCCCCTCCAAGGCTGCTCCAGCTGGTCTCAACTGTCTCCGTCACCTTCCACTTCGACTGATTTCACTTTGGGGGAAGAAGCCTGAGCCGGGCTCCTGGGGTGGGCCACCTTTAGTCTCAAGGGCTGTGGAAGGGGGGTTTGTGGAGCTTGTGAGGAATCTCCAGAGCTTTGGGACATGGTGGTCCCCATCCCCCCGCCACCCTGCTGGCATCCTGCCGCTACCGATGCTCTCCACCCCTATGTAGGCGCAACCTGGTGGAAGAGGTGGATGCGGCCTACATGAAGACCTGCCTCTATCACAAGATCTCGCACCCACTGTGCCCCGTGTTCAAGCTTGGCTATGTGGTACAGGAGTCAGGACAGAATTTTAGCACCCTGGCTGAGAAGGTACGGTGCCAGGTTAATGAGGAGGGCTAGGTCCTGGAATAAGCAGGTCAAAGAAGGCTTTTCCATCCCAGGTAATGCCCTCTCAAGCCTCTCAGGTATGGACTGAGTATCTATATGGATTTATTCCCTAATATGGGGGAGTCCTGAGGGTCAGGCCTGAGTCCTCAGCAGAGCCTGGTTGGTATGGATCTGACACAGAGGAGTGGCCCAGAACGAATGGTTATGGGCAGACATTTTCACCCAGATGTTTGCTGAGGTCACACTGTTTTTTAAATATGGGATGAAAGCAGCTTGAATTCCATGCTCTATGGCCCTAAGAAGGCCTGTGCCCTGCTCAGGAATCTTGAAAATTCCAGAATCTGGGATCTGTACAGTCACCTGGGGTTCCAAGAGAAGCAGTACCTTGTAAGGAGCACAGACCTGTCTGACTGGGTTCAAATCCTGGCTCTGCTCCTAATGAACAATGTGGTCTCAGACTAGTTAGTCTCTTACCTTGAGTGTGTCTGAGCTTTTGCACCTACATAGTGGGGATAATAATAGCACCAGGCTTGTGGGGTTGTCTCAAAGATCAAGTGGGTTCATGCATAGGATGGCGCTTCAGTACCGCCCAGCGTGTGGTGACTCTGGGTACGTGTTCTCACGTGATCATCATCAGCCTTTTCTTATCGTTGCCTATTTAGGGGTGGAAATCAGCTTCTTTTCTGTGATATCACACATACACACAAAACTTGCTCACAACACATTTATCTAAAACAGGGATCAGCAAAGTTTTTCTTTAAAGGGCCAGAGGTTTCAGTTTTGCAGGCCATATGGACTCTGTTCCAACCTTATTCAAGTCAGCTGTTAGAGAGCAAAAGCAGCCACAGAAAATATGTAAACAAGTTCGGCCCTTTGGCCTCAGTTTCCCAAACCCTGGAGGCAGTTTATACTGAAGCAACACTTACACAGACAGAAAGCTGAATGTTAGACTTCCCCGTTCCTAAAATCTCCCTGCCACCTGTACTGGGAACTTCTCATGCCTCACTATCATCCACAGATCCTTGTATATCTACCTCCTGCCTAGTTGCCCAGCTCCTCTCCTGTTCTGACCACTTCCCAGCTCTCCGGTTGCTCAGCCTACCCCCACCTGTCCCCGATCCTCACCTTGCTCAGAGAACCTTCACTTTCTCAAGTTTTCTCTTCCTAACCCAGGTCTTTACAGACTCACTCTTTAATTCAACATTATTTACTTGCCTTCCACACTGTAACTTTCAGGAGTTAGCGACAAATGAGACAGACAGCCCCACTCTCACAGACTTTATAGTCTTAGAAGAGATGGGCTAAGAATCACACAAAATGAATATATGATTTCAAAGTGACAAATGTTCCAAGAGAAAACAGAGGGTCTAACAGGCACACGTTTTTAGACTAGAGGCGGTCATTAGGGAAGGCCTCTCGGGGAAAGTGACCAAAGGATAAGAAAGGGTCAGCCTCGTGGAGCTATATATGCAAAGGCCCTGAGGTAGAAAGAACCTGGTATATTCTAGAAACCATCAGAAATTCAGAGTGTGATGAGTGGGAGGTGGGGCCAGAGAGGTCAACAGGACCTTGCCCTGCAGTAGCTTCTCAGTGTCTCTTCTCAAACAAAAAAAATGCTCCCCACTTCAAGAGATTGCTGGCACCAGCATAAGACAGGAGTTTCTTGATCCTGAAGCCTGGGTTTTAAACACCGGTTTCCCTGCAGGGCGGGGTGGTCGGCATCACCATTGACTGGAACTGTGACCTGGACTGGCATGTACACCACTGCAAACCCATCTATGAGTTCCATGGACTGTATGAGGACAAAAACCTGTCTCCAGGCTTCAATTTCAGGTGCCTGCCAGGACCCCACCGGTCCACCCTTCCTTGGGCTCCCAGAAGGTTGAGGGTTTTTTTGTGGGTCTTGTACTCCCAGAACCCCTTGAGGCCCAGTAAGTGTCCCCAGGAAGAAAGCAGAGGAAACGGCAACTCCCACTGCAGGGAGCCTGCAGGGAACAAGACCTTGGCACCCTGAGCCCCCACCCTTTGAGGCCCACCTGGCCAGGACTGGCAGGGGAAATCACTGACATCAAGAGTTAGGGTGAGGATTGAATACAGCATTCCTGGAATGAGGCCTGGGGTGTTGGGGGCATGGGACTGTCCTCATGGACCTCTGAGGGCTCCTGCTGGACTCCAAGAACACTGGACCCAAAACTGTTCTCCACACCCTCTTCTGCAACCTCACCCTTTCCCCCAAGGTTTGCCAGACACTTTGTGGAGAATGGGACTAACCACCGCCACCTCTTCAAGGTGTTTGGGATTCGCTTTGACATTCTCGTGGATGGCAAGGTGAGCGTCCAGTGTGAAGGACAGCCAGAGACACGTTTTTAGTTCCTGTGAGTGCTTGTTGGGTGTCCATGGTTATAGACAACAGGAAGTTGACTGGTCTTCATTCAGCAGTTTTACTGCTGATAACCAATGGGCCTGATAACCATTGAGGGCAGGTCTTTCCAGCCAGTGACCTCACCTCCTCCACTACTCCCTCTGTCCAGGGAAGCAGAGCCAAGGTCAAAACCAAGGACTTCTAACCAGCAGCTAAGACCCCACATAGAGCCAGAGCTGTGCGGAGCAGGCTGTGGAGCTGGCTAATGGTGGGGGTAGAGGGTAGAAAGGGGGAGCTCCTTGATCCAAGTCTGGCCTTGGGGTTTCTGAGGAAGGCCTTTTCTACCTGGCTCCTTCTGACTGTTAATCCTTCTTTCCCTGGACCCTGCCACCAGGCTGGAAAGTTTGACATCATCCCCACAATGACAACCATTGGCTCTGGGATTGGCATCTTTGGGGTGGTAAGTGCTAGGGTCACAGGGTCATTGTACTAAGGTCAGTCCCTCCCCTTCCACATCTCAGTGGCAGCTACCCCATCCTTACTGAGCCCAGCCCACCACCCCAGACCCACAGTATGTCTGAAGAAACTGAGGCCCAGAGCTGGGGCAGGACCGAAGTGGGAGGGGGTGGTCTTGATCTCCCAAGGGACATGCAGTGCCTCATCCCCACTTCCAGAATATGAGGTCTAGATAGAGCAGGGTTGAGCCAGGCCCCCCAGCCAGAAAGGACTGAAGTGGGACATGGAGGGTTCTGACCCTGCCCCCAAGATTCCCATGCTCTATCTGCCCCTTCCTTGCCCTCAGGCCACGGTTCTCTGTGACCTGTTGCTGCTCCACATCCTGCCCAAAAGGCACTACTACAAGCAGAAGAAGTTCAAGTATGCAGAGGACATGGGGTCAGGGGCGGTAAGAGATTTCCCTGAGTTGGGGCCTTTCTGAGGCCTTAGGTCCACATGTCCGTGTTGGGGGGCCAGCTGCTTCCCTGAGGCTGACTTTTTGTTCCCTCCAATGCTTACACAGGGCGAGCGTGATCCCGCAGCCACCAGCTCCACCCTGAGCCTGCAGGAGAACATGAAGACATCCTGACCCTCACCCCCTGACTCCTGACTGGACACAGCATGAGGCTTCAGGCAGGGGCCCTGGTGGGGTCCCAACCAGGGCAGAATGGTCTCTGCAGGAGCTCTCTGCTCTCTTAGCCAGGCAGACACTAGGGTCTTGTCAGCTCAGTGGGGACACCGGGAGGGACCTGTTCGAGTCTGGGCTCTAGCCCCATCTCCACAAGCCCCAAGGGAGCTTTGTTCCAGCCTCAGGCACTCCTGGTCTAGAGAGCCTGGGGTTGGGCAGGGCTCCTCTCACACTCGTCTATCAGAGCTGTGTGCTTCTTACTCTGGGCCCTCAAGCACTGCACTGCCTCGTGTCTCTAGGTTCATGCTTTCCCATATGGCAGACACTAGTCACGATGAGATGACCATTTAAATTTATATTAATTTAAACTGAATAAAATAAAAAAATTCAGTTCCTAAAACTAGCCAGCCACATTACAACTGCTAAATAGATACATGTGCCTAATAGCTGCCATATTGGACCACATAGAATATTGCAGAAAGTTCTATTGGATGGCTCTGCTTGAGCCCTGTTTCTTACTGGCCCCAGATTTTCCTAGGGAGCTTGTCAACATTGCAGGCAACTGGGCCGACCTCAGATCTCCCGAACCAGCATCTCTAGGGCTGGCCACGGAGATGCAAGGATGGCAAACTCCCCAGGCCATTGTAAAGGCTAAAGTTTAAGAACTGCTCCCGATTGGGTATCAGATTTTGCCTAGGCCTGCCTGACCTGGCAGATGCAGGCTTTGGGTAGGTGTGTGGTGTACTTCCAAGCCACATGGTGTCTCATGTACACACCCCCATGTACACTCTCATCTACATGCACAACCCTCTCCCATCCACACTCTGGCTTTGAACAGCTGGGGCCCTGCAAACACAGCCATCTGGACAGACCTATGCCCTCAAGTACAGACACATGGTCCACGCAACAGCACCTCCACAGAGCTAGGCTTCTCCCTAAGTGTGTCAGGCCGGGACAGTCCCTTCTAGCCATGAATCCTCACTCAGCTACCTCGGGTTGGGGTGGAGCCCTGGCCAAACCCTGCGCCCCCTGCTTATGGCCCAGCCTCAGCACCCAAGGCCTGACCAATTCTGTCTGAACACAAGGTCTGGGGAAAGTGAGAGGTGGTGTACAATAAAAGGAATGAGGACAAACTTCCGCCTTCTGTACTTTTCCCTGTCTGAAACTAGGCGTCCCCATCTGTGGAATGCAGGGTTGAGGTGAGAGATCTTTGAGGTCCTCTGGATCTCTTGTTAGACAGTGTGGTGAGTCGACACTTAGGCCCTGAGCCCGGCAGGGTCAGTGTTGGAGGTCAGCTCACCTCTGTCCATGGGCCACTGTACCCAAACACTGGACCCTCCATGTACCTCCATGTACCTCTTCTGGTCCTCGATGTACCCCTAACACAGCTTTGAGAGGCCTGGCACTCAGACAAGCAGATATTCTCTGGAGTGGCCTCAGGAAAGCAGGAATAAGAACGGGACTGGCTGCTCCGGGAGAGAGACTTGAGGGAATCCCAAAGAGGGGAGGAAGGTCTTGAATGGAGATAATGTGGAAGGATTCTCCAGGGGCCCTGCAGTGGGCAAGACCTGCAGTCTGGACCTGTGGCCAGTAAGGGTCTCTGGGAAAACACCCCCCCCATCATCAAATTCCATTTAGACCAGTGCTCTCCAACAGCAGTGATGGGAACATTCTCTATCTGTGCTTTCCAAAATAGTCGTCACTAGCCACATGCGGCTAGTGAAACCAAGGAACTGAATTTTTAATTTTATTTACTTTTAATTAATTTAAATCACCACACATGGCTAGTGGCAGTAAGAAATGATATTGGACAGCACAGGCCAGGCCTCTCCCTGTCCTTCAGGCCCTTGACTTTCTACTCTCTTCCCCAGCTAAGAATCACCCTTTAGATTTTAGAAGAAGGGAACTCCTTCTTTTTCCCTCCCTTTGCTCTCCAGTCCTATGTGCTTTTGCACCTTCTGCCCCCTTCCTTCCTGAATGATCAAAGGATTCCTCCTTTGTAACCAACCCTCCTATCTGGCCCAGAAGCCTCCTAGCTAGCAGAGGCTGCCTCTCCTCTCCAATACCTGCATTTGCTCCTCTCTTCTGCCTCCTCCTGGCCCTTGTTCCTCTGCAGCTCTTCCTGCTCTACCTTCCTGTCACCATTCCAGAAAGACCTACATTTCTATACTTCCCTCTGCATCCCACCCTCTGCACCTGGCTGCCAGCCCCCACCGCCAGTTCTCCTAAATGCCCTTGTCAGGTTTACCAACAGTGTCCTTGCTGCCAAATCCAAGCAGACACTTCAGCCCATATCCTGCTTGGCCTGTCAGCCTCTGACATTGTTGACCAAGCCCTCCTTTGTTGAAAGATTTCCTTCCAACAGCTCCTAGAACCCACCCTCTCCTGATTTTCCAGCCAGACCAGTATATAGGGAAAAGAGTTTTCAACTGCAGCTCTGCCAAGGGTCACTGTATGTCTGTAGGCAAGTTGCTTAACTCTTCAAGCTTCTTGAGGAGTCAGGGATAATAACAGCCTCTACTCGGGTTGGGATAAGATAAGATATGTATATGTAAAGTGCCTGGCATACCAGTAGCACTCTGCCTCTTCATCCAGCCTCCCTTTCAATGGTGGAGTCAGCTGGTTGTCCCTGGGTCTCTATCCTCTCTGTAGTGATGCAACCCTTGGCTCTTCACGGGGTATGTGGCTGCCTAGCATGGAAACTGCATTTCCCAGCCTCTTCTCCCTGCTGGGTCTGACCATGTGACTAAGTTTTAGCTAATGGGATATATGTGGAAGTATCATGTGACACCTTTTGGGAACTTTCCTTAAAGGAGAGCTGCTGCGGATCCTTTGCCCTCTTCTTCATCCTTGTCTTTATCCACTGCCTGGAATGCATATGTGATGGCTGGACCTCTAGCCACCACCCTGAACCATGAAGACGAGAGTCACACCCAGAGGTTGCTGGCATAGTAAGTGGAAAGAGCCACCTCTGGAAGGTCCTGTGGAGCAGAGCTGACCTACTTACCTTGGGTTGTCTTCTCTGAAGCTCTTATGTGGAATTTCTGTTACCTGAGTCAAAATAGATCCTACTTGATACAGAAATCTTTCTACCTTAAAAGCAAGTGTTCTGTCCTTGGCCTCTGCTTTAGTTGCTCTGAGTTATCTCACCCTTTCCCATGGCTACACTTAGAATTATGGGTCTTTTCTGACAACTTCCAAAACTGCCTCTCTGGACCGGCCCTCTTTCCTGAACTCTAGTCCCACATATCCAACCCGAGTGCCATATCTAATTATTCATTAGACAAACATCTTTTGAGCACCTACATGCTCATGTTGTGTCAGACTGCATGTTGGGTGCATTAGACACAGACCCTGTCCAGAGGGGGAACACACAGGTAAATGGATGCTAACTAAGTACATGGAAATCCCTAGAAGGGGCTATTAACGTATGCTGGGCACTGAGGACATCATAGGGAAGGACTCCTGGCAGAGGGACATTGAACCAAAATTGAAAAGAGTTAGACAGGGAAGGTGGTTAGGACTGAGATCATGGAGGGCTTGTTTGGACCTATTCTCAGGGTACTGATGAGCCACAGAAGATTCCTAAGCAGGAGCTGACTTACTTAGACTTGGGTTTCTGAAAGATTGCTCTGGCTTAAAAACAACAACAACAAAAACATTGCTCTGGCTGCCAAGTGGAGAAAGGCCAGTAGGAGGAGTGAGACTGGATGGGGATGGGAGGCGGGTGAAGAGGCTGCTGCAGCAATCAGTCAAGGTACACAATGATGGTGGCTGGAGCTAAGAAAGAGGCAGAGAGCTGGAGAGAAATGAATGGATTCCAGCGATATTTAAGAGCCAGCATGAGCAGGGCTGGTTGTGGCTAGAGTGACTCCTCGTTTTCTGGCCTCAGACTAGTTTTCTGGTCCCAGACAGGGACACAAGAGGCCAGGTTTGGGGAATGATATGGAACTCTGTTTTGGGCAAGTGGTGGGGTGAGGTGCCAAAGGGTTCACAAGTGAACTTAGCATAATTGAACCCGGAGTTGGTGAGGGATCCAGAGAAGAGTTACGGGGATGGGCACAGTCCCCAGGAATTGCAACCGTGAAGGTCAAGATGTTCTGACCTCTGTCCCAGCTAGGCCATTCCTGCTCCCTGTTTCATAGAGCTCTTCCCCAAACATGAATCCGAGTATGACCCCAGCACTCTGTGATAAACCCCTTCCTCTTTCCCCTACCCACCCCCTCGCCCCCCTCAGCAAAAGGCTAAACTCCCGAGTCTACCATTCCTGGCCTTTCTCCCTGGCGCTCAACCTCGGCCTCATCCTAGCCGCGGATCTCACTATCCCCCCCTCCTAGCAGGAACCGCGTATCTCCACCCCCACCCCCACCCCCCACCCCCTAAACCCTCACCCACGTTGCGCCCTTGCCCCATTCAGGCCAAGATGGAAGGAGACAAAGGGTTTTGGAGAGTAAGCACTCTCCAGCTCGGGCTAAAAGGCCCAGGCCGAGGGTTGGAGGGATTTGGGGGGAGCCCAGGTAGCCTTTTAATTGGGGCGTCGGGAGCGTGACAAAGTCCAGACCCGCCACAGCCGGAGGGGCCCCTCCGGAGCCACAGCCCGTCGCGGCCCCTCCCCTCCAGGAGCCGGGCGGGAGTGCTAGGCACTGATTGGGCGGCGTCGCGGGCCGCGCAGCACCACAGAAGAACGAGGGCGGGGCGCGGCGGCGGGCGAGGGAGGGAGAGCTCCCAGGAGCCGCGGCGCCAGCGGTCTGAGCTCTGAGATCCCAACCCGAGAGAGGCGGGTGGGGCGGGGCGCGAACCTCGGGAGCGAGCCTGACCGCTCGCCCGGCCGCGGAGACTGTCGCCAGGCGCCGAGGTAGGGGTCGGTGGGGAGGAGACCTGGGGCGGGGAGCGGAGGAACGCCTGAACGTCTGCTCGGAGCCTGTAGGGAAGAGGGATGGTCTACGAGGCCGCGTCTAACGAGGGCCTCTGGGACCGCATTGGTGCGGGGATCCTCCCCCTTTTTGGGGGGCCGGATCTACGAGGTGCTTGCCGGAGCCCGCTTCTGTCTGCGCCTGCTGCCGGGACTGCATCTGTACCGGCGCTCAGCCATCTGCGTCGCTTCCCCAGCTCTAGTCTTCGGGACTGCGTTCATACCCGGCGCACTTCCCACGCCCTCCCCAGCCGTGGGTGGGAGGCCGTGTCTCTGCAGAGTGGGCCCAGACCTGTGCACCCACGTGTGGATCAGCGCAGAGTGCTCCTCCTACACGGCTCTCCGCTGAGTCTTCCTGCAAAAACTGGAGACGGGGGGGGGGGGGGCCGTGGATGAATGGGACAGATGTGTCGTGTGGCTTTAGCTGCGCAGCGTTCCCCTGGATGGGGCCTGGGTGGAGGGGTTGGAAGAAGCGGACACTGCGGCTTCAGGGGCCTATTAGGCACAGAATTGGTGGCTCAACGGGTGCACACGTGCGCGGGGACCTGTGTGTGGTGTTTGGAGGTGGGTGTGCGTGTCACGTGGACAAAGGAGTGTGCCTATGTGTGTGAGGAGAGTGCATGACTGGATGGAGTGGCGTGTGAGGGCCGATCACATGGACGTCTGCGTGCGACGTTGGCATGCGTCTCTGGGAGGGGTGCGTGTGTGTCTCGAGGGTGCAGAGGTGTAGAAAAGGTTATGTCCAGACACAGGACAGTGCCTTTGTGCGTGCATATGAGGCTGTGTATCTGTCAAGTGGGCCAGGGCCTCGGGGATCACACAGCTTGTGTCCTTGAGGATGCACGGGTGCCCACACAACCCTCACTCCTTCATTCAGCAGTTACAGACTGAACACCCAGTGTATGTCAGACCGTGTCCTAGGCTCACAGACTCTGGGATCCTTGGTCTCTCACCCTCAGTCCCCACAGCAGGCAGGGGGATCATTTTTAAACCTCATCCAACTGATCATTGCCCTGCTTAAAACCATCCTGTGGCTTTTGAGGCCTCCTGGTCTCTGTCCACAAACCCCTCCAAGGCCAGGCCCTGAGTCCCAGCTTGAAAATGGCTCTCTGTCATGCACAGTGAGAGCTTCCATCCTCTCCCCTTCTGAAATCCTTACTCAGTGGTCATGAAAGAACTTACATACCACCTCCTCCGGGAAGCCATCAATTGGGCCAGGCAGAGCGAATGGCTGGCTGGGCCTTCTCATCCTGGTGTAACTCTGCTTGCCTGGGTGCCTCTCACATGCAGAGCCCCACACCAGCAACAATTAGCCTTTTGCTCTTCTTCAGACAGTGTGAGCACTAACCCTCCTCACAGCCTTTGCAGATGCTGGCTCCTCTGTTTGAAATGCCCTTCCCAGATGTGCACACTGCTTGCCTCCTCACTTCTTTCAGAGTCTACTCACGTTCTATAGAAAGGCCTTTCTGACCACGCTGTAAATAGTACTCCCAGCCCCTCACTCTTGATTCTCCTTACATGACTCCATAAAAATACATGCCTGTATTTTTCTCCATAGCACATACCACTCCACAAATATCATCTGTTAATTACTGCCTTTCTTGTTTGTCACTTCTTGCCCCTACTAGAGATTAAACTGTATGGAAGTAGGGACTTTGTCACTGTTTTATTTCCTAGCACCTAACACGGGAGGTGCTTACGGACTGTTTGTTGCATGAATGAGTGACTCTGGATTTACATTCCAGCAGTCTGTGTCTCTGGCTGCTCCCTACCCAGTGAGCCCCACAGGCTGGGGCTAGGTGTCCTCTTCTTTTGTCCTCCAGATTCCAAGTTCCTGGAAGGCCAGGTGTGGGAGAATTGTGACCACATTTGCATGTTCGAAATATTCCCTCTAGCAACTGGTATGGAGGAGGACGTGGGGTGGGGTCGGGGTATGAGGCTGGAGGTGGGGGTGCTGGGTGGCAGAAGCAGTGGGAAAGAAAAGTAGAGGTCTAAATCCTGACTTCGTTAGGATTCCCCAGCAGTGGGGAGATCAAGGAGGGCTCCCAGAGGAAGAGATACCTGAGCTATCCTCCAGCAGCAAAACAGAAGGAGGTGTGTCCCTGGCAGAAGGCACAGATTTTACAGAGGCCTGGCAGCAGAACAGAGTATGCAGTTTGGGAAGCTGTGCGTGGTGTGATGCAGCCAGAGTAGAGAGTAAGTGTGGGGCTAGGGGAGCAAGGATGGGCGAAAGCAAGAAGATGGGCTCCTGGGTTTCTGAAGAATCGGGAGGAGGACAGTACCTAGCTCTGCAACAGGCAGAGGAGGAAGGGCAGACTTGGGTGAAATGCTAAGTTGAATGAGAACCCTGTGGGTCTGAGCTGCCTGGGGACGTGGTGGGGAGGAGGCAGCTGGCTAGAAGGAATCGGGCTGGAAGTGCAGACCTGGTGTGGAAGATGAGGAGGGGCAGAAAAAGGAGGCAATGCCTGGAGCTCATCAGCCAAGATGTTCTGAAGATACACTGAGGGTTGCCATGCCAAATTGGGCACAGAGCCCACTGCAGTGCTTGGGGCCTTTCCAGGGATGATGGGAGGGGGCGTCCTCGCAGTAGGCATCCTCAAGCATGACTTGGCACTAGATGCCTGGGCCTCCCTCAAGGAGAACTGAGTCATCCTGGGCAAAGGCAGGAGCTGCAGAGTGTACCCGTTGCCAGGGCTGTCCAGACACTTGTCAGAAGCATAAACATGGCTCTGGTCAGGCAGCCTGGCGATGTCAGGGCCACCTTCTGTGTCTGGCCTGGATGGCTAGACTGCCTCCTTGCAGCTTTTCCTTCTGGCCAGTTTTAGGATGGCCAGGCCATGTCCTCTCCCCCTGCATGGTAGCTGCTCAGCCTGGCCCTGGGAGTCACAGCAACCTTCCAGAACTCAGAATGAGGTCGGAGTGGTACCTGAAGTCATTCCAGGAGGGGCTCCTTGAACATTTGGTATCTCTCCTGCTCTGGGCCTCCTCTGAGTGACCCAGGTGGATGGGGGCATCTGAGGCCAGGACAAGGAAGCATCTGGAGCCAGGGTCTGTATGTTGGAAGTAGTCAAACACCTTGGGGAAAGGGGCATAGCCTGAGGAGGTTAGCATGCCAGGCCATCCTGGAACCAGGGGGCAGATACGGGGTTGTACATTGTACATCAAGGCGCTCTCTTGGTGGCTTCTAGATATAGATACACCCTAGCCCTACATCACTTAGGCACAAACTGTTTTTCTGTCCTCGATCTCACCTACTTCCCTCTATAGCTCTGGGAGTTGGCAGGATGGCAGCCTCCTATTTGATTCACATGGGAGAAAACTGAGGATCCAAGAGTCCCAGTGACTTTTCCAAGGCAACACGGCCCAAGTCTGGGAGGACAGGATTAGGATAGCTTTTCCCAGTGAGAGAGGGCCTGAGTCTGGTCATCTTGGCTACAAGACTAGTCTGTTCCCTGGGAGGCTCTCCATGCCCATAGAGTCCATGCTGGGCCCTGAGCCTGGGTCCTAGCCTCTCTGTCTGTCCTTCTGTTTGCCCATGTAGTCCCTAGTTGCCTACCCAGTCAGTTTCAACAAAGTGTCTACTGAGGCCTCAGCTTGGGGAGGACCTTGAGAGCCCCCCTCGGTGATCCCTCAGAGAGGGGTAGCACCTGCCCAGAACACACAGCCCATCCTGGTGGACAGGTGTCCAGTGGGAGTTCAGACTTGACCTTCTGAGATCAGGCTTCCGTGGTCCCCACGCAGACCCCACCCCCCATCCCGGAGCACATGTACACGAAGACCTAAAGGCACCCCAGTGCACGTTAACACATTCACACGTCTGTGTTGGCCACACTACTAGAGTTCTGTCTCCATGCAGATGAGTTTCTCTGTGTGGACTCTTTTCCCCACTGCCCCCACATAGACACACACCATGACCCCAGCCCACATCCCTGCTTGCACACATTCTCTTATGTGTGGACATAGGCCCTCAGATGCATAGCCTCAGGTGTTAGGCCCTCTCTCCTGGACACGAGGCTGGAACTTGGGGCCTCCCCGCTGCCTCCCTCGCAGACATGCTTAGTCACCTGAATTTGATCCAGGCAGAAGGGAGGGTGGAGGGCCTGACGTCAGCCTTCATAGCCTCCTTATGCCGCCCGCACATCCATCTGGGCCACAGTGTGTCCAAGGCAATTGCAACAACAGCAGCACAACAAGTCACTTTTACGGAGCTTCCCCAGTAGCAGACTCAGTCCTGAGCCCAGTATGGGTAGTGTTCACACCTTTACGCCCCATGACTACCCAGTGAGGTGAAACTCCTATTAGCCCCATTCCATAGATGAGGAAAACTGAGGCACAAAGTTGAAGTCACCTGCTCGTGGGCCCACACTTGGATAGATGGAGCCTGTAGCCTGGTTTCAGAGCCTGGGCCCTTAACCAGGGAACAGGACCCCAGGTTGGAGGAGAAGGACTTCTGCCTTGACTTACTGTATGAGCCTGGGCCCATCCCTGGCCCTTGCTGGGCCTCGCTTCCCCATATGAGAAAAGAGAAGGAAGCGAATTAGAGGAGGATGGCTTCTCCCTGAGATAATAGCCTCAGGGAAATCATATGCAAATTGTATGGGCCAGGGCCATAGAAGGGGGCTATAGGCGGTGAGAGTGAGGGGCAGTAGAGTGGTCCATCTACAGGGGACAGTGGGATGGGCCGGCCAGGCTTGGAAGGCTCCCTTCAGCCTTGGCCTCTCCTTTCGCAAGTAGCCTGATTTCTAAAGCCTCCCCGATACATCAACTACATTCACTGTCCCTGCCCAGCCCCCATCTCTTTTATGAAGGACTCCTTGATGCTTCAGCCCTACTCTCGCTCCTCCTCTCCTTCAGAGAGGCCTTCCTGATGTTCTAGCCCTACCTGCCTCCCTCACCTCCTCCAGGGAGGTCTCCCTGATGTTCCAGTCCTACTCATTCTCTCACTTCCTCCAAGGAGGCATCCTTGGTGCTCTAAGCTCACCAACTGCCCCGTCATTCCATATAGGTCCAGCCTTCATGTCTTCTCCTATTGCCAGTCTGAATTCCCTTCCCCCTTCCTTTCTGCATATCAATATCAGCTCTACTACCTCTAGGTTTTCCCTCATTTAACACCGTGTGTGCCAAGCACAAGGGTTCTGGATGATGACCTTGCCCACTATCCCTCTCTAAGCCTTGTGGCCGTAGGGAATCTGCATCCATGGTACAGATGGAGAGACTGAGGCTCAGAGTCAGGAAGGAGCCTGCCTCAGCAACCCCACAGTAGGTTGGCAGGCAGGATTAGAACCAGTCCAGGATCCTGTGTGGCCAGTGGGTTCTAGTGGCCCTACCTCCTTGACATCTGTCAAAGCAAGGTGATGGGGGAACAAGGGCTATGTTCTTAAAGTCACTGTGTGAGTACAGAGGAAGTTAGCACCAGACAGGAAGGGCACAGAGTCAGGAGTCCACTCACTTCCTTAGAAGATGCTGAGTCTGGCCCAGGAAGGAGGAAGGACATCGGGCTGAGGTGGGGCCAGTGCTCAGCCTCCAGCAAAGGTGGAGTCCCAGTCTGATCCCAGGATTCAGCCTGGAGTCAGGGTTCAGCCCAGGGTTGTGGTGGAAGGTGAAGGCTGGGGCTGGAGGTGGATGATGGTTTGGGATTCAAGCTGGGCTCAGTCCTTAGCCTGGGGCCTGGTTTGGAACTCAGAATGCAGTAGGGTCCAGGGGGGTGTAAGGCCTGGCCATGGGGAGCATTTCAGCCTGAACAGCTGTGACAAATATTTTGGGCACACAAATAAAGGGGAAGGAAAAAAAACGGGAAAAATAAGGGATGACCTTTTAGTTTAGTGGTTTGTCCTAACACCTGCCAAAGCATGAGCCCCTCTCCTAATTAACACTGTCCTAAGCTACGGTCTCTGCTGAGGCAGGAAAGGGAGTAGTGGGAGATGGCACACTTGCTCTGTGGTCCTGGAGAGGCCTTCCTGGAGGAGTAAGTGACTGGCTTGAGGTATCCAGGAGACCTTTGCATGACCAGCGCCCAGCTCAGCTTCCAGGCAGCAGCATTGGAATGCTCTGCAGTCAAGGGTGGGGCTGGTGAGTCACTGGGCTGTCTCCCCGATGGGGCCTGAGCTGACCCTGGACTCTGTTTCTCCCAGTGCTGCTGGGCCTCCAGAAGTCTGCCCACGTCTGTCTGTCCTGACTCCAGAATATCAGCTTCTTGCTGCTTCCCTGTGAAGCCAGCAAGGCAAATGTGACCATACCTGTTTTATAGATGGGGAGACTCAGGTCTAAGGCCTGCTCTGCAGCAGAGCCAGATGAGTTTCTAGAATTCCTTTAGTTAGTAGGGACAGACTTGACTTTGGATGCTGGCAACTCAGGCAGAGGAAACAGGTAGGGCAAAGTCATGAAGGTAGGACCTAAAGATTGTGGCTGCAGTAGGAGAAGGGCCCGGAAATCTGACCTGCATACTCCGTTGCCAGGATTGAAGCCTTCTCTGTCCTCTTTTCTCAGGTTCCCAATAAGGCTGAGGACCCCCTGAAACTGTGGCAATGGAGGGGGGCCCAGCAGTCTGCTGCCAGGATCCCCGGGCAGAGTTGGTGGAGCGAGTGGCAGCCATTGATGTGACCCACTTGGAGGAGGCCGGAGGTAGCCCAGAGCCTGCCAGAAATGGTGTGGACCCTCCTCCAAGGACCAGAGCTGCCTCCGTGATCCCCAGTGGTTCTTCAAGACCCTCCCTAGCCCGGCCCAGCCTTTCAACCAGGAAGTTCTCCCTGCAAGAGCGGCCAGCAGGAAGCTGCCTGGAGGCCCAGGCTGCTCCTTATGCCACAGGGCCGTCCAGCCACATCTCCCCACGGTCCTGGCGGAGGCCCACCATTGAGTCCCACCATGTGGCCATCTCAGATGCAGAGGTTGGTGGGGCAGAGCTAGGGGGTCCTCCTGAGCTTTTCTGTAGTCCTCAATGAAGATGCTTTTCTGTCCCAGCCCCTGCCACACAGCTGCCCAGCTTTTGCTTCTGCATACTCTCAGAGTTGAGGAGCTTGCTGTCTCATAATATGGCTCTTCTTACCAGGGAAGCTCTGTCTGAGCCAATCGTGGGAGCCAGTCACTGCCTCCTGGAAGTCCCACCGTTCCTGCCCTCAGGCCAGGCCTCATAAATAGGCCCCTCCCTGGTCCCCGAAGATAGATAGTATGTCTGCCCTCCCCACCATAAGTCTAACAGAGCTTTAGCCCCTGCTTCTAATCCTGCTCCTTAGAATCTGCTCTGACTCAGAAGCTGCCAGCATGCTTCCAGCCTCTGGTCTTCCTTCTGTTCCTCTGTCCCAAGGGCTCTGTCCTTGCCACTTAGATCTGAAAAGTGAATCCTAGTCCTGAGCAAGCAATCTACCGATTGCAGAGGCTGGGCTTTTCATGGGCTTTTTCATGCCTGAGCCAGGGCTCTGGTCTCCTGTCCCTAAGGCTCTCCTCAGCTTTCTTGTCCATTCAGCCAAGACCTTGCATATAGCTGGTTCTAGAAATACTTGCTCATGTGTTTCTCACAGATGTAGGTCTCCCAGACGCCCGCGTTCAGGCAAGAGTCAGTGCATTTTTCCTTCACCACTTCCTAGGGAATAAAGTACAGCCATGGCTCACCATTCATGTTTGCAGACACTGTCCAAGGCCTCTTGTCACTTTTGGTGGCATGGACACTGCCACATTTCTCCCCATCCAAACTTGAAAGGTTATGAAATGTGGGGTTTGAGAGTGAGGGGCCCAGAGCCAGGATTGGGCCCTGAACAGGCTCCTGGGGTGGGATCAGTACTGCCTGTGGGTCAAGTTTTACCTGATGCTCCCCTCTTTACCCTCTCCCTCCCCCACTCCCAGGACTGTGTACAGCTGAACCAATACAAGCTGCAGAGTGAGATTGGCAAGGTAGGACTGGGACAGGCCGAGGGGACTTTTCTCTTGAGGCAGCCTGTCGGGACCCTCTGCTGGACCGTTCCTTCTCACCTGGGAATGTGAGGCAGAGCCAGAAGGGCCCCAGCTTAGAAGTGAAGAAAGTTTGTCCTCTAGGAAATACCCATGGAGGGGTGGGAAATGATTCACCAGTCCCGATTCCTTCATTTTTGATAGAAAACAAAGAGGGACTGAGGGAGCATAGAGCTGTGTTGAGCCAGACAGAGGCAGTGACCAGGGCACAGGAGTCCTCTCCCTGTCTGCTAGAAATGTATGCCTGCTGGGGGCCAGCTGGTGGCGGGGGGGTGGATACGGGCTGTTGGGGGAAGACGGCTGGAACTGTTCAGGGTGGGGTGGGCATTGCCCTGGGCAGGTGGGGCTGACCGGTGCCTATTTCCAGGGTGCCTACGGTGTGGTGAGGCTGGCCTACAACGAAAGTGAAGACAGGCACTATGTAAGTCTGGGAACGGGAGGGAGGTGTTGTGCTGGCCAGGCCCCAGAAGCCTGGGACATGGGCAGTGGCTGTGCTGGGAAGACAGAGGACAAGGCTACCTCTAGAGGAAGTGAGTTTCTGTCCCTAAGGATATGCTTAGTAAAAAGAGTAAGCTTCTTGACCTTGAGAATATCCCAGCAGAGGCTGGACCCCTCTGAGGGGAGAGCTCCAGAAAGGCTTATTGGGGAAATAGGGCTGAGTCTTAGACTCAGATATGGTCACTTCTAACCCAGCTCACCCACACACCTAGGCCATACCTTCAGTTCTGGTGGCCATCACAAGTGTTCCTTTCTGGACTTCTATCCACATATAACTAACCTGTTCTAGCTTCTGGTGGCTGCACTCAAGTGACATTTCTGCCCCTCCCTCCTCAGGCAATGAAAGTTCTTTCCAAAAAGAAGTTACTGAAGCAGTATGGCTTTCCACGTATGTATCTGCTGGGTCCTGTGCTTGGGAACTCCTTGCCTGAGGGCAAAGGAAGAAGGGACTTTGGTCCCTAGCTAGTTTTATTTTAGGACAAGTGTAGAAGTGGGGACAGCATGAGCAAAGGCCTGGTGGTGGGAATGTGCTTGGTGGGTTAGGGACAAGACCATGGTCTTACAAGGTTCTTGCCTGAGGCTGGGTGCAGGGCCATGGTGAGGCCCAGCCTCCTGCAACAGGAGCTTGACTCATCTTCCTGGTCATAGGTCGCCCTCCCCCAAGAGGGTCCCAAGCCACCCAAGGAGGACCAGCCAAGCAGCTGCTGCCCCTAGAGCGAGTGTACCAGGAGATTGCTATACTCAAGAAGCTGGACCATGTGAATGTGGTCAAGCTGATTGAGGTAGGAAGCAGTGGTGAGTGGGTGGGAACTTGTGCCCAAGTCCTGTGCTTAGGAACACTCAGCACAGACCTACGGTTCTCACAGTGGATGTGGCTAAGGCCTCCAAAGACGGAGTTAGACTTGGGGTGGGGGCTATAGGAAGGTTTCAGGGGTCAGTTTAGGCTGGTTTGGGATGTTCTCAAGGTCTTAGTGAGTAAAGGGCTACCTGGAAGCAAGAAGTGAGCCCCTCATCATAGCAGGAGGGGAAAAGAGCTGAGGGTCGCTTGGTGGGCCAGGCAGGATTGAGGGTCAGTGATTTTTTTTTTTTTTAAAGATTTTATTTATTTATTTGACAGACAGAGATCACAAGTAGGCAGAGAGGCAGGCAGAGAGAGAGGAGGAGCAGGCTCCCTGCCGAGCAGAGAGCCCGATGTGGGGCTCGATCCCAGGATCCTGGGATCATGACCTGAGCCGAAGGCAGAGGCTTTAACCCACTGAGCCACCCAGGTGCCCCACGGGTCAGTGATTTTTGAGACCTCATCTATCTGGTGCCTGCACAGTTCCCGATCCATTGTCTGGGGTCACTGCAGAGCAAACCAGGGGTCCTGGGGCTGGTGAGTACAAGGAAGTCTGGGACTGCCACCCTGTGCCTCCCCCACCCCTATCCCCATGTCTGTTTCCTCTGACCAGGTTTTGGATGACCCAGCTGAGGACAATCTCTATTTGGGTAAGTGACCCAGCTTGTCCCCAAAGCAGCTTAGCGGAGTCAGTCCGAGGGCTCCCCAGGAACACAAATGACCTTCAGATGGGCTGCGTGAACATGTTCTCAAGCCCTGATTCCTTTGCCCATCCCTGCCAACGTAAGCTTGGAATATCCAGTTAACTAGATTGAACAAATATTCCTAGGCCCCCTCTCCACTAATCAGACAGACAGTGGATCAGGTAGAGGCAGGAAGCAGGCTATGTGATGTGGGTTCCCAGATACTATCTGATAGTTCTCTGCCTCAGTTTCCTCACCTGTAAAATGGGGACAATGAATCTACCTCATAGGGCTGATACGAGGGGTAAATGAGTCATTATGTATAAGATGGTTGTTAATGTTAATTTTATGGCTGGGTTTAGAGGCCCTGATACAGAGCAGAAAGAACACTGGCTTAGCAATTAAGGCTGAGGCTTTAGTCTTCCCTCCCTGTCCTACCTGCCTATCTGCTATGACATTTAGGAAAATTCCTGCCCCTTTTCCAAGCCTCTGTCACCCACCTTCTTCCCAGAAAAGGAACCCATGCTGAATCAGATGAGGCAGATCCATAGGAAAACTACTCTTACCCATTTACTTCCTCTGATACCCTGGAGCCCTTGACCCATCCCTCCCAAAGGTATGCTTGGATGCCTGACCCTCTCTTACCTTCCAGAATAGGGAGGGACCTTGGCATCACCTGCTTTGCTAGCCTGGCTGCACCTTACTTATTTTTTCTTTTCTTTTCTTTCAGTGTTTGACCTCCTGAGAAAGGGGTGAGTTCCCCTTCCCAGTCAGGCAGGCCAAGTCTAATCCAGGCCTTCTTTTCCCTCCCTGTGTCCCTAGTGCCAGGGTTGGCTACTGTAGGAGAAAGCAGAGGCCAAGGCCCTGCCCTTGGGGAGCTCTGGTCTTGAGGAAAACAAGAGAACAAGAGGGCAATTCTTGGAAGTCTGGTGGGGGTCCATGAGGCTAGAACATTCAGACAGTCCTCTGAAAGAGGTTTTGAGCCAGGTCTTAAAGACCTGGAAAGATTATGAGGGAAGAGAGGGAGAAGAAAGGAGTGATTTCTCAAGCAAATATGTAGAGATGGGGCCCTTATGTGGATTCAAATCACAAATAGTTCTTTCAGCTTTTGAAGTTTATGAGTTGAGTGGGTGGGACTCCATTTGCTGCCATTTACAAGAGGGGAAGCTGAGGTTCAGAGTGGGTAAGTGGTTTGCTCAAGGTTACACAGTTCTAATTCATGTCTGCCCTATTTGGCCTTCCCAGGGTATTTGCAAAGCAGCAGACATGGGGTAGTGGGCACAGGCCTGGGAGGACCAGAGGCCCTAACTGTCCAGACCTTGAATATAGGCTGCGTATGTCTTGTGATATTTCTGTCTTCGGGGAGTGGGGTGGCTAACAGTAGCATCCTTCTAAGATTCAGAGGCTTTCAAACATTTTTGACCTTTATTCAACTTAGTATGTTTGACATTGCCATCCATATCTGTAACTGAAACCAAAGTTTTACAGATCTTTATTACATGTGATACACTCTGATAAATTCTACTTCATTAGAAAAACAAAGCATTAGCCAACAACTGATTGATTTCATGGCCCTCTATTTGGTTAGACCTAAAGTTTGAAAAAACACTACTCTGAATGGCCTTTTTTGCAACAGTTTGATTATGGGTTTGATTAAATACTCAGAAGAAGGAATACTAAGCCAATCAGAAATTAAGATAAAGCTAATTTGAAATTATAGTGATTGTAAAGGGATATTTGGGTCTGCGTTTTAACTGTTTCATTCTATGGGCGAATTAGCTAATGTCTTGATTTCTGGGGAGCAATTTGAGCATAGAGGGCTCCCTAGAAGTCCCGAGGGGCATACGTGACCCAGCCCCTGTTTGCCTTCACGAGCTGTCTGCTTGTACTCATTCTGATTCACTGCTTCTCTCCCTCCCTTCCTGTAGGCCTGTTATGGAGGTACCCAGTGACAAGCCCCTCCCGGAGGAGCAAGCTCGTCTCTACCTGCGGGACATCATCCTAGGCCTTGAGTACTGTGAGTCCGGGTTGAGGGGGTGCTGCTTGCCGCCTGGAACGGGGGTCTGGAGGGAGACACCAGAAAGGCTGGAGCCCAGCCTGAGCTAGCTCTTTGTAGTTCTGGTCTGTCAGCGCTGATCTACCAATCAGTTTCATTTGGGGGCGTGGCAGGGCTAGGGGCGGGGCGGGTCTGTGGGCGGGGCCGAGTTCGGTTGGGAAGGGGAGGGGAGGAAGTGGTGGCTGCCTTCCCTGGATGCCTTCCTTAGATGCCTGCCAGTTGCTTCGTGGTTCCTAGTCAGCATTGAGTCGGGCTGTAGCTTGGGAGTTCTCTGTCTATATCTCTTCTGCTGAGTTCTTAGGCAAGGCTTAACCTGTCCACACGGCCTCAAGAGATATAGGAAGAAAGAGATTTATGTCCAGCTGTCTTGTCCTGTCATGGGTCCTTTGGGTGAGGAAGGGTGTGTTGACAATGAGGACCCTAAGGTGATGAGAGCTCAGGCGGGAGGATGGTACGGTAGCTTCTATCTCTGGAATTCACTTATTCACTCATTCATTTATTTCACTTACTTCATTCATATAGGAGTACCTGCTAGGTGACAGGTAGAGGCAAAGAGATGACAGAGACACAGATGTGAGCTCAGGGAGGGACCCGCAGCCTAGTGAGAGGAACAAGAAAGTAAGCAGGCAGATCTAGTGCAGGGCCTGCTAAGGTTAGGGAGGCACAGGGCTGTCGAGAGTACTGAGAGGAGGTTTCCCAGCCTTGAGGGATGGGCGGGAGGAAGTATGCCAAGCAGAAAGAACTATATAGCAGAGGCACAGTGGGGAGTGGGCATATCCTGTTTGAGAATGGGAAGAAGTAAAATCTGGCTGAAGCGTGGGGCTGAGGAGGGTGAAACATTCAGGCCACACCATGAGGGGTGGCCATACCTCCACAGAGGACTTTCCTGATTTTATCCTGTCAGCATTGTAAACCCCTGAGGGCTTTGAGAAGGGCGGGGCATGATAGGATTTGCATCTTATAAAGCTCTTTCTGGCAGGTGTGTGGTGGCTAAATAAAGGGCAAGAAGTGGCCAGCTGGTTAGGAAGGAGGCTTTTTCTACAGCCCAAGTGACAGATGGCGAGGCCTGGATTAGGACAGTGTCAGTGGTGGGGGGGGGTAATGAAGGAGGTGAGCGGGAACAGCACCGGATGACATACTGGTCGTGGGGATGGGAGGGCCCTCAGACACCTATGTTTCTGGCCTGGTTTGGGGAATAGAAGTGGTTCCCAGCTTTGGTTTATCGGGAGCATATTTTCTCCCTGGGTGAACAGAGTGAGGACTTAGCTGAGGTGACAGGAACCAGGGTTATCTTTATCTCATTTGAGTCACTCCAGTGCCCTCTAATTAATACTCTCTTTGTACATATGGAGAAACTGAGGCACACAGAAAGGAGGGCTTTGCAGAAGGTCCCTGTCAGGGGTCTTAGACTAAGGGGAAGGAGGCATTTCACCCTGAGTGTGACAAGTGGCAGCCACAACCTTGTACCAGGTTGGCTTCCACCCCTTCCTATCCTGGGCCTTTCCCTACAGCGAGGGCCTGTAAACTCCCATCCTCTGTCCCCACCCCCACCCTCCCAAAAACAAGCTAATCCCATCTGGCTTTTGAGTAAAGCCTTATCAAGACCCAGTTAATCATAGTCAAGGGCTTCCGGGAGCCCATTGGTCAGAACCAGGGGCTGGATAGGCAGATGAATGGAGGCACCGGGCACTGAAGGTTTATTTCTGTCGGTGTGATTCTGGTCCTCAGAAGGGAAGACTTGGGGAAAGCTCTGTGATCCGGGAGCCCCAGGTCCGATTTTTGAAGATGGGGCAAGTGCAGCAATGCAGGTCTGAGAAGCAGTCAGATCTAGAATATATCTTAGAGAAGCTGAACCCATGGGACTTAACTGATGACTAGGATATGAGGTCTGAGAGAGAGAGAGAAGTTGGGAATGATCCTGAGGTTTTTGGCCTGCGCAACCGACAATGGCCATTAACTGAATAGGAAAGACTAGAGGAAGAGCAGGGGTCTTCTGTTATGTTTGTTTGGTGGTGGTGGTGGTGGTTGGGTACGTTGCTGACAGAAAAATCAAGTTCTGAATTAGATGTGTTATTGGGAAATATTGAGATCTACATTGAGATATCTGCTGGATATCCACATAGATAAAGAACTCCAAGTTCAGAGGAAAGGTCAGGATTTGAGATGAGAATTTGAGACCACTTTCCATGGTCAAATACACAGCCCCTTGAGCCTCTGCACTCCAGTGGGTGTGAGTTAAATCTCTCCTGTGCATCAGGCACATAGGAGGCAGTCACTATAGGACCAATGGTTTGGTTGTTACTGTGTGACACTCCCTTTGCCCCTAGCCTTCCTCTCCTCCACTCTCCTCTCCTCTTTCTTCTTGCCCTTTCCATCCTCCCATCCCAGCATCTTGGGATCTGTTGGTCCAGGGGAAGGTATTCGCTGAGTGGGGAGCCCATTGGGTCATTGGGGTAGAGTCAGTGCCTGCTCTCAGCTGGGACATCTCTGGCCATCTCAACCTGAGATGCCCGTTTTTCCTGGCAGTCCCAGAGCCAGGAAGCAAGGTGAACTCTCAGCCTCCTGGAGTAGGCTGCTCCTTACCCCAGCCATGTTCATCCCAGCAGTCCCAAGGCCTGGAATGCCCTCTCTCTGAGTCCAGAGTCCCTAAGCCTGCGGCAGTACTTCTGTAGGATACCTTACTATTCCACCCTATGTCCAAGAAGGAAGAAATCTCTGACCAGGCTGGGTAGGGGAAGAGACTGGAGATGTGTTTTGATAGGCTTTGGGACTGCAGACAGCATGAGGGAAGGCCAGAGATGGCCAGTGGAGAGCCTCCCTTCCCGATTTCCTCTGAAGGCCCCCTCAGCAACAGGTGTCTTGATTGCCACAGAGAGCACTCCATTTGGAGTCCAAAGAGTACTAAGAGTCCAGTCCTGGCTTTGCTTCTAACAGCCTGGGCTGGCCTTGGTGTCTCCACGGCATAGTGGAGCAGAGGGGCCCAAAGTCCCTTTTGAGGTCCTGAGAGGAGTGTGTGCATGGGCTGAGTTGGCCCTCATCCTTCTCACTAGAGTTTGAGATGGGCTTCCCTGGCCAGGTGAGGGCAGGTGGTGGGGTGGTGGGGGGGAGCTCCAGGCATTGGTCCCCCATGCTAGCACTCAAGCTGCCTCTCTCTGCAGTGCACTGCCAGAAGATCGTCCACCGGGATATCAAGCCGTCCAACCTGCTCCTGGGAGATGACGGGCATGTGAAAATTGCTGACTTTGGCGTTAGCAACCAGTTTGAGGGGAACGACGCTCAGCTGTCCAGCACAGCCGGGACTCCAGCGTTCATGGCCCCTGAAGCCATTTCTGATTCTGGCCAGAGCTTCAGTGGGAAGGTGGCTTCTAGGACCTAGGCTGAGTTGGGATTCAGGTGGAGGGGTGGGATAGCTTGCAGTGGGGCCTTGTTTCTAGCCTGAGGGTGTCAGGGTCCTTAATGTCTCAGGAGTGAACACTGAACTTGGTCCTCTCCTTCCTGTTTGCCTCTTCCTGGAGTCTTGAAAAACTCCCCAACATTGGCCACCTCTCATTTTCAGCAAAATGGCCCCAGGTCTCCCCTGCAGATATTTATTGCCAGCTGCCCTATGCTGAGTGCAGGTCAGGCTGTGGAACAGACAGAGCCGACAGCCCAGCTCTCCATCCTTCTGGACATGGTGGAAAAGAGCAGGAGAGCTCATGTTTGGGAAGAAGTTAGATGTTCCCCTCAGACTCTTTGGAGATGGCAGAGTTTGAACTAGGCCTTGATGAATGGGGAGGATTTGAGCATGAGGTGGAGTCCAGAAAATGTATGAGGGCACTGAGGGGCACAGGGAAAGGGGGCATGATGGGGCTTGAGCAGAGTTTAGAAGGCTTGGGGCCTTGTGGTTCCTCCTAACTGACAGAGGCAGTGGGCATGGCTTTCTGAGCAGGGGATTTCAGTGTAATGTGTTCCCCTGGGCATGTGCCTGTTCTCACCTGCCAAGGAGGCTGTGGTCCAGAGGCATTTGGACACGTGTGGGTGTGGAGGAGCTCAAAAAAGAGGTCAGGGATGTAGATATAGTTTTTTTTTTTTAAGAACTTCTCATTTTGATAAAATTCCAAGTTTACAAAAAATTGCAAGAATAATAACAAAAAAAAACCTGCCATGTATCTTTTTACCGAGATTCACCAATTATTGACATTTTGTCCCATTTACCTTTTCACCATCTCTCCCTATATTTATGTAATTAATATTACATTTTTCTGAACCATTTGAGAAGTTGGAGACATTATCCTCCTTTATCACTAAATATTTTAGCAGATACTTTCTATGAACAAGGACATTCTCTTACATAATCTCAGTACTATTATCAAAATTAGGAAATTTATCATTGATACATGACTATTATCTAAATGACCTTATTCACATTTCATCAATGGTATGGATCCTGTCCTTTAATGCCTCCCCACCTTTTTGGCCTAAGATCTGATCCAGGGTTAGTTACAGCATTCAGTTGTCACATCTCTTTGGGGTCCTTTAATCTGGAAGATTTCCTCAATCTTTCATTGTCTAGTCTGAACTTGACATTTTTTAAGAGAGCAGTCCTGTTACTTTATAGAATGATGTCAGTTTGCATTTGCCTGGTGCTCCCTGGTTACTTGGTTGGATTCAGGTGAAGCGTCTGTGGCAGGAATATGTAGACAGATGTTTGAGAATCTTTCACATCCACTCACATTCACATGAGAGAAAGTGGAAACCAGGAGAGGAGATAGGATTCCAGAAGGGGAAAATGTAGAGAGAGTACACATTAGAACCCAGGATTTGAGGGAGCTGTGAGCAGCTGTGGAGGTGACTGAAGGCCAGGGCCTTGGTACGGACAGGGTCCGTTTCTGGTGTTAGAAGAAGGTAGATGGTGACTTCTCCCGTAGATTATCAGGAAAAGGGATGGGGATCTGGTTTAGTGAGTCTAAGTTTAGTACATACCATGGTTTCTGGGGTGAGCCATGGGTACCACAGATGTGACCCCAAAGGTAAAGGTAGTTTTGCACCTGCTGAGTTAGAAATGTATCCAGTTTGGGTCTGTTACAAGGGAGCTTGGAATCCCTGAGAGGTAGGGGCCCTGTTCTGGTCATCCCTGTGTCCCTAGTGCTCACCACAGGGTCAGGCAGAGAACAAGTGAGTGGGAGTATTTGAGCGACTCCATGACTGAGGAAGGAGCTTCCCAGTATGCCTTCTCCCATAGCACATGGGAGCTAGGTGAGTGAGGGGCATTGGTTATTTTTGAGGGACTGATATGAGCTGTTTCTTCATAGGCCTTGGATGTGTGGGCCACCGGGGTGACGTTATACTGCTTTGTCTATGGCAAGGTGAGTGCCAGGTGGGCTGGCGGAGCTGGGCAGGCCCAGACCCTTGGCACCGTGGGCTGGGCAAAACTGAACCAGGATGAATGACGGCTACAGGCCCTTCCTTTGTGTCCTAAAGCCAAGTGACTTCTGAAAGGGCCCACCTGGCCCAGAGAAGATTAAAGGAAAAGTTTTTTTCTGTTTTCACCTGACCCTTGGGAGGAGAGTCATGTGAAGGAGCCCGGGGACAGCAGACAGCCCAATGGGAGATGGTGGTGTTGCCACCTCTCCGCTAGAGCACGCCCTGCCCTTCTGGCCCTTGATGCCATCCATTCTTTCATTCATTCATTCCACAAATTGTCCTTGACTTTTGCTCTGGGGCAGGCTGGGCCTGGGGAATGCTCAACACTGACTTGGGGGGAAGTCCCTGTCCACAGGTGCTCCCACTCTAGTGATTGCACTGAGCGGTGGGAGGGCATCTCAGTGAACATGTTCGCAGGCTCCAAGCCCTGGGAATGGAGGCCCTTCTGCAGGTGCCTGTTAAGCCAGTGCCCAGCCTCATAGATCCTTCAGTGATTCATTTGTTCAGTCAGTGTCTCTTGAGTACCTGCTGTGTGCCAGGCCCTAAACAAGTTAGACAAGGTTTCTCCCATCTGTTCAGGAGCCCAGAGCTGCCCCCCACTCTGGCAGCACCAAGAGATGGGGTCAGTCCCCCAGGGCAAGTTGAGGCCCTGGGCCTGCATCCTTTGTCTGCTTCTCCACCCAACAGTGCCCATTCATCGATGATTACATCCTGGCCCTGCACAGGAAGATCAAGAATGAGGCCGTGGTGTTTCCTGAGGAGTGAGTTGCCCATGAAGGGGGCTCCTGCCCACCCCCAGGAAGTCGTGTCTGAGTTGTAGCAGAGCCTTTGCCCTTTGAAGGCCCCCCCAAGCCTGCAGATCCGGAGGTGGGGGTGCTGTTTCCTGGGAGGGGCCCCTGGTGGGACGGTAGAGCAAGGTTTCAAGGACTTCTGATTGGATTCCATTGTAAATGGAACTCTGAGACCAGGAGTTGGGCAGGAATGACCCCAAGTCACACATTTACGTGTTCCTTCTCTAGAGGCTTCCGTGGAGTTAATGATATCAATCTTACGTACACGCTGGAACCACAGGGAACCTCTACTTTCCTCACATGGGGTAGGAAGGCTTCAAGATAGCAGTGTGCTTCCCCATTTTGTAGATGGAAAAGGAGACTTCTAGAGGAGACTTATCAGTGGGATCTGGGATTTGAAACCACTCCCTCCTCCCTATCCCTTTGTGACTAAGGTCTCTGAGCCCAGAGGGACTATTTGGAGCAGTCTCCCTGCTCATCTGTGCTTCTTCTGATTATGATACTGACTATTACAGCTCCTTACTTTAAAGGGCCCTTCTGCCATCTGATCAAAGTCCCCTGGACAGGTCAGAAACCAACCTGGGTATTGTCCTCAATGACTCCTGCTTCCTTGTGCCCACTCCTAATCTGGTCCCCAAGCCCTATTGAATCTACCTCATATATCTCTTGACTCCATTGGTACCTGTGCCCCTAACTGGTTCTGTCCTTGGCCTTGTCTAGCTACCTTTTCTGTGGTCTCCCTGCTGCCAGCCTCCTTCCTGTCCAGCCACCACAATCAGGTCAGGTTGACCCTGGTAAAGCACAGAGCAAGTTTCAGGCAGTGGCAATGCTTCCCTTATCTCACCATGTCTCCTGCTTAAAGTTTTTAAGGCCTTATAGATCCCACATGAAGAGGCCCTTTCCTAACCCTGGCATTCAAGGACCTCTGCCCCCTCTAGCCAACTAGATTCTAGCCCGTCCCTGTAATTGCCTGTCTTTGTGCCTTCCCTGCTGCTGTACCCCATGCCAGAGGTCTCTTTCTTCCCAGCCCAGGAGTTGTAAAAGGGATTACATGTCTAGGACAGTGGAGGGATCCAAGGTCAACAGTCCCGAGAGTGAGTGAGTTCCTCCTCTGCAGGCTTGGACAGATGGGCTTCCCAAAAATCTTGGTAGCAAAGAAGCCTGGAGTTTGGGGAGAAATAGTCCAGGTTAATGTGGAGCTGAGAGTCCTGCTCCCCCTTCCCCTGAGTCTCTCATCCCTGCCCTCACTCCTCTGGTTAGCATTGTGTCAGCCCACTAACCTCTCTGGGCCTCAGCTTCCTCCTCTGTCAAATGAGAATCTTTCTTAGCTACCTCCCAGTAGAGGATAAGATGGCGAGTGGGGCAAAGTCTCCTAGTGTCCCATAAAATACCTCTTCTCACATTATCCTCACCATTTCTGCCACCCAGGGGATGTTCAGTTACCCCTGGTACCCCTGGAATTGGGTTTGTGTTTGTGGCCCCTGCCTCCTGAGGGAGATGGCTTTATTTCCTGTTCAGGAAAGAAGGATATCCATCTACTTGTTTGGAAACTCTCCCCTTCTGCCTTGGTACCTTGGGGTATCCCTTTTGCTCTTGAAGAAATGGGGGTTGGGTGTGTCTCTGCCCTGGCATGTTCTGTTGAGGGAATCCCAGAGCAGGTGGGGATGGAGAGGTGAGTAGGAAAGAACCCTTACTAACTACCTCTCCCTCATCTTCTTCCTTCCCCCCTTTTAGGCCAAAGGTCAGTGAGGAGCTCAAGGACCTAATCCTGAAGATGCTGGACAAGAATCCTGAAACAAGGATTGGGGTGCCAGACATCAAGGTTGGGGAGCCAGAGGTCTTGGGCTGAGCTGGTCTTGGACACAACAAACAGGCCTCAGTTTCTCCCTCTAGAAAGCCCTACACCAAGATATATAAATCATATATTAGGTTTGGATTTGGGGTTTGTGGGCTTTGGGTCCCCTCAAGGCAATTGCTGGTTGAATGCCCATGGTCCTTTGCTGACCGGGTGTCTGTCTATCTGACCTCTCCCTGCCCTCCCAACTCCACAGTTGCACCCCTGGGTGACCAAGAGTGGGGAGGAGCCCCTTCCCTCAGAGGAAGAGCATTGCAGTGTGGTGGAGGTGACGGAGGAGGAGGTGAAGAACTCAGTCAAGCTCATCCCCAGCTGGACCACGGTGGTAAGGGGCTGAGGGGCAGAAGGCTCCCTTGTCTTGGGAGGGCCTTAGGTGGGCATTGCCATTGCCTGAGACTTGCTGTGTGCTGGGCCCTGTTGGGGGACAGAGGGCCATCTGGTCAGCCAGTCCCGAAGCTGATCTGTACTGAGACCCTGCTGGAGCGCAGTGGGGAAAGAGGTCATGTTATTTAGCCTCATGGCAGGGAGACCAGGAGGCCTGGTGAGGAGAGTGAATGATTTAAAGAAATATACTGCCCTCACTGAGTGTCAACATTCATCATGCCTGGAAGAAGCATTTTCTCCCTCTCTCCCTCTCTCCATCCCTCCTTCCGCCCTCCCTTCTTTCCTTCCTTCCTTCCCTTCTCCCCCCTTTTCTTCCCCCTCCTTCCTTCCCTCCCTGCTTCCAGACATTCTATTAGGTGCTAAGAACATAATGGTAAGAAGGCCTAGGAAGCTTTTGGATTGGAGATGTGGCCCTGTGCTCTTGGATCCCATCCATGTGCTCCCTGCACTTTGCTCTCACAGTTTAGTTTTTTTCATCTTCCTTTGAACAGGTTCCATATTAACTACTGGAAGTTATTCATGTAGCCTATAGTGGCCACTTGGGATTTGGGGGGGACACTAAGAACCATGATCTGCCCTGCACTGAAGTATCACAGCAAGTTGGGGTAATTACAGGGCAAAAGGAGAGCTGGTACGTGTGCTGTAGGTGACATCAGGCCTGTGCACTTTGGCCCTCCCCACTGGGTCCAGGCCCAGCTAAAGCCAGTGGCCAAAGTCCTGCTCATTTCTATGATCTGTAGAGCTCCAGGACTCTATGAGGTCCCTGGAACCAGCCAGCTCCCATAGGGTCTCTACTGCTACCTCCTTGGTCTTAGCCACCACTGTCTCTCTCCTTAACCACTGGAATAGCCTCCCAAGTTGTCCCCTGCTTCCACCTTTACCCCCACTACGGTTGCTGCCCAATTCAGTAGTCAGGGTGGTCTTAGTGACTAATCATGTCCCATTTCAGCTGAGACCCTGCTCACTTAGGCTACCATGTCACTCAGAGGAAGAACCCCAGCCTTTTTTTTTTTTTAATTTATTTATTTTCAGAAAAACAGTATTCATTATTTTTTCACCACACCCAGTGCTCCATGCAAGCTGTGCCCTCTATAATACCCACCACCTGGTACCCCAACCTCCCACCCCCCCCCGCTACTTCAAACCCCCCAGATTGTTTTTCAGAGTCCATAGTCTCTCATGGTTCACCTCCCCTTCCAATTTACCCAAAAGCACATACCCTCCCCAATGTCCATAACCCTACCCCCCTTCTCCCAACCCCCTACCCCCAGCAACCCACAGTTTGTTTCGTGAGATTAAGAGTCACTTATGGTTTGTCTCCCTCCCTATCCCATCTTGTTTCATGGATTCTTCTCCTACCCACTTAAGCCCCCATGTTGCATCACCACTCCCTCATATCAGGGAGATCATATGATAGTTGTCTTTCTCCGCTTGACTTATTTCGCTAAGCATGATACGCTCTAGTTCCATCCATGTTGTCACAAATGGCAAGATTTCGTTTCTTTTGATGGCTGCATAGTATTCCATTGTGTATATATACCACATCTTCTTGATCCATTCATCTGTTGATGGACATCTAGGGGAAGAACCCCAGCCTTAACCACCCTAGAAGATGCCACACAGACTGCCCGCCTCCCACCGCCTTACCTCTCCCTTTCTCCCTCCATTTGCTCAGCTCTAACCACATAAGCTGCTGCTCCAGAACCTTTCCTCCTGGCAGATGCTCCTGCCCAGATATCTGCAGGACTCACTTCCTCACTCCCTTCAGGCCTTTACTCCAAAGTCACCTCAATGAGAAGTGAGCCTTCCCTGGCCCCTTATCTAAAATTCCCACCTCCTCTTTGTCATACTATATTCTGCTACCTTGTTTTTTTTTTCCTCTCCTTAGCTCTTACCACTAAGTAGCGTATGTTTTACTGATTTGTCTTATTTACTGCCTGTCCCCCGAACTAGAACACAGGCTCCATGAAGGCAAGAATTGTTGCCTCAGTGTGGTGCCTGTGCCTAGAGTAGTGTCTGGCAAATGACCAGCACTCGATAAATAGTTGCTGGTCGCATTCAATGAACGAATAAATGAATGAGTAGAAGAAAACTGAATGTAGCCCCACACTAGGCATGTGTGTGTGTATAGTCAGGGGCCTAGAACTGTCTGTGCTGTGGGAGGAGGGGTGAAGTCAGCGAACCAGGGTACAGCATCTCCCCATCCAGGCATCTCCCCCAGGCCACTGTGCAGCTTTCTTGCTGCTCTGCCTGCCACAGCTCTCCTCCGCTCCATCCTTCCCACCTCAGCTATAAGGCATTTCCTGATGGCACTCCGCATGTCCTCAGGATAAAGCCCCTGCTTTCAGCTTGGCATTCCAGACCCTCCACAATCTGCTTCTGGCCTCTGGGCATCCCCACGCACCAGCTGTGTTGAGCTCCTCACCATTCCCAGAATTCATCCTTAACTATCACCCCTGTGTTCTTGCCATTTTCTCCGCTCGAATACTCTTCTTTCCTCTGCTGACTGAAAGGGAGCCTCAGCAGGGCCCACCCAGGAGTCACCTATGGGGTCCATATGGGGTCCCCTATGGGGAACCATAGGGAGTCACAGAGGAGGCTGCCAGTGTGTCTGGGAGCCTGGCGTCCTCTCTTCCTCACTCTGATGTGTCCTCCCCAGATCCTGGTTAAGTCCATGCTGAGAAAGCGTTCCTTTGGGAACCCATTTGAGCCCCAAGCTCGGAGGGAAGAGCGATCTATGTCTGCTCCAGGAAACTTACTGTCGTAAGTACCGTGGGCTGAGGCCTACAAGGTGCTCCCTGGGGTGGCGTGGGGGCTGGGGTGTATCCCTGCGACTTTCACTGTCACTGGGCTGTGCAGGCTGAGCCTGGAGCCTGGGGACTCAGCCAGATCTCTGAGGAGGGCCCTGTTGGCACCTCTGTTCTCAGTGCATGGCAGCCTAGTAGAGGTTCGCAGAGCTTGTGTCTGCTCCTTGTAGAAGGTTGCCTGCCTGTGAAAAGAGAGGCACATCTACTGACTCTTCCTGGCCTGGGGGAGTGTTAGCTTTCCTGAGTAGCCCATGATCCCTCCAGCCATTGCTGAGGCCATGTTCTCAGGAAACACTTTGGAAATGCTCATCTAGTGAGTAAGGAAGATAGACTGGCTGGCTAATAGGGCCAGGGAAGAGCATTCCCATTTGCCAAAGGCTCCCTACTGTGAACCAGGCATGTGCATTCACCGCCTCCTAGGAGAGGTGGAAAAAGTAGTTCCCCAAACCTCTGTGAGCCTTGTCCTCCGCTTTTCTACCTTCTTCCATTAAAATAAAAGTGAGTTTGGGGTGCCAACAAGGCCTGCTGGAGTTTGTGCACTGACCCGTAGAGAGAAAATCATGGGGGGGAGGTCCTGGACCAGAAGGTGGTCCTGGGACACTGGTTGCCTTCCTCCAGCCTGTGAAGGGTACTGCAGAGGGGAGACACTGTGTACCTTTCCACACCTTCTGCCCCTCCCACCAGATATCGGTTTCGTGTGAGGCTACCCTTTGATAAGTGGGCTCTTTAGAGCATCAGGTCCCATTCAGTGGACAAGCTGGTGTTTGCTCCAGCCAGAGGTTGCTTGCCCATGGTGATGTCTACATACCAACGGCTTGCCCTCCATTTGACAAACTTCCTGGCCAGTGGAGGTTGAGGGATGGGTCTTTGGAGAGGCCTTGACAGTACTGAGCTTCTTTTTAGTTCTGTCTCTTCAGTGAGGTGGCCCTAGTGAGGAGAAGGAGTTCCCCAGGCTCCTCTAGGTCTGCAGGCCTCGATGATGGAATTGGGCTTAGTGTAGGGGATCACATATGTAGCACCCAAACAGAGCCAATTTTGAGAGTGAAAGAGGGAGGGGTTACTAAGGCATTACAGAAGGCATTAGGTAGGACCGTGAGGATGAACAAACCTGGATGGCTGGTTACTCCAGCTCATTGCGCATGACTCGGCGCCCCCTAGTGGTGGCATAGGGAAGTCATGAACTAAAGATACAGGTATCTGGCGCAGAACGAGTCCCAAGAACACCACTGAACAAAGCAGTCATTAATCACTGTCCTTTCATGGACATGTTAATGGGGAGAAAGGCCAGTTTACTCACCTGGACTGTGATAGAATTGGGCTTAACCCTTTTCAACTATAAAATTCTATAATTCTGTGACCCAAGTTTAATTTTGAAAAGCAGGCTTTACCTCATCAAAGTCCCAACATTTGTCCTAGATAGACTCTGCTTTATGCTTTGGGATAATTGGTAAAGCTCTACAGTAGAGTTAAATGGTACTGATTTTGTTTTTTGCACTGATTTTTTAGTATCAAAATCTATTCATTGGTCATTTTAAAGAGAAAAATTATGGGGAATAATGAAATACAGGAATGCATTAAATACAGGACGAAATTCCAAGACTGATAGATAGACTCTGCCCTATGAACAAGGCAAAGAAAATACAAAGCCAAAGCCTCTCTACCCAGGATGATGGTGGCTGAGCTAGGCCACTATGGAAGGCCTGACCTAGCTGGTACTCAAGGATGCAGGGGAGTCAGCTGGGTCAGCTTGTGAGCAGCTCTGGAAGCCAGGCTGGGAAGTCTAGACTTCATCTCCAGGCAACAGGGAACCACAGAGACTTGTGGGCTGAGACCAGGGTTAGGGAGATCGGCCAGGGGCCACAACGCAAGGGGCAAGACTGAGGGGAACTTGGGGAAATGGTGGCAGCAGGGTGCGGGGGGCAGTGGTTGAAAAATTGTGGAAAGGAATGGCTCTGTGTGTGTGTGTGTGTGTGTGTGTGTGTATGAGAGAGAGAGAGGGAGAGAGAGAGTGTGTGTGTGTCTTCCTGAGTGCATGTGCTGACCCCTGAGGTCCCTCTGCCCCTGGTGTCCCCTGAACAGGAAAGACAGGTGTGGTGAAGGGGGCAAGAGCCTGGAGCTCCCCGGCGTCCAAGAAGATGAGGCTGCATCCTGAGCCCCTGCATGCGCCCAGGGCCACCGGCAGCACGCTCATCCCACGCCTCCAAAGGCCCACTGCCCTCATGCTGACAGCCGCCCCCGCGGGCAGGGGGCTGAGGACTGTGGCCCCTCTTCTGGCCCCCCTCCTTCTGTCATGCTGCATGACCTCAGCGCACAAGTCCAGGGACAGGATTGCAATGTTTGTCATCTGGGGTTGGGGGGGGGCAGGGCTCCCATGAGGCCTTTCTCCTTCTGGCTCTCCCTGGGGGGACCCATCCTGTAGGAAAAAGAGGTACCCATGGTGCCTTAGAAACCCCACCTGGCTATCTGGCAAAGCAGGAGGTAGGAAACCCAGCTAGCAGGTGGAGGCCTGGTTTATGACCATGGCAGAGACATCCCCTTGGGAGTCAGGCAGGCCTGGCTCAGTTGCCTCATGAACCTGGAGGGCTGTACTGTACCCACCTCAGGAGGGTCCTGAGAGAGCTCTTGTCTACTGAGAATGCTGATAGGGAGGCTCTGAGCCCCAGGGGGTTTTCCTGGGTGTCGTGAAGGCAGGGGCCAGCATTAGAGAATTCAGATTCCTCTTTTGCTGTCTTCAACTTTTACTTTTAACATTGTGGCGGAAGGGTGGTATGTAAAGGCCTGCTTGGGAATGACTATAAAGCTCTTACGCAGCTTTGGGTGGTCCCCAGCATGCTCATTGTTACTTGGCAGCCAGGTGGGGTGGACTGACCTTCCTTGATGGTTTCACACTCAGCGCATCTGGAGAATGGGATAAATGAGTGCTCTGGGCAGAGGCCTGGGCAGAGGCCTGGGCAGAGCACCCACCTTCCCTGTCCACTTTACTCCCTTCCTGCATGGTCCCCTGTAGAAGAGACACCAGGGGCAGGCCCAACCAAGGGCCCTGGACTCACAGGGCTGTGGCCTTGCAGATGCTGAAGTAACTGGAATCCGACCACCAATCCTGCACTGGCCTGCGCATCTGGCCTTGGAAGCTGCCCTCCTGTTGCTACAGTGAAGGACAAACTGCCCAGATTGGAGGCAGCACTGGAAGGGGGACCCTGGTGGGGCGTGCCCGTTGCCCAGTGGCCACAGAAACTTGGGCCTCCTGCCACTGCCTCACCCCCAAGACAGTTGACATTCGGCCCACACAGAGCTGGTGTGCCAGAACACATGTGTGTGGACCTGGCCATGCTGGGGCGGACTTGATCTTCACCCTGGGATCTGTGCCTGGCTGGCTTGGCATTTGCTGACCAAATCCTCAAGTGATTGACCCCCAAAAGAAAATAAAACAGGCCTCCAGTACCTCCCCTGAAAGTATGGGCCAAACAACAAGGGATTTCAGTTGCCTGTGTGGGGCTCCTAGGGCAGGAAGGCTGGTGCTGAAGAAGAAAGCGAGGCTGGGAGCGTCTGTGTCCTGCTCATCTTCGTGCCTGTGGGTATATGTTGCACCTGCACGCACAAGCATGTGCGTGCCCATCTGCTGCACACAGCACACCTGCATGTCTTGCACTGGCACATGCATCTGTAATATAGTTTCTATGTGTCTTTAAGGCTCTGAGCTGAATGTGGCTCATTGTCAGTGGGCCCACATTTCTCCCTGGCTCCTCTGCAATTAAGGTGTTATAACCCAGGGGTTTAAAAAATAATTCAGTACTGTTTTTAAGAATACTTTTTTTAGAGTTCATGGGAGGCCCATCGCAGATCCACAAGTTTCCTTGAGCATCTCTGCACTGGGGCCTGGAGGGTGGGCGTTTTAAGGAGGCATGTCAGTTGGGCCTGCCCTCACAAACCTCATAGGTGGGCCTGGCTCCACAGCCCATGTCAGAGTCTGGATGAGGTGCTCACCCCATCACTGGGGGTTTGGGTTGGCATTATTGTTTCTGAATGTAGCACAAGTGATGAACAAACCCCATAAGAGTGTTTTAAAAATTAACTTCCCAGGAAGTGAGTTAAAAACAATAAAAGCCCTTTCTTGAGTTTAAAAACAACAACAACAACAACAACTTTGTGTGTACATTTTCAATATCTGGGTGTGTGCTCTTTCTCACCAGCTGGACCACTGTCTTGGCTAGTTGTTCTGGAAGATTCTGAGCAGGGCAGTCGTGAGAGGAGCTCTGGGGTGGGGTTGGGGGTGGTGGCAGGGAGTAAGAAGGAGGGAGAGGGAGGGAGAAAGGCTGGCTCTGGAGGGTGACGAGCTACAGTCAAGGATGTGACTCAACCTCCTGAGCAGGTTCTGTGGCCCTTCCTTGGAAAGAACAGGACATTGAGGAGCTAATGCAATGTTCGTGTTTCACAGGGACTCAGGGAGCCCAAGGTCTGGTCCTTGGGAGCCATCACCACTCCTTGTGGGGCAAAAGTCCTATTGGAGCAGCACACAAGTTCCTATACTACAGGTCCAATGTCTTTACTGTGCCCCTTTGCCCTTGAGCACTGGCATGGGCTTTATGTACCCTGTAGCTCCCTGCTTGTAGTAGGTCCTCCATATAGCCACCATGAAAAGAGTCATCAGTGAGGTCAGACAGCCTTGAGCTTGAATCCAAGCTTTTCCATTTAATAGCTGTGTGTGACCTTTGGCAAGCCATTGGAGGAGTCTTGGTTTCCTTGTTGGTAGAATGTGAATAATATCAGCACCTCCTCGGGGGCTTCTTATGAAGTTAAATGAAGTCCTTGTGCCAAACATCTGATACAGTACTTGGTATATAGTAAGTACTCAGCAAGTGAGGCCCTTAAAAGAAAAAGAACTTTGTTTCTGGGGCTCTCTGAAACCATGGTCTTAGAGGCCATGGGCTCAGCAATCTTGCATGATTGGTATTTACCTGTCTGTGGAGTTCCCAGTTGGGTGAAAGGAGACCAAGCCAAATGCTATCCAGTATGCTGAACAGTTGTTCCCTCTGAGAAATGGGTACCAAAGCTGTTCTTGCATGTTTCATGGTCATCCTGGGAAGGTCCCATGAGGGACTGTACCAAGTCTTCTCTAAGGGGCACTGGTAGCCAGGCAGAAGTTTCAAATACCAAGGCCAGTAAATAGGTCTATCCCCACTTCCTCCCCACCATCTCTCACTCCTCACTGGTCTCCTGGCCTTGGTCCTTGGGACTCTAATCCATCCTCTTACTGGCTACCAGAGCAATCTTTAGTCACCCACCTGACGATGCCCATCACTCAGACCCTTTCCACATTTCTCCAGTTGTCAGTCTGGCATTTGAGGCCCCTGTCATCAGGTCTGCTACCCTCTGGATGCTCTCCAGACCATGCCCCACACTCCATTCACTCCTTACTCTCCACGATTCTTCAAGCCCACCCACTCCTCTAGAGCACTGCTTTCCCCCATCCCCGCCTCTGTTTGTCAAAGTCAGCCCCACTTCCAAGGGGCTGGTTCATCCCCAAGCATTGCTCACCAAGCCCTGGGCCTGGGTTTGACAGGCCAGATCCTCACGCATAAGAGCTTTTAGGACCATGGGTGCATGATGTCATTTCCCCTCAAGGACAACCACTCTAAGAAGCAAACTCTGGCAGGGAAACTGAGGCCCAAGGAACAGTCTCACATAGCATAGTCACATAGCAAGTCAGGGAAGAGCCAGACTAGAGTCTAGATCCCCTGTCTATCCGCCCCACCCAGGTCTTCCCACATCAGCGGCCAGGAAAATGGAGAACCCTATACAGGGAAAGGACATCTAGGGAAACCAGAGACAGAGGCTGCCTTTCCAAGCCTAACCACACAGAAGAGCTAAGCCCAAGCCAGCCGGGTCCAGCTGAAGGCTAAGGGGGCAGTTGGGTTTTTCCTCAGAGGCCCCAATTACAGAGAATCTTTTTGGGCTCTGAAATCTACAGGCACTTTGGTCTCTGCTCTTCTCAATCCCTATCATCCTATATGGTCTCTGCCTGAAGTAGAAGGAAAGGGGGCTCAAGAGAAATGGGGTTTTTCAATTTTCCAGGGGGTCACCCAGACACATACTGAAACCCATATAAACACCCCATAGATTACTTAGTCTGTCTCTCTCTCTCTCTCTGTCTCTGTCTCTCTCTCTCTCTCTCTCTCTCACACACACACACACACACATAATCACACTCACACAGAGGCCTATACACCTACATAGCCTCCCCTTGGGCAAACAAGCAGGCCCGCCTCCTGGGCCATTGGGACTCTGCCAAAGGAGGCCGGGGGAGCCATGCAATGGGTGGTGCTGGACCCTGGAGGTCAAATGAGGCTCAGAAGGAGACCAGGAGGGTCTGGGGGAGCGTGTGCCCTCCACCTGGCCGGTAGAACAGTTTCTTACCTGCAAGGACTCCCTGAACCCCTCCAGCCTCTAGCTAGACTGCATGGCCATGGCTTAAAGGACCATCTCGTATCCGGGTCCCCTCTGTCATACACACAGAGAGACCTGGATTTTCCCTCTGGGATCTCAGACTCATTTATTTCTCTAGCTAGGATGTCCCAGGGAGCAAAGTCTCAATCCTTTCATTCTCCAGGGCAGCTGCCAGTCCCCTCCCAGGACAAACTGACCAGTTTGTCATTAGCCCATCCCAGCTTTGTGGTCAACCTCCCTGCCCTCCCCACTACCTAGCCCACACCCCCCAATCTCCAAATCACCTCCTCCAGGAAACCTTGCCCGGCCTCAGCCCCAGAGACACCCTTGGCACATGGCCTGGTGTCTAGTCCATCTCCTACAAGACTGGGATTCAGGGCCCAGGAATTGCAACCTCATCCACTGACTGATTCACTTTCTTAACCTATATCTGCCCACTGACTGTTCCACCATGATGAAGTCCATTCGAAGAGCATCTCTCAGCTGAATCACAAGATGCGGTCTTCCCTCTCTCCACTTGATCCCCTGTAAGGCCCTTCTCTGGCTTGTATCTGACTGACTTTTTCTGGTCCCCTGTTCCTGCTCCCCAGCCGGCAAAATAGTTTAGGCCTCCCCTATAGCTATAACCCAGATTTCCATCCCGTGGCTTTCCAAAGGCTACTACCTCACACTCCTGGGCATATAGGAGGAAGCCCCTCCTCCCTCTCAGATGCCCCCTACTCTGACTCCTTCTTTCCTGTTATTGCCTGACTCACTCTGTCCCATTCCCAGCAAGACAGGTCACTTTCCTAGTCATGGTCCATGCACTTGGCTGATACTGTCTGCATTAAGAGCCTTGTGACACCCCCACCCCACAGACCTTTGGTCTCCTCAAGAGCCTACCTTCCATGGCCCAGACAGGGGTCTATGCTGAAGGAATGGAACTGGAATAATGGGGAACTGCAAAACAGGAAGGAGCAGGTTAAGCCTGTATACTTGCTCTCCCCCAGAGTCCAGGGAACCATCACTAAGGCCCTGGAACTTTCACAGAAGAGGATCCCCTTGCCCTCAGGTGCTCCCATCTCCTTCTTTAAGACAAGCTGACCCAATATCTACCCACCTTCCTGGGAAACCCACCCCAAAGCTGAGGGAAGGCTCCCCACTCTGGTCTGTCCCTCCCACTCCCATTTCAGTCTAAACAGTAGTTATCAAAGTGCCTACATGCTAAGATCTCCTAAGGAGCTTTGGGGAAAAAAAAAATCAAAACAAAAACCCTGATGCCTGGGCTCTACCATCAGAGATTCTGATTTAATCGGTCCGGGATGTAGTCTGAATGTCAGGATTTATTTTTTAATTAATAGGCTATATTTCATTTGCTGTGCAGAAGCTTTTGATTTTGATGAAGTCCCAGAAGTTTATTTTCGCTTTTGTTTTCTTTGCCTTTGGAGACATATCTTGAAAGAAGTTGCTGTGGCTGATATCAAAGAGATTACTGCCTATGTTCTCCTCTAAGATTCTGATGGATTCCTGTCTCACGTTGAGGTCTTTTATCCATTTTGAGTTGATCTTTGTGTACGGTGTAAGAGAATGGTCGAGTTTCATTCTTCTACATATAGCTGTCCAGTTTTCCCAGCACCATTTATTGAAGAGACTGTCTTTTTTCCACTGTATATTTTTCCCTGTTTTGTCGAAGATTAATTGACCATAGAGTTGAGGGTCCATATCAGGGCTCTCTACTCTGTTCCACTGGTCTATGTGCCTGTTTTTATGCCAGTACCATGCTGTCTTGGTGATCACAGCTTTGTAATAAAGCTTGAAATCAGGTAAGGTGATGTTTTTCAGCATTTCCTTAGCGATTCGGGGTCTCTTCTGATTCCATACAAATTTTAGGATTATTTGCTCCAGCTCTTTGAAGAATGTTGGTGGAATTTTGATCGGAATGGCATTAAAAGTATAGATTGCTTTAGGCAGTATAGACATTTTAACAATGTTTATTCTTCCGATCCAAGAGCATGGAATGGTCTTCCATCTTTTTGTGTCTTCTTCAATTTCTTTCATGAGTGTTCTATAGTTCCTCAAGTACAGATCCTTTACCTCTTTAGTTAGGTTTATTCCAAGGTATCTTATGGTTCTTGGTGCTATAGTAAATGGAATCGATTTCTGCACATTGACTTTATATCCTGCAACGTTGCTGAATCGCTGTATGAGTTCTAGTAGTTTGGGGGTGGAGTCTTTTGGGTTTTCCATATAAAGAATCATGTCATCTGCGAAGAGAGAGAGTTTGACTTCTTCATTACCAATTTGGATACCTTTTATTTCTCTCTGTTGTCTGATTGCTGTTGCTAGGACTTCTAATACTATGTTGAACAAGAGTGGTGAAAGTGGGCATCCTTGTCTTGTTCCTGATCTCAATGGGAAGGCTGCAAGCTTTTTCCCATTGAGGATGATATTTGCTGTGGGTCTTTCATAGATAGATTTGATGAGGTTCAGGAATGTTCCCTCTATCCCTATACTTTGAAGTGCAGACAAAAGGTTGAGATCCAGGATCTATAATGAACTCCTCAAACTCAACCCACACGAAACAGACAAACACGTCAAAAAATGGGCAGAAGATATGAACAGACACTTCTCCAATCAAGACATACAAATGGCTATCAGACACATGAAAAAATGCTCATCATCATTAGCCCTCAGGGAGATTCAAATTAAAACCACATTGAGATATCACCTTACACCAGTTAGAATGGCCAAAATTAACAAAACAGGAAACAACATGTGTTGGAGAGGATGTGGAGAAAAGGGAACCCTCTTACACTGTTGGTGGGAATGCAGGTTGGTGCAGCCTCTTTGGAGAACAATGTGGAGATTCCTCAAGAAATTAAAAATAGAGCTTCCCTACGACCCTGCAATTGCACTCCTGGGTATTTACCCCAAAGATACAGATGTCGCGAAAAGAAGGGCCATCTGTACCCCAATGTTTATAGCAGCAATGGCCACAGTCGCCAAACTATGGAAAGAACCAAGATGCCCTTCAACGGATGAATGGATAAGGAAAATGTGGTCCATATACACTATGGAGTATTATGCCTCCATCAGAAAGGATGAATACCCAACTTTTGTAGCAACATGGACGGGACCGGAAGAGATTATGCTGAGTGAAATAAGTCAAGCAGAGAGAGTCAATTATCATATGGTTTCACTTATTTGTGGAGCATAACAAATAGCATGGAGGACAAGGGGCGTTAGAGAGGAGTAGGGAATTTGGGTAAATTGGAAGGGGAGGTGAACCATGAGAGACTATGGACTCTGAAAAACAGTCTGAGGGGTTTGAAGTGGCGGGGGGGTGGGAGGTTGGGGTACCAGGTGGTGGGTATTATAGAGGGCATGGCTTGCATGGAGCACTGGGTGTGGTGAAAAAATAATGAATACTGTTTTTCTGAAAATAAATAAATTGGAAAAAAAAACTACAACCTTCAAAAAATAAAAAAAAATAGGCTATATTTCAGAACATTTTAGGTTTATAGAAAAGTTGAGAGGAAAGTACAAAGAGTTCCTATATACCCTCAGCCTCCTTTCCTGCACCCCAGTTTCCCCGTTAGTAACATCTTGCCTTATTGTGGTGTGTTTGTTAAAACCAATGAGATAGTAAAGACCATAGTGTACTTCAGAGTCCACTCTCTGTGTTGTACATTATGAAATTTATGTAAGTATGATAAATGGATATCACCTATCACCCTTACAGTTTCATACAGAGTAGCTTCACTTCCCCAAGAATCCCCCATGTCCCACTTGTCCGTCCCTCCCTCCGCCCAAACCCCACCCTCACCTACCCTCAACCCCTGTTAACCACTGATCTTTTTACTGTTGCCATACTTTTGCTTTTGCCAGAATGTCATAGAGTTGGAATCATACAGTATGTAATCTTTTCAGCTTCCTCATTGATTTTTAAGTTTTTTCATTATTTTTAATTGAGATGCAATTGACGTGTAATATTCTATAAGTTTAAGGTGCACAACAGGTTGATTTGATACATTTGTATTGCAATATGAGTGCCACCATAGTATTAGCTAACATCTCTGTCTCTTCACATAATTATCATTTCTTCTAGTGGTGGGAACAATTCAGATCTAGTCTCTTAGCAAGTTTTATATTTATAATAATTTTGTTGTCTATAATCACTGCACTGTGTATTACATCCCCAGGACTTATTTATCTACTAGTTACAGGTTATGTATCTTAACCTAGGTGATTTTAATGAACAGTAATGGCCGGTATTGAATAGCCCTGGTCTAGAATTTGGTAAAGGTGGGTGTAGATCTGATGCTCCATGTTTTTAAATTTAACGTGGGCAAAAGTCTTGTTTTCTTTTGATATGCCCATCCATCCATCCATTCATCATTTCAGTACATGTCCAGGGCCTTCTATACCTGGGCACTGAGTTAGACAATCAGCTCAATCAACACTGTTCCTCTTCTCATGGCTCTCACAGTCCATTGCCGGAGTCAGACATTAATCAAGTTGCCATGCATGTATGTGGATGATTTTTTTTTTAAAGATTTTATTTATTTATTTGAGAGAGAGACAGTGAGAGAGAGAATGAATGAGGAGAAGGTCAGAGAGAGAAGCAGGCTCCCCGTGGAGCTGGGAGCCCGATGCGGGACTCGATCCCGGGACTCCAGGATCATGACCTGAGCCGAAGGCAGTCGTCCAACCAACTGAGCCACTCAGGCGTGGATGATTTTAAACTGATATGAGTGATATATAGAAACTATGTTGTGGTGATTGCTCTCTAAGAGTAGTTGGGAGGTTTCCCAGAGGAAAAGAAGCTCTAGCTGAGATCTGAAGTTAAGGAAGAACTAGCTAGGCCAAGGAGGAGGAAAGAAAGCTTGGGAAAGAGACCAAGCTGTGCAAGACCCTTGTGGTAGGAGGGAGCCTGGTGCTTACCAAGAACTGAAGTGGTGATGTTGGGAGTGAAGAGGAACACAGTACAAAATGAAACTGGAGAGGAAGGCAGGCCTGGATAATGTGTCCTGAAAAGATCAGTCTGCCTACTGTGTAGAGGAAGGATGAGGGTGGAGAAACCAGAAAAATGGAGAAATCAGTGGGAAGGCCACTGAGTGTCCAGACAAGATAGGATACGATGATGGCCGGGATGGAAAGAAGCTGAGGAATGGTAGCCATGAGAATAGAAAGAAGCAGATGGACAAGAGGGATATGTAGGAGAAGAGAGGTGCCTTGAGACATTCAAGGGAAGATGTGCAGTAGGCAGTTAGACATGTGGTTTGGAGCTCAGAGGAGAGGGGAGATTTGGAGATGGAGATGTGGGCAACCTAGGGGTATATATGGTGGGGGAACTGGAAGCCATGGATATGATAAGATGGCTTAGACACTGAGTATGTGGTGAGAGGAAACAGGGTCTAGGACTGAGTCCTGGACAACTGTTAATATTGGATAAAGAGGAAAACCCCAAAAAGGCACAGGAGCAGGATCAGCAGGGAAGGTGAAAAAGGAAAACCAAGTGTGGCTTTATAACAGAAGACTGTGTGGTTTCAAGAACTAGGGAGTGACCATCAGCATCTATGATACGGAGTTGTCAAGTCAGATGAAGAAAATGAGGGAAGATAGTCCTTTCAAGAATTTATCTGTGTAGGACGTTAGGGAACATGAATACAACTCCCTTAGCAGGGTCAGCTGCCTCATGAGCTTTCCTTTAACTGTGGAAAGTTTTCCTTAACTAACAACCTGCACATGTTCCAACGATAGACATAAACTGAGGGGGCGGGGGGTGTGAGGCATGGGTTGTATGTACCCAATTTAGAACTGCATTAAAGAACATCTCTGAGTAGGCATCACGTCTGGTGAGAGGACCATGTTACCAGTCCTCAGGTAGCATTTGATTTCACCTTAGAAGCTTATATTACATTTTAATAGCTTTTCCTTTTGTTACCCCTATGAGAGGTAGACTTCTACTATTTTTATTCCTCTTCTCCATGAATGGGAGAGAGAAAAAGGACAGGGTGTGGCCGATTTCAGTCAAAGGAAAAAAAAAAGTGAATTCTGCAGAGGACCCTGTTAATATCCTCCATTGTCCCCTAGCCTCCATCTTCACAAACTTTTTAAAAGACTTGTCAGTACTTTTCACATTCCACCATTAATCTACCTTCTCCTTCATGGGCACTGGTCTCCTCAAGGTCACCAACAGTCAACAAACCTCTACACCCTAGCCAAGTTTCACTGAATTTGACACTTGATCACTTCCTTCATGAAACTCTCTCTCCTGTTTCCCCCCACTGTTCTACTCTCCTGGTTTCTCCTGTTAATAAGAAATCATCCAAACTTTGGAAATAGGAAAAAGAACAGCAGTGATGTCCTCTCAGAATAGTCTCTGGTGTTATTCAATGTGTCAGTTTCACCTGGGGATCATTGATTTTTTAGGGACGTGTACTTTTGCTTGACTTCTGATTTACTACTGAGTATTTTACAACTCTGTAAGAGTAGAGGCTAATTCATAGGAAACTTATAATGAGTAAATGATTCTTGTCAAATAGCAATGCAAATATTTTCTGTCTGATAAAGGGGAATCCCAAAGGTTGCACTTTCTTGCATTGTAGGGCTTTAAACTTTATTGTCAAGTTCATTTCAGCATTCCTTTGACTGACCAACTTTGTATTCATTCTCAGATTCTCTTGTAAATTAGTATTAATATCTTACTGATGCCTACATTAATCAGTGAATAAAAGCTTTGACATGTGTATGTTTTATACTTACATCACTTTTTTTTTTTTACCTTTTGTTTATTTATTTGACAGACAGAGATCACAAGTAGGCAGAGAGGCAGGCAGAGAGAGAGGAGGAGGAAGCAGGCTCCCTGCTGAGCAGAGAGCCTGATGTGGGGCTCGATCCCAGGACCCTGGGATCATGACCTGGGCTGAAGGCAGAGGCTTTAACCCACTGAGCCACCCAGGTGCCCCTTTTTTTACTTTTTGAAAATTATCCTTACCCCTCTTAATTCTGTTAAGTGGCTTGCCAAAGTCCCACATGGTGTAAGAGGCAGAGCCAGTCAGTTTGAAACCCAGACATGTGTGATGCTGATTAAGCCATTCCTTGGTTTATAGTTATTTGTTCCTCCATTAGTAGAGCTATTAGGGCCTCTGAGAACCTAGGGTCTCACTTACACCCTCTTCAGATGGGAATACTGGCTCAGAGAGTGGCCAGATCTAGCCCAAGGTAACACAGGAAGGAAGGTGCAAAATCAGGACTCAAAAGCAAAAACTGACCAGTGGTAACCTCTGGAAGCCTGTCTCCCTGTCTCTCCCTGTCTCCCAACCAGGATATCAGAAACGTTGCAAGAAACCATGCTCAGGAGTTTACAGTGGACTGAGCCTTGGAGAGTCAGGAAATTTGGGTTCAAGCTCTGGGCTTTGGGCAACTCACTACTCTTCTGGAGTCTCAATATTTATGTATTTCAAATGGGCCAATTATTGGGAGACTTGAAAGAGACACCAAGGTTGGCAAGGCAAGGAGACAGTAAACCTACCAATAGTCTAGAAGTGAAGGATCAAGGCTCTGGAGCCTTAAGCTCAGATTCAGGTTTTCTTTTCTTTTTTTTTTTTTTAAAGATTTTATTTATTTATCTGACAGAGACAGATCACAAGTAGGCAGAGAGGCAGGCAGAGAGAGAGAGGAGGAAGCAGGCTCCCTGCTGAGCAGAGAGCCCGATGCGGGACTCGATCCCAGGACCCCGAGATCATGACCTGAGCCGAAGGCAGCGGCTTAACCCACTGAGCCACCCAGGCGCCCCAGGTTTTCTTTCTTTCTTTCTTTCTTTTTTTTATTTATTTATCAGAGGGGGGGGGGGAGAGAGCGAGCACAGGCAGACAGAACGGCAGGCAGAGGCAGAGGGAGAGGGAGAAGCAGGCTCCCTGCTGAGCAAGGAGCCCGATGTGGGACTCGATCCCAGGACGCTGGGATCATGACCTGAGCCAAAGGCAGCTGCTTAACCAACTGAGCCACCCAGGCGTCCCCAGGTTTTCTTTCTTAAATAGCCTGTCACCTGGGTACCTAGGTGGCTCACTCACTCAGTTGAGCATCCCACTCTCGATTTCAGCTCAGGGGTCTCGATCTTAGGGTTGTGAGTTTAAGCCCCACATTGGGCTCCATGCTGGAGTCTATAGAAAAATAAAAAAAAATAGGGACACCTGGGTAGCTCAGTTGGTTAACCGCCTGCCTTCGGTTTGGGTCATGATCCCAGGGTCCTGGGATTTGACCCCTGTCAGGCTCCTTCCTCCGCGGGATCCCTGCTTCTCCCTCTGCCTCTGCCTGCTGCTCGCCCTGCTTGTGCGCACTCTTTCGTTCTCTGACAAACAAATAAAGAAAATCTTAAACAATAATAATAAATAAATAATAGCCTGTCACCTTGGATGAATTTCTATGCCTCAGTTTCCTCATATGTGAAAGGGTGCTAGTAATAGCACCTATTCAATAGAGTTGTAAGATATCAAGCAGTCAGAACAGTCACTGACATGTAACGATCATTTAGTAAAGCTGACTTTTATAACATGTTTAATGCTCAAGGCGTACCTATTCTCTAAGCGAAGGAAACATCGATCTTCCCCAGGCCCCGCCCCCTCCGGCAGCCCCCGCCCACGTCCCCCCTCGGGCCCTCCTCTTCACCAGGCCCCGCTCCAGCTGTCCTGGGTTCCTCCCGCCACCAGGGGGAGGGGGCGCTGAGGGGGAGGGGTGTGGAGCTTCTTGCCGAAGTAGGCGACACTCTAGAGAGCAGCGGCGACTGCTCTGTGGCCAGGGGCGGCGACGCTCTAGCCGGCGAGTGTACGAGGCGGGTTCTCAGTGGTGCGGCCGGCGGGCGGCTATGGCGGCCGTACGGGGCCTGCGAGTGTCGGTGAAGGCAGAGGCCCCGGCGGGGCCGGCTCTAGGGCTCCCGTCGCCTGAAGCGGACTCTGGTTTGGAGCGTGGCGAGCCGGAGCCCATGGAAGTGGAGGAGGGCGAGCTGGAGATTGTGCCGGTGCGGCGCTCGCTGAAAGAACTGATCCCGGTACGGGCGGGGGGCGGGGGCGAGGAGGAGGTCGCCGAGCTAGTTCCCCGCTGCGGAGCCGGCCCGCCGGAAAGGGAGACGGCTGGCGCCTGGGCCCGGGGAAGTCAGGGGAAGGGTAAAGAGGGGAGTGAGCGCTCAGGGCGCGGAGGCGCCAGGCTTGAGGAGAGTCGGGGACGGGAGAAGGGACGCCGGGGCGCCCGGAAATGGGTGTTGAGGGGGCTGGAGAAGATGGGGGAGACTAAGGGGTATTTGAGGACACTCCCTTTACTGCTTCTTTGAGCCAGGCTGTGCAGGGTTGTGAGCGAGGAGGGGCTGGAGTTGTCTGGGGGCTTGAGATAAAGGCGGGGCCCGGGGCGGGAATGGGAGGAACTGTCGGGTGACGCCTGCATCAGGGTCTCCGTAGGAGCTGATGTTTGTTAAAATACAGTACTCGCGGTTTTTCTTAGAGGGTTGGTTTTGTCAGCAGCCGAAACTCGGTGTTTCTTTTGTGACTTGGGAGTCATCTTGTCCCCATTCCACTTGATCTGTAGCATCTACACCGTGGCCCCAGCATGTGACCCTTAGTGAGACCAAAACATAAGCAAACCAGCAGTAGTCCTTGGTCCGTCTTTCATCACATGGGGAGGGGCGGGGAGAGGTGTTTCGCTTTTGGTCTTCTGGTCCTCTGTCCCGTTCTTAGAGCGGTCTCAGGCCTGCATGGCTTTTATGTACTTAGTTTCTCATCTAACATGAACTACTTTTTAACCACATGTCAGCAAGTCTGGGTTTTAAACTGAAGTTGTGGGAAAAGGCGAAGAAGATAGGATCACTAAAGATAGCAAATGATGACTCTGGTAACAAAAAATAACATAGTGGCATTTTACTATTTACTACATTATGTTGTTTAAATTTCACTGCAGTTGTGAAGTAGATATTATTCCTTTAGTGCAATATGGAGTTATTGCATCCCCCACTAGGTGCCAGGCATAATCCTAGGCACCTGATCAAGGTCAAGATCAAACTGCCTCCGGGAGTTTGTTTTAGGAGGGGGACATAAATACAGAATTTCTAATAGTGGTAAATGCTATGAAGAAGGTAAAACAAGTTAATGGGACAGAGAGTGCAGAAAACAGGGTAAGTGTGCAGAGCCAGAAACCAAATGCGATAGGATGGTCAGGGAAGTCCTCTGACAGTGACATTTAAGCTGAAGCCTGAGTGACAAAAAGGAGCCAACCATGTGCAAGTTTGGAAGAAAGTATTTCCAGCAGGAACAACAGTAGGTGCAAAGAATCTGAGATGGGAACAAAATTGTTTTGTTAGAGAAATGTAAAGTTCTGTAGAGCAAATGGGAGAGCAGTTAAGGAGGTCAGGAAGGTAGGCAGATACCATGGAGGAAACCCAAGCCCAGAGAGGCCAAAGGAATTGTACAGTGGCAAGTAATTAGTGAATCTCAGAGCTGTGACTTCAGTCTTTGGCTTCCAAATCCCGTCCTTTTCATTGCACTGTGCTATGTTTTCCCAGGAGGTCTAGATGAGTCTGGACTTTTGGTAAAGACTTGTGCTCCACCTGGTGGCCTGACGTGATGGATTTGTTTTGTGTGTGGCTGGGGAGATGAGTGAGTGTGCCTTACTTAACTTGGACATTTTTCATGAAAGCCTGTATTTTCATTTACATAAATACCTTCAGCAAATGGACTTAGTTAAGGTTTGGGACAGGGTTTGATCTAGATAAGACGACTTCTTAGAGTGGTTGATTGTGTATTACCTGGTGTTACAGAGACAGGCTTCCTCATGAATAAAGGGTTGCCAGGGTGAGGAGGGATTGCTGAAAGGAATGACTATCCAAAAGCAATCTGTTACAGGGCTGTCTTTTATCACGAGTTTTTCTTCAGTTGCTGTTAGCATTTTTCACTCTTCCCCTCGTGTTAGGACACAAGCAGAAGGTATGAAAACAAGGCTGGCAGCTTCATCACCGGAATTGATGTCACCTCCAAGGTAAGACAGACCATAAATTATTTATTCATTTTGATAAGCCGGTGAACTTAATGAACTTGGTCCCTAGGATTTGTGAAGCAGCAGTTATTCTTTACCTCCTTTTTTCTTTTGTTGCTTCATTAAGGCCTTTTTAAACTTAAATTTTGTATTACACAATAATGTCTTCATGCATCCTTAAAAACATACAGACAGCATTTGTGTTCTTACATTTATGGAAAGATAAAATCCATGTACCTAGTTGCCTGTGCTTAGCCATATTTAAGAAAAAGTTCTTCACTTGGGATGCTTTTTTTATGTTACATGAGCTCTTTAAAAATGTGTTTTTAATGCTGTTTCCACTTCAAATGAGACAGAACATGAAAAGTACCTAGCATATATAGTAGGCTGATAGTAAATGTCTTTATTCTTTATTGATTGCAGGCTTAGAAAAATAGGATGTCCTGATTGTGTGGCTGTCTAAACTTTGAAAGCCAAATCAGCTGAATTATTCTCAGTACCTGGGAGTATTGCCTTTTTTCTAGTGACTGCTATTACTAGGTTACCAGCTTTCCTGTAACTCTTTACAGAGCCTAACCTATTGTTTTCCTTATTATAAACAGTCAGGATACATTTGTTGCTTTAATTGGTGATATCCAACTTAAACATTCATTCTGATTTTAATGTGTGCAGTTTAGAACAGAATTTTGAATTATAATTCTGAGTAATGTTTAGCTATATTGGGTGCATAAAAACAAAAATAAATATGTCATGCTTACCTTTTTGTATTTTATCTGGGTCTCATTCTCAGATTGCTTAAAAGCCAAAAGAAAGAACTAGTCATCTTTTAGACAGGCAAGGAAGTAGAATAAAGTGAAGATATTTTCTTACTGTAATTGAAAAAGAAGTAGATTGTTCTGTTTACTTTTGTACAGTTAGCCGTTATGTGAAACATCTATGAGGGAAAGGGTGGTACTCCCAGAACTGGGACTTAAATTGTTACTAAGGAAAGGTAGATTTGTTGTTTGCACAGGGAAGACTTCAGTAAAGAAAATTAGCATAACTGTTGGGAAATAACAAAGTGTTGCTGCTTTACCAATCCCCACAAGCTTTCTTGTAGTCAGACCTTCAATTAGTGTGGCAAAGTCAGTGTACAATTAGTGAAGAGTTTCTAAGAGCGATCAGAAACCCATAGTTGGACCTGGACTTATTTTAGCTCTTGGAGAAAAACTTACGAAGCTGATTATTTTTTCAGGGAAGTATCTGTGCTTCTTGTCACTTAAAGATGAAAACTGGCAATTCCATGGACATAAGCCTAGAATAGAGGAGAGAGTTTCTTTGCTTCAAAATTATTTTTAAACAGGGAAAATGCTTTAGGAAGTGGACTGCTCAGGCAGACATAATGTGATAGGTGTGATTACCATGCACACAGATGATGTGAAATGGGGGTGGTGGTGGGGCTTCTAGAAATAGTACTGAGATCAGAAGATCTGCACTCCCACCACCAGCCAGAGTATCTCCAGCAAACCTTTTTACTTTTTTGTATCTCAGTTTCTACACCTGGAAGATTGGAGTGAGATTGTTTAGTTGTAATTTGTTTGCATGATTGCTAATAATAAGTAAAATGTCAGAGAACCAAAACATTCATTACTCATTGAATCATGGAGGTTATTACAAATTATAGCAGTATTAGTATATTCTCCACCAGTCATTGACTAAATATCCGTTTCTCTGCAAAAATTATTAAAGGCACAGTGTTGGTTATTTCTTCTGATTTACTTTAGGATTGTCACTGAAGCATTGTGTTGCATTTATGATTTAACTTTCCTCCTCCATGTGTCACTTCTTTGGTTTTTTCTGTATCTTCTAGGAAGCAATTGAAAAGAAAGAACAGCGAGCCAAGCGCTTCCATTTTCGATCAGAAGTAAATCTTGCCCAAAGAAACGTAGCCTTGGACCGAGACATGATGAAGAAAGGTACAATGTGTTGGGGTATTTTTCTGCATTTTCCCAGAGAATGGGTTTTCCCTGCCATGGCCTTGTGCTTCTGGCCTTCCAAACACTCTGAAAAGAAGGGACTTATCAAACCTCCATTTCTGAGTGATGTGTTTAAAGTTGAGCTGCTGGGGCATCTGGGTGGCTCAGTCCCTTAAGCATTTGCCTTCAGCTCAGGTCATAATCCCAGAGTCCAGGATTAAGCCCCACATCAGGCTCCCTGCTCAGCAGGGAATCTGCTTCTCTCCTCTGCCCCTTACCCCACTCTCATGCTCTCTTTCTTTCTCAAATAAATAAATAAAATCTTAAAAAAAGAAAAAAATGAAGTTGATCTGCTGCTAGCTGTGTCTTAGATGCTATAGCTGGAAGAGAGATCATCTTGTCAGAAAGCCCAGAGACGGTTACTCGGTTAGTGGCACAGCTGAGATTAGAACCTGTACTTCTACAGAATCTTACTCATTTTCTGCTTTTATCATGGAAGTGTCAACTTTTCTTTGCCTGTGAAAGTGTGGGATGTCTGGGTGGCACAGTCGGTTAAATATCCGACTCTTGGTTTTGGGTTAGGTCATGCTCTCATCGGGTCATGAGATTGAGCCTCATTTGTGCTCTACGCTCAGTACAGTCTGCTTAAGTCTTTCTCCTCCTTCTGCCCCTCCCCTCCACATGCTTGTTCATATACACTCTCTCTCAAATAAATAAATGAATCTTTTAAAAAAATGTAATGGAAGTGTATCACACTGATGGTTTTTTTTTTAAGGGGAGTCAGAGGAATATTGGGATTTTAGGGGAAAGCCATTAATATTTGTGTGATCCAGGTTCGTAATTTTATTTTTGTGTTTTATTAAGGTAAATATTTTGCTTCCTAGAGCTCACCCTGAGGTATATATAGTAATCTGCTGTAGTCTTCAAAAGCAATTTATAAAAAAGGAAAAATTAATACTTTTTAAATTCACAGCCCATATTATTTCATTCTAATATAAATGCATCAATACAAATGGTCTCCTTCTCTAGTATTTGCAAATTTGGGTATTTGAAGGGCTTAATAGGCATCCCTCTAAATGCATGTTAAAGGTCTCTGCTTTGATGTGTGAGTTTCTCTTGTTGGGAGCTTGCTGTCTTACCAGGCACTATGTTAATTAGCACATTACACATTTGTTTCTTAATCATTTCTCACAGCAACTCTATGAGGAATATATTTTTATCCCTATTCTACAAAGAAAGATAGAGGCTCAAAGAAATTTAATAAATGCCCAGGGTTACACAACTAATACAAGTAGAGTCAGGATTTGAACCCTGGTTTTCTGACTCTAAAGCCTTGCTCTGAATTACTTTGCTGTTTTGCCTTATAGTACGTATATGATACCATAAACCTAAACCTCCTCAGTCCATCCCACTGGATAGAGTAGTTTGGATACAGACTCAACTCTGGATGCTGCTTTACTCTTTTTCTGCATCATGAGTTCAAGTTGGAAATATGACCTTGGTTCCTGTGCAGGCTGGGTTTCCAGGAATCTGCTTGAGTGGATTTCTGTTTTAGGAAAACAGAACAGCTGTGCAGCTTGGCATTCATGTCTGTACAGTCTGGGCTCAGGTAGACGTCTGAGACCTCTTAAAACTCCACCTTTAAACACCATCATTTTACTACAGCTGTTTACTTCTAGTCCTGTGAACATTTCTTGTGATATCCCTTTTTTTTTTAAGATTTTATTTATCAGTCAGAAGAAAGCAAGCAAGTGTGCACACAATTCAGGGGGGAGCTTCAGGCAGAGGGAGAAGCAGGCTCCCTACTGAGCAAGGAGCCCCATGTGGGACTGGCTCTCGGGACCTTGGAATCATGACCTGAGCCGAAGGCAGATGCTTAACTAACTGAGCCATCCAGGTGTCCCATCTTATTCATGCCTTTCAGTCGGGTGATTAGCCCTTCCTATTGTCCCATGCTTTATCTGGTTTGGATGTCACTTCCTCCATAAAGCATCCCTAATCACCCACTCAAATTTCTCTCCTACTTCTGTTGGAACTCTTTAGCATGCTAAGCCCTCCTGGAATTCAGTCTCAGTTTCTTTGTGAATGTGGGCAGGTTATTGAACCTTTTTAGGTCTCAGTCTCCTTGTTTATAAAGTGGGAAAATGATACCTACCTGAAAAGGATCACTTTCAGAGTTAAGTTTTAATTTAAAAAAAAAAAAAAAAGTTTTGTTTGCTTTTCTGTTTTTTTTTTAAAGATTTTATTTTATTTTAATATTTTTTTTTTTTTTAAGATTTTATTCATTTATTTGACAGACAGAGATCACAACTAGGCAGAGAGGCAGGCAGAGAGAGAGGAGGAAGCAGGCTCCCTGCCAAGCAGAGAGCCTGATGCGGGGCTCGATCCCAGGACCCTGGGATCATGACCTGAGCTGAAGGCAGAGGTTTTAACCCACTGAGCCACCCAGGCGCCCCAGCTCTAAAAATACTTCTAAAAAGCAGTAGATCTACCAGGAATGTACGCTAGAGCGGTTGCTCATCACTACATGATTCTCATGTAGGAGGGAGCAGCACCTAGGATAACATTGAACTCTGGAGAACTCTGGTGTTTATCCATATCATTTTAAGTTAGAATGGGAGGGAGGTTGTAAAGGTCCCAGAGATAGTTCTTTCTTTTGTGTCTCCCCTAGTAATTCTACTGTATAGTCAGGATCGAGAGCCTTTACTCTTATGGTTGAGAGCCTGGGTTCTGAAGCTTAACCTGTCACTTTCTAGTTCTTTGACCTTGGGCAAGTTACTTAGCCTCTAAACCTGAGTTTCCTTATCTGGAAAGGCAGATTAACAGTAATTTTTATATGGTTATTGAGAGGCTTTACTAAAATGTTACAGTTCTTAGGGTGTCATATATAGTAAGTGCCCAGTTAATGTTGTAATTATCTAATGTTCTCCATCTCAGGCAGTCATCTAAGTGGCCTAGCCTCTTGGGAGAATGGGGACGTTGGAATAAGTATCTTGACTTCCTGCAGCTGCACCAGGTGTCAAGTTATTTTTCCTCCTCTTCCTCCCTTTCCCTGCACCCCCTTCTTCTTCTTACTCCTCTTCATTCCAATAATACTGAAAGATACCACTTGATAAATGCTTATTATGTGCTGGTCACTCTGCTATGTGGTTAACTTACCCTTTGACGAATGCTGTGAGAGAACAGTATTCATCATTTGTTTTCCTGATGGGGAAACTAAGGTGCTGAGTTTGAGAAGCTCACTCAGATCCTACAGCTAGGACGATCCTACAGCAAGACGAATTTGAAGGCTGGTCTGACCGAGGCCTGTGTTCTGTGACCTTTCTGCCACATTCAGGGACATAATTTGGGATATATTACACTAGACCATTCTGCATCAGGAGTTCTTGCTACTCTTCTTGAGTGATTCGGTGTCAAGCAGCTTTAGTCTCCTTATCCCCAAGATCAAAGCTCTCATGTTTGGAAGGGACTTAGAGGTTATCTACACCCAACCTCCTACCCAGTGCTGCACGCCTTTTGGCAAGGTTCTCAGTGCTCTTTTGGCCTTTGCCTGAACATTTCCTAGTGGTGGCACCAGAACTATTTATGAAGCGGTCAGTCTTATATTTGGATCCATCCTTGTATTGAGCAGAAATTGCTTTCTAGTAATTTATGTTAGTTACTTTGTGACTCTTAGAACAACCTTAAGTCCTTTCCTTATTAACACAGTAAACCTTCTGGTGAGGGAATTGGCAGGCTGTGCCCTAAACTCTCTTTATGTGACATGACTTTCTGGTCTCCTTCCTCTAGACTCTTTCCAGTCTCAAAATGCCCTACATAAGGGGAGGTGTAGATTCCAGACATGGTTGGATTCATGGGGAGTGTGGCAGGACTATTACTGTAATCTCTGTCCTATCTATTTCATAGTGTTGTTTTAATCTTCTAGTGCACCTGAGCATCCAGGGCTTTTCCCCAGGGATCAAAAGTCTTCCCATCTTGTACTTGAAACATTTTTAAAGAATTACCTTTTTATTTATCCTTACCAATTTACATCTTGTTGATTTCAAGACTGTTTCAGCTTATTGTGTTGATTTTATCATAACTACCTTTAAACATTTTAGCTATACCTAATCTACACTTTGGTATACATGGCTTCTGCATCTCTATCTGTTGGTAAATCTGAAACAAGATAATCCTGATGTTAGTTGTTTAGATTTTTATGTTTATTACATTAATTCTCTTACATTAGTCATTAGTAATTTACTGTTTATCTTCCATGTTTGTTCTTTGACAGGTTGTGCTCCCCTAAACTCTGCTGCCTTTTCTTTTTGAGGATCACCTCTCATACTTTGAGTTATTATATTTAGTGTATTCCAAAGTTTTTGATCATTTTATTTTTAAATTTGTTTTTAGGATTTTATTTACTTACTTCAGAGTGAGAGAGAGGGAGGGAGGGAGCTCAGAGAGAGAAGGAGGGTCAGGCTTCACAGGGAGCCTAACACACAGGGCTCTATTCTAGAACCCTGGGATCATGACCTGAGCCAAAGGCAGATGCTTAACTGACTGTGAGCCACTCAGGCGCCCCAAGTTTTTAATCAAAGGCCTGGAATTGACTACTTTTTCTCTGGATTTTCAGAAATCTGCTTTCCTAAAAACCTGAGTTTTGTGTCCTACTATCTGTCATTCTTTGTCTTCTTTCCTGCTAGGAAGTCAAAGATGATTCCCTCACCGCCTTGCTTTTACGTTAGTACTCAGTAAATGTCCAGTCTTCATTCCCCAGTGCATGTTTTCAGTGCCACATCAGCAATTAGCCCTTTCTCATGGTTGGACATAAATCTAGGTGCCTTTTTTGTTGTTTATTTTAGGCAGTGACACCAGCAAGGTGAGGAGGTATTGAGCATCCTTTTTTTGGGGCAATCTTCCATCAAATCTTGAACTTAACAAAGTTTCCATCTCCAATGGATCTTGCCACTGTCACCATCAGTCAGTTTGGTTCTCTTTTGAGAATGAAACTTTTTTATACTCCAGCTGACTGAGAGTAGTTTTTGTCTGGCTTTTGCATCCCTTTTTTACATCTTTGCTTCTTTTGACCAAGATTGTCCATTGCCCATTTCTAGATTTTTATGTCATTCTCTCTTCTTCAAAATATAAACATCTGAGCCTAGAAGCTTTGTTCCTTCTACTCTTTTCCTTTTGTTTGTAAACTATTTTTTCATTATAGGGTTTTATTTTTAATGTTTTAATGTTTTGATAGAATAGTGCTGTGATATTCTTGATACTTATTTTTGTCTTTTTTTTTTTTTTGGTTTTTATTTTCTTTGCTTATCTCACTTATGACTAAATCCTTGTTATCAGATCAGCAAGTCTCCAGAAGATATTTTCTCCCAGGTTTTGTCATTGCCCCTTCCCATATAGCTCTGAGGATCACTCAGTCTGTTCCAACTGCTGGGCCACTGCTCTCCCTGTTATTTGTTACTTTTTTCAGAACTGTGTCTTTACATCCCGTGGGATTTTTTCTTCCAAAGTCCTGATTTAGCTAGAAGAACTAAGAAGGCTCCTGTCTAATGTGGACAGCCATCTCAGTTGTATTTGGGCTCTGTTCACCATTGAACTGCTCGTCACTAATAAGGACTTGCCAGGGCTCATAAATCTTGATGGTATCTCTGTCTTCATGAATCTGGCTGCAGGAAAACACTCCCCTGATTTAGTCTGACCATACTTGTATGGTTTCTAATTAAACCTATCTTTCACTCTTCAAAATGACAAGTATTTAAACATTTTTTTATCTGAACATGTTCACATACTTTTAAGTGAATATGTAAATACTTTTAAGTTCATTAGTTTTGCTTTTGTTTTGGGGTTTTTAAAAAGATTTATTTATTTATTTATTTATTGAGAGAGAGAAAGAGCATGTGCGACAGGGAAGGAGCAGAGGAAGAGGAGAGAGAGAATTCTAAGCAGACTCCCTGCTGAGCATGGAACCTGACATGGGGGCTGGACCCCATGACACATGAGGTCATGACCTGAGCTGAAATCACTAGTTGGGGTTGCTTAACCATCTCAGCTACCCAGGTGCCCCTAGGTTCATTTGTTTTAGATAGATATATGAAAATATACTTGAGAGTAATGAACATTGAATTCCTAACAAAATTACTTCAGAGAAGGGAGGGAGAGAAGGGATGTGGAGGAGTTACACAGGCCTGTTTTGGAGGTAATGTTTTATTTGCCTCAAGTCTTTTGAAGAAATTAATTGTAAAATTAGGTGGTGGATATGCAGGTATTTAAAAAAATTTCATTGGTACATTTGCATATTTTACAACTACAAAGATTAAGTGAGATATATGAACTGAAGTATTTAGTTAAAAAATAAATAAATAGGGCGCCTGGGTGGCTCAGTGGGTTAAGCCGCTGCCTTTGGCTCAGGTCATGATCTCGGGGTCCTGGGATCGAGTCCCACATCGGGCTCTCTGCTCAGCGGGGAGCCTGCTTCCTCCTCTCTGCCTGCCTGTCTGCCTACTTGTGATCTCTCTCTGTCAAATAAATAAATAAAAATCTTTACTAAATAAATAAATAAATAAATAAATAAATAAATAAAAATATCACAATCCGGGTAAGGCTGAGGTTCTTTTTTTGGAGGATGTGACCTTTATTTATTTATTTTCATTATGATTCTTGTACTCTTTAATCCTTATCACCTATTTCACTCATCCCTCCACCCCCATCCGCTCTGGTAACCATTAAGAGTCTGTTTCTCGGTTTGTCTGTCTCTTCCCTTTTTTTTCCTTTGCTTGTTTCTTTTGTTTCTTAAATTCCACATATGAGTGAGATTATATGGTGTTTGTCTTTCTCTGACTGACTTCTTTCACTCAGCATTATACTCTAGCTCTATCCATGTTGTTGCAAATGGCAAGATTTCATTCTTTTTTATGACAGTAATATTCCTGTGTGTGTGTGTGTGTGTACACCACATTTTTTATAAAGATTTATTTATTTATTTGAGAGAGAGAGGGAGACCAGGAGGGGCAGAGGGAGAAAGAGAAAGAAGCAGACTCCATGCAGAGCCCCACACACAGCTAGATCCCACTACCCAGAGACCATGACCCAAGCCAAAACCAAGACTCGCTCAACTGCGCCATCCAGGCACTTCTGTATACACCACATCTTTCTTGTCCATTCATCTGTCAGTGGACAGTTGGGCTGCTTCCTTAATTTGTCTATTATTAATAATGTTGCATGTATCCCTTTGGATTTGTGTTTTTGTTTTTTGGGGGTAAATGCCAGTAGTGTGATTATAGGATTTTAGGGCACTTTTATTTTTAACTTTTTTGAGGAATCATCATACTGTTTTCCACAGTGGCTATACCAGTTTGCATTCCCACTAAACAGTCCAAGAAGGTTCCTTTTTCTCCATATCCTAGTCAGCTCTTACTGTTTCTTGTGTTTTTGATTTTAGCCATCCTGACAGGTGTGAACTGATACTTCATTGTAGTTTTGATTTGTATTTCCCTGATGATGAGTGATGTTGAGCATTTTTTCATGTGTCTGTTGGCCATCTGGATGGCTTCTTTGGAGAAATGTCTGTTCATGTCTTCTGCCCTTTTTATTTTAAGTTTTAATTTTAATGCCAGTGTTTCAGATGTACAATATAGTGATTCAGCAATTCTATACATCACTGTGTGCTCATCACAAGTCCACTCCTTAATCCCCATCACCTCTTAAACCCATCCACTCTGCCCTCCTCCCCTCTGTAACCATCAGTTTGTTCTCTGTAATTAAGAGTCTGTTTCTTGGGGCTTTTGGTTGGCTCAGTGGGATAAGCCTCTGACTTCTACTCAGGTCATGGTTTCAGGGTCCTGGGATTCAGCCACACAGTGGGCTCTCTGCTCAGCAGGGAGCCTGCTTCCCTCTCTGTCTCTGCCTGCATTTTTGCCTGCTTATGATCTCTCTCTCTGTCTAATAAATAAATAAAATCTTTTAAAAAAAAAAAAGAGTCTGTTTCTTGATTTGTCTCTCTTTCATTTTTTTCCATTCTTTGTTTTGTTTCTAAAATTCCACATTTAGGGTGCCTGTGTGGCTCATTTGGTTGAGCAACTGCCTTCGGCTCAGGTCATGATCCTGGACTTCCAGGACTGAGTCCCACACTGGGCTCCCAGCTCTTTAGGTAGTCTGCTTCTCCCCTCTCATGCTCTTTCTCACTCACTCTCTCTCAAATAAATAAATACAATTAAAAAAAAAGTTTTAAAATTCCACATTCAGATGGTATTTGTCTTTCTCTGAGTGACTTTTTTCGCTTAGCATTAAAAAATGTGGAAGGCTGTCATCCTTGTTTAGGGACCATGCTCATCTTCTCTGTATCATTCTGATTTTAGTATATGTACAGCTGAAGCAAACACTTAATGCCCATTCTTAAATGGGATTATTCATTTTTTGGATGTTGAGTTTTATTAATTTCTTTATATATTTTGTGTACTAACCCTTTGTCAAGTATGTCTTTTGCAAGTATTTTCTTTTCCCATTCAGTAGGTTGCCTTTAAGTTTTATTGTTTCCTTTGCTCTGCAGAAACTTTTTATTTTGATGTACTCCCAGTAGTTTATTTTTGCTTTTATTTTCTTTGCCTCATGAGATCTATCTAGAAAAATGTTGCAACAGTCGATGTCAGGGATACTACTACCTGTGCTTTCTTCAAGGATTTTTATGGATTCAGGTCTCACACTTAGGTTTTCAATCCATTTTGAATTTATTTTTGTGTATGGTCAAAGAAAGTGGTCTAGTTTCATTCTTTTGTATGTGGCTGTCCAGTTTTCCTGATGCCATTTGTTGAAGAGACTCTTTTTTTTTTTTTTTTTTTACATTGTATTCATTCATCCTTTGTTAAAGATTAATTGACCATATAATTATAAGTTTATGTCTGGTTTTTGTCTTTTGTTCCATTGATCTTTGTGTCAGTTTTTATGTCAGTACCATACTGTTTTAATTATGACTGCTTTGTAATATGAGTTGAACTTTGGAATTGTGATACTTCCATTTTGTTTTTCTTTTTCAAGATTGCTTTGGATATTCAAGATCTTTTTGTGGTTCCATACAAATCTTAGTATTGTTCATTTTAGTTGTATGAAAAATGCTGTTGGCATTTTGGTAGGGATTGCATTAAATCTGTAGATTGCTTTGGGTAATATAGATATTTTAACAATATTTGTTCTTCCAAACCATGAGCATGGAATGTCTCTCCATTTCTTTGCATCAACTTGTATTTCCTTCCCTGGTGTTTCAGATCTTTCATTAGGTTCCTTTTTGACTATAGCCTTCAACCTTTCTTCCTCCCTAGAGGTAGTAACTGTTATCAGTAGAATTGTTCCAGGCCTCTTTTTAGGTATTTGTATACACAAATATGTACCTTTAGAAAAATGTATGGTGGCATTTCTATTTTATTTTTTTAATGTCGTCATATTATATGGGAACACCTTTTATTGCATTTTGCAGATGCTGCTTTTTTTTTTTTTTTTTTAAACAAATTGAAGGTTTGTGGAAACACTGTTAAACAGGTCTGTTGGTGCCATTTTCCCAAAAGCATTTGCTCATATCAAATCTCTGTCACATTTTGGTAATTATTACGATATTTCAAACTTTGTCAGTATTATTTTATTTGGTATGGTGATTTGTGATCAGTATCTTTGATGTTAACAATTGTAATTATTTTGAGATGCTACAAACCACTCCTTTATAAGATGGATAACTTAATCCACAAGTGTGCTTGTTCTGACTGCTCCACCAACTGGCCAGTTTCCGTTTCTCTCCCTCTCCTTGGGTCCCCATTTCCTGAGAGAAAACAATATTGAAATTAGGCCAGTTAATAATCCTACAACAGCCTGTAAGTGTTCAAGTGAAAAGAGGGTCCATGTCTCTCACATTAAATCAAAAGCTGGAGGTGATTAAGCTTAGTGAAGAAGATATATCAAAAGCCAAGAAAGGCCAAAAGCTAGGCTTCTAGTGCCAAAGAGCCAGTTTGTGAATGCAAAGGAAAAGTTTTTCTCAAAGAAATTAAAAGTGCTACTCCAGTGAACACATGAATGATAAGAAGTGAAACGGCCCTTTTGCTGATATGGAGAAAGCTTTGTGGTCTGCATAGATCAAACCAGCCCTTTTCCCTTAAGCCAAAGCCTAATCCAGAGCAAGACCCTGACTCTTCTGTAAAGGCTGGGAGAGGTGAGGAAGCTACAGAAGAAAAGTTTGAAGCTGGCAGAGGTTGGATCAGGAAGTTTAAGGAAAGAAGCCATCCATCTCTATAACCTAAAAAGCACAAGGTAAAACAGCAAGCATGTAGAAGCTGCAGCAGACTATCCAGAAGATCTAGCAAATTAGGGAAGGTGGCTGTACTAAACAACAGATGGGCAGTGAAATCTCGTGTTTTGTTTCCCATGTGCACTTTCCTGATTACTGGTGAGATCAACCATCTTCTCATTTGTTTATTGGCCGTTTGTATTTCCTTTTGTGTGAAATGTGTGCTCATGTTCATTTTTATTTTGGGCTATCATTTTATTATCAATTTGTAGGGTTTCTTTTTTTTTTTTTAAAGATTTTATTTATTTATTTGACAGAGAGAGATCACAAGTAGGCAGAGAGGCAGACAGAGAGAGAGGAGGAAGCAGGCTCCCCGCTGAGCAGAGAGCCCGATGAGGGACTCGATCCCAGGACCCTGAGATCACGACCTGAGCCGAAGGCAGCAGCTTAATCCACTGAGCCACCCAGGCGCCCAATTTGTAGGATTTCTTTACTCTAGTTTCATACTTTGCTTTATATTCAGGAGCAGCGTCTCTTCCGAATAGTCTTGGCTATTGCACATCTCTATTTGACATATATTCTAAAATTATAGAATCAGCTTGTCAGGTTGAAGGAGTAACCCTGTTGAATTTGGTATTGCTTTAATTACTACAGATTAATTTGGGGAGAGGTATCATCTTTTTAACAATACCATTTGTTTAATCTTTCTCAGCCTAATATACCTTTCTGAAGATCATTTGTTTAATGCTGTTGCTCTGTGATAAAAATTAAAATAGCATACCTTACTGTTATATCTCATTTCTCTGAAAATAATTGTCATCTCTTCTATAGCACATTTCTTTTCTAAACACAGGTTATCTGAGCTGTTACAAAGGGGTGCTGCTGAGATGTGCAGCAGCAGGTGAGAAAATTCTATCATCTCTTTTTTGTCTTGTTTTTCTAGCAATCCCCAAAGTGAGACTGGAGACAATCTACATTTGTGGAGTAGATGAGATGAGTACCCAGGATATCTTTTCCTATTTTAAAGAATATCCTCCTGCTCACATTGAATGGTTGGATGATACCTCCTGTAAGTACACTCAAGTTTTTTGTTGTTTTTGCCATCTCAGATGGTGAATATTTGTGATTGAGACTACTCGTCTGTTCCCTAACCTCTGCCTTTAGCCTAGGGGAGAAAGAATGCCCATTGATGAGAATCACATTGCCTTAGCCAGTCTGCCAGATCATATTCCATGAGTATTTCAAGTCAGCTCGGATGTGATGACCAGGAATCTAGAAGATTGGTTGCTGGTATCTGAGTCTTGTGTACATGATTGAGGCCTCTTTAATTCCCACAATTTCCCAACAAAGGGGTGGATCCAACTATATAGACTTGAGGCTCTGTGTTCAGGGCCTTAGATTTTGTCATTGCACCTTCCCATATAGGTCTTCACAGGCCGGGTCTGCCTTAGTATCTGATCTAGGACTAAACTGGAACTTTCTGATACTGTATGGAACCTCTCATCTCTGCTTGCTTTGAAACTTCACTTGCTTGGGGCGCCTGGGTGGCTCAGTGGGTTAAGCCTCTGCCTTCGGCTCAGGTCATGATCTCAGGGTCCTGGGATCGAGCCCCGCATTGGGCTCTCTGTTCAGCGGGGAGCCTGCTTCCTCCTCTCTCTCTGCCTGCCTCTCTGCCTACTTGTAATCTCTGCCTGTCAAATAAATAAATAAAATCTTTAAAAAAAAAAAAAAAAAAAAAAAGAAACTTCACTTGCTTGAATTAGCTAATATTTTTACTTGCATCCCCACTCCAAGTCTGGTAGGACCTGTGGTAACCACTCTGCTGGCTTCTTGTCTTAATTCACTTCTAGTCTGGCTTAGCTTACTGCCAGCTTGCTGACCTGCTAGGCTGTACCTTGAATAGCTGCCTGGTTTTCCCTGCCGCTTTTTTATTTATTTATTTTTTAAAAGATGTTGATTCAGCATTGAAAGGAGAAACATGACAGAATTGAAGAGTTTTCTCCGTTTTTCCTTTTGCTTTACTTACACTACCTAAATCAAGGGTTGGCAGACTTTTTTTTTATAAAGGGCTAGACAATAAATATTTTAGGTTTGGCAGGCCATACAGTCTTTGTTTTGTTATGTCTATTCAGCTCTGCTATGATAGCGTGAAAGCAGCCATAGACGTATGTTACTGAATGAGCCTGCCTGCTTTCCGCAGATCTTTTTTTAATAAAAAATATGTTGGATGTGTAGTTTATTATTTATTTATTTGTAATTTGATATTTATTTATGTGTAGTTTATTATTTATTTAATTAATTATACCTATATAAAGCTGGTGTAGATATAAATAAATAAATAAATGAATAGGTGGTGGGCTGGATCTCCTTTGCTAACTCCTGATCTACGTTACTAAAACTGTAGCTAAGGGATATTAGAATCAGAGAGACCCTTTAGACTTAACCATTTTTACTAACTCATGTTGAACATCAGTACTGAGAAGCAGAGAAGGAAAATTGTTTGCCCAAGGCCACATTGTATGTTTGTAACTAAAGTGAGAATCTGTAGGTCTTCATATCTGAAACTGAGAATGTAAAGATAACTCTAGTTTGAGAAATGCTGCTTTAAATGAGATTAAGTAGATTTATTTTCTGTAAGACTTCTCAACATCTTTTTCTTGCTAAATTCTCTTGCTTAAAGAAGCAGATTAAATTAGTTGCTACAAAGCCAAGTGGCTGTCATGGCTCCACTGTATATATTCCATGGATACCATCATCACCCACACTTTATAGTAGGAAACAATCATTTAGCGTGTCTGAATGACAAGGTACAGCAGACGGCTTCCCTGTAGAGGGCAGTAGTAAACAAGAGTCTCTTTTTTTTTAGATTTTATTTATTTATTTGACAGAGACAGATCACAAGTAGGCAGAGAGACAGTAGTATAAAGGCCAATCCACATTTATTTGACAGTAGTCTTCTTGCTATCATCATCATCATCATCATCACAAGAATGCTAACACTATATAATACTTACTGAGTCAGGCATTTTTATATATAGAACCCTTTTTTCATGGAATACAGTTATTTTGTGGAACTTCGTTTGGCAATGCAGCTCTAGGCTAATTTCATCAAGGAGTTTTACTGCCACTTTCTGTACTGCTTTCATTAGTTGGTTCGTACATTTACTGATACCGATCTGTAGCTAGATGAGGCCATAGCAATGACTATGTTGCAGTCTCTGTTTTTAAAAAATTTACCATATGGGTATGATATAATGTTTTATTTTATATTTTGTTTTAGGCAATGTGGTTTGGCTGGATGAAATGACAGCCACACGAGCCCTTATCAATATGAGCTCTCTGCCAGCCCTGGATAAGATAAGAACCAGGGATGCAAATGAGGACAGGTCATCTGAGAAAAGTAAAAAAGGTAACAACACAAAGGAGGGGCTTTAGGGCTGAAAGTCCTGTTCTTTACACTCTTGGTTTAGGTTTCTCTGCAAAGCATTATATAGTATCTCATTGTCGGTTATTTCTAAGATAAGCTGTGATGCTTTGGATCATCAGTATATAGGAGAAAATAATGGACTTCTAAGTTACGTGAGATGGAGTTATGTTAAATTTCATCTTGTTCCTTGTATTTTAGACAAGCAGGAGGACAGTTCAGATGATGATGAGGCTGAAGAAGGAGAAGTTGAAGATGAGAACTCAAGTGATATAGAGGTTAGTAATAGGGCAAAGATATAAACAAGGTTATAGTGTAAAAAAAAAACCCAAACTGTTGACTTTCTTTTATTTAAGGCTTAAGGACTTACTAAGCTGTGTTCTTCCTTTGATTGAACCTTTTGAGATTATATGAGGCTCCTGGCCTTTAAGTTCTTATGGCTATAATGAGTGACTTTTCCTGAAATCTTAGAATAGTACTCATTCTTCTATTTAAGAGAAAATGGTTTTATTGAGGAATACTTTGAAGTAAGAAATTAAGAAAAAACAAGTGACAGAATATTTCCTAATGGGGCATGTGCTGTTATTAAATACATTAAATACATTAGAGTGTATTCATTTAAAAAATATTTATTGAATACCTACTATATACCAAATTCTAGGTCCAATGGATATAGCATCAAACCAATGTCCTTCTCTCTTGGAACATATATTCTAGTGGAGAAGACAGACAATATACAGATACACAGATATATAATGTCAGAAAGTGAGGAGTGCTATGGAGAAAAGTAAAGAAGGGTAAGCAGATAGAGAATGATGGAGACTATTCTTTTAGACAAGGTGTTCAGGGAAGACCTCTGACTTAGAAATGTTTCAGAAGAACATGTGCTGTCCTGCTTCAAGAATTGTAGAAGAGAAGAATGAATGTAAAAAAGAATGTAGAAGAAAGAATGCTTTCTCAATGGTGACTTTGCTACTGAATAAATATGAAAGAAGCTTTGATGTTTATATTGAAAATGCTCTTTTTTCTTAAGTTGGACACATTGTCTCAAGTAGAAGAAGAGTCTCTGCTAAGAAATGATCTTCGTCCAGCCAACAAACTTGCTAAAGGAAATAGGTTATTCATGAGATTTGCTACAAAAGGTAAATGTGATATTTGGCATTAATTTTTAGTTTTATTCTAAGTCATGTATTTTTGAGTGACATCCTTTTCTTTTGAAGAGGAAGTTAGGTCAAGTAATCTCAAATCCCTTCAAACTGTAATGTTCTATCTTTGTGAAATTATGGCTTGCTGCCTGAATTGAATTTCACACTTTGAAGGTTAATGTTAGCTGTTTGTATACTTTTGTGATTTCTGGCTAAATTAAGTTATTTTCTCTTAAAGCTAGTTCTCTGTGCTTTTCAGCCAAATTATCTTCTGAACTATGAAAACATTTTAAAATTATACTTTCTTATTCATCATAGCAATATCCTCCTGGACATTGCTAGTAGTGCCATTCAGCCTTATCCTCTAAGGACCTAAAAGCCTTCTAGGCTCTCTGTGCACAATGATTCTGGTGTGCATTAAAATATATATGAAATTTGAATATGGTATACACTTCTGGTTTATTTTTCTTGACTGAGACATGTTTAAAGATTCTAGGCTCGTTATTTTATAGACTGCCCCTCAAGTTTGTTTTTTTTACTATCTCCTCCTGATTGAATCAGACACTGCATATTAGGCAAGAGTATCACAGAAGTGCTGTTGTGTCATTTGCAGTACATCCTGTCAGGAGACACGTGATATTTACTTGTCCTATGTTTGGAGGTGTTAGCTTTTCTCACTTAGTTAAGGTAACGATAGCCAGGTTTCTCCTATTTTCTGTTTGTAATACAAAAATTGGCAGGAGGTACTTTGAGATTATATAAATAGACTTTGGTTCATCATACTTCCACTCAGCATCCATTGATGACTTTTTAACTCTACATTTCTTTATTAGTTGGCATTGTGCTTAAGGAAAAATTTTTTCTTTTTACCCATTTATTTACTTATTTACTTAACTGTATCAGTTTAGGTTCATGAGTCTTATTTTATTTAGTGGGTTATTCATTCATGTCTTTCTTTCGATTTACAAATCTTCTTGGATTTGGCCAGTCGAGCCCCTTCAAGCTGTATTATTTTGACATGCCTTCATGATTCTTTGAACACTTTCATACTTTATGGCACAGTAAAACATCTTGTTTTTCCATACTCAACATGTACTATCCCTGTCCCAGATCTGGAATCAGCCATTTCTCCCAAACAGCTGGTGGGCATGTCTTTTAAAGGGTGCACATACTGGCTTGTGCCACTGTTTACTTATAGCCCTGGATACGTGTGCCTTGGTAATCATCTTCTGTAATCAGTGAGTGCCTCAACGAAAATGTGTATGATCAGTGACCACCTTTTCTTTCTATTAACTGGCATTTTAACTTGATGAAAGTGATACATTCTAGATAAATGGTGCAATACTGTTTTCTTTAAGCCATTTTACGAAACGTCATGATAGATTGGAGAAAATGTTTTATGAGATATATGGAGTTATGTATAATCTGTTTCTTTAATACTGATTCTTTGTTATTGGAGTGTTGTCATTCAGAAACAAATGCCATCTTTCAGGGGAGCAGGAAAAATGCTACCTCCTCTAGAAAGACCTTTTCGTTCTTCAACAGCTGTAGTGACTGAAGCTCTCATAAGCTTCCTGAAACCTTGTATGTTGCGTTATTGTTGTTGTTAATAATATTTTCTCTATGAGGTCATTCAGCTCCTTAACAGCAGCTTAACTTCATTCATCTCTATTTTGCTCCACCTGCTCTATACTGCACTGCTTTTTAGGCACTGAGAGTGAATATTTGTAGCATATCTTTCCCTTTTGTTGGCAGATTGTGCTGATCTGACCTCCGCTATGGAAAACATATTTTTAAACCATTCAACATTGTCTTCATACCAGTGGGAAATCCTAGGTAACTGTCGTAATTAATTTTTAGATGACAAAAAGGAACTTGGAGCAGCCAGAAGAAGTCAGTATTATATGAAATATGGGAATCCAAATTACGGAGGCATGAAAGGAATTCTTAGTAATTCTTGGTGAGTCTAAAACTTTATAATAGTTTAAGTAGTACTTAAGCTTTTCTTAATCCCTCAGTTGGTATTCTGCCGTGGAATGTCAACACCATGTGTGCACTCAAAGGAAGACAAGAAGAAAGAGTTCAAGATTCTTAACTCTAGGGTAAATGGTATGAAAGGCTGAGTTTTAGTTTCACATAGAATGTCTCTGTTTCAGTACCTAACATTTCATCAGTGTATAGTTGAACTTAATTAGTGGATTTCAAAGTCCTTCCTGTTGGTTTTTGACGATGTGCTTATTTTGGAATGTTGCAGGAAGCGAAGATATCATTCCCGTCGCATTCAGCGGGATGTGATCAAGAAGAGAGCCCTGATTGGGGATGACGTTGGCTTGACATCCTATAAACACCGACATTCCGGTAGTTGCCTGCTCAGCTCTTGGGTAGACACATGTTTGGCTCCCGAAATCATATTCTTATTCTTAATACAGTCTTTTAAGGTTCCAAACTTTATCATCCTCTCTTCCTTGCCCTCACCCTCTGCCAACATATAGGAAAGTAAGTCAAGTCACGATTAATTTTAAATTGCCCATACAAAAGAGGTCAAATGATTTAATAAAAGCTGTTCTAACAAAAAAGGCCAAATGTGACATAGGAAAAATTGAAATAAAATTTTCTGTAGGAATCTAATTTTTCTACTATTTATATCAAAAGCTGCATGAAAATTTTTTGTTATTTTATCAGATGACTTGATTTTATTATTTCTTTGTCTGATGATAAAAATAGGCTGCTGTGTCTAATGTTTTATGCTTATTTGCTTGCGCACACGAATGCCTCTGTTAAGTATCATGACTTGGGTTTCATTTTGTTTGTTCTGTCCTTCCTTCTTTCTTTCTTTTGGTGCTTACATAAGAAGCATTTTCATTATGTTTTTAGAAAGATTTGTTTCTATTTTTAATCTAATCTGTAGAATTTTCTACATGCTTTGTAGAACTGCTAAGTCAGCGTACAAACATGGGATAACATGTATACGTGTTTATCATTGTAACAGGGACAGGTGAAGTCCATCATTTTTATTTAATGCATATATCCAAAGTTGTATATTTGAAATCTGCATCTTTAAAAATGCACATACTTTTCTGTTACACAGTTACATAATTTCAGTTACTCTAAGATATTCTTATCATATAATCTTTATCTTATCATATAATCATTATCTTGCATTAAGTTAAAAAGCAAATTGCCCCTAATTCTGGCACTCTAACATAAACAACTGATTTCATTTTACATTTTTCTTACTTTTCTCTTTTCATAATAAATATAATTGTTAACATATATTTTATAGTCTTCTCCCACTTAAAAGCATTTTTCCATGAACTTTAAAGTTACAATTGATTTTCATTATTCATAGTGATTATGTTCTATAAAGTTATTGTGATCATTGATATAGTGAATACTAAACCGTTCAGAGACTCTGGTCACACCATTTTCATCAACTGATCAATATATAACCTTTTTGGATTGTGTTTCTGTTTAAAGACATCTTAGTTAATGCATATTGTTGATTCATTAACATTGGACTCACAGCCAACAGCACTGTATCTCATGCTTGAACAAAGCTTATTTAACACATGTTTATTCTATAAGGCACATCACAGCCTTTTTGGGCTTAGGGACTCTAGACAGCTTTGGCAGTACACTTAGAGGACATTTTTAAAAATTTTTAAATGAAATCAACAAAAGCCACAAAAATATGAAAAGCATGGCACTTAAGAAACTGCAAAAAGAGCACTTGTTTACAGTATGAGAGCTGAAACAAGAAAGCAGAGTGTTGCCTCGTTTGACCTCAGCTGGGAATATGCACATCTGATGATTCAGTTTTGTGCCACTATGCACATGTTCACAAATGACAAGAAAACAACACTACAGGTGTTGGTGTAGAGTTACAAATAAATTTGGCTGAATACAGAATTTATGATTAATGACAATCGACTGTACTTTAGATTACTTTATAATATTCCATCAGGTTACTGGATCATACTTTACCTAGCCATTCTTCTGTTGTAGGTATCAGAGTGGCAACTAGATGGGCCCTTACATAGATAATGCTCCAGTAAGATCTTGGGCATGGGAACCCCACCTTTTGAAAAGATCACCAATATAGAGTAGAAAATCAGATTTGTTAGTTTTAGTGCTTTTCCTAATGTTTTTTGGTTAAATTTCTTAGGACTAGTAAATGTTCCAGAGGAACCCATTGAAGAGGAAGAAGAGGAGGAAGAAGAGGAAGACCAGGACATGGATGCAGATGACAGGGTGGTGGTGGAGTACCATGAGGAGCTCCCAGCTCTCAAGCAGACCCGGGAACGGAGCACATCTAGGCAGTCCAGCGCCAGCAGTTCAGACTCTGATGAAATGGACTATGATCTAGAACTAAAAATGATTTCCACTCCTTCACCAAAGAAAAGCATGAAAATGACCATGTATGCGGACGAAGTGGAATCTCAGTTGAAAAATATTAGGTAAAAATATTTTTTCTTTTTAGCAATGCTAGCTTTTAATTTTATTTTAAATACTAATCATAGCTTTCTCTTAACTCCTTTTCATTCTGTAATCGCTTTTATCTGTTTTCTTATCAGTCCATTGAAGAATTTGAATAAAAGCATCCAGTTTTTCTTGTACATATACCAGAAGTAGTCCTTGTTATAAAAAGTGAGATAGTAATAGAAAGTGAAAATCACCCATAATGTCATCTTTCCGAAAAGAACAACTTAGCCATTGAATTAATAACTTCCCTGCTAATTTTATGCCTATACGTAAAGCATGGAGAAATTATATAGTTCTACAAAAATGAAGTTGTATGTATATGGTTTTGTAGTGTGCTCTTTCTGTTTAATATACTGAAGATTTTTGCTATTTTTTCACCCAGTACATTGTTTGAAAGTATCGTGATTTATTTAACCAGTTCCTTATTGAAAGACATTTAGGTTTCTATTTTCTTACTGTTGCACTAACTAAATTTCTTGAATCCCATTTATTGTACAAAACTACATAAATGTTTAAAAATGTGATGTTGCTAGGAGTACGTGTGTGGCACAGTTGGTTGAGTATCCAGCTCTTGGTTTCAGCTCAGGTCATGATCTTAGGATTGTGAGATTGAACCCCGCATTGGACTCAGCATGGAGTCTGCTTAAGACTCTCCTTTCCCCTCTATCCTTCCCCACCCACCCCTATTCTCGCATGTGCGTGGTCTCTCTCTTTCACTCTCCAAAATAATAAATCTTCAAAAAAAATTGGTTTTGCTAAATATCCTTCCAAATAGGTTTTACTCACTTTATAACCTATTACCTATTACTCACCAGTCTTAACCAGTCTTTCTAATTTTTGCTAATTTTGTGGACCAAAAAATAGGTATTTTAATGTGTATTTCTTTGATGACTAGTGGGGATGAGCAGATTCCTGAGGGCAGATAGCATATGCACAACTCAAAGTGTTGGGGTCTAGGGGTTCTCTAAGTGTTCTTGGTAGTGTATTTGGGGAAGGGAAAAACAATTCAGTCTAATTCTTTTGTATGGCTTTGTTCATATCCTTATTTTTAGTTGTCAGAGAACTTTCCAGTGTTGAATACTGCCAGAATAATGCTGGTGCCTAGCATGGTAGCAGATGTCTTTGACAGAGAAGTCTGCCCTTTACTGTAGACTCTTGCATCTTGACTACAGCAAAATCACAGCATGGGTGAACAGAGATCTGTGAGCCCTTTGCAGGCCTTACTTGACATTTGTCCTATAAGGGAGGGGACTGAGATTCACAATTACACATTCTTTGGTAGTTTACAGATACTGTTTGTGGAAACCGCCCTGGACAACTCAGAAACCTTCTTGCCCTGATTGATCTCTTTATAGCAGGCTGATCATATGTTATTGTAAATAAATAATTATTGGTATGTGGTATTTGTGAGTGAATATTGGCTATATTAAATTGGGCTTCTTAAATTGTTTTCTCCAAAGTATATGAGATTATTGCATAGTCATTACCCCATAGTTGAAGGTCGTTAATTGTACCTTTTTTTCTTTTTTAAAGGAACTCCATGAGGGCAGATACTATATCCACAAGCAATATAAAAAACCGAATTGGTAACAAATTACCAACTGAGAAGTTTGTAGATGTCCGACATCTGTTAGATGAAAAACGTCAGCACACACGTCCACGGCCACCAGGCAGCAGTACTAAGTCAGGTATTGTTCAGTTGTGTTTCTGAGCTCCAGAAAGCAAATCAGGACAGAGATAGGTCCTTGGATAAAACATTGCCAGTAATGAACTGATTTGGTTGTCCTAGTTCATCACTTCTAAATTTTGCATTAGGTATTGGAACTTTAGGACATGAAAAAGAATCATACTTTTGCAGTATTAGCTTTCAGTATTTTTGTCCCAGTTATTTTATTCTGTATGTCATTGATATACTTTTTACATAAAGATGATAGAAATTAAGTTGAGTTGTTGGTCAAGAATTTGAACTAGACGCCTGGGTGGCTCAGTTGGTTGGATGACTGCCTTCGGCTCAGGGCATGATCCTGGAGTCCCGGGATCGAGTCCCACATCGGGCTCCCAGCTCCATGGGGAGTCTGCTTCGCTCTCTGACCTTCTCCTCGCTCATGCGCTCATGCTCTCTCTCACTGTCTCTCTCTCTCAAATAAAGAAAGAAAGAAAGAAAGAAAGAAAGAAAGAAAGAAAGAATGAATTTGAACTAGATGGTATACAAGTGCAAAGTGGGTACTTGGCCATGCCTGCTATGTGCTGGACCCTGGGTTAGATGCTGGGAGTGTTAGAATCTTTGGAGGGGATGCAAAGTCATCATAGAACTTAGATGGAGAAAGGCAAGTGCGCGCATTCAGGTAATTCCTGAATTGCAAAACAGAGTGGAGTAAGTGCTCTGCTACATCTATAAGCTGTGGGCCATGGAAGAACAGAGAGGAGTTAGATCTATGGGGGGAATTGTGGAAGGCTTCTTAAAGAAAGTGGCTTTAGAGCAAGGCTGACGGAGGGAGTGGGATCTCTGTTAGCAAACCTGTGTTTTTGAGGTGGGAAGTAATCTGATCTTATATCTATTTTAGAATGATAATTTGTGGCAGGATGGGGTAGAGTAGAAAGTCAAATAAGTAACACGGGCCTGAATTAGATCAGGGAGAGTGGAGGTAGAATGGATGAGAACATCAAACCTTGTGAAGGAAGAAGACTTGGTACTAGGAAGTGAGGGAGCAAAGGGAAAGAAGCCAAAAGGCTCAGACCTGAGAAACCAGAAAGTTGGGGATGCTGCTCTCTGAGACGATAAACAAGATGGATGAAAGCCCCAGTACAGTGACTTGCTAATACACATGTTGTTTACATGCTGTCATTGTTAGAGGGAACTCAAGAGGACAGGTTTCTGGAGGGATTGGAGGGAGGAAAAACAAATTTGATTTGACATATCTTCCCTTGATCCTTTGGTTTTTGTCAATCTCATTACATTTACTGTTAAATATAGTAAGTTTATTAAGAATTCCTTATATGTTGAAAGGTTTATTATTTATTATATTTATATTTATTATTTTATTATATTTATTATATTATTTATTATTTATTAGTTACAGTAATGTTTGTTAGCTGAAATGTTTGTAAATTCTTTGGTATGCTTGGTCCTACTTAAAAAACAAAAAGCTTGCACAAAAAGCAAAAACAGCTGGTTTTGTGTCAGAAGGTCCTTTCTGGAGCAGTTCTTTTCCACTGAAAGCCCCTATATCTGACCTTTCCTAGGGGAATCCAGACTGATTATTTAGAGAGAAGGATTTTAGAAGTTTGATTTTGTAAGGCTCTTTGTCATCATTTGGGGAGATTGGCACCAGGTCCTCTAGGGATCTCAGGTTGACAGTATCATTAGCAAAGCTCATGTTTGGTCACAGTAATACTTCTTTTTCTTTTTCTAGATATACGCCAGCGATTAGGAAAAAGACCGTATTCTCCAGAAAAGGCTTTTAGTAGTAATCCAGTCTTTCGGAGAGAGCCTTTTTCTGATGTACATAGTAGGCTGGGTGTTCCCAGACAAGACGTTAAAGGCCTCTACTCTGATACACGGGAGAAGAAATCAGGTTGGTAACACTTAAAACTGAGTGAGATAGGAATTGGGTAAGAGCAGACTATAGCATAGAAATACTTTGTTGGTCAAAGGCAGGAAATAGCATATGTCAAAAATAAATTACTTTTCCTCTTCCATTATAGTCGTCATAATTGTAATAATAAAGGTATGGAAAATTCAGGAAATAGGGGGAAAAAAAACCCCCACCTTTGTTCTTTCTGTTTAGTGCAGATACTTTTTAGGCTTAAGTCTCTAGTCACATCTTTGTCAATATACATACTCTGCTTTGCACATACAGGATTTTATTGTGATCATTTTTCACATTGTTAAATTCTTTATAAATAAAATGTTTAATTGCCTTTATAGTGTAGTATGCTATGAAATCCTAAACACATATTTCTCTATTGCTAGATATTAATAAAGTATATTTTAAAAAGTATAGTGGGATAGTGGGCCAGATCTCTGGAAGTGTACAGTATAGCAGGCCTATCAGTTTGCAGATTTTATAGCTGGTAATGATCTGGGAATGGCCCACTCCTGGCAGAATGAAGCTCTACAGAGAATGGTGAGTCTCACCAGGGAGGGGCAGGTGTAGCATAAGCAGCTTCCCAGGTGTTTCTGTTAATACACGGGAGGCACACGTCCCCTAGCTGCGAGACCCCAACTGGGTCCAGATCCCTCAGTTCACAGGCAGGGATGATAGCCAGGGAAATGAGATTATCTTCCTAACGCTGCACAGAGGTTACAAGAGCCATAGACCCCTCTCAAGAAGGGCAGTGCCCCTTCTTCCTCAGTATTACCCTGCTTCTCAGCATTGATCGAGCACCAAAACTGAAATGCCTTCTCACCCAAACAGGTAGTTTATGGACGCGCTTAGGATCTGCACCCAAGACCAAAGAAAAGAACGCAAAGAAGGTGGATCACAGGGCGCCAGGCACTGAGGAAGATGACTCTGAGCTGCAAAGGGCATGGGGGGCTCTGATAAAGGAGAAAGAACAGTCTCGCCAAAAGAAGAGCCGGTTAGATAACTTACCATCTCTCCAGATTGAAGTTAGTCGGGAAAGCAGCTCTGGTTCAGAGGCAGAGTCCTGATGCCCTTGGGGCTAATGGCAGCTGCCCTAAAATCTGACATTCTCATGCAGGGTGGGGTGCACAGTAGGAACCTTTCCCCTCCCACCCCCCTGCAGGAGTTGGCGCCCCTCCTGCTCCTACACAGTCACCCTCAGCTCTTGCTGCTTCAGCAAGACATGTTAAGAATGTGACATGTTTTGAAGGGCGTCTGTCTATCTTTTGCTGCAGAGTAAGAGTTCTGGGCCCTCAGTTCTTTCCCCACTACCCCACAAGCTTTACCCTTTGAGGAGAAGGCAGCCCTCCAGATTTTGTAGACGTTTTTCTTAATATTTTTAACATTGTGTCTTTTAAAGAAATGTTTTACACAGTTCATCCAAAGAGCAGAGAACTGAACTTCTCACTATTGCCTTGGCCCTGACAGCTGTTACCAGCACCCTTTTCCCAAGAAAAGTCAATTCCCAGGTGCTTATTGGACAGCCTTCGAGGGGGAAGATGAGGGAAGCTGCCAGCTCACCCTTCCGGGACCCTAGTGTGGGGGCCGAATCTCATGGACCTGACCTCAGAGGTGCACCAGTGCCGCCCAGGTAGATAAGAGATGCAGCATCGATCGTGCTTCCGTTCCTCCCTGGGGATTTCTGTTACGGGCCCCTTAGCAATCAGCTTAAAGTGAAGATCAAGTTCAGTGCTGTGCGATTTTTAGGAACAAAAAACTGTGACTTCTGGATTTGGGGTGGATTTTTGTGCTAGGGGTGGGGTCATAGGTTAATGTTGAACAATTTTTAAGTCTGTATTATGTTTAAAAATATTAATGATTTAAAAGTTTAAATTTTTAATTTTTATATGTGAAAATACTTCCTGTTGGCTACAAGGGAAGCTCAAGTGGTGTCTTATGTGTGCTGTAAAATATATATTATATACTTTGGAAGACGGCAAGGAGAGGAGTCTCATTATTTTTAAATGATCCTAATTGTATAGTCTTGTCTGTTGTATATAGTGTTCAGCTTGCTTTTTGGCCACTGTAGGAAAAAAATCCATCCATCTGAGATGGGGTCCTGTTGTTTATTATCACTTCAGAAGTGATACATTAGTATTTATTCTTTGTATTTCCAAGTTCTAGCACCTGAAGATATCTTTAAAACTGCCAAATAAGATAATAGTTACAGAAATTTTAGTTTATTTCTCATTTACTTCTAAACTCCTTTCAGATTATTTTAAAGGCAGTAGATTATTTTGTCTTCCTATTTGATCTTTATTTTGAAGTATTTAATGTTTGTATTCTTCTGCAGGCTTAAAAATAGTGTTTCACTTCAGTTCACTAGAACTTAAGAATTAGAGAGTAAGCCCTTGTCCCATTGTGATATCACAGCTCCTCACCTGTCTGGAGTGTTTCAGTACCTGGTATAGTCCTGGATTCTAAGATCTTTGCTTGTGGCATTGAGAGTTGATTACAGTGTGGTGTGATTAAATGCAGAACACTGCTGCTAATAAAGGAAGGAAAGGGCTGCAGGACTTGAGAGCTGCAGCAACTTTACTGTACCATGTTTTGTTGGTTAACCTGTTTTTCACTCCCTTTGGAAAGATTAGAGGCTGTAACTATGGTACGTTTCCATTTCTGGAGTGGCTTCTTGGAGAGAGATGGTTCTCTGCCAGTTGAAACCTAATGTTTCTGAGGTTCCTCCCTTTTTTGTTCTGTGGAGCATACAGCTGAGAGCCAGATTCTTGAGATGGGCAAGGTTTGGGGACTTGCTAGAGTGAGAAGAACAAGGACCTGAGAGTCAGAGACCTGGATGCCAACCCCTGGTTTCTGTTCCATCTGTCCCATCTAGCAAATGAATGGAGGTACCAGAGCTTCTGACTTTGTTGGTGCATCTCAGTGGTGTTTTACTCTTCTGAAGCAATGGTTGTGGTGGGCTGGCCAGCACTGGTTTCTTTTGCATGTGTGGGGAGGGTCAAGAAGGGCATGCATGAGGTTTTGGGCAGGGATTCATCCCTATCCCATTTCCATTACAGTCTCTGGGTCTTCTAGTGGGACAGAGATATCCTTGTGGTCAGGGTCCTAACTGATGTGGTCTCAGCAGTATTTTAAAAAAGCCCTTCTTCTGTGTTTGCCAATTATGACCTTTTCCACCAGTAGTTCGGGCCCATCTACCCCATGGTCTAATAGCCCTTCCCAGTCTCCTGCTAGAGATCAGAGAGTGCTTTCTGGAAAGGTGGTGGTGTATAGTCAAAACTGGGCCTTTGATCTAACCAAGAAAAATGCCTGCTTAGGCAGCCTTGCAATTCTTACAAATATACAGATCCCAGAAAAGTATCTTAGAAGATTTTACTTCCCCAAGTTATTATTGGCCACCTCTTCTCTCGCTCTCTGGCCCCCCCTCAGGCACTCAGATCTTGCAACATCTTACACGTGCTCTGAATGCCCAGGCCCTTCCTTTGGAGTTTGGGAGTGAGGGTGGACTGTTAGGATGGTCCCTTGGTGGCAGCTCGTTGTGCCTGGGTGCTCCTTATGTATGTGGGCTTCAGGGCTACACACTTTTTTATATTCTTCTTAGTCTTTATGCATATGAGATTGCAAATACATTTTTGCTGCTTCATAGTAATTTCAAATACCTCATTTCTGTTTCCTACTTTCCCTCTTGGGAGAGACGCCAGCTACCTAGGAGAACTTGTGGAGCTTGTGACAAGCCCTCCTCTGGCCCCTTTGTCTGGTCCCATGAACCCTTCTCTTTAGTTCAAATCACTGTCTCTTCTCCCACTTTATGCCTGTGACAGCCTCCTCCCTGATCTCTTCCCATACCGCATCCCTCCATCTCTGTTCTGTGTACTACAGCTGGGATGAACTTTTGTTGTTTGCAGCTTGACAGCTATTATTTACATAGCATACCCCTTCACTCCTTTAAAGTATACACTTCAAGGTCACTTGGCTATCTCAGTTGAAGGAGCATGCGACTCTTGATCTTTGGGTTGTGAGTTCAAGCCCCACGTTGGGTGTAGAGATTACTTAAAAAGTTTTAGGAAAAAAAAATGAAGTATACACTTCAGTGGCTTTTAGTATATTCAAATTGTGCAACCATCACCATAGTCAGTTTTAGAACATTTTCATCACCAAAAACAAACCCTATATCCATTAGCAGTCATTCCCCATTCCTCTCCCCTCCTGGCAACCTCTGCTTTTGGTTTCTATGGATTTGCCTATTCTGAACGCTCATGTAAATGGAACCATACACTTTGTGGCATTTGTGATTGGTTTCTTTCACTAAACATATTTTTGAGGATCGTCTGCGTTGTAGCCTGTATTAGTACTTCTTTTTGTTAAAATAATATTCCATTGTATGAATACAGTACATTTTATTCATTCACCAGTTGATGGACATTTGGGTTGTTTCCACTTTTGGCTGATGTGAATGATGCTGCTATGGAACATTTATGTACAAGTATTTGTATGGTTATGTTTTCATTACTCTTGGGTTATATAACTAGGGTGGAATTGCTGGGTCATACAGTCTGTCTTAACCCTCTGAAGAACTGCCAGACTATTCTCCCAAATGGCTGCATATTTTTCCATTTTCCCCATTAGTGTATGAGGGCTCTAGTTTATACACAGTCCTTGACAACCCTTGTTATTTCACAGCGCGAATTGGTATCTCATTGTGATTTTGATTTGCATTTCACTGATGTCTAATGATGTTGGGCATCTTTTCTTGTGCTTCAGAATGAACTTTCTTAAAGTTATTCTGTTACTTTTCTGCATAAAACCTTTACTGTTGTCCTTGGAATAAATGCCAAACTCCAATGATAGCTCACAAGAGTTGTCAGAATTTAACTTTTGGTATCTTTGGCCAGTTCTCCCTGCCTCCCCTGCCCTGTGCCTTCTAGTTCCTTGGACCCATCTTGATCTCACCAGTCTTTCAAAATCTGCTCAGTGCTTTTCTCCCCTAGCAGTGACACACTCCCCTGGCTCTTTCTCCCTTCTGCTTAAGCTTTGCCTTCTTTTTTCCCTCATCCTCAAGGACTTAAAGACCCCTCCAGGTGGCTGCCTCCAACTTCCAGAGCCAGGTTATGGGCCCCTGCTATGTATCCCACAGTACTGCCATGAATGAGACTCTGCTCATTTCAGGGTTGGGCTATACAGTCACACCTAAGATAAAAATGGAGTGTAATCAAAATTCCACTTGGAAATCCTGAGGAAGGTGCCATGTTGAAAACCAGCATCATGGGTTCCTGCCTGTGTGGGACCATACTTTCTTTGGTTGAGTTATAGGTGAAGTGGTTGGCCTACAATGAAGGCCATATTTTGTAAAAAAGAAAAAAAATCCACTTATTTTTAGGTGTTAAATTCACTCAGGCAAGCAACTCACTTTTGAAGAGGCTCTTGGGAACTGTAACAAGCCACAGGTGTGGCGGGGCATAAGCTTATCTTTAGGTGAATGGAGGTGAAATGGCCCAAATGACTTAAAATTACTTTGCTTTTTCCTTGTTTGTTTGTTGTTTTATTCAACTTTTTCAGGAAAATATACCATTGTGTTTGCCTAAGTGAAATGTGTGTATGATGCCAAATCTCTGTAACTGCCCCCAAAGCCAGCACACCTATACACTGAATTGTAATGTCCTATTCCTGCTTTGTCTTTTTTGCTAGATTGTAAGCTCCATGAGAGCAGGGACCAGGTCTGATTTGATCACGAGGGTTTCTCTAGTCTTAGAGAAACCTGGCAGGTTATCTGTAAACATGCGGTGACTGTATAAATCCCCCAACTGCAGGAACAGCTTCAGTCTCTGAGGCCTTTGGGTCCTCTTACAGGCTAGTCCTTGTTTTCTGCCTTGTACACACGATACTTGATGTTCATGTTTTATTTTCCCTTTTAGCCTGTGAGCTCCTAACGAGCCGGTGTCTTCATGTTGTTATCTCTGTATCCTCCTGACATACCAGTCCAGAGTAAGTAGTACTTAAAAAGTGTTTGGTAAATGAGTGAATTATGGTAACAACCCAGCTCTGACTCCTTTGCCTACAGGCTAGTCGAATTCTAGCTGACACTACCAGATTGAAAAAGATGAATATTATTTAGAAGTGCATAAACTGTATTTGTATAAGAAAAAAATGGCATTAATTAGACTTCCATAAATTTCAGATTTTGGTAATCTGGCCACATCTAAGCTGAAGTTTACCTGCTGTGTAAAGAATTTGCAAGAGCATCATGTAGAGTATTTTTTTGGAAAGCATTCATCTGCCCCAGGAGAGCAGGAAGGGAAGCCGGCAGCTGGTTGAGAGGCCCCAAGGAGGAATTACTGAGTCAGTTCTTAGCTTTGGTTCCTATTGGAGAGGAAAGTGGTGGCAGTCCAAAGAAGGCAAAGAGAAACAACTTGTTCAGGCAGCAGCTCTTTGGCCTCCAGTAATAGTCCACCTCTCACTCAGAGCATTCTTAAAATTACGCTGAAATGCTAACAGCCCGTTTGGATTAACATTAACAGCAAATCATGGCTTCACAGATTAATTAATTGCTGTATAAATAAATTTGGTTACGAGTACTTGCTTTTAAACTTTATATAACAAGGAAGAAAATGAGAAGTTAATGCCTTTTTTTTTTTTTTAAGAACTAATAGGACAGAATGTTTTTGATAATTTTGAGAATATCACACTTGAGTCAAGGCAGATTGTTATTGCATAGTCTGACCAATGAAAATCCAGAACTTTTCTTACATGTTTATAAAATAAATCTTAGAAGAAAAAATATGGTAGCATTTTTTCAAATGAAATTCTATGAGCATTTCACAGGATTTTGATATTCCTGGGATAAGTTAGAGAAATGCTGGCTCAAAAGCCTATTTCAGATTATGAAGCACTGAAGTGGGACTTTCTGTGCTATAAATAAAACTCTAGAGTGTGGGTGGTATTAACCTGCAAAAGTCAATTCCCTGCCCTAGGATTCTTACCTGTTTTTACTTCAGCAGTTTGGAGGCCTTCTTTGCGTGACCAGATTCTTTAGTAGGTGAAACTTTGTGTTGCACAAATTGCATGTCACCCTCACCACTGACTGATGTAGGTTAGTGGAGGCAAGAGGCCCACACCGTTGGCAGGAGAGGAGACATGACCTTCCTATCCCTTCCTGGCTTTTTGTGTGTTTAATCATGTGGCGCATCCCCTCTTATCATTGGCAAGGAATACTCAGGAAGCCTATGATCAGGAGGTTACTCTTTTAGCTCAGGTAGAGTGTCTTTGGAGGATGGTCAAATAGAATAGTGTCAGACTGGGCCTGAAGCCCTGGGGACTCATTTTTTCGCACACACAAACTGGAGAAGACTGAATAAGTCCCTTCACCTCTTTGGACCTCAGTTTCCCTGTCAGATGAAGGGGTCAGCTGGGATGGTCTCCAGATTTCTTTCTATTGCTAATGTGAGTTCTAGGATCTTTGCTCTACTTTTGTAAAGACCATTAGAAGCCCAAGTTGAATAAGAAGGTAGTTGGGCAAGCAAGAGGCCTAAGCCCTTGGACCCTTAGTCCATAGTCCAACCCCTCAGTTACAGAGGAATAAGAGGATTCTCTCCCTTGCTTCTTCCCCACTAAGCCCACCTTCCCCAAGAAACACGTGCGCGCACACACACACACACACACACACACCCAAGTGTTTTGTTTGGGAGGCTTTTTAGGAGGTAGTCCATTGTATTAGTTTAGGCTGCCATAACAAAATACCACAGACTGGCTTAAACAACAGAAATTTATTTTCTCTCACAGTCTAGAGTCTGAAAGGCCTAATGAGGGCTCTCTTCCTGGCTTGTAGATGGCCATCTCATCATAGTGCCCTCACATGGCCTTTCCTTGGTACATGCCCATGGATAGAAAGATCTCTCTTCCTTTTCTAAGACTGCTAAGCCTATTAGGGCCATATTATTTATGACCTTAAATTATCTCCCCTAAGGCCTTTAGACCTTATCTCCAAATAAACTCAAGTCGGGGCTTTATGGCTTCAACATATGAATTTGGCAGGGGGCACACAATTGAGTTCATGACACCCAGTGATGCAAAAATCCCAGTATATGTTTGTGAATGAGGTCTCTGCTTTTTAAAAGCTCATGAACTGGGAGGAATTTAGACCCATGGGTATGAGGGTAGGAGGATTGTAGTAGTTCAGAATCCTGATACTGGAGGAAAGCACTGAAGTGGGACTTTTCTGTGCTTAAGTCTTAAGTCCCAACTCTGCCACTTATTAGCCATATGGCCTTAGGCAAGTTACTTAACTTCTCCAGTCAAGTATCCTCATCTGGGAAATCAGGATAACCAAGTAGGTTGGCTGTTAGGATGAGATGAGGGCTTTGCATGGAAGGCCCTTGGCACTGAATCTGGCATTCCCTCCTTAGTGCTCAGTCAATGGCAGTGATTCTTACTGTTCCTCAGACTTCCCCCAGGTGCCCTTTGCCAGCAGTCCCATCTCAGTAAGTCCTCACTCTTCCAAATTTCCTCTGCCCAGCTTCTCAGGACTCAGAAGGCTAGTGGGTAGTTAGAACATCTGTGTCCAGAGGCGATGAGGCAAGACGAGGGGAACTGTCCCATATCCGCTGGTGAGTCCAGATGTCGGAGCTTTTGACTCACTCTCAAGACAGGGAGCAGTTAGTACTTTTACCTCTTGCTGAACAGGTCTTCTCCATCCTGTAACTTTTAAGACAGTTTTGAAATATTTTCAAAATTACAGAAAAGTTTCAAGGATAGGACAAAGTACATTTTGCCATTCATTCTTTCCCTCCTGCCTTCTGTCCCCCCATCACCTCTGAAGCATGACCTATTTGAGAGTGACTTGCATACACCTGTCCATTTACCCCTGAATATTTTAGTGTACATTTCCTAAATTTCTTAGGAAATAAGGACAGTTTCTCATATGACAATGACATAATTATCAAATTTAAGAAATGTATAATTTTATCTAATTAGTACAATAGTAGCTAATCTTTAGATACATGTTTCATTTTTGTCAGCTATCCCAATAATGTTCAGTAATGTTTTTGAAAACTTTTTTTTTTTCCTGGTCTATGATCCAGTCCAGGATCACACTGCATTTTGTTTCCTTTCCTTAGTCTCCTTTAACCTGGAACAATTCCTTAACCTTTGTCTTAGGATACTGATGTTTTTGAAGAGTTCAGCCCAGTTATGTTGTAGAATATCCCTCAAGTTGGTCCCTTACCATTTGTCTAAAACCTGTATGAGGTGCCATACAGAAGCATTGTAGAACACAGTCTGGCTCTTTCCTTGTGAATCTTAGGTTTGGATTTGTGGGATAGTAGTTAATCTCAGATAGGCTCAAAGGACCTGTGTGTGCTCTGTGATTAGGGTTGTGCCATGCTGACACCAGCAAGCTTGGGTAAACACATTTTTGAGGAATGCAGGATGGGTCTGCATTCTAGATGTCCCCAAGGATGCAGAAATGGCCCTGCATCCTGTCCATCCTCCAGTCATCAGCTTGGCTTGGCCTCCTGAGGTGCCCTGAAGTTCATACTACAGACAGGAAGTCCTGCTTTCAGAAATCTTGAGCATCTGCAGTCCTGGGTTCTAATGTGTCCCTCCTGCTGATCTGCTCTGTGGCCTGGGGCTACTCTCCAACGCCTCTGGGCCAGTGATGGGGAGAGGAGCCTATCCTGGCTCTGCAGAGTGCCCCTGGCACTCCAAACAAGTGTGGGGTAGGGGGAAAGTCACTGAGCCTTGGAGTGTTAGGAAAACGGGCCAGGGGTCTGGACCACGACAATTTGGAAGCCAATTTGGATAGTCGTCTTTTATCTGGCAGGCGGAACATCAGACCTGGAACTTTGTTTCCAGCTGTCGGACAGTGTCAGAAACAGTGAATTGTAATCTCTGTTCAAGCAATCATACAGCATCAGGGAACTGTCACAATAGTTGTGGGTATTTTGTCAGACCAAAGCAGACAATGCAAGCATGTTTTAAGTGTCAGTGACCTCCACAAGACTGGCCAAGCAAACTTTCAAGGTGAGAAACAAAATAAAATTGATTTTCATCTTACCGTTAAGTCAACGCCCTTGTCTGCTTTAACGCTTGCATTAACACTACAGCATGCTCTCCCTGGGGATGCAGAGACAAAGAATCTCCTGCCTTTTTGAATGTGAATTCATTAAAATTAAATAAAATTTAAAATTCAGTTCCTCAGTTGCACTGGTAACATTTAAAGGGCTCGGCAGCTACATGTGGTTAGTGATTACCATATTGGACAGTGCAGATCTAGAACGCCATCATAGTTAGGATGGACAGCACTGCACTGCACATAACAATCTGGGAAGCGGGGACACTTCCTTCTGTGACAGATGACAGACTTGGTCACAGGGAAAATTTGACAAATTGTGAAGTGAGCTTTTAAAGATGACTGCAAGCTGTTGGCATTGTATCGTTGGGGATGCTGGATTGAATCAGAGGTATGCTGGAAAGATTTATGGAATTTTCACGTTTTCTGTCTGGTAGCTCAGAGCTCTGTTAAGTTAGTTCCCATGTCATGGTACTATAGCTAGTTTTTTGTTTTTTTTTTTTTAAGATTTTATTTATTTATTTATTTGACAGGTAGAGATCACAAGTAGGCAGAGAGGCAGGCAGAGAGAGAGAGAGAGGGAAGCAGGCTCCCCACTGAGCAGAGAGCCCGATGTGGGGCTCGATCCCAGGACCCCGAGATCATGACCTGAGCCGAAGGCAGCGGCTCAATCCACTGAGCCACCCAGGCGCCCCTATAGCTAGGTTTTAAAGAGAATGTAACCAAGCTGAATTCACTGAGGTGGTGATTTCAGTCAGTGCATTGGGTCTTAACATTTAACGGGCCCTCCATGGCCTCAGGGCCTTGAGACCAGGGGCCAGGTGCAGGAGCCCAGTTTCTAGCTGTGGGGGTACTTCAGGTGGGAAGGGGACCTCATTCTAATTGCTGAGGCAGTGCCACTAAGGACCCTGGGCTGGGTGTTGGGCTAAGGTATCTGGTGGTAGGTTCTAGAGCAGGTCCGGAGGCTGCGACTCACTCACATGAATGATAAACTTCTGGATTAATACTATTTCTGCACTCAAACATCTGATGAAGACATCCAGAGCTATGTTCCCAGGCTAAGCCTTGTCTCACTGTTCCACGAAGTGTGAGTCATGGGGAAGGGCTGATAAGTGTCTCTGAGCTTCCAGGACCCAGCCCACAACTGCTGAGGAAGCCTCACAGCTGGCTGTGCACAAGTGGGAACATCCGTGTCTATGTGAAAGTGCCTGTCTGCCTCTGGGTCCTTGCTTCTGTGTGTGCCTGTCCCCGCCTCCTGGCCACCAAGCAGAGGAGGGGAAGCTGAATAAGCTGAGGTCCACGCTGCTGCCTCTGCTCCAGCTAGGATGTGGCTCTTCGACACTCTGCTCTACATAACCAGTAAGTCAGCCTCACCCCCGTCCTGAGAGGTTGCTGTGCCCTCAGCACAGCCTATCTGTCTAAATGGGGCTCACTCAGAGTGAGAGGTCAGAGACCGTAGGGAATCCCTAAGGGAGTCGCTCTTGTTTGCTGGGTTAGATCCTCAGCCTTGCTCAGAAGGGCCTCTGAGGCTGTTGGCAGTGCTGATATCCTGTGGCTTCAGACTCCAGAACTCTGCCACCCTGTTCCTCCTCCAACCAGTTTACCCTCCCCACCCTGGGCCTTTTCCCTACACCATCCATTCTGGGCAGATCCCTGGGTCTGTACAAGTTTGTTCTCAGAGTATGGAGGCTAACGATATCCACCTTCCCCAGCAGAGCACTCTTCCATCCCAGATTGGGGCTCAGCTGATAAGGGTGGGGGACTGAGAACATGAGCATTGAGGAGAGACTTGGTGGGGGGAGGGCATGTGTCTGTCTGGTAGAATGCGAATGTACTGGGGGACCCTGCTTCCTGTTTCTGATGTTAGGGCTAGTATGAGAAACTGTGTGTGGGTGGAGGGGGGCACTTCCTCTTCCCCCAGGCTGAGGGGTCCCATTCTGGCCTTTAAACTTACCATGGAGGCCACCTGGGGCAAGGCAACCCATGAGCCTGCACCTGTCAAAAGGCCTTAAGGACGAGATTGAGCATAGTCAGGGAGCCCCTGGAGGCAGCTCAGATCAAGCTGGGGGCTAGAGTGGTCCAGCATAGTGATCAGCACAAGCTTCCCCAGGGGTCTCCTGCATTGCTCAGAAGCTTGGTAGAAGAATGAGATAAACATCAGGCAGATGTTTTCAAGGCTCTTGGGAGCCTGAGTTCTCCATGAAGGATGGGCAGGGGCCAGCAACTGAGTACCAGACTGTCTGAGAAAGCTGAATCCATTGTTGGGGGGAACTCAGAGTTAGCATCCACCCTGCGACCAGGTCACCAGGAGGCAGGCCACACATATAAGGGACCAGCAAAGCATACGTTTTGGACACATTTTAATATTTGATATTCAAAATAATCATTATGAAAAGGTCAGAACTTTGTGAACTTCATTTTCCTTACTTTACAGTTTAGACTTCTTTTTATTTTCAGTCACATACAGAGTGTGGAGAGGGTTTCACACTTTTTATGGTTTAGGGCTTTGATCCCCCATCACCAAGTATGTCTGAAAAAGAGACTAGACTCTGGAACCCAGAGAGATGCAGTGACTGTCCAGAGGTACAAGCAAGTACATGTAGAAATGGGGCTCAAGCCCAGGCCTCTACCCTGACTCCCAGCTCTAGAATGGTCTGGGGTGCTAACCTTGGCATCATTCTGAGTTCCTGCTATTCAGTTTCCCGTGGCCTCTGACATGAACAGCTGTTGCCCCTTTTTCAGCAACGCTGATCCACGTGACATTTCTCAAACCCCTTCTTGGGCCGAGACAGTCTCCAAGCTGATGGACAGCTGATAGCAAGGTGGAGCAGGCTTGCAATGAGATCATTTAGCTCACAACTTGGCTAAGCGATGGAAAGGTTGTGTGAGCAAGGCCTCAGAAGCTCCATTCTGAGTGGGAGAAATGAAGCTGTGACAGGTGGCATGGAGGGGTGGGCCAATCCTGAAGTGTTTCCTGGAGGAGGTGAGACTGGTGCTGAGTCTTATGGGCTAGAAGAGTCTGAGAAAGTGACATGGAGACGCAAGGAGGGTGGGAGGAAGCCCCAGACTAGGACTCCAGACCCAGGGCTGTGAATCCTGTGCCTGGCTGGGCTTCCCTAGACTGGAGGAAATCTAGACATTCTGGCCTGACCCTGATCTTTTACCCTTCCCAAGATACCCACTATGATGATGTCCACTTCTCATCTGTGAGAGCAGATGAGATAACATCAATTGTCTAATAAGAGTTTTTAAGCCAGGAGCAGATACACAGACCTACTACAACCCTGGAGCCACCCTTACCCCCACTCCTAGCCCTGACTTGCCCTGCTGCCCTACAGCTTGCTGTCCACAGCTCTGCCTTTACCCTTGAGCTATTCTTTGACCCCAGTCACTGACTTCTCCTTTCATCATCACCGTGCAGTGGTAAAGAAGGAGCCAGAAGTCTAGGGCCTGCTGCACTGTTGTACCAAATTCAGGCTGAGCCCTGTTCCGTCCGGAGTGGAAGATGTCAGACCTGGCTCTTCCCAGGGCACACCCCAATACCTGTGGGCAAGTATTTGATGGAAAACCTTGGTTGTTAGGGATGAGAGACCAGTGTCCAATGTGGCCCTGAAGATGGAGGAGGTCTTAACAAATATAGACTGTTGGAGGGGGGCCTTTCTGTTTAGTATGGACAAAGACAGGGAGTGTGAGGAGTCTGTTTAGGAAGAATGCAAGTCAAAGATTGAGTGGGAGCAGCAGAAAGCTGCTGTCACCACCACCCCCGCCCCAGCACTTGCTGGGCCCAGGGCGTGAGGGTGCACTGTCCCTGTTCTGGGCCCCTGTGTGAAGAGAAAGCAGGCTGCCCAACAAACTCTAGCCGGAGCTAGTGGGTCCATTGAGGATGCCTTCGGTTCTCACACATGGGGGTTGGGAAAAGGGTGTTTCAAGCAAAGGCAAAACATCCGTTAAGAGCAATGTTTGTGGGCAAGCCAGGTGTGGACTGGGTCCCTGTGGGAACCAGATGTTTCCAACCTTTGCTGGAAGGCTGGCTTGTAGGGTGTATATGGGGGGCTTGTGGCCAGTCAAGTTGGAGAGGTCCAGGATGGTGGTGGGGATATGGAGGCTAAGGGAGCTTAGACCTCACCCTGAGGGGAATGGGAAGCCACAGCAGATCTTGAGCAGGGTGACAGCAGTGAGATGTACATGTTGGAAGGTGGAATCCCAGAGAAAGGGGATGAGGCTCCTGTGTGAAAGAACAATGTGGGTGACTTGAAGGTGAGCTGCCCCACAGGACAGGCAACTTGCATGTGGCTATGAGGCATGAGTTTCCCCTACGGCCGTTTTGGGTGTTCTGGGCTGATTGTCAGATCACCCGACTCTAGTCCTAGTTCTACAGCCAGCTCCTTGTATAAATTTGGACAAACCATTGCCCCTAGGCCCAAGTTTGCTAAACCAAGAATAGTGCTGTGAGAATGTGTACTTAAAATGCCCATAAGAGACTCTTAATTGTAGGAAACAAACTGAGGACTAATAATACACTGTAATACAGTGATAATACATTATATACTAATGAATTGAATTTAAACAAAATAAAATTTAAAAAAACTAAAATGCCCAGTGTGTTGGAGGAAGATAAAGATTTAAGGGGGGAGGCAGTGCTGGCTGACAGGATGAAGGGAGGGTCTTATTCTTACTCAGCAGGCCTAGGTGGCTGGAGACAGCTTGGGAGAGGCAGCTCTGTGGGTAGTGTGGTGACAGACACTGGTTTGGCTGGGCTCACGTGTCTGACAGCACATAAGAGGGGCTTGAGATGGAGGGTAAGGCTGTCGGAACATGACAGGCCCTCCCTTGTGGTTATAACACTAACAGCAGCGCCCACATACTGAGCCTTCAGCGTCAGACCCTGGGCAGGCATTGTCCTGTTTGCTCTGCACAGCCATGTATCTCAGATGAGGAAACTGAGGTGAGATGACAAGTCCAAGGTTCTTCAGCATGACTCTGTGGCAAGGCAAAGATTTGAACACAGGACTTTGTCTGTCTGGGGCCCATGCTATATTTTCTTGAGTCTCAGTGGGAGGTGAACATGATAACCACTACACTATGGAGACACTGCATCTGAGTCTCAGTGGGAAAGGAAAGGCTCACCCCATCTGGCGACAACCCAAGCAAAGGTAGAATGTCAGGGGCATGGAGGGAATGTGCTCTAGCAAGGTGGCCCATGGCTGGCAGATCCCTGGCTCCAGCCAGCTCTCAGGGTGGGTGCTGGTGACTAGGGAAGCTCAGTGAATATGGTAAATCCCCTCTACACATGTTCTCATGCCACTCTGCTTGCACAGGAGGTTCTCGCTGACCTAATTAAACAGCTGTCTAACCCGGAGCTCTGCCCAGGCTCAGTGAGGGGCTGGCACCACTGGGAGCTCTGCCCAGCAAGAAATGTGCCCGGCTTCTGGGGCCATTTGTAACTCTTTTTTCTCTGTTTACCAACCCCTCAGTGCCTCCAGCTTTCACTAAAGGCTTGGGTTAGGCAGACCTGGGCCCTAGACACAAGTATTCAATTTGCCAATGGACCACAAACAAATCACTCAACTTCTCTGAGCCTCAGCACCCTGTATGGTGCCTGGAAGAAATCAGGTGATCTGGGAGGGTAGCTGTGATTATCTCTCTGCTCATCTGCTGCCCCTTCCCACCTTTCAAGGATCTTGCATCAAGATCTTTCAGGTGAACAAGGCAAAAATGAGGATGGGTGGGGTGGTGAACAAGAATTTCTGGCCTACTCTGACATTTCCAGGACACTTCTGGGTCTGGCGTTATGCTGAACTGGGCTTTGTGGTTGAGGGGGAGGGGTGTCATGGATGGCTCAGATCACGTTTTGGGGGAGACTGACTTAATCACAGATCACTCTGACCTAGACAGGATTTTAGTCAGAACCAGAAACACTGCAGGATGTGGTGGGGGCTCAGGGACCAGTGAGTTACTCTAGCTGAGAATCTGAAGTAGCTCCTGGGAGCAGGGAGTGCCTGAACAGGGCCCCAAAGGATGGGGCGAATGTGAGAACAAGGAAGGCATACTGGTCAGGGGGAACTGCTTGGACAAGGGCCCAGAAGTGGGAGGTATGGGGATGGTGTTCAGGGAGTTGGGGTATAGAGGAGCTTGAAATGGCTGGAGGGCAGACCTGGGAGAGTGGGCATTGTGCTAGGCAGGGAGATGCCACAGATGCCCGGATGAGGAGACTGGACCTATCTCAGGAGTTTCAAACCTTGTCTATCAGTTACACAGGAAAACACAGAAAGAAAGCCTCCTAGTCGCCCCTTGCAAGAATTTGCTAGTTCATACTCTTTTTAAAAAAAAAAAAACATTTATTTATTTATTTTAGAGATGGTAGAGCTGTGAGGAGCAGAGGGAGAATTTTTTTTTTTAAGATTTTAATTATTTTTTTTTATGGAGAGATCACAAGTAGGTTGGGAGGCAGGTGGGAGGGGGGTGAAGCAGGCTCCCTGCTGAGCAGAGAGCCGATTCAGGGCTCGATCCCTGGGATCATGACCAGAGCTGAAGGCAGAGTCTTAACTCACTGAGCCACTCAGGCACTCCAGGGAGAGAGAATCTTAAGCAGACTCTGCCCTGAGCTCAGACTCCACCAAACACGGGGCTCTGGGGCTCCATCTCATGACCCTGAGATCACAACCTGAGCTGAAACCAAGAGTGGGGTGCTTAACCGACTGAGCCATCCAGGCGCCCTTTTAATTTTATTTTTAAGTAAGCTCTACACCCCATGTGGGGCTCAGTCTCACAACTGAGATAATGACCGGAGCCAAAATCAAGAGTCGGAAGCTTAACTGAATGTACCGCCCTGTCACCCTGTCACCCTTAGTTCTTACTTTTAAATTCTCTCCTAATCAGTTTGTTCACCATAACCTGACTGATCAAGAAACACAGGGCTTCTCATAAAATGAGCCAAGGAGCCTAAGTCCAATCCTGTACTCATGGAGAACAGTTCTCCCCATTCCCCACCTCTAGAACCCTTGAGGGTCCCTGGGTTGGCCACAGGGATTGTCTTTGAGCCCCCTTCACCCATCCAGCACCTAGTAGGTGTGGGCCACCATACCTGGCCCTGGGATGACATGGTGAACAAGGCTGACTCCCAGTCTTCGCCTTCAGAGGGGTTCACTGGTGGCAGGGGAAGCAGTCAATAAGTAACAGGCAGTGATAAGTAAACAAGGCGTTGAGGAGAGTAATGTCAGTTTGTGGTAAAAGGCTTACAAGGGTACAGAGTGCCTACATAGGGGTCTGGAGGTCAGGAAAGCCTCTTGGAGAAGGTGAATGGGAAGATTCAGAAGGAAGGCAGGAGATCACCTCAGAGCAGAGCACTTTTAGCAAGGATAAGACTTGGGAAATGTACACTTGGGTAGGTGGGATGGGATCTGTTGCTCACCAATTCTCAAAAGTGATCTTTGGCCCCCAAACGGAATTGCTCATGGTCTGATTATGTTTTCTGTATTATACTTGGGTGATGGCAAGCAAGACACGAAGAATAGCTCCCAGGTAACTTGGGATGTAGGTTTGTTCATTCACTGCTATTGTTTTTTGTTTTTTGTCTTTGTTTCAACTCTGCCCCATTCATTCATTGTTCTTGTGAAGAGAACCTTGGGAAACATTTTTTCTGGTTTTCCCGCTTCACCAGAATAATTCTTTTCCCAATTGTGTGGACTCTGTGAATAATACAACTGATTATTTTCATCCTTAAACTGACTTCAGGAAAGTTCATACATTTATGCAGTTATTCAACAATTAATTTTATTTGTCATCCACTGTGACTTTATACTGTGTTCAGAGTCCAAAGGGGGACCCACCATAAGAAAGTGCTAGCACTTGCTGATGCTCAAGCCAGGTGGCCTCCTTCCTGGTTTAATTGTGCCCTTTCATGTTCATCCCTCTTTCATTTTCTTTTTTTAAGATTTATTTATTGAGAGAGAGAGAGAGAGAGAGGACATGTGGGCAAGGGGCAGAAGGACAGGGGAAGAGAGAATCTCAAGCAGACTCCTCGCTGAGTGCAGAGCCCAGTGCAGGGCTGGATCTCACAACCTTGAGGTTATGACCTGAGCCGAAATCAAGAGTTGGAGGCTCAACCAATTGAGCCACCCAGGAGCTCCTCACCCCTTTTTTCTAATTGTCACTTTCCTTCCTTTTTTTTTTTTTTTTTTTTTGGCTTGCCCATCATTTAAAAATAAGTTTTACCTTACTGTCTTGTATATTTTTATGAATTGCCACAAATCATTCCGGGCAAGGCCAAAGTATAAGGGAGAAGAAATAAAGTGCAGATGTCTGCTTTCTGCCGGCCTCAGGGAGAGGGCTTGGGAATTGAGAAATGAGAGACTGAACACTGCCTTCTCACAAGGCACCCCCTCCTGAGCCTTTGAAAGGTGTGTTTTTAACAAAATTTTAAACATGTACAAAAACAAAGAGAAGAACTGTAATGAAGTTGGTATACCCATCACCCAGATTACACCATTATCAAGACTTGCCATCCTTGCTGCATCAGTTCATGTCCCCTTTGGTTTCCTTTAAAGCTGTGCTGTTCAAAGTATGGCGTGGTGATCAGCAGCAGGGCATCATCTAAGATCTTGTTAGACTATGCTCTCAGTCCCACCTCCTGATCTACTGAATCCGAATCTGTATTTTAACAAGAAACTTGGGTGATCTGTTAGCACTTTAATGTTTCAGAAGCATTATTATAAGGCAAACCCAAAACATTGTGTTGTTTTACCCCACACACTTCAGTACACATTTCTGAGGTATGTGGTTATTTTTCTTACTAGGCCACAATGTTTTTACCATCTAAGAAATTTAACAATAATTTGGGGGTGTCCATATTCAAATCTTCCTGTCTCAGTTTATCACTTTTTAACAGTAAGTTTTTTGGAGTCAAAATCCAGACAAGGTCCAGATTACATTTGGTTGCTATGCCTCTTTTAGTCTAGAGTGGCTAGTTGCCTACATTTTGGTTTGTGTGTCCTTTTCAAGTCTCTGCTTCACTCCAGGGCTTGGTGGCTTGTCTGGTAGAAGAGCGTCATTCAGGATTTGTGTGTTTGCTTCCTTTTGGTGTGGTTTGCCCTTTTATCCCCGGAATTTCCCAAAACCTGAATGTTAGCGCTAATGACTTCGTTAAATTCAGGTTTAACTTTTTAGGAAAGCATACTCTATAGTGGGGATTTTGCCGTATTTCCTAGATTTATCTCACTCCCCTCTGTGTTTCTTTTGCCGAAGTATTTTAAAGACTTACTACTCAAAATGTGGGCACCACTTGGGAGCTTGTTGAAAATGCAGAGTCTGGGACTCCTATAACCTTCTTATGGTGTCATACTCCGAGGCACCTATGTCTGAAGACTCATTCTTGGGACATTAAGATTGACTATTGGGTTCAGGGGGTGTCAATCTAATTGTAAAGTTTTCTATGAAACTTCCTTCTGTTGATGATCATGGCCTGAATTCATTATTATACTATGGTTTGCAAAATTGTGTTTTTATGATTTTATTATTCTGCCCACATCAACTAGGACTATTTGGTGACCCTGAAGTGCAATTTATATAGGAAAGATAAGAAAAGTACTTAGTAATTTCTCTTTAATAAACAAATTTTAGAGTAAGGGAATGGTGCCTTCATTACTTACAGTGCTAACCAATGCAGTGTTTTAATTTGTTTTGGAGTTTTTTTTTCTTCTCTTTTAAATATTATTATTAACTGACAGAATTTTTATATATTCAATATATTTTAGAAACTTGTAATTATATTTTAATGTAAACTTTTTTGAATTACACAATAAAATTCTGATTAATGACTTTTCAAATTAAATCAAATCCATGTCACCAGTACCCATTAAGAAACAGAATATGACCAATGGCCCAGAAGTACCCTTTGTTCCTCCCTCTAGTCATTCATTATGTCATCGCCAAGGATAACCACTCTCCTAACTTCTAATACCATACATTATTTTGCCTGTTTTAAACTTTGTGTAAAGGGAATTATACGGTATGGTCTGTTTCGTTCCTAGTCTTTCATCTCATATTGTGTTTATGAAATTCAACCACCTTGGATGGGTTGGGTGGTTATTTTCACTGCTTTAGAGTATTCCATTGATTAATATTCACAGTTTTTCCTTTCTACTGCTGATGGATATTTGGATTGTTCCAATTTGGAGTTATGAATAGTGAGGCTGAGAACATTCTTGTACATGTCTTCTTGTGAACATATAGACACACTCCTGCTGGTGATATACCTAAAAATAGAATTTCTGGGTCATAATTTGTGCATATGCTCAGCCTAGTTATACTCCCAAATGGTATTCTGAAATGGTTGTGCTGATTTATGTTCTTACCAGTAGTATTTGAGAGTCCTAGTTGCTCCAAATCATTGACAACACTTAGTATTATCTTTTTCATTTTCATCATTCTGGTAGTTGTGTAGTGATATTGTATGGTGGTTCTAATCTGCCTTTTTCTGAAGTCTATTGAGTGCCTTCTTATTTGATTACTAGCCATTTGGATAATTTGTTGTGAAATGTCCTATTTCTATTAGCTTACATGCCTTTTTCTTATTGAGCTCTTAGAATTTTGCACATATTCTAAGTCTTCTGTCAGATATTTGTGTTGCAAATATCTTCTCTCACTCTTTATTCTCTTAATGATGTCTTTTGATAAACAGAAGTTATTAGGTTTAATGAAGTTCAGTGTATCAGTTCTTTCCTTTATGGTTAGTGCTTTTTGTGTCCTGTTTAAAAAATATTTGTCTACCCCAGGTCCTTTGTTTTCTCTTAAAAACGTTATTGTTTCATTTTTCACATTCAGTCCATCTAAATCCACATTTTAACCTATTGGGAATGTGTGTGTGTGTGTGTGTGTGTGTGTGTGAGAGAGAGAGAGAGAGAGAGAGAGAGATGGGGTGAGAATAGTCAAGATTAATTTTTTTTCAGTATTGATATTCAAGTGACCCAGCACCATTTATTTAAAAAATCATTCTTGGCCACCTGGGTGGCTCAGTCAGTTAAGTGTCTGCCTTCAGCTCAGGTCATGGTCCTGGGATCCTGGGATCAAGTCCCACACTGGGCTCCCTCCTCAGTGGGGAGTCTACTTCTCCCTCTCCCTCTGCCTCCCACTCATGTTCTCTCTCTCTCTCTCTCAAATAAATCAATAAAATCTTGAAAAAAATAAAAATAAGAAATTCTTTCCTGGGGCGCCTGGGTGGCTCAGTGGGTTAAAGCCTTCGGCTCAGGTCATGATCCCAGGGTCCTGGGATTGAGCCCCACATTGGGCTCTTCGCTCTGTGGGGAGCCTGCTTCCCCTTCTCTCTCTCCGTCTGCCTCTCTGCCTACTTGTGATCTCTGTCTGTCAAATAAATAAATAAAATCTTCAGGAAAAAAAATTCTTTCCTCACTGTTCTTCACTGTTACCTTTGTTCTAAAGTAGGTGATCATATGTCTGTTCCATTGCTCCATTTGTCTGCCTGGTTGGTCTATCTGTCTGCCCTGTGCTAGTATAATTCTGTCTTAACTATAACTTTGTAATATCTTGATAGATGATAGTATGTTATCAAGTCTTACAAGTTTGTCTTACTCCTTTAAGACTGTCTGACTATTCTTGCCCTATACAATTTCATATAAATTTTTAAATTGTCTTGTTAACATACCTCACCCTTCCCCAATAATTTGCTGGGATTTTGATTAGGATTCTATTGAAGCTATAGATCAGTGTAGTGATAACTGACAACAATATTGAGTTTTCATTCATGAACATGATCCAGCCCTCCATCTATTTAGATCTTTAATCTCTCCTAATCTTTTATAGTTTTCAGCATGGAGGTTTTGCATGTCAACTAAAGTTAGACTTTTTTTTTTTTAAGATTTTATTTATTTATTTATTTATTTGTCAGGGAGAGGGTGGGGAATCACAAGCAGGCAGAGTGGCAGGCAGAGGCAGAGAGAGAGAAGCAGCCTCCCCACTGAGCAAGGAGCCTGAATATGGAACTCCATCCCAGAACCCTGGGATCACGACCTGAACTGAAGGCAGCAGCCCAACCAACTGAGCCACCCAGTTGTCCCAAAGTTAGACTTATTTTTGAGCATTTGATTTCTCTGTCTTTTGCTAATGGCATCTTTAAAAATTGTTCACTGTTTATTTGATCATTGACGGTATATAGAAGTACAGTGGTTCTTTGTATATTGCCTCTATATCAGTAACCTTGCTAAAAATTCTTGTTAATTCTTAGTGTTTGACTGTGGATCTGTTGTATTTCTCAATGTACTTAATCATTTCATCTGCAAATAATGGCAGTTTTATTTTTTCCTTTCTAATCTTAAGGAAATTCCTTTTATTCTGGTTTACTGTGATTTTTTTTTTTTTTAATCATAGACCCGGAGGAGATTTTATCAAATGCATTTTGCCTCTGTCTATCATAATGATCATATGATTTTTCCTTTTTTTTCCTGTTAATGTGATAAATAAATCAATTATTATCAAATGTCAAACTGCCCTTCCATTTCTGAAAGAGACTCAACTTGGTTGTAATGTATTATTCTTTGATGTCACCAGATTCGATTTGCTAATATTTTGCTTAGGATTTTGACATCCATGTCCAAGAAAGAGATCTTTTATCCTTCATTGTATTGCTCCTGTCGGTTTTTCTCTGATTTTTGCTTGTTTGTTTTTAAAATCTTTGCTCTTGTTGGGTTTTAATATCAATGTTATTCTGGCCCCATAAAATGATTGGTAAGTGTTCTCTCAATTCTGTTCTCTGGAACAGTTTTTGTAAGATTGGTATTTCTTCTTTAAATGTTTGGAAGAGTTTTCAGGGAAGCCATCTTTGCTTGGAATTCTTCCTAAGGTTTTTAATAACCAATTTAATTTATTTGATAAAGATTATTCAGCTTGCACTTTTTTCATCAGTTTTGGTAAATCTTTATTTCAAGGAATTTACCTATTTCAACAAAATTGTGAAGCGTAGTGGCATAAACTGTATATACTATCCTCTTATTATTGCTTTATTTTATTTTACATTTTCACTCTTACTATTTCTTAAATGTCTTGGGATCTATTCTGATGTCCTCTTTTTCATTCATATTGGTAATTTGTGTGGTCTTTTTTTCCTTGATCAGTGTTGCTAGGGGTTTATCAGTTTTATTAACCTTTTTTTAAAAACACACTTTAGCTTTGTTGATTTTCTCTACTGTAAGTTAGTTTTCTGTTTCTTTGATATATGCTCATATCTCTATTCCTTCCTGGACTTTCTTTGGGTTTGATTTGCTGTTCTTTTACCTTCTTGAGATGAAAGCTTAGATAATTAATTTTTACCCTTTTTTTTTTAACACATGCACTTATGACTGTACATTTTCTCTAAGCCTTAACTATTTCCCACAAGTTTCGATTTGTTGTAGCTTAATTCTCATTTAGTTCAAGATATTTAAAAATTTCCATTGTGATTTCATTTTTGGCTCTAGGTTATTTAGAAGTGCATTGCTTAATTTCTGAGAAGTTCAAGGTTTTTGTTTTGTTTTGTTTTGTTTTTTAGTTTCCTTTTTGTTATTGGCTTCTAATTTAATTCCACTATAGTCAGAGAACATAGTCTGAATTATTTCAATCCATTGAAATTTATTGAGGCTTACTTTTTGATGCAGCATATGTTCAGTTTTGGCAAATGTTTCATGTGCATTTGAAAAATGCTTATTTTATCATTACTGGGTACAGTGTTGTATTAATCAGGTAAGTTTTGTTAATTGTGTTATTCAGATCTTCTATATCCTCCTTACTGATCTTTTCATAGCTTATATGAAAGATTGTTAAAGCATTAAAGCCTCTCATTTTGGTTGTGGATTTTGTATTTTTCCTTTTAATTCAATTAATATTTTTATGTATTTTGAAGTGTTGTTATTGGATACACACAAATTTTAAATTTATATCTTCTTGGTAAATGAAGAACAATGTACTTATATGTATGTATTTCTTTCTCTTCCTTATATAAAAGTCTGTAAGCTTTTCCTTTGCCCAATGAATGTAATTTCTTTTTACAATCTCTACTGCTAAGGGAAAAGCCATTAATCGGGGGGGAAAATTCCATCAATTTCAATGGAAAAACTGGTTCATAACATCCAGCCCAATACCCAAACAGTTTTTTCTGATGGAAAAAATTTATTAATTGGTCAATAAAACAAGTTTATACTAAAAAAATTTGAATTTAAAAATACAATTTACATATACAACTTACTGCAATAAAAGTTTATTACCCTCATTAAAAGAGGAAATGAAGACTTGATGATGAGTAGTGGAGGATAGTTGTGAAGGAGTCATTATTATGAAAGCTATAATTTTCCTTCTGCACCATTTCTTCACTGTTTCTTCAGTCTTTTGGGTACTCGTGGTTATCTCGTATTCAAACTACCTTTAAAAATAAAGTTATAGCACAGAAAAATACATTGAGGGTAAAATAAATACTAAACCTGAAAGTACCGCAAAATACATGGAATAGTTGATGCATTTAGCAGACTTCAGAGTCACAGAATCTACTACCTCTCCAGCCCTTTCAATCAGCACGTATATGCAAAAACAAAGCATTTGGGTTTATCCAAACAAGGCAAGCCTTGCACATTTGTTTCCTATGATATTGTTGGGCTAGAAACTGTTTTATTAAATTTAGTATGTTTTTGCCTAAAAGTATGATATTAAAACATTATTCCTTATAGCATGTTTATGTGGTGTATTTGGGGAAGAAAAAGGCATTGTACCACCATAAAAAAAAAAAAAAAGTGTTTTCCAAAAAGCAGCATCAGTTTTCAAGAGCTACTGCAAAAAGTTGTTCATTGAACAGTAGTTGAACAGATGAATTCTGTTTACTGAACTTCACCTTGCTCTTTTTCTATGTAAATATACATTAGAGTTTTTACAGTGGAGTGGCATGGTCAGACCATGCTTCTAAGAATTCCTGGTAATTGGTATAATTGGTAATTGGTAATTGTATTGAGAGGGACAAGACTTGGAAGAGAAAGGTTGGGAGACTAATGAACGTATCCAAGCAGGAGACAATGAGGTCAGTAGGGCAGAACCAAGTCCCAACAGAGGCCCAGATGCATATGGGAGTTCTGAGAATGATAAAAGTGGTACTGCAAGTCTATGGGGATAAGATGAGCTATTCAAGAAATAATGCTGAGACAATTTCATTTGTGGAGAGAAAAAGTAAAACCTGGATGGCTATTTTACTCCACACACAAAAATAAAGATAGATGGATCAAAGATTCACGTGTAAGAAGTGAAACAAACAAAAAAAAAACCCCAAATATAGAGGAAAATATGAGTGAACTTAAAAAAATAATCACTGAATGGGGAAGCATAACATAAAACTTGAGTCACAAATGAAAAATGATAAACTATAGATGTGGGGAAAGATATCATGCAAGTTAAATAGCTAAGTGAGAAACAATATTTTTATCACATTGATAATTTCTTTTGATTCAAAAAGCTCTTACAAATTAATAAGAAAGCAATAAATACTTAATACAAATGGATAATGTATATGAATAGGTGGTAAACAACTTAAAAATTAAAAGGTTTTACCTCATTCATAACTTAAAAATATATTTTGGAACAAAATAATAAGATACTCTTTCAAAATAAGGATGAAAAGGTCTGCACACAGCCCAAGCTGTGCTGTGGGGAAATAGGACTTCTCCTATTCTGTTGTTGTTGTATGAACTGGCACAGCCTCTGTGCGGGGCAATCTGTCAATATCAATATTTCCTCAAAACTTTTAAAAAAATTTTTAAATTTATTTTCAGCGTAGCAGTATTCATTGTTTTTTGCACCACACCCAGTGCTCCATGCAATCCGTGCCCTCTCCGATACCCACCATCTGGTTCCCCCAACCTCCCACCCCCTGCCCCTTCAAAACCCTCAGGTTGTTTTTCAGAGTCCATAGTCTCTCATGGTTCACCTCCCCTTCCAATTTCCCTCATCTCCCTTCTCCTCTCTAACTCCCCCTTGTCCTTCATGCTATTTGTTATGCTCCACAAATAAGTGAAACCATATGATAATTGACTCTCTCTGTTTGACTTATTTCACTCAGCATAATCTCCTCCAGTCCCGTCCACGTTGCTACAAAAGTTGTGTATTCATCCTTTCTGATGGAGGCATAATACTCCATAGTGTATATGGACCACATCTTCCTTATCCATTCATCCGTTGAAGGGCATCTTGTTTCTTTCCACAGTTTGGCGACCGTGGCCATTGCTGCTATAAACATTGGGGTACAGATGGCCCTTCTTTTCACTACAACTGTACCTTTGGGGTAAATACCCAGTAGTGCAATTGCAGGGTCATAGGGAAGCTCTATTTTTAATTTCTTGAGGAATCTCCACACTGTTCTCCAACTTTTTAGTTAAAAATTTCAAATATACAGAAAAGTTGAAATAAATGTGCAGTGGAAAAGTATATACCACACTTCGATTTGACAGTTGTCAACATTTTGTTATATTTGCATTACCGCATATATATCATACATATAAACATGTATCTATATATCCATCTTCATATATCCATCTATCCATCATCCATCAAGCCGTCTTGTCTTTTGATCCATTTCAAAGTAAACTGCCGATGTTGGTATACATTATCCCTAGATATTTCAGCATACATATCAACTAGAGTTTAAGGTGTGTTTATGGTTCTTTTTTGAGGGAAAATTTACCTTCAGTGAAATATACAAATTTTAAGTTGACCATTCAGTGTGTTTTTGACAAATGCACACATCTTTGTCATCCAAATTTCTTTCAAGATCTGGGATACTTCCATCAGCCTACAAAGTTTCTTCCTGTTCCTTCCCAGTTAAGCCTCATTCCCATATCTCCAGGAAATATTTTTTACTATAGATCAGTTTTGCTGGTTCTAGAACATCATGTAAATGGAATTACATAGTAGATACTCTCGTGTAAAGTTTCTTTTACTCAGCACAATGATTTTTGTGATTTACCTATCTTGCTGTGTGTGTCAGTTGCTCATTCCTTTGTATTCCTTTGTATTCCATTGTATGACTACACCACAGTTAGTTTATCCCTTCCCCAGCTGATGGACATTTGGGTGGTTTCCAGTTGGGAACTATTATAAATAAAGCTTCTATAAACTTTCTTGTCCATGTTTGAAGACATGTTTTCTCTTGGGTCATTTGAATGGAGGGTCATAGATAGAATTTATGTATATCCTCTCCCTGGGGCTCACAGTCTATTTTAACTTTAGTATAAGACTCTGTCATGAGTATGTGCTATCTGACAGGTACAGAAATTGCATAGTGGGAGGTGTGAGAAGGTGGGAAGTACTTCTAGGGGAGAACAAGGGAAGGCTTCCTAGAGGATGTGGCCTTGATGCTGACACAGTTAAGTAAGAGGATTGGGGAGTGCAGAGTCTGGGTCAGACATGCCTACATTCTTGTCCTATTTCCACAGGAAAAAGATCCAGGGAGTCTCATTTTCTCATCTATAAAATGGGGATGATTACACCACAAGATGTGGCTGAATGATAGGAATCAAAGGCCCAGCCATGGCCTCAACAGGCACCTCTTTTGTTAAACATTCCTCTTTTCTCCACAGGCCTTGCTCCTCTGGTGGCCTTCAATGTAGATGAGGCCCAGATCTGGGTGACTCCTGAGGGAGACACACCCTATGTGCTCAGCTCCCTTCTGCACCAAGACCCCAGCACCAAGAAGACCTGGTAAGTGGCGCCCAGCAGATGGGACGCCAACTGAGGATGCCTCTGGGGAGTATGAACAAGCCCCAGAGAAGGCCTTCACACCCAACCCCCACAGTCTGGGGACAACCTTCCTTCATTTTCATAAGGGTGTGCAGGAGAGAGGATGTGAGCACTGGGCCAATCCTGGCCGTCTTTACTGCTGGGGAGCAGGGACAGGATACGACCTCAAAACTATTTTAAAATAAAGTTTATTAAGGTTGTTTTGTCTCTTATAGAAGTAACACATGCTCAGTATAGAAATCTAGGGCAATGACAAAAAGATCAAAGAAAAAATGGAAACTATGAGCAGCAGGGAATGTGGTTAAGATGCAAGTTGTGGGTCTGGTAGCCATGGGTCCGTGACAGCTTTACTCTGTACTTGTGCAAAGCACTCAACCCACAGCCTCTTTCTTATCTCTACAGAAGGGGTAGAGATTTCCCTACATCCCGGGGTTGTTGCATAAGACTATTTAAGTTAATGCATGTAAAGGATTTATTACAGTTTCTGGCCAAATTCAAGCTCACTAAACATTGCATTTTCTGTTTTTAAAATCTCATCTGGGGGCACCTGGGTGGCTTAGTCGGTTAAGTGTCTACTCCAGGTCTTGGAATTGGGTTCCTACATTGGGCTCCCTACTCAGTGGGGAGTCTGCTTCTCTTTCTCTCTCCCTCTGCTCCTCCCCACTGCTTATTCTCTCTCTCTCTCAAACAAATAAATAAAATCTTAAAAAAAAAATAAAAATCTCATCTGCACTCATTAGATAAGCCACAGATTTTAAATGTGGCAAAATTCTGCTGCTGAGGATGTGGGAACTTGTGGGGTTGTAAATTGGTATAAGCAACTCAGAGAATGGTTTTACCATATCTGGTAATGTCACAGATTCCTTTGACCTGCCATTCCACTCCCAGATCTGGCCAACCTTAGAGATACTCCCAGGCACAAGTAAAGGTATTTACTGTAACATTTCTTGGAATAGTGAAAGACTGGAAATGGTCCTCATTAGGAAAATGGAAGAAAAAAGCTTTGAATCACATATGATGTGATATTAGAAGCAGGTCAAATTAATAAAATGAGCACAGCGGTTGTTAACTTGAATCACTCTTGAAACATAAGGTAAAATTGGCAGTTGTATAGTTATATATACCATGGTCATTTACTCAACAAATATTTAGAATGAAGCATAAATTATTTTTTTACTCTTTTTTTAAACCATTTTTTGGTTTGTTTTTTGTTTTTTAAATTAACATATAATGTATTATTTGCCCCAGGGGTACAGGTCTTTTAATCATCAGTCTTACACAATTCACAGCACAATCCATAGCACATACTCTTCCCAATGTCCATAACCCAGACACCCCATCCCTCCTACCTCCTGCTCCCCAGCAGCCCTCAGTTTTTTTCCTGAGATTAAGAGTCTCTTAAGGTTTGTCTCCCTCCTGATCGCATCTTGTTTCATTTTTTTCCTTCCCTACCCCCACAACCCCCTGCCCTGCCTCTCAAATTCCTCATATCAGAGAGATCATATGATAATTGTCTTTCTCTGATTGACTTATTTCGCTCAGCATAATACCCTCTAGTTCCACCCATGTCATTGCAAATGGCAAGATTTCATTTCTTTTGATGGCTACATAGTATTTCATTGTGTGTGTGTGTGTGTGTGTGCTTTATCCATTCATTTTTTTTTTTAAAGATTTATTTATTTGAGAGAGAGAGACAGTGAGAGAGAGCATGAGCGAGGAGAAGGTCAGAGAGCGAAGCAGACTCCCCATGGAGCTGGGAGCCTGATGTGGGACTCGATCCCGGGACTCCAGGATCACGCCCTGAGCCGAAGGCAGTCGTCCAACCAACTGAGCCACCCAGGCGTCCCATATCCATTCATTTTTTTTAAAAAGATTTTATTTATTTATTTGACAGAGAGAGAGAGATCACAAGTAGACAGAGAGGCAGGCAGAAGCAGGCTCCCTGCTGAGACGAGAGCCTGTTGTAGGGCTTGATCTCAGGACTCTGAGAACATGACCTGAGCCAAAGGCAGAGGCTCAACTCACTGAGCCACCCAGGTGCCTTTCCATTCATCTTTTGATGGACATCTAGGTTCTTTCCATAGTTTGGCTATTGTGGAGATTGCTGCTATAAATATTTGGGTGCACATGCCCCTTCGATCACTACATTTATATCTTTAGGGTAAATACCCATTAGTGCAATTGCGGGGTCATAGAGCAGCTCTGTTTTCAACCTTTTTAGGAACCTCCGTGCTGTTTTCCAGAGTGGCCGCACCAGCTTGCATTCCTACCAAAAGTGTAGGAAGGTTCCCCTTTTAGAGCATAAATTCTTATGCTGTGGGGAGATAGACAATGAGCAAGCAAGCAAAATATGTATTTTATCAGATGGTGATAGTGGGGATATGCTAATGTAGAAACATATCTTTAGTTTTGTCCCTTATTGTCACCAAAATGACTTTGAGCTGCTTTGCTTTGAAGCCAGGATCCAGTCAAGGTTCCTGTGTCGCATATTGTGTCTCTTTATTCTCTTTTAACCTAGAGCAATTTTTCCTTTCCTTTCTGTTCACAATGGTCATATGGCTTTCTCTGTGCTTGCTCTGTGACCCAGCCCTGCTCATCCCCTGCCCCAGACCAGTTCCCTCCCCATCCCCACTGCTTTGCTTCTAGTCAGTGGCCTTCTTATACAGCACAATGAGCCATGAGCCCAACATCCAGACAGGCTTTGGGGGCAGAGCCATATGAGGAGCTCGAGGTTTCTGGCTGATTGGAGTTTCCCATCTTCCCAAGTTGAGCGTAGTAGAAGATCTGTTTGGTGGAAGATGGGTGGGCAGTAGCAGCTCCTGAGGCAGGCTTACAGCCCTGGGACTTGGACCATGACCCCGCCAGCCAAGCATGCTTGGACCCCTTGCCAGACTGTGATTTCCTCACTGTACAGTGAAGAGGCTGGTGACCACGTAAGCGGGGAGGGCAGGGTCAATTGATTCATTCATCCACACATTCAGCAAGTATTTATGGAGCATCAACTCAATCACAGGCGAAGTGTGGGGATAAGACAGCAGAAGAGGCACAGTCCCTGCCCCCATGGAACCCTCTGGCTCATGAAGGAGATAGACAAGACAGGCAATGACAAGAGGAGCGATAGCTGCTCTGGTGGCGATGTCTAGGGTACTCTGGAGACATAGAAGCAAAGCAGGTGTATCCCTTAGCCACAAGGCGTGCATCAACTCTGAACTGAGGAGATGATTACGAATTAGTGTGAGAAGGCAGGGGAGGAGGAAGCCCTGCCAAGAGCAAAGTGGTCAGGAGCCTGGAAGTTAGCATGAGCAAAGTCAAGGAACAGAAAATGTCAGGGGGTTGAAACTGAGTGTAGTGAGTGCTAGGTTGGGAGAGGAGGGTGGTGCCTGTTACCAAGGCCCTGGGGGTTTGAGGAGCCAGAAAGGTTTGGAACAGGGAGGGCTGGTGAGAAGGTTGTTAATCAGTTTTTGGCTGCAGGAGGATGAATTAAAGGTCAGTGTTTGTTGTGATTTTTTTTTGGGGGGGTGTTGTTGTTTTGGTAAAATTTTTATGGACATTTGCCACACAGAAAAATGCACCCATCATTAGCGTGTAGCTCAGGGAATTTCACAAAATGAACCACCTGTGTAAGCAGCATCCAAACAAAGGAACAAAACATTACCAGCCTCAGGATGCCTGGGTGGCTCAGCTGGTTAAGCGTCTGCATTTGGCTCAGGTCATGATCTCAGGGTCCTGGGATCAAGTTCTGCATCAGGCTCCTTTTCAGTGGGGAGCCTGCTTCTCCCTCTGCCTATTGCTCCTCCTGCTTGTGCTCTTTCACTCTCTCTCTCTGGCAAATAAATAAATAAAATCTTAAAAAAAAATACATTGCCAGCCTCACCTAAGCCCCCTCTAGCCTGGTGCTCCCTTTTAGGCACATCCCTTGCTGAAAGTTAATGCTCTGACCGCCATCCATCTCCTTGGATTAGTTCTGCCTGTTCTTGAACTTATAAATGACACATGCTGTTATGTGGTTTGTTGTCAGGCTTCTCTCCCTCAGTATAGTCCGAATTTTGAAAGTGGTATTGCCTGAGAAAATGATACTTATTCTCATTGCTCTCAGTCTTCCATTGTGTGAACAGTACTGACAATGGGCATTTGGACAGTTTCCTTGGACAAATTATACTGCTTTCTGTGGACAGGTACACTAACTTTTATCAGGCCTGTGCCCAGGAGTGGAATTGCTGAATCATGACTTGTGCGTAGAGCCAACATGTAGTTTCCCAAACTCGCAGTGCATGAGTGTTCTGGTTTCTCCTCATGCTCGTGAAAGCCCAGCGTCAGTCCCAGTTATTTGTGACCTTATCTTGCCCAGTCCCCTCCCACCAGTACCCCAGCAGGGCCCTCTCCAACTCCAGGCCCCCTGCTTCAGAAACCAAGGTGAAAGGACATGGTGGATGAGAGGAGTTTGAAGCCCCTGGAGCAGAAGGCTCTGAGTCCACTATAGGGTGGGGAAGAGCCTCACTGGGCTCAGAAAACCTCTTTGAACACCTGATGAAGCAGAGGGGGTTCATGGGAGGATGTGGTAGGAGGAACTTCTGGGTTCCTGCCACAAATGGTGAAGCCCAAGACCACGGGCCTGCCTTGCTGAACAGGAAATGCACTGCCGGCCACCCCAGGGCCACAGAGAGCAGAGGAGGCTGGCCTCCCTGTGAATGTGTAATGTGTCTCTCTCACTCGCTTGTGCTGTTTCTCCCTAAAATAGAACACTCAGGACTGGCAGCAGCATGGGTGTGGTTGCTGCAGGGTGAAATGAGTGGACCATAAAGGCCTTCCACATCTGAAACTAATGTAATATTGTATGTCAATTAGACTTCAATAAAAATGCAAATGAAACAAAAAAATAAATAAAACTTGGGGACCGAGCACCCAGGTGACTCAGTCCTTTAGGTGTCTGCCTTCTGCTCAGGTCATGATCCCGGGGTCCTGGGATGGAGCCCCATGTTGGGCTCCCTGCTCTGTGGGGAGCCTGCTTCTTCCTCTCCCTCTGCCTGCCACTCCCCCTGCCTGTGTTCTCTCTCTGTGTGTCCAAAAAAATAAATAAAGATCTTTAAAAATAAAAAAAAAACTTAGGGAAAAAAGAAGGTCTTCTCCTGAGAGGTATGGGATTTGACTCAGAATGGACCTAGGTTAGAGGTGGGTGAAGGCAGGAGATGGACCCTTCTAGCCCAGGGTACAGTAGGGTCCTCAGAGCTGTCAGCTGATGGTGGGTTTGGTTATTGTTAGTCATTCAGTCAACAAACCTGGAGATCAAGAGACTACCCGTCATGTGGGAAGAATGGGTAGGCAACAGAGGCAGCTCAGACTGGGCCCCAGGCCACAGCACTGCATGATTTGATATGAATGGCAACCTTGGTTTCCACAGTTCACAGCCTGGACAGCTGTACATGGTAGTCTCTTGAGAACTCATAGTCTAGGTGAATATGGGGGTGGGTTCCAGTAGTCAGGGAGGCCTTGGAGGGGGTCAAGTTGCTTCTTTCGGGAAGACTTCCTGAGGAGCTGGGGTTTAGGATGACTGTTGGCAGGAGAAGGAGGTGGGAAGGAAGTAGCTTGGGCAATGGCCTGAAGGAGGAAGGAGAGCCGAGGCTATTCCAGGCCTGGCCCTCCCCCACCAAACCATGATCTAGAATGGAGGCTAGTTTTGCCCCCACCTTTATGGGGGAGAGGGAATGAGGTGCTAGACGGAGGGCTGAGGTTCAGGCTGGGGAGGAGTCTGGAGCTGAGGCAGGGTTGCTAAGCAGGCGACCTATTTTGGGAGCTCAGCTGCAGAACCCACAGAGCTGCCCCTCTGCTCATCAGCCCTGCCCCACATTAGACCCCTTACCCACGGCCTGAGCGGTCATTCAGTCAGTATTTAGCCATATTTACATAATTTATTTATTTAGCCCCAGTTCTGTGCCAGTCGTTCTTCCATGCTCTGGAAATAACATGGTAAACAAGATTAGATGTGATCCTTGAGGAATTTACAGTCTAGTGTTGGGGGAGAGATATTAAGCACATAAGCAAGTAAAGAGGATACTATAGGACGTAACAAGTTCTGTAAAGGAAACAAAACAAGGTGACATGAAGCTGAGCAGGTGTGTTGTGAGGTGGGGCTGGTTAGAGAAAGCATTTATGAGGAGGTGACAGTTAAGCAAGGCCAGGAGGTGAAATTGAGTCAGACTTGGGGAGTGAAAATCAGGGCTTCCAGGCACAGGGCACAGCAAGGCAGAAGGCTTGAGCAGGCAAGAACTCGGGCTGTCCAAAGAAGGGGCTAGAACAGAAGCCAGCCAGTGTGGAGCTGGAGCTTAGAGAACAAAGAAATGGGAAGAGAAGAGCACCTGGGTGGCTCAGTCGGTTAAGCCTCTGCCTTCAGCTCAGGTCATGATCCCAGGGTCCTAGTATTGAGTCCCAGATCAGGCTCCCTACTCAGCAGGAAGTCTGCTTTCTTGGACCCTCTCCCCACTCATGCTCTCTCATTCACACCCTCTCTCTTAAATAAATAGATAAAATCTTAAAAAAGAAAAAGAAATGGTGAGAGGAAGTCTCAGAGGCAGGGAGGGCTAGACCAGCAAGGCCCTGTAGGGTGCATCAAGGAGTACAGACTCTTTTTCTTTCTTTCTTTTTTTTTTTTTTTTAAGATTTTATTTATTTATTTGACAGACAGAGAACACAAGTAGGCAGAGAGAGAGAGAGAGAGAGAAGCAGCTCTGCACCGAGCAGAGAGCCCGATGCGGGGCTCGATCCCAGGACCCTGGGATCATGACCTGAGCCGAAGGCAGAGGCTTTAACCCACTGAGCCACCCAGGCATCCCCGGACTCTTTTTCTAAGTGCACGGGAGGCTACTGAAGCAGGGGAGTAACACGGTATAAACTGTAAGGGTAAATTTCAAAAACAAACACTACCAGTTAGGAGACTAATATCATAGACCAGACAAGGTGCTGGTGGCCAGGATGGTAATGGGGAAATGGAGAGAAGAGGTGCTCTGTAGATATAATTTGGATGAATAATCCATAGGGTTTATTGATGGACTTGATGCAGGGATGAGTGAAGAGATAAAGCAAAGATGTACCCAGGCTTCAGGCTTTATAAGGTAGTGTTTGGTGCTACCATCTATTGCCTTGGGGAAAATGGAAAAACACAGGCTTGAGGCACCTGGGTGGCTCAGTCGTTAAGTGTCTGCCTTGGGCTCAGGTCTTGATCCCAGGGTTCTGGGATCCAGCCCCGCATCAGGCTCCCTGCTCCACATGAAGCCTGCTTCTCCCTCTCCTATACCCCTTGTTGTGTTCCCCCTCTCTCTGTCAAATAAATAAATAAAATCTTAAAAAAAGAAAAAGAACAAAAAGCACAGGCGTGGGAGGACAAGACTCCCAAGTTCTGTTTAGACAATCTAAAGTTTAAGAGGCCAGTTAGAGGACAGTTAGCCATTGTATTTGTTTCCTATGGCTGTGGTAACACCCACGAAATTAGTGGCTTAAAACAGCACAAATTTATTATCTCACAGTTCTGGAAGTCAGAAATCCAAAATAGGTCTTAATAGGCTAAAGTCAAGGTGTGTTAGCAGGGCTGTGTTCCTTCTGGTGGCTCAAGGGGAGAATCTGTTTCCTCACCTTTTTCAGTTTCCAGAGGCTAACCACATTCCTTGGCTTTGGGCCTTTTCTTCCACCTTTAAAATCAGCAGTGTAGCATCTTCAAATCTTTCTCTCACTCATCCTCTTGTCTTCCTCTTATAAGGGCCCTTGTGATTACATTGGGTCCACCTAGATAATCCAGAATAATTTCCCTTATTTCAAGATCCATAACTTAATCAAGTCTACAAAATCCATTTAGCCACAAAAAGTAATATATTCACAGGTTCTGGGAATCAGGACCTGGATATCTGTGGGGGGGTGTATTTCCTACAGCAATTTCCTAGATCCTATATCAGACAGATTATGCTGGTCTGACATCTGGTGGAGGGACCCTAGGGCCACAGAACTTCAGCATTTGCAGGTGTATTGAAACTATGGGATTGGAGGGGATTACTAGGGAGAATGTGCTAGCAAGGAAAACAGGGACCAAGCCCCAAGGCTCAAACAACATTTAGAAATTAGATGGTGAAAAAAAATAAATAAATTAGATGGTGAAGAAGCCAACAAAGGAGTCTGAGAAGGAGTGTTGAGAGAGGAAGGGGGAAATCAAAAGGAAAGTATTTCAAGGAGGGGATGGTCACATGTCCAGGGCTGCTGAGAGGTTAAAGGTGAGGACCGAGAGGTGTCCATTAGATTTGGCAGTGTGGGGACCACTGTTGACCTTGACAATAGCTGTATCAGATGGTGGAATCAACCTGGGGTGGTTAAGCTGGGGGGTGGGAGCATGTACACAGGTGTAGACTTAATATTATTCTTCTTAATCCATAGAGATAAGTAAATGATCTATTTCATAATTATAATAGAGTGACAGGAAGTGAGGAAGTGGAGATGGTACCTCATTCCTGCCACCCAACCCACCATAGCTGCATCATGATCTTTAGAAAGTACAGACTAATATTCCCCATTATAATGTCCTCCATGACTTCCTACTGCACGCAGCACAAAGATCTTGGAACTGGTTCCCTGTTACCAAAGCCCAGTCTTGGGCCCCCTTCCTCAATGCCCTCTACTCAACCCAACCCCTAAGATGCAGAACTCACTCCCTGTCTTGAGACAGACCAGTTCTCCCTGGGCAGTGCGGATAATGAGAATGCTTAGGCTGACACTGGACTCTGCTGTCTCCCTGGGCTTGGGATGAGGGGCAAAGTTTGCCATTGGGAATCATACCTCTGGAGGCTGCTTTAATGTGGCTAAGGTGCTCCCCCCTCAAACCACCATTTCTGACTGACCCAGAGGGTAGGAACACCAACACACTCTTCTCAGGAAATACTATTACCGAGGCCAGGTGGGGTGGTTTCCCTGGCAGCCACCAGAAAGCCAGCACCCCAACAGAACCAGCTGTCTTGCTGATGGCTTCCTGGTACCTACCCACCCTTGCCCCAAAAAGTATATCACCCCCATCTCTGTCAGGGGGAGTCAGCAGGCAGAGAGCAGATGCATTTAACCATTTCCTGCCTGGAGCTATATAAAGGTAAATGCTGAGCAAATGCTCAGAATCCACCATTCTGGGCTGGGAGTCTGTCTGCCTGCCCCATATCTGTACCTCCTCCATTAGTTTTCCAGATAGGGAGCCTGCGAGCCTGTGGACCTGGAATGGGAAGACTATGCCTGGGCAGGCAGAAAGGAGAAGGGAATCATTGGCCAGCTCAACTTTGCTGTCTACCTTTCCAACTCAGGCTCCTGGTCACTGGCCCTCAAACCAAGGAGGAAGGAGGCCTCCTGCATTGTTGTTCCCTCATCCAAGATAAGATCTCTTGCGAAAGAATAGGTAAGTCTGCCTCAGTTTTGGGCAATGCCCCTAGACCTCCTTCCAAGGAATCCCATTTTTCTGGGCCAAATCATTTGAACCTACTCCAGTCCCTGCACCCTAGGTTCTACCACCACCCCCAGCAGGTCTTCTACCCCAATGCCCAATCCCATCCCAACCCAATCCTAATCCCCAGCCCATCTTTCCAGACCCAGTCCTAACAAAAATGATACTGAAAATGTACTGAGTGCTCACCATGCGGCTGGCACTCTGCTAAGTGTTCACTTTAAATCCTCAAAATCACAAAATCACACCATTTTATATAAGAGGAAGCTATCGTTCAAGAAGTCCTTTGATTGCCATTATGACAAAGGTCGTGCATCTAGCATTGGCAGCAACAGCTGGCAAACCCAACTCTGTCTGATTCCAAAACCCAACCTGTCCCAACTCATCACACCTCAATGGAATCCAATCTTACCCCTCCCAACCTGTGGCCATCCTAACATCTAGCATGGGGACTGGCATATATTAGGCACTCAATAAATGCTATGAACAATGAATGGAACTAATTAACTCATTAACCAACTCTACGCATCCCACTGAGTCCCACTTAAGTCCTGCATTTGCTGATGACCCTTTGACTGTGTGTGGTAGAGTCCTTGTCTCTGTGAGACATACGATGTGGAACAACCTCACTCTGATTCAGAGGGGATGCAAGCTGGCAGGGCAACTGGGTGATCCTATGGCTCAAAAATGCGTCTCCTGAGGCCCACAGTGTAGAGGGAAAGGAGTGAGGTACATTTTCTTGGGGATTCCCCAGGGACAGAACTTTGAGAGTGGGGAGTTCATCGATCCATATAGTCAGTCCTTTAACATCTTATACACCTCCCTGGTGCTGCACACACCCACCAGCTAGTGCTTCTCTACCCTCCTGCCCCTCCAGACCATGAGCCCCTGTAAGAAAATCACCAGCTCTCAGTTATTTCTAGATCCCTAACACCATCCAGCATGAGGCCAGGCACAGAGCAGACATCACAGGGCATCTGTTGAATGAGTCAGTGAATAAGTCTGACGAATAGGCATTTTGCCCTGAGCATGTCTAAGCCTGTGCTTGAAGGCCCCTCAGCCAGCTTCTAGAGGCTGCGCTGAGTGACCAACAGTTCTTTATGGGGCCCTGTGACATCTGACCTTGGCTGAAGTGTTGCCTCCCAGCATACCTCCCTCCTTACCTGGCCTTAACTGTTTCAGAGACTGTCCCCATCCCAAAGGGGAGGTACCGGGGAGTGACAGTTGTTCGGAACCACCACAGTGTTTTGGTAAGTGTGCATGAGATGGGACGATGGAGGACTTAAAGGAGGGTGGCACTAACCCTGTGGTTGACCAGTGTTAATACCAGTCTGACTGGTATATTCTCAGGGCTGAGCCCAGCTATCTCCTTGGTACCATCCACAGGGCTGACCAAGGCTCCAACTTGGGTACACCATGTGATGCAGCACACTGACCCAAGTGCTTAACCTCAGCTTTGACCCCATCATGCTCCCACCCCTGCTGAGGCATAAACAAGCTCTTCCTACATCCTCTGCCTCATTGATGAACTTGATTCTGGCATGGGATTGATGGGGTAGCTGTGATTAGGGTGACTGTGCTGAAGGTGACTTAGGCTTTTTCCTCCCTTTCTTCCCCTCTCCCCTAGATCTGCATTCAAGTGCGGACCCCGCAGCCCCACAGTCTCAGCTCAGAACTCACAGGGACCTGCAGCCTACTATCCAACAACTTCCAAAACCACACCCAAGTCCACTTCTCCAACCTTGGTAAGATTTGGACACTCACTGACCTTGGACATCCCTGAAGAAGTCTCCTTGGGTCTCTAAAAAGAGGCACAGCAGGGCCACAGAGGCCCAGAGAGGAGAAGGCAAGCCTAGGCCCCTGTGAAGGGAATCAGGGCAGAACTAAACGTGGGCCTGCCTGGAGGTGAACAAGGATGCTGTCTGACTCTGAGTTCTTCCATGTGTGTTTTTTAAAGAAAACCTGGATCCCAGTGCACACGTGGATGACAGAGACTGCTACAGGAACAAGAAAGGCAACACAGAGAAGCCAGCCAGGTGGCGCCGGGCTCTGAAGATACAGGAGGAGGAGGAGGAGGAGGAGGAAGCTGGTGAGGAAAGGCAGATCTGGGCTGCTCCCAGAGGCTGTCAGAGCAGATCTCTAGGCTGGTGACCTGCAGGAGTGAGGTGTGCCCAGGTCTGGAAGATGGGGAGCAGTGGCTAGATTCCATAGACCTGGCCAGTCCCAGCTCTGTGCCACCCCCCCAACCATATGAAAGATGGGGAAATAGGCTTAAAGAGCAGGAGCAATGGGAGTGACTCACTCAACAAGTCAGAGTGAACAGGCTCTGGCTGCCTCTGCCTCGGAGACAAAATCTTCAGTCTTGGGAACTTTACCAACTTCCCTCCTGAACTGAGCCCCCAGAGCCTGAATACGGTGGGTACCCCGAGGGAAGTACATGCTGCCCTCACTGTTGCCTCAAATTCCACACTCACTCCTGACCAGGCACTGAGATTGCCATCATCCTGGATGGCTCGGGAAGCATTGACCCCCCAGACTTCCAGAGAGCCAAAGACTTCATCTCCAACATGATGAAGAACTTCTATAAGAAGTGCTTTCAGGTAGGCTTCCCTAAGAGGTAGGCTCGTGTGGTCTATCAGTTCTCTGTTGCTGTGAACAGATATCCTCAAAACAACAACCCCTTATTTGCTCACAGTTCAGGGTCAGTTATGTGGGCTGGGTCAGCTGGGTGGTTCTTCTGCTGGCCTTGCCTGGAGTTGGTCCTGCAGCTGCAGACATCCTGTTGCTTGACTGGATGGCCTTCCTTGTCTGAACCATGTGCCTCCAGCAGGCCAGTCCAACTTTTCCATGGCTACAGTGTTCCAATGTATGCGTGCACTTTTCAAGGTTCTGACTATCACATTTGCCAATGTCCCATTGGCCAAAGCCAGTCACTTGACCTATCCCATAGTCAATATGCAGGAGAGGGACCACACACAGACATGGTTTCAGGGACAAGTCTATGACTCACTGAGAGCCATTACTATCATAGCTTCTTTCTTCTCTATTTGCTTAGAGACTTCCCTCTGCTTTAGCATCTCCTCCTGCCTGAATGGATTCTTTTACTACTCCCAGGGGGAGCCACCTAAAGGGCAGGGGGTACTTTGCGCATGGCGACTCAGCCAACCTCCTCCCCACCTTGGTTCCTCCTCTCTAGTGCAGCTTTGCCCTGGTGCAATACGGGGCAGTGATCCAGACTGAGTTTGATCTTCGGGATAGCCAGGATGTGAGCGCTTCCCTCGCCAGAGTCCAGAACATCACTCAAGTGGGGAGTGTCACCAAGACTGCTTCTGCCATGCAGCATGTCCTGTAAGTATGAGGGCAGTGGGAATTCCCTGAGCACCTACTGCATGCCGGCTCACAGCCCTGCCCAGAGGCTCCGAGGCGTCATGCCTGGAGAGGTGGCTGGAAAGAGCTGGGAAGAGAAAGGATCAGGTTCCAGCTCTTCCTTGGCTGAGGGAAATGTGAGGTCAATCCAGCCCTGGCTGACGGAGGACATCCCAAGACATTCTCCAAAAATTCTTTCAAAAGCTCCTTTTGTGAGCAGCAGTAGAGCACGGTGCTTATCGTATGGGCTTTGTGGCTGCCTGGGTTCAATCTCAGCTCCAGTTTGTACTTCGGAGACCTTGGGTGAGTTGAGTTGCCTATCCTGTCTGTGCTTCAGTTGCTTCACTTTCTCTCTTTTTTGAGAGAGAAAGAATGAGCTCACATGGGCGAACAGGGGTGGGAGGGTGGAGAAGGGCCAGAGGTAGAGGAAGAAATAGAATCTTAAGAAGGTTCCATGCCCTGTGTGGAGCATGATGTGGAGCTTGATCTCATGACCCTGAGATCATGACCTGAGCCAAAATGCTTAACGGACTGAACCACCCAGGTGCCACAGATGCTTCACTTTTAGGATGAGAATAAGTAGGGACACCTGGGTGGCTCAGTTGATTGAGCAACTGACTCATGGTCGTGAGATCAAGCCCCGTGTCAAGCTCTGTGCTCAGCATGGAGTCGGCTTCAGATTCTCTCTCTTTCTCTGCCCCTACCCCTGAGCACACACTCTCTCTTTCTCTCTCACTCTCAACATAAATAATAAACAAATAAATTAAATAAAATGAGAATAATAATTGTACTTGTCTTACAGGATTTTGTGAGGATTAAATGAGTTAAAATATGTATGGTGCTTACAACAGTGCCTGACAATTAAGTACTATGTAAATATTAGCCACTATTATTAATATCATTATTATTCACAAGAGTAGATTGAAGTGTGGTCCAAAACCTTTCTGTGGGAGGAGGTGAGGGGCAAGGTCTGTCATAGCCTCCCCTCCACCTGGCCCTGCTGTATGCCAGAGGGGGGCTTTTTGGGTTTTTGTTCCCATTTTGAAGGGCTCCTTAATCCTATCCAATTCTAAAACAGGCCAGTGAATAAAATTTCCCCAGAGATCAGTATCCCTCTGGCGAAGTTCTCTTCATTTACTGTCCCCTACTTAGAGACAACATCTTCACGCCAAGCCACGGCTCCAGAAAAAAGGCATCCAAGGTTATGGTGGTACTCACTGATGGGGACATATTTGAGGACCCACTCAACCTCACTACTGTCATCAATTCCCCAAAGATGCAAGGTGTTGAGCGCTTTGCCATTGGGGTAAGTGCCAAGAGCTGGGGGGAGGCCCTCCCAACCCTGTGCAGCCTGGGGTGGGGAGGAGCCAGGTTTCCTGATAGGGGCTTCTGTAAACTGCTTACTCAAGCCTTGCTCTATTCACAGACACTTAGCAACTGCTATCAGTCCCTATGTCCTGAAATTTCCCCATTCCATACTGGGTCTTCCCACAGAGGGCCTATTTCCCATTGGTAGGCACAGCTCACTTGCCCAGCAGTGAAGGGGAGAGCAGTGAACACTGAGAGACCCTAAAGGAAGGACATCAGGGAAGGTCCCTGGAGGAGATGGTGCTGAGCTGAGTCTTGGAGGACAAATAGGAGTAGCTGGCCTAGGGTGTGGGGGAAGTGGGAAGGGCTCCGCAGGCAAGGGGCACAGCATGTGAGAATGAGGCTGGTGTGCGAAGGAAGGTGTGTGTGCAGGAGAACAGGGAGCAGGGAGTGGATGCAGGTGGTAGAGGGCCCTGAAGGCCAGCAGAGGGACTCAGCCCTCTCCCGGGGCCTGGAGAGCTCTTGGGGCTTGGGAACCAGCCTACTCTTATGATCCTGATCCACTGACCCAGGGCCCCTGTGCAGGTGGGAGAGGCATTTGAGAAGAATAGGACCTACAATGAACTGAAGCTGATCGCCTCAGACCCTGATGACAGATACGCCTTCAAGGTGACCAACTACACAGCACTGGATGGACTGCTGAGTAAATTGCAGGAGAATATCATTCAGATGGAAGGTGAGAGCTCTGCTGGGAAGTCCCCTTAGGATTTGGCAGGAGGCCAATCCCTGTGCTCCAGCTCCACTCCTGTCCTCCCTCCATATGGCTCTCTGGGCATCCCATCACTTCTCTGAGCCTCAGCTGTTCAATCTCTGAAAAGGCAACAATATCCCCAGCCCTCCTCACTTCCCGGGAATTCCCTGAAGCTCTGATGAGAAGCTCCTTTTGATGCTGGAGAAAGAAGGATGACTGGGTTTGGATCCCATCGTCAGGAACTCACAGATGAAGAAACTGAAGCCCAGAAAGAGGGAGTGAGCTGCCCAAGCTTACTCTTCCAGTGGCTACTAAGGCAGGACCAGGTTTCCACTCTCAGCCTGGTGTATGTCCCATTATTCTGAACATGGTTCCCTCTGGGTATGAGGTCAAGCTGGGCGGTTATCTGACTTAGTCTCTCCCTTCACCTCATCCCACAGCAGTGTCTCACTGGGCTTCTTGGCTTCTAGGCACGGTTGGAGAGGCCCTCCACTACCAGCTGGCACAGATCGGGTTCAGTGCTCAGATCCTGGATAAGGTATGTGGCCAACTCAGTACCAAGCAGGGTTATCACAGAGGAGAGGCCCCAATGACCCCCAGGGACTCAGGGATCCCTGGATCACAGTGTAGAGCTCTGCCCTCTGAAAGAGCCCTTTTAGGATAAAGGAAAACCATTTGTACTTGCTTGCTCTAATCTGGACCTTTGAGGTAGATGAAAGAATGGCCATATTCATTACAGGTGGTCGTTTTGTTCTGTGTACTCAGGATTATGCACTACTAACACAGGCTTTGGCTTAGGTCACTTGCCTACCAAGTTCCATACGTGTCCTCACCAGAGGCACTGTTCCTTACCACGGGAAAAATGCAGGCGTGGTGAGGACACCAGGCTTGCAAGGAGGTGGAATTATGGTCAGCAAATTGCTTGACACAGGTAGACCTTATGTACCAGGCAACGTGCACAGGAGATGAACTGTGTATTGTTCAATCATACTTTGTTTTCATGCTCAACATCTGGGGCGTGGGTCAGATTTCTGTCCCGGGGGTGATGGGCACTGGAAGGATGGTTGTCCTGACAGGGTCATGGGTACAAGGCAGGAACCGAGTACTTGCTATCTTGCCTTCCTCCTGCATTTCTAGCCAGGTGGTCCGTGATCCCTGAAAGTGAACGTGCCCTCCACCCCCAACTCTGCGCGCCGCACCCATCATCCCCCCTATCCCCGCTGTGGCTGGCTCGGGTCCCTCCCTCTCGGATGGCCTCCAACCCTCATCCCCTGTAGGGGCAGGTGCTGCTCGGTGCAGTGGGGGCCTTCAACTGGTCGGGGGGTGCGCTACTCTACGACATGCACAGCCGCCGGGGTCGCTTCCTGAACCACACTGCAGCGGATACCGAGAATGTGCAGTACAGCTATCTAGGTGAGACAGGGCCTGGAGGCTTCCTGGGCGGGGGCGGGGCCTAAAGAGCAACTTGGAGGCTGGGCATCAGGCTGAATTAGGCTTCCCAGTTAGGGCAGGCTCTGGTCAGTTAGGGCAGTCACAGGGACTAAGCGATAGGCCTTGGTTGGGGACCCCGAGGCTGAGAATTAGGGCCTTCTGGATGAGGAGCAGGCCTCCTTTGGACGGAAGCTCACGGCTACCTGAGGAGGCGGGGCCTCACCATTAACAGTAGTGGTGAGTGACCCTTCACCCTCGTCCTTGGTCCTCATATACCGTGTGTGTGAGATGAACGTGTGTGGTGAATGTGTATGGAGTGTGTTTTGAATGAAGCTGTATATACACTGGGTGCATATCACTCCTGTGTGGTGGGGCACATGTGTGTGAGAAAGCCCAGTGGTAATTGGGAGCACTCCCTGATGCTCGTTTTTAAAAGGATGAGAAAGATCTGCCCCCCTGCCCAGGCTACTTTGAAGAACTGGTTGGGAAAATGGTTGGGGGGATCAAAGGAGTGGCCCAATGGGCGCTCCCAACCACAACCACAACCACTCCTTCTCTCAGGTTATGCAGTGGCCCTACTGCACAAGGCCTGTGGCCTCTCCTACGTGGCGGGGGCTCCACGGTACAAGCAGCGGGGAGCCGTGTTTGAGCTCCGGAAGGAGGGCAGAGAGACCAACTTCGTGCCAGTACTGGAGGGAGAGCAGGTACCTGCTGGAGAAGGATGCCCCCCGTTATTGTAGACGGAGGATCTGGAGGCCCTGGAGGGAATGGGATAGGCTGCAAGGCATGCAGTGGGTTATAGACTCAGTCTGGACTGAACTCAGACAGAATGCAGTGCCATTGGCCCAGCTCTGCATGTCTGTTTGGCCACTGGGTTCCCCCGTTGTTGGGGATATAGCTGCTCACCGGGCTTGTTACTCTGGTGAACAAATTGATCTGGAATAACCCAAACTGGTAGTCCAGGAAGAGCAGGAGCAGGTATCTAGCCTTGCTGAGGGGTATCAGAGGAGGCCTCCCCAGCACCCTTGTGAGCTGAGTTCCTTCTGGGCTATAGATGGGATCCTATTTTGGCTCTGAGCTGTGCCCTGTGGACATTGACATGGATGGGACCACGGACTTCTTGCTGGTGGCTGCTCCATTTTACCACATTCACGGAGAGGAAGGCAGAGTGTATGTGTACTATCTGAATGAGCAGGTAGGAGTCTCATCTTTGCAAACTTGCCGAGGTTGTGGCTGCTCAGCCTGGTGCAAATCTGATGGAGGCTGGGAGCACCCTGGGCTTGCCTCTTCTGGCAGGACAGTGATGGGGAAGTGCTCAGGGTGGATGATGGCCAAGCAGAGCACCATCACCTTTCCTCCCGTACTCTTTCTCACTTTCCCCACCCCATCATCTCATGTTGATGATGATAATATCCCACGTAACTGCATAGTTGACAAAGCATGTTCTATGATCTCACTTGTTTCTCACAGTAACTGTGTCACTCCCATTCTACAGATGAGGAAGCTGAGGCTCAATGATACTGAGACTTGCTCAAGTTTACATAGCAAGTGTGTGGTAGAGCCAAGACTAGAACCCAGTCTAGTAATTGCCAGTCCAGTACCTGTAACTGTGGGAACAGAGGGGGCAGGCTGTGGGTTCTGAACTGCAAGGCAGGAGGATTCCAGCATTACCACTCATTCCCCATGTAACCATGGGGAGGTCTGTTGCCTTTTCTGAGCCTCAGCTTCCCTGCTATAGAATCAGAAAGAAGTCCAGTGAGCATGCCTCCTGGGGTGGCATGGGTGTGTACCCCACATCCCTCCCTTGAGGGCTGAGGTGCCTCTTTGCTTTACAGAATGGTTCCTTCTCCTTGGCATACACTCTGAGTGGGCACCCTGGATTTACTAATGTCCGGTTTGGCTTTGCCATGGCAACAATAGGGGATATCAGTCAGGATAACCTCACAGATGTGGCCATTGGGGCCCCCCTGGAGGGTTTTGAGGCAGCTGATGGCAACAGCTTCGGCAGCGTGTACATCTACAATGGACGCCAGGATGGTCTTTCTACCAGCCCCTCTCAGGTAACCTGCAGGGCTCTCTTCAGCCTCTGCTCTGGGATTCTGACCTCCCCTTGAGGTGATGGCCTGAACCCCAAGCCAGCTCCAGTTCTAACTGTCAGGTGGGTCCCAAGGGGTCAGGAGTGCCCAGTGAAGCCCCAAAGTTGCATGGAGGTTCCAGACCAGGGCTTTACCCCAGACACTTCCAGTGGGGTAAGAGGTGGTGGCAACATTTGTCTATTTCCTGACCTGCATCTCCCTTTTTTTGGCATTCCTGACCATGGAACTACCTCAGATTCATTTTCCTCTCTTTCTGTTCCCTCGGTGGCTCCTGTCCACGCCCCTCCCCAACTCCTCCCTGCCTAAACTCTCATCTCTCATGACTCCCTTGCCAGCCTCTCCTGTTACATATCTTGTGAGCACTTTTACCCACCCTAGATCGTAGTTTCTCTCCTAACTCTAGTCCTGTATGTCTAGATGTCTCCTGAGCACCTCACTGGATGGCCCCCCCAGGCATCTCAGTCTCATGCTGTCTAACCCAAAGCATCCTCTTCCCCCAGACCTGCTGCTCCTCTGGACGCCTTCCACTATCCTCCACACATGTCCTAATGATTCTGCCTCCCATATCCAGCCCCTGGCCTGGCTCCTGTCTCTCTTTGTACCCACCCCTGGCCTGGCTCCTTCTGATCCCTGTCTTCTACTCTGCGTCTGATTACACAGGACCACCTTACTGCCCAGCCCCTCATCAAGCCTCCTTGTACCCAAATCTCCTTGTGTTCCCACTGTAGTGGCCCCTAGCTAGGTCCTCAGATGGCCCTGCTCTGCCCCATACCCTGCTTCCCTCACTCTTCCCATGTCAAGTCCCACCTGCCCTTCAGGGCTCCATTGGAATACCACTTCCCCTGGGAAACCTTGCCCTTCTTTTTTCAGTTCCTCAACTGAGGGCTTCCTGGGTTGGGGAGGAAAGCTGATCATGCCGATTTGAATAAAACCCAAAAGGACTCCCCTTCTCCTCCATGCCTTGTGTTTCTCCCTCCACAGCGGATCAAAGCCTCAGCGGTGGCCTCAGGACTCCACTACTTCGGCATGTCAGTGGCTGGTGGCTTAGATTTGACTGGTGACCGCCTTCCTGACATCACCGTGGGCACCCTGGGCCGGGCAGCTGTGCTCCGGTAGGGGATTACCCTGCCTTCTGTGGTCCCAAGTCCCAGCCTCAACCTAGTTAGCCTGCCTTCATTGACCCCATGAAGACATGGGGCGTGGCCATAAATGTGTCTGTTAAGGGCATCAGCTCTGGAATCTGCTCATTTGGCTTTGAACTTCAGTTCTCAATTAACCATGTGCCCTTGGGCAGGTTATTGTATTTGAGTCCCAATTTTCTCCTCTGTAAATGCAAATAACACTAGCCTCTACCTCACAGAGTTATATATAGATTAAGAGAATCTTTGCAAGGTGTTTGGCACTGTGCTCAGTGAAGGCTGTTATTTTGATGATAAGAATTTCAGAGCTGCTGTGCTCCATCTCTAAGTGAATTATCAAATCACATGGCTGTAAATACTCTGGCAAAGCACCTATCTGCCCTGTGCCCTCCACTGAGCTCCAGACTTGGCTGTCTATTCAACACCCCTCTTGGCTGTTACTGTCAGGCATCTCAAAGTCTAAACATGGGCCTCATATTCTCACTTGATCCTCATTTTCCTAACCTGCACTTTCCCATGCTTCCCAGCTCAGTAAAGGGTGCCATTTATTCAGGACAAAAACCCATGAGTCATCCTTGGTTCTTCTTTCCTTCTTCTGCCACTCCATTGAAAAGATTGTGTTGGCTCTGCCTCCAAAAACCTCCCCATACAAGATGCTGTCATCTCTCACTTGCACCATTGCCATGTCATTCTTCCCTGGCCCCTCTCTTGGTGCTCCATTCTCCACACAGCGGACAGAGTGATCCCTTTATTCTGCTGCTTAAAACTCCTCAGCAGCTCCCACTTAGAGAGTAAAAATCCAAATTCCTTCCTGTGACCCATCCTCTCCATGGCCTGGCCCTGCCCATCACTCCATCCCCATCTCCTCTTACTAACCTCTATCTCACTAATTGTGCTCAAGTCCTGCCAACCTTCATGTTCCTCAAACGAATCAAGCTCATTGCTGCCCCACACCCTCTGCACTAGCTGTGCTTTCTGCTTGGAGTGAGGTTCTCCTTATCTCCAGCTCTTGTTAACAAATCTCAAATGTCTCATCAGTGAAGCCCTCCCTGATCACCCAGGCTAACTAGCCCCCAATCTCTGTTACCCTATTCTATTTTATTATCATAGCATTACCTGTACATAGTTTCTTCTTACTTGTTTACTATCTGTTTTGCCAAGACTTGTCTCTTTCCCTACTGTATCCTGAAGATGCAGAATAGTGCTTGGTATACTCAAGATGTTCAATATTCATTGAATGAATGAATGAGCCAAGTGCTGAAGTCTTATGGTCACTTCTCATAGTTCTCTTTGCTGTCTCATTTAGCTCAAGACCTGTGGTTTACCTGAAGGTGTCCATGACCTTCACCCCTATGGCACTGCCCATTGGCTTCAACAGCAGTGTGAATGCACGTTTGTGTTTTGAAATCAACCCTATGACCACAGTTGCTAACTCAGGTAACAGACAGCCTAGCTAACCACCCCCCACTCCTACCCCCCTGCCGCATGCCAAGTGTGGTCATTCCTTGTTGGCTTCAGTAGGGGACAGGAAAAGAGGCCTGCCAGGGAGGGGTACAAGAAGTGTTATGAAGTCCTGGTGCTTGAAATCCCTCTATTAGAGCTTAGTTCCTTTGACATTAGGTTCTATTTACTGGGAAGTGCCACAGAAAAGGATCGTCTCCTATTAAATCCATACTATGAAGGGCTTTATCTGACCCCTGCTGGGAAGAGGGGCTCTGTATCCCTTCCTCAAGGATTAAGGATTGAATTCCTGAAAGAACACTCAGAAAAAAGTAGCCAAGTCTCCATCTCCCATCTCCGCCTATTCTGTACAGTAAGGGAATTAGCCCAGGTAATCTGTAAGGTGCTTCCAGCTCTGCCATCCTTGGTTTTACTCTAGGGTTTCTCTCTCCATTTGCTGAATTATTCTTTCTCCTCATTTTCTCCTTCAATCATAGCCTCTTCTCGGAGCCCTCCTTCCCCTAAGGGAAGACTGAGTCAGTCCTGAGAATGGGTTTGGGGCTGGGGCACTGAGGGATGCTATCCAGGTGCCAGAAGACCATGATGAAAGTACTTTTGAAGTGAAGAAACTAAGGAATCCATCACAAGGGACTGGGTGGGGATACCACTCAGGAGGGGCTCATAAGGCAGGCAGGCGAGGGATGCTTTTTCTCAGGCTTATCCACTCCAGCCTCATTATGAAGGTCTGGTCTTCATTCCCAGGCTTCAGAGAGACATTTCTGAACTTCACAGTGGATGTGGATGTGGCGAAGCAGAGGAAAAGGCTGCAGTGTTCAGACAAGAGTAATTGTCAGAGCCACCATCAGGAGTGGGACACCAGTATGTCCCAGCTTTGTGAGTCCCTCCTGCTTATTCCCACAGAGGGAGAGGTAAGTGGGGTTTAGAAGAAAGTCCAGAGGAGTGTATGTTGTTGAGAAAAGATTTGAGGTGCATGCAATGAAGGATATATACCCAAAACAAACTAGGCAATTAAAATAATCCTAATAGATTAAGAACCACATAATGGCATGAGAGATGGAGTTAATTGTACTGGAACTCCAGAGTAAAGAACTCTGCTGAAATGGAACATTAATTATACCTCTGAGCTTCCTAGAACCTCAGCACAAAGGGAAATGCTCTAATGGCTGACATTTTTCTTGGTAACAAATTAGGAATAATAGGGGTTCCTCCCACCTCATGTCTTCTCACCTCACCTGGTAGTAGCATTGGAGCTGAGTGCTTTTATATGAATGAACATCAGCAAAATTGAATGAGAAAGTAGAAATCAAGACAAAATCATTTATAAAGGTGCTAGAGACATAAAAGAAATGTATTTGTCAGCATTCAGAACCTGACAGGGCCTAGAAGGACCTATGAGGATCATTTATTCTGGTAAACTTGTGATGATGCTTCTGCCTACACATGTGTTCCTATGTCTGTTCAGAGTGTTAATTGGATTAGGAAAGACTTTCTAGCAAGTCTATGCCTTCCTTAAATAAAAGCTACATTTTCTGTGCAGGAATCATGCTCACCTCCTCTGGGGTGTTAAAAGCTCCCACCATGGCTGAAAGGCTCACTTAAGGAAAATAGCCAATGGCACCCTACGGAATCTCCTTTATCTTCAGCTTTTACCTTTCTAATATGTTTCTCCAGGTTGCTTTGAGAAAGATCTTTATTAACACAGATGTGGCCATGATTCTTCCCTTCTGTGGCATCCATTTGCCCTCCAAAAAAAAAAAAAAAATCAAATTGGTTTTTAACTCCTGTTGGGCAGAATCCCTTTGTGTTTGGGATGGGAACCAACAGGAGTTATTAGGCCATCTGGGCGCCTGGGTGGCTCAGTGGGTTAAGCCGCTGCCTTCGGCTCAGGTCATGATCTCAGGGTCCTGGGATAGAGTCCCGCATCGGGCTCTCTGCTCAGCGGGGAGCCTGCTTCCTCCTCTCTCTCTCTGCCTGCCTCTCTGCCTACTTGTGATCTCTCTCTATCAAATAAATAAATAAAATCTTTAAAAAAAAAAGGAGTTATTAGGCCTGAGGGCATAGCAGATCAAGTGAGATTTTTTTCCCACAGCTCTAGGCAGCTTGGTTGAAAGAAGTTTCCCTTCAGCTTGGCTTATTTGGAAAAGGCTTACAACTTCTGACTCACCACTTGCTTTGTTTATTTCTTATTATGACACATTAAAATTAAAAGTATTCTCCTTGTCCTCTTGTCTCCCACATGCCACTTTGACCCTGCATTACTTGGTGACTCTGTAGCTCTGTGAGGAGGACTGCTTCTCCAACATCAGTGTCAGCATCAGCTACCAACTCCAGACCTCAGAAGGCCAGAGGGACCATCCCCAGCCCGTTTTGGACTTCTACACTAAACCCTTCACCATCTTCCAGGTGACTCAGCTATGTGAGACTCTCCTGGGAACCACACCCAACAAACACCTGTTCCTCTAACTTCAAAGACTGTTAAAATTAGGAGGGCTCTCAGATAGTATTTGGGCCCCTTCCCGTTTAAATGGGGGGGGGGATGGAGTTCCTAAGATGGTGTTAATTTGCCTAGGGCCTTACTGGTGGGTAACACAAAGTCTCCAAACCACATGCAAGGTTAGTTCCTTCATGTTCACAGAAAACGTGCTTGCTCCATTTTTAATGATGCATAGAAATATGTCCTCCAGCTTGGCAAGGGTCTCTGATGAAGTGTGGTGGAGTTCCTGGTGTGATGGGGGTTCTGCATGGGGCCTGAACTAGAGTTAACCTGCTCTGTGCTGTAGACAGGATGCCCTTTAGTGCACCTGCTGACCCAGGTCCTGACCATAGCCTTCAGCTGAGTGTCTGGCCTACCACACCTATACCCTAACGGGCAGGTAATTTCACAAGAAACTTCTCTCATAACTAAGGGAATTCTGAGGGCAAAATAAACAGTCAGATTTCCCAATTCTTTGCTATCTAAGGTGATTTGGTTCCCTCCTAGGCCCTGGCCCCCATGGTATTCTGCCAGTCTTCATTTAGAGAATCTTATGGCATATAGAAAACTCAGCAAGATCAAAGTGACAACGTGACCATTTAAGTAATAATTACAGTCAGCTGGAATTAGTTGCAATTCCAAAAAGGAAGAGAAGCCAAAAGCAGCTCATACTGGCACAGAAAAGCTTCGGGTAGTATAAGTTTATTTCCAGGTAATCATAGGACACTCATGACTGTCTAGTAGTTTTACAACAATGCTCTACATAAATTAAATCATATAATTCTTTGGCTCAGATTTTGGCCAATATCCAATGAATCAGTCACAAATAGTAAAGAAATAAGAGAGTAGCATAATCAGGGTAACTGTTTTTTATTGCTTATCTGCCCAGGAAGAGAGAGAATCAGATTCCCTATGAGTGAAGATTGTCAGCTTGATTATTTTAGGCAAGAAATGTTATTTTAAATGTATTTATTTATTTATTTAAAAAGATTTTATTTATTTATTTGACAGAGAGAGAGCGCATGAGATCACAAGTAGGCAGAGAGGCAGGCAGACAGAGGGGGGAAGCAGACTTCCTGCTGAGCAAAGAGCCCAATGTGGGACTTGATCCCAGGACCCCAAGATCATGACCTGAGCTGAAGGCAGAGGCTTAACCCACTGAGCCACCCAGGCATCCCTGTTATTTTAAATTTATAATAGTGTACTTATTTTGTAAAGAGCTTTTTAAAATTTGGTATTGATGGCAAGTTCGATGATTCAGAAAAGATTAGGAGAACTAATGTCACAGAATTTTATCAATAAGTAGATAATTACTACTTATATATATTTTGGTATTTTAGAAACTTTTTATTTTGAAATATTTGGCTCACTAAAAAAATTAAAGAATATTCCAAAGAATTCCCATGTATCTTTTATTCAGATTCCCTGAAAGTTACCATTTTGACATTTTATCATATTTGCTTTATCATTCTTTCCCTCCAACTTATACACACCCATATATGTATGTATATATGCATATCACACATTTATATTTTGTAGCCATTTGATACTAAATCACAAATATGATACCTTTTACCCCCAATACTTCAGTATATATTTCCTAAAAAACAAGAACATTCTCTTATAAAACCACAGTACAAGGATCAAAATCAGGAAATTAATGGTGACAAAATGCTATGTTATCTAATGTACAAACTTTACTCAGATGTCACCAGTTGTCCTATTAATATCCTGTATAGCAAAAGAGAACAATTTTTTTTTCTGGCCCAGGATCATTCATTACATTTTTTTCAGGACTTTTTTTTTTTTTTTAAAGATTTTATTTATTTATTTGAGAGAGAGAGACAGTGAGAGAGAGCATGAGCGAGGAGAAGGTCAGAGAGCGAAGCAGACTCCCCATGGAGCTGGGAGCCCGATGTGGGACTCGATCCCGGGACTCCAGGATCACGCCCTGAGCCGAAGGCAGTCGTCCAACCAACTGCGCCACCCAGGCGTCCCTCAGGACTTATTTTTAGACTCCTTTAATCTGCAATGATATCTCAGTCTGTCTTTGTTTTTGATGACCTTACTATTTTTGAAGGATCAAATAGGCCACTTCTTTTATTGAATATGTTTCCTCGTGATTAGATTCAGGTTATGCATTTTTGGCAGGAATAGCACAGAAGTGGAGTTGTGTCCTTCCAAGTGCCTATGCATTAGGAGGCATGTCATATAATTAATAAAAATGTTATAGGGAGATGCTTTGAAATGCTTTAAGTGTATTTATATCTTATGTAACATCCATTCATAATTCTTACCTAAATAAATTATTACTTTGATGTCCAGCAAAGAGATTTTTAAAAAAATTTATTCCATCAATAAAATGGGTGTGGAGAAATTATTTGGTGTTGGGTTAGGCACATAGATGTTTCCAAAGAATGAGTTCTAGCTGGAAGCTTGGTTTAATCCTGCTCTCTTCCACTACAATGGAGTGAAAAACAAGCTACTTCACTGTATTAAAAGCAAAACTAAAAAATTTGCCTCAAACTGTTGACCTAGCCAGATAGAGCTCCAGGATCTGACTTCTGCAAACTGTATCTCCCTTCTCCAGGAAGTAGGCTTCCTTTCTAGCTCTGAGTTCCCATTCCAGCTCCAGGCCATGGTAACAGTCTTTGCAGAAAGCTGCTGAGGTGGTCACTGCCTGCTGGGGACATAAATACAGAGATCTGCCTATGTTTCCTTCATAATAAAAAAGTAGATACAGCTCCTTTAGAAAATTTGATCTTTCTGAAATAAGTCAAGCAGAGAAAGACAATTATATAGTTTCACTCATATGTGGAATATAAGAAATAGTGCAGGGGGACCATAAAGGAAGGGAGGGAACTCTGAATAGGAAGAAATCAGAGAGGCAGACAAACCACCGAGAGACTCTGGACTCCGGGAAACAAACTGAGGGTTACAGAAAGGAGGAGGATGGGTGTACGGGGTAACCAGGTGATGCGTATTAAGGAGGGCACGTGGTGATGAGCACTGGGTGTTATATGCAACTAATGAATCGTTGAACACTACATCAAAAACTAATGATGTACTATATGTTGGCTAATTGAACATAATAATTTTAAAAAGGAACATTTCAACTAGTTGAAAGAAAAAGGATCTTTCAACTTAACTAGGGCTGTTCAACCTTGACTGGGCCTTTTGGAGCCTATGTAACCTTCCATATTAGTTTGTTTTAGTGGAAGCAAGATTATAAGGGGAAGACTGGCCATGGGGGACAAGAACCTCACAGGACTAGACCTGATAATATGTGATTAGGTATATCCTATTCCTGCCCCTCCTGTTCCTGTCTTTACTTGTAAAGGGACTAAGGAAGCTTCTTTTCACTTAGGTTATCTCCCCCCAAGTGTTCAAATTAGTGAGTTGTGAACACTGCTGCTTAATTCACATGATATAAATATGACAGACACCCGCACCTTTCCATGAAGGTTACCAAATCTTTTACTTTGACCAGAGGCGCGAGTCATGGTGTACCTGTGTTGTAAGACGAAGCACACTCCCTACCCCTGACAGGTCAAGGAATGTAAGTCCCAGCTCTCTTGGCCCTATGGGCACAACCCCAGTCTTCAGCCTTCACTTCCTTGTACCTGTACTTCTCAGAGTCCAAGGAAGGATAAGTATGTCTTAAGGAGAAGATCATGAAGCAAAACTACTGGAGATGGTGGTATTCCTGGACTGACCCCTGTTTCTCTCTGCTTGGTTACAGCTGCCCTATGAGAAGAACTGCAAGAATAAATTGTTTTGTGTTGCTGAGTTACAGATGGCCACCACTATCTCTCAGTGAGTTGGACCCAGTCATCATAGTTTCTGCAATTAACTTCCTTCTGAAGGTTCACCTGGGCAAAGCCCTCATCAAAATTGACCCAACCTCATGGCCCACAAAGGGCTTTGCATGTATTATCTCACTGGGTCCTCAACCATACCATGAGGGAAGCAAGAGATTTGTATCCTTCAGTAGGGAACAGACTCAGTGCTTGGAAGGACTGTGTGTGGTCACAGTGCTCATTTGGTGGACTCGAACCCAGGTCTCTTGACATCCTGGATAATGCTACTTTCATAACCCAGTGTCCCTTGCTCCTAGGACTATCCCAGTTAGAGGTAGCCTCTTCCTTGACTCACCTCTTAACCAATTTACTTAACTAATTCATCAAATATTGACGGAGCATCTCCTCTGTGCCAAGAACTCCACAAACATGCTGAAGATACATCAGCAAACAACATAGACAAAAATTCTTGCCCTCCTGGTGTTTTAGGTGGAAAAGATAATAGGTAAATGTTATATTGATGAGATATACATAGTACACTATGAAGAAAAGGCAGGGAAGGTGGGAGAAAGTGCTGGGTAGCGGTGGGTTGCAGTTTTATTTTTTTAATGTTTTTTTAAAGATTTTATTTATTTGACAGAGATCACAAGTAGGCAGAGAGGCAGGCAGAGAGAGAGAGAGAGAGGAGGAAGCAGGCTCCCTGCTGAGCAGAGAGCCCGATGCGGGACTCGATCCCAGGACTCATCATGACCTGAGGTCATGATGGACTCAATCATGACCTGAGCCAAAGGCAGAGACTTAACCCACTGAGCCACCCAGGTGCCCGGGTTGCAGTTTTAGAATGGTCAGAAAAGGGCTCACTGAGCTGATGTTTTGGTACACACAGGAGGAGGTTGAGGGATGAACTAGGTGGGTGTCTGCAGGAAGAGCAACTGCAAATGCCCTGAGATGGGAGCATGGCTTGTGGGTGGAGGAATGGCCAGGACACCGGTGTGGTTAAAGTAGGATGAAGAAGGGAAGGGTAAAGCCAGGGCAGGGAGAATCGTTATTCACGGTTTCTGAGGCCCTGCATAAAGACTCTTACTGTGGACTAGTAAGCCAGAGTAATGACAGAATCTCGCATTTTAACAGGCTCATTCTTGCTGCTGTGTTGTAGACTATAGGAGCAAAGATGTGAGCAGGGAGACAGTAAGGATCTATTAGAATTCAGGTGCAAAGTGATGGTGACTTGTCCACAGTTTTAAGCAGTTGAAGGTGGTTATATTTTGAAGTTAGAGCCCACAGGATTTGTTGATGGATTAGATGTGGGGAGTGAGAGAAAGAGAAGGGTCTAAGGCAGCTTCCTTCATTTCATCCTGAGCATCTAGAACTTTGCAGTCCAGTACAGTAACTATTAGTCACATTTGGCTATTTAATTAAAATTAAGTATAATTAAAATTTTAGTTCCTCAGTTGAACTACGCACATTTCAAGGCCCTACATCCACATGTGGCTGGGTGATCTTCAGTAGTACAGATACAGACTATTTCCATTCTTGCAAAAGTTCTGTTGGATTACACTGAACTCCAGAATAATGGCAATACCAAGAACTGAATTGGCGTAGGAAGCCTTTAGAAGAATGATCTTGGAAGGCAGGGTGGAGAGGAAGAGATGAGGAGTTTGGCTTTGGACATGTGATGGTCTTAAAATACCCTCCCTGGCTACTAGTGCTGTATATGGAACATGGTACTGATGGCCTGTTGGCCAGGGTAGGCATCTGTGCTTAAGAACACTGATGCCTAAGTCCTAGTAAGCCTTTTTGTAGACATTTGTAGGACTTGTGGATGGCTTAGCCTATCTCAATTACTGAGGATCCAATTGAAGACTTTTGAGTGCTTTGGAATCCAGCCTAATAAACAGATGCAGCTGTTTCCAACAGGAATTAATTACAGCTGAGAAATTCCCTCCCACCCAGCTCCTTGTGATATGTAGCACATGCAACTGGCCCCACATCACCCCCTAGTGTAAATAGTAATCCGTCTCTTCCTTTTTTCAAAAGCATTATTGAGTCTAATCCTTAGCATCCAAACATTTCAGTGTTTTCCACCTTTTTCTGGATATTGGTCTCCTAAAGAACCTAAGGAAAACTACAGACCCTACTCCCTAGAAGATCACATGTGCATACATAAGCGTTTGCATTGGGGGCTTTCCAAAACTATCCATGGTCCTCCGGTTAAGAACCCCTGTGAAATATTCCAGTGGCTCCCAGAGCCCTCTCCTGGGCTTTAGAACAGTATATCCAACTGATTTTTCAACATCTCTACCTTACACCATTGGCACTTCTCATTATATCCCTAAGTGAACTCATCTGGTCAACTGCCACCCTGGTGGTGGTACTCTGGTCTCCCCCATGAAGAGCACCACTTGGTCATCCATTCAAGACTTATTCCTGGATCACTCTCTCTGTTGCTCTGGTTGCAAGTGTGGCTTTACTGTATCTGGCTTCAATCCCTTGTGTCTATCACCACTACTACTATGTTACACAGGCATTTGCCATCTCTCAATTGGATTTCCACATACAGCAGGCTCTAGCTATCTCTGCCCCCCCTCTCCCACTGATCAATCTATTCTCTTCTCAGCTGTGCTAAAACAAAAGCAATATAACAACAAAACACATGTCACGTTGCTTCCCAGAGCTTCCTATCCTATTTTTGAACATTTTGGATGGTTAGGAGATTTTCTTTGTATTGTTAATAGTGGATAGTGGTTTTATACTCTGGGGCCCCACAGCACCTCAGCAGACTGAAAGAAGCTCTCACAAATCACCCAATCTTCTCTTCTCCAGTCTGAAAAGACTGTTTTAAACCAGTCCTTAAACTGGAAGGGCCTGAATGAGTTTGCGAATGGGAAACTGAGGCCAAGAAAGAGACAGGGACAGTATCCGTCTCAGACACTTCAAGCAGCTCAATCTCTGGTATTGAGCAGAATATCTGGCACAGAGAAAGTACTCCGTAAGTATATGTGAAATGTATGAACTTGGGAGAATGAAGTATCTTGCCTAGGGTTGCAGTGATTTGGTAGTAGAAAGAGGATTTAAATATAATTTTCCCAACCGTCTGTTGAGAATGCTAGACCTAAGGCAAATTAGTTAGACTCTCTTGGCTTCTGTCCTTTTCTATGAAATGGAGAGTAACCATACTATCTTATAGGGTTATTGTGAGGATTAATTCAGGATGTGAAGCATTTAGCACAGTCCCTGCCACATAGAAATCAACATGGTAGCCTTACCATCATCTCACACACCAACTGAGGTGTGTGTGGCGGTCCAGGCATTTGTTTATGTTGAGCGGAAGAAAATCTAGGCAATCTAAGGAGTCAGTTAAGAATGTACTATTGTACTGCTTTTCATTCTTAAAGATTAAATAAACTGGTAACTTGTTTCTATTTGTCTATCCGGTGTAGGCAGGAATTGGTGGTTGGTCTCACAAAGGAGCTGACTATGAACATTAACCTAACTAACTCTGGGGAAGATTCCTACATGACGACCATAAATTTGAATTACCCCAGAAACCTCCAGTTTAAGAGGATACAAAAGGTAACAGTGATATATGCCACACATGGCTTTCCCTCCCTGTATGCCTGCTTTTTTATGGAAAACCTCCCAACTTGTCTCCCTGCCTCCAGTCTCATCCTGATCCATCCAATAAATAATTATTAATGAGATGAATCCCCTCCAAACCACTACACTCCAAACCACAGCTGTGCTGTGAGTCCAATCACGCTGCTCTCTGTCTCCAGAACCTTCAGTGCGGCTGTTCTGCAGTCACTTTCTTGCCTGCGGCCTTTCTTAACCAGGGTTTTGAGAGGGGAAAAAAAATCGCTAACACATGAGCCTGCACTGGGAAAGTAAGAATCTGCCCTTTCACTCATGAGCCTGGGGTCACAGCCTGGAAGCTGGCTGCAAGAAAACAGGAAACAATGTTTCTCCCAAGGACATCCTGCAGCTGCGAAGTACTGTAACACTGTGAAGTACCGTAACACTGTGAAGTACCGTAACACTGAGAAATCTTCTCAAAAATCATAGGCAATCAGAAAACTTTGCTGTTTAAAGTTCTATCTGTAATTATGAAACCATTTCACTTGACTAGAGAATATAAGTCACTTTAAAAAGAAGCAATCTTATTTTCCATCTGGCGTACAGAGTTTCAGATACAGCATTTCTGGACACAACTTTACAACTCCCTAAGAGTTTCCAAAGGAATGGGTCCCTGGGTCCAGAACTGATGTCCTTTGATACACAACCCTGCTTTTTTTTTTTTAAGAATTTATTTATTTGACAGAGAAAGATCACAAGTAGGCAGAGAGGCAGGCAGAGAGAGAGAGAGGAGGAGGAAGCAGGCTTTCTGCAGAGCAGAGAGCCCGATGTGGGACTCGATCCCAGGACCCTGAGATCATGACCTGAGCTGAAGGCAGTGGCTTAACCCACTGAGCCACCCAGGCGTCCCCACAACCCTGCTTTAATTAGAGCCCACCAAAACTCTGCTTTACCTCTATATTACCTGAACTCCACTCTTCCCCACCATCCCTTAATAACTGTTTTGGATTTTGTTTGGTGAGACACCACAGTGCAGTTTTCTCATGGTAAGGAGTCAGTAAACCTGGCTTTGTCAGGTTACAGATTTGTCCCTAGGGTCTTAGGCTATTTGGGCTAGGATAGCATCTATTATATGAAAATAATGAAATTATCTCATAAGCTTCTCAAGTGGAATCAGTGCTGCACTATCCTTGGGAGAATTAAGAAAAGTGTCACTGAAATCTCCTTCCGTATTCAGTGGTCCAGGTGAAGAGCCCTGGTTGAGAAAGGCTGTGTGGCAGTGTGGGGGCTCATGCTAGCCTTCCAGCCCATCCCAGTATGATAGGTTTGCACAGCTCAAATGTCTCCTACCCCTGAAGATTTTAGAGATTCCTCCTAGTTGGATTTTACCTCTTGCAATACTGTCTTTCCTTGTACCTTCCACAGAACCACTTGGGCCTTGTATTTAAATTCCTCAACAACCTATTGATCCCTTCTGCCCAGCTTGGGAGGAAGACAGAAACCAAGTCTGATTAGTGTCCCAAGGCTCCTGGCAGATGTCTGGCATGTAGAAAATCAGTGAATGTTTGTTGAACTGGTATCAGGAAACTGCTTCTTTTCTTGCTCTTTAAGAACAGTGTCTTCTCTGTGTTAACAGCCTCCTTCTCCGGACATTCAGTGTGATGACCCTAAGCCAAATGCTTCTGAGCTGGCCATGAACTGCAAGATTGGTCACCCTGTACTCAAGAGGTCATCTGTGAGTGTTTGGGTTGGCTGACTCTTCTCACTGTCTTGGAGGTGGTGTCTCCTATATCCCAGTGTCATTTGAATCTTAGCTGTGGTCTCCATATTTCCCTTTATTGCAATCTGTCCACAGCAGAGCTTAGAGCTACCAAGTTTGCTTTCAAAGTAAGGAGTGGTGGGCTGGGGGATACAGCCACAAACTGTTGACTCAGCCCCATACAGCAGAGTGAAGTTGGGAGTAGTATGGGAAGAGCAGCAGGCGCAAAGTTACTAGTGGTCAGTGAGTCCCTCATCTGCCACTGATGATCTTTGTGCTGTGCTCTGAAATGGCTTCCTCAGCTGTGAAAGAGGAATAATGCTGTCTGCCCTGCTTACTCCATATTGACATTGTGATGCTTATGTGGAATAATGGATGTGGAGGCATGCTGTGCTAAAAAATGTGAGGCATAATAATTGTTTCCCAGGTCAGTTTAGTTAGTAGGAAGCAGTTTGAATTGTGAGTGGTAGGGAGGAATCAGTGACCTTTTCTTTTTCCTTTTTTTAAATAGGCAGACTTTTCAGTAGTTTGGCAGCTAGAGGAGAATGTCTTTCCAAACAGGACAGCCGATATCACTGTGACAGTCACCAAGTAAGTGGGCCCTATATCCTGCAGGCCCAGGCTGTGGCCCTGGAAAAAGTCTCCCTCCCATGTGCATGTGTAAGAGCTGTGGCTCTGTCACTGCCCAAGAAGAGCCTCAGTGAAGCCACAGAAGGAATCTGTGCTGCTGCAGTGACTTGGTTTTCCCTTCTTATTATCAAAATAGAGTTGTTTAAAATGTCCTTTTTTATTGACACACAAAACAAAACTATGGTATAATCTAGTAAATGAGCCTTGGACAGAGGTTCTATTCCTGTCATTTCACTTGGAGAAGCCCTGCCATCTGCAGTATGGGTATAGCGGTGGGAAAGGGTTCTCAAACAGGGATAATTCTGTCCATTGGGGCAATGCCTGAAAACATTTTTGGTTGCCACAACTTGTGGGGTGCGGGAATGCTTCTGGTATCTAGTGGATAGAGGCCAGGGATGCTGCTAAACATCACAGAGTATACAAGATGGTGTCTCATGAAAAATTATTTGGGCCAAAATGTCATTATTGTCAAGGTTGAGAAAACCTTTTTAAACCAATGTTTCGAGCTGGCCGGTTAGCTCAGTTGGTTAGAGCGTGGTGCTGATAAACCAATGTTTCTGCAACTATGGTCTTCTAGCAAGTCTTCTGCACTCTTAATTACTTATCTTCAAGCATCTTTTCTTATCTGACTTTCCCTGACCCCGAGAAGCCAAGGTATATAAGCAGCTGTGTACAAAGTGGGTGAGCAGTGAACTGACACTCTTATTTCCTAGTTTCAATGACAGAAATTCTTCAGTCAAACAGAGCCACAGCCTTCAATTCAAGCATGCCTTCATCGCAGTTCTTCCGAAGTAAGTACTTCCAAGGGGCCAACACCTGCAGCTTCAGGTGGTCAGGGTGGATGCAAGCATTCCCCATCTCGGACAGGAGGCTGCTTAAAATCTAGGCTCCCACTGATCGCTAAGGGATGAAGTTTGGCCCCAGAAACCCCATGGTAGTAATCAAGGGAGGAGCAGTACCAACTGGTCTTAATAATACTAAAGGTTACTGACATAATACTAAGGAGGGAAGAGAGGCGCTGTGGGATTGGGAAAGAAAGCCAAAAGTAAGGCCACCAAGGATTAACAATTAGACACAGAACCAGCCCAAATATACAGAATTCAAATATTTCTACCTGAACTGCCCTACCACCACTTTACATTTTGATATTCAGCTTTGATTCTTCTTAAGGATATGGTGCCCTCTGTCCTAGTGTATCCAACTGGTAGCATTCAACTCATTTGAAATAAAGGGGCCTTGAGGCCTAACAAATATCCTCTCATTTGCAGACCTTCAGTGATGTACATGAACACAAGCCAGGGGCTTTCTGTCTACAAAGAATTCCTCTTCAATGTAAGTGCTTAGTGCTTATTATTGCAAAGTTACAGGTGGCAAAACAACACCAGTTTTGATTTCCCATTCTCTGATTTTATTTTGTAGATACATGGGGAAAATCTCTTCGGAGCTGTATTCCAGCTGCAAATTTGTGTTCCAATCAAATTACAAGGTCTCCAGTTTATAAGAGTGAAAAACCTGACGAAGATTCAGGTACTTAGAAGTTTTTTTTTTTTTTTTCTTTTGTTTTTTATCACAATCACCTCTCTTTCCAGAGTGACTGTGGATTCTTAAAGGTGTAAAACTAGAATTCTAGGAAAGGAGTAAAAACAAGTTTAGTTAACTTAGGAACACATTAGGAGTAAATTACCAGTCATGTTCACAAGAAATAGCAACCATTCGGTTCTTCAAACATTTCAGTTTTCCTTCCCTTGATGAAAAATAACCAAAAATTCAAACCTTTTTAATACCCATGGACATATATATTTTCCCTTTGAAAAACTGATAAATTCTGCTTCTTTGTAATTGACAAATAAGTTTGATAAACAGGTATTTCTTGCCCTTCTCCCTATAAATTTACTATCTTTCCTCCCTCCAGTCTGTTCCTGTCTCTGCTTTGCTACAGCCCCTTTGCTCTCAGTTGACTTCCCTTATGATACCCACAGCCACAGGCTCTGATCACTATGAAAGCTGAGGCCTTTGGCTTCCCTGAATTTTTTTTTTTTGCTCAGGGTTTATGAAATGTCAAGGTTCAAAAATGAATATATGGAAAGGCATTTATAGAATGGAGTCTGTTGACAAAAAGAGGGTTTATATATTGTAATCATTTGTTCCCAGGTATAGTTTATTTTTAAAGAACATTTGTTAATTTCTAGAAACATTTAGAATGGGAATTCCACCCTGCTCTGGGGATGGAGATTGAAAATAGTATCAGGGGCTTTAAGACCAGTGTCCTCTCAGTTTGGTCCAGTAAGGCACCTCTGGCTTATTTAAATAGACTGTGCTGGCAAAGCAAGTCAGTGGCAGAGCTGAAGTTCAGCATTGTCCTATAAAAATGCTGGATCTTTCTCTTCATTTGTTTCATGGCAGGGGTGTTACATTTAATCTTGAAGGTCATCTGTTTCAGAATCTTATCTGTTAGGTAATGGAGCCAGAGCACATTATTGTAAGGGTGATAGTCACCCCAGCAGTTGTTGTTCTCCTTCCTCATTAGCCTATAGATCTCAAACTGGTAGTCACCTTCACCTGTAAATAGGTCCTCATCCATTGAAATGTCACAGAACACCACAATCCCATCCCGCTCCAACCGTGACAGTGTGTAGTCAATGATATTGACTTGCACTCCACGGGTGGGGATACTGCTTGTCTTCCCATTAAGGGTGTAGTGGAGCTCTTTGAGGCTGGTTTTCTTTAAGAGCACGTTCCCCCAGTGTAAGTCTCGGTGCTCAAAGTGCAGTGATGCCTCTGCCACCGCGAGGGATGCCGTGATCTGGTGTAGGATGCTCTTTGCAGTAGCCATGGAGGACAACTTCGTTCTCATTTGCTCTAAGTCAGTCCCTCCAAACTCAAATTCCAGTACAACGAAGAGCTGGTCTTCCTCAAAAAAGTCAGGCCGGTCATTTGCAGACCCTTTAGTTGAGTTATAATGGTCCCAGGCTCGGAGAAGCGAGGGAGGGTAAGATCCTTGAACACAGTGCACTGAGTTCAAACCAATAAAGCCTTCCGTACGGTTGCATACCTCATCAGACAAGAGGCTCAACTCTTTGGAGATGATTATCTCTGGCAGAATTTCCTCAAAAGTTTTTTGATGGGCTCCATTGACTAAATCTGGTCCTTCAATAGCAATGATTTTTAGGGCAACAGGTGTGTGATTAGCCACTGTTTGAAACACTTCTCCAAACACTCCTTCCCCAATCTTCTGACAGCACTCCAATTTTTCTGTGGAAAGGCAATGACTAAAAGGGATAGGACCTTCCTGATTGCATTCCCCATAAACTTTCTCAGCATCAGATGCCTTTTTGTCTGTGACATGTAATGTCTTTAAGGGGGTTAGCAAATACATGGAAGAGCAGTGCCAAGGAGACAGAGCACTATTTGTTCTGTTCATAATAGGAGGGTTTGAATATTCGGATATGAGGGACTCAGAGAGAGAACTGGCAATGGTGTGGCTGCTGCATACTTCTGACACAGCAGTCACCATCTTCTTCTTGTGGAAACTGAAGGAAGCCCTGGCTTTGGTCCAAGAGCAGTCGTTCTGTAAATGAGTCAGGTCCTGGGTGAGGAATGAGTCTTTTTCTATCTTTTGGCTCTTCTTAAATTGGTGATAATGGAGAAGGGAGGTTTCTACTGTTTCCTGAAGTTTCCTTTTTCGCCTCGGCCCAGTTCTCTCAAACCTGTTGATTTCCCCAGGTACAATACAGCCCTTGCAACCATCTGCCTCCTCGTCCATCTGGGCAGCCCCTTGAGACCCAATCTCTTGACACGAGTCCTGGTCTGTGGCCCTCTTCTTACCGATGCTTGATAAACCTGGCCTCTCCAACCTCTTCCCAGCCCATTCCCTTTCACAGCAAGACTCCCTCATATTCCTCCCATTTGCCCCAAACTCAGAATCTTCAGGGTTTCCAGAGTCCATAAGACTAAAGAGAGCTGACCTGAGGCTGGCATGGGCTTGGTGGGCCAGTCTGGTGAACCTGCTTCCTCCCGTTGCTGCCTCCTGGAAGCCATGGAGGGATGTTGGGTCCGGGGAGGCTGCTGGGAGATGGTAGCCGCTCGGGACTTCGGAGGCCGCATCCAGAGAGGCGGAGGGGCCAGGGCCGGGAGAGGCCAGACTGTTGAACAGGGAGGCACTGGTGCCCAGCTCGCCGCCGTCCTCGGGCTGGTCGCACGTATTGAGGAACGGGCTGAGGCGGCCTGGGTTGCCCTTAGGAAAGGGCGGCGGTCCAAGCGGACCACAGGGGGTGCTGCACTTCTGCGGAGGCCGAGCTCGCAGCCTCAGGCGTCGTGGAGTCACGATCAGACTCGGCCAGTCCTTGGAGGCTTGGCCGCCAGGGCGCCTCCGCCGCTGACTTACCGGAACGTCGAGGAAGTCAGGGTCGTCGGGATCGTCGGAAGCGATAGACCCCGAGGGGCCGCCGCTGCTAGCGTCGCTGCTACTACCGCTGCTGCTGAAAAAACGCTTCCGGTCTTGCGGCGGGAACCACTGCGCGACTGCCCGGTCCGGCCGCCGCCGCGGCCTCCCGCCGCCCACAGCCCCATACGTTCGGAAGAGGCGATTCCCGAGTCGCTGGCGTGACGCCGCCATGGTCGGCACCCGCCCGGAGATTCAAATGCAAACACCGCGAGACTTCCTTAAGACAGACGCACGGGCGGGCCTGACTGCTGGGTCCTAGCGTCCGGCCATGAGCATGCGCATCACAACGGGTCCCGCGGGAGGAGGCGGAGGGTGGGTGACTGGCAGTTTGGCATCTTCTTATCCGTACTGTCATGGCTCTCGTTTCAGGCCAACACTAAGTGCAACTCCAGTCTGGAGAAAGAATGTGGGAAAGACCCCGTTTGGGTGAGCGCGGCCTTCCCGAGAGCTTAGGGAGGGAGGAGGGCTTGAAGCGGGTGACGTGAGCGGCGCGGGGCTGCTGCTGCGGGCGTTCGCTGCTGAAAGCGAATGCAGGGTGGCCTCCAGGCTCTCCTTACCTTCTTCTCTGGGTCAAGTCAGCCACGGTTGCGGCTTTGCTTGAGCCAAGGTGAGCGCTGAACCTGTTCGCACCCCTGTTCTGGAACTTGAACGTCCTCTGCGTACTGTTAAGTTTTCTGCTTTTTCACGCAAAAGGGGATAGTTCTTAACTGTAATCAGAGTTTCCTTTTCAGTATGTGGACCAATGGTATTCAGTGAACTGCACCATCACTTCAAATAAAGAAAATGTAACGGTGGCTGCAGAGCTCTCCTTGAATCAATCTCAGCAGGTACTGGAGATGGCGAATGCTTCAGATTTGATTGTTCTGCTGCTCATTGTGCATCGGCTCTCTGTCCGAGAAAAGTTAATAGCATCTCAAATGTAACATGTCCAAAACAGGTGTCTTGATTCACCTTTGGCCCCAATCTGTTCTTTACACAGTTACTTGGGGTAATATACTAGGGTAAGTGATTGTAGTTACTTAACTTAGGAGATAGTTGTGACTCCTTCCTCTCCTACATCCCCACATCTATTCTCCATCATTCCACCTCCAAATGATGTTATAAATCCATTCACTTCTTTCCATCTCCACTGCTACTGTTGTAGTTCAGGCCACCATCTCTTGCCCAGGCCGTTGCAGTAAGCTGTCTTTTCCTCCTGTCTCTGCTGTTGCCATGCCTTCTACAAATTTTTCTTCACATAATAGCTATTTTAAAGTAAACATTGTGCCATGGCTCTGAAAAGAAAAAAGTTACATTTGAATGCACCCCAAGTAAAACACATACTTTTTCAATGGCCTGCAAGGCACTGCATGATCTAGTCTCTGCTTCTTCAACTTTATCTCCTAGTACTCGGCTCTTTACCACTTTGTATACTCCAGCTATTCTGTCCTTTCTGTTTCTCCAATATTATTCTGGCTACAGGATCTTTGCCTCTGCTCTCCCTTCTCCCACTGTTCTTCCCCCGTATCTTCATGTGCATGGTTTCTTATATTTAGCTCCGATGTTACCTTCTTAGAGAGGCATTTCCTGGTCACTCATTCTAAAGTGGGCATTAGGATGAAGTTTAACTCCTCACAGTGATCCAGGTAAGAGTGATGATATCTGAACTGAAGGAGTAGCAATGAAGAATGGAGAAAAGGGACAGACGTGAGGAAAGAAAAAAAAAAAAAAAAGAATCGTCAAGAACTGAATTGGGGCTGGTGAGTGAGGCTGTGACATGAGGTAAAGTGTATAGGAAAAGAAATTGGGGAATGATTGTAGGTTTCTTGCTTTGGTAACTTTGTGATTGCCAAGACAGCTAACTAGACAAAGGAATACAGGAGAAGGAACACATTTAAAGGAAAAGATACTGTTCAAAACAGTAAGTCTATGTCTAAAATGTGTTTTTATCTACCCTCCATCTCACAGTTACCAAGAGGTGTAAATGAACTGCAGATCCTTGGTGAAATCGATTTCAACAAATCTCTATATGAGGGGCTGAATGCAGAGAACCACAGAACTGAGGTAATCCCTGGCTATTTTCTGGTTTTCTGAGCAGTGTTCCGGGGAAAACTATGCCTAACCTTAGAGTCTCTGTACAGGCAGCTCTTCCTGTTTTCAGTCTTGCCACCTCTGATTTTGACTCTACCGCCATCTGCCTCTGGAACTTTGAATTAGTCAGCTTCTGCCTCAGTGTTTCCATCTTTGAAATGGCAATTGAATAAGAGGACTAAGCCGAAATAACTAGGCTCTAATCAACAGCTATGTGTACTTTGATTTGAAAAATATATCTTTAAAATGTGCTAAGTGAGAAATTATTATCTTTTGTATACATTGACAGTCTTCCTAGTGTACAGTGTCCATGTTTATATTAACCAGTTACTCAGGAATGTGTAATTCTTTTATAAATTTTAAATTAAATAGGAGAACTCTTGGGATTTCTTTTGCAAAAGTGCGACCACAAATCAAACTGATGTCTGTGACTGTGGGCTAAATAATCTTGTTGACACTTAAACTAGATGTGGTTAATTGTCAGCTGGCAGCAGCGACTAACTTGAGAGATAATCCATCTGTGGGCTCGTTGGTCAGGCATGATTATTACTGGAGGGAATGTCAAGAGAGTGACACTGGATTTCTAAATATTAGATCCTCTGATTTCTTTTCTGGAGGAGGAGAAAGGAACAATTCTCCAGACATGTCAGAAATAACATTTCCTTTTTATTTTTAAGTATTTCTAATACAGAAAATTATATGGAGGAAAGAATCGCTCCATTATCCCACTGCCCAGTTTAAAAAAAAAAAAACAGCAAGAAAATCCAAGCCTGACAGAAAAATATCAAATGTAAAATAATGGTTCCTCACCCCCCCCATGTCCCCAATTTCTTCACAGTGTTACAAGTAACAGTTTCGTATATGCACATATTTATAAATAATTTATTTACCTCTCTTAGTGATGCATTTATTTCTGTACATAGTTTCCTAATAATTATTTTCCTTCCTTTAAATTCAGCATCCTAAGCAAAGTATTAAGTTGTTCCTGACAATAAGCAAATAAGGTAGCGTGAACCTATGAGTATAAATAGCCATGTATCCAAGTGCATTTTATCTGCAAGTAAGGGAAGACTTCCACTAATGTACCATAAAGGCATCTGTTATTTGTTTGGTCAAGGACCTGGCTCCTTTGGATCTTGTGCCCTACCATCTGTGTTGGTGCCGCCTTCCCTTGTAGCCAGCACAAAGATGCCACCTTTCCCAGTGCTGTTTCTTCATATGGCAGGATACAAAGTAGGAAGCAAGAGATCAGTAGATGCAAAAGCAATTTTTCTAAGTGTGTCTTCCCTTTTTAGGGAGGGAAATTTTCCTAAAAACTCCCAGCAGCTATCTCTATATATCTTTTCAGTGAGAACTGGCTCTCATGTCAATCACTGGCAAAGGGGAATAGCTCTGTCATGATTAGCTGAGACCAGTCATGATTTCTGAATAGAAATTAAAAGGAGAGAATGGTTGTTGGGTAGACCGCCATCAGTGTTTGACTACAAGCACTAGTATTCTGTGTCCTGTTTCTCTCTCCATCTTAACCAGGGTAGCTTTATGTCAAATTTGGAACTTGTGGGTTTAGAAGAGGAAAGGGGGAAGAGACTATGAGAAAGAGGAGCATTTCTTCTACTGAAATCTGTCCTGTTACATCACTATGACCTTGGGACTTGTTTCATTACTTTCCTAAACCCAGATTCTCAAGTCCTTCCCCACTGCCCTCCACTTCACTCTTCCATAGAAGAAAAGCCAGCTTTCTTCTTTTTCTTCCTCCCTCTCTGTTGCTTTGCTCCCTCCCTATTTGCAAGGCCCAGAACTTAGTCCTGTTAACCTCAGCTACATGTGAATTAAATACTTACCTGGAGGGTCAACTATAGGAAGTAACCGGCATTTATAACTTAATTGGAAGAGGCCTTAAAGGTGAATTTGTTCAGGGGTGCCTGAGTGGTTGAGTTAGTTGAGCATTCAGCTCTTGGTTTCAGCTCAGGTCATGATCTCAGGGTCAAGGGATGGAGCCCCTCATCAGTCTCTGTGCTCAGCACAGAGTCCGCTAAAGATTCTCTCCCTCTTCCTCTGCCTTTCCCTGCTTGCATAAGTGCATACTTGAACACTCACAGAAATAAAAAAAATCTTAAAGGTAAATTTGTCCACCTTTCCAACTCATATAGAAATGATCTCCAAAGGCCTCCTGACCTTGGTGCCTAAACATGTGTATGAAAGGAGCTCAGTGTTTTGGGCAGGCAGAGAAGTCTTGGTGGCCCTCTGGTCCCACTTAAGTCCTGGGAAGCTCTGGCCATGGGAAGGCCATAACTGAGTCTCACTTGGGAAGCAGTGTCCCCTGAGCTTTTCAGGTGAGTCCTGTTAATGAGAAGAGGGCTTAGACTTCTAAAATTAAGACAGCCTTTAGACAACAATGCTGGGAGTTGGCTTCTGATAGAAGAACTCTGTAAGTACATCTGACTCTTGAACAACATGAGGGTTAGTGGTGTCAACTCCCCTCCTATTCAAAAACCCATGTATAACTTTTAACTCCCCCAGAACTTTACTAATAGGATACTGTGAACCAGAAGCCTTATTATATTAAATACTCTACTCTTATAATAAAGTAAGCTAGAGAAAAGAAAATGTTAAGAAAATCATAAAAGATACATTTACAGTACTGTGTTTATCCAAAAAAATATGCATATAAGCAGACCTATACAGTTCAAACCCGTGTTGTTGAAGGGTCAGCTGGAGTGTACATGAGGGCCCTTTTGCATTTATTATGTCTTTGAGGTAACATACACTTTAGTTTGGTGACGAGCAGACCAGTATCTCTGTGATATATTTCATGTGGGATTTGTGCAAGGTCAAAAGAGCTGTCAGAACAGAGTTGAAAAGGACATAGAGATTATTTGAAATCGGTCATCATTTTGAAGAAGAGCTTGGGGCTCAAGGACACAGAGTGGCATAGCTGGATGTAGAACTGATTTTCTATCTTTCAGTGTTCTCTAAAACCTAGAGATTGTAATTCTCTGAGACTTCTGTTAAAACTGGCAAAGAATCCTTAACAGATCTCCTGACAGAACAAAATAATTGGAAGTATTTTGTTCCTTAGATAATTTTATTGTGCTGTTGTTGGTGTGTTTTTTCCATCCAGTGTTTGTTCTCTTTGCTTTTCCTGGATTCTTTTCGTGTATCTAGTTCAGAGAGTCTTTCGTCAGCCATGCCAGTCTACTAATGAGCTCATCAAAGGCATTCATCATTTCTCTTACAGTGTTTGTTGTTGTTGTTGTTGTTTTTAAATCTCTAGCATATCTTTTGGTTCTTTTCTTTCCTTCTTTCTTTCTGTCTTGTTCTTTCCTGGGGTTTCCATCGCTACTTAATTACCTCTCTGTTCTTTGTCTTTGTTCTTACATGCGGTCTACTTTATCCATTAGAGCCCTTACCATATTAATCATAGTTGTTTTAAATTTCAGGTCCGATAATTCAAACATCCTTTCTCTGTCTGGTTTTGATGCTTGCTTTGTGTCTTCAAATTGTATTTTTTGTATGTTTTATAATTTTTTTATTTTCTTTTTTTTTCTGATAATTTTTTCTTGATAGCTGGACATGATGTACCAGGTAACAAGAACTGCTCTAAATAGGTCTTTACTAATGTGGTGAGGTGTGGGGAGGGGAAGTGCTTTACTATTCTATGATTAGGTTTCAGTCTTTTAGTGAGCCTGTGCCTCTGGGCTGTGAACTTCACAAGTATTTCTCTTTTTTTTCAACCCCCTTAGATGGGACAGGATCCCTCTAATGGGCTTGAGTTGGGTATTTCCCTTACCCCTGGTCAGTTAGGCCCTGGTAATACCTTAGCAGGTTAGGCTCTAATTAACTAGTTTCCCCTGAGGGTAGGCCAGACAGAGTGCTCTGGCCTATTTCCAAATGATTCCTTTTCCTCTCCCCTTGCCAGAAGCACAAAGGGATTTTTCTCCAGTGTTTACTGTAGGAACCTGGTAAAGCTCCTGGAAGAAAACCTTATAGTATTGTGGGAGCTCCATTATGACTGGGTTCCCTTGGGTTTTTAACTCTGAGAGTTGTCAATACTGAGCTTCTTATAATTCATTGATTACAGATCAGGTTTTCATACACCAGCACTGGGAAGACTCTACTTCCTATATTTGTCTTTCTCCCTCACCAGTTAGAGGCAGCAGTTTGCCAAGTGTCTTCCCTCTCTTAGAAACTCAAGAGTTGTTGATTTTTCAGACTGTTCAGCTTTGTACTTGTTAGTATGGAGTGGTGCCCATCATGCACTCCACATGCAGGATCAGAAACTGGAAGTCTCTTTAGATAATTTTAGATGATGCAATCAAGAAATGTTTAGCTTTTTGTTTTACTGTCAGCCTCGGTCAATATACAGAATGTTGCCAAGTTCTATTTTGTTCCTTAAAATAACATGTAGAGTTTTTTTTTTCTCATCTCCTTTAGCAGACTTATTGGATGATCTCCTTGTCTTGTTCCAGATCACTGTCATCTTCCTGAAAGAGGAGCATTATTTGCCTGTCTTCGTTATCATTATTATAAGCAGTGGTTGTGGCCTTCTGGCTTTGACTCTGATTATAATCATCCTATTCCAGGTCAGTTCTACTCATGTGAAATATCAGAGTGCAGAGAGATTTTCCTAAAACAGATATGATGATCATTACCCTATTTAAATCCTTTACTTTCCTTTCCCTGTTTTAATGTTCAAACATTTTTGCTGCTTTCAGACCCTCACTCTGTGGCCTCTGCCCCTCTCCACCCTTAAGTCTCACTTTTTCCTCTGAACACATGGAACGGTAAGTTTGTGTTTCTGTGCTTGCTATCTATACTGCTATCCCTCCACACCAATGCCTTTCCCCACTTTTCCACCTTGTTCACACTCTTCCCTTAAATCTCAGCCCAGAGATTCCTCAGTCTCTAAGCTGAGTTATATGCTTTTCCTGTGAACAAGCTGTTTTCTGGAAACCCTTCCAAGTGGCAGGCATCACACTGTATTGTAATTATTTTTGTTCCTACTAGGTTGTGAGTTTTTTTTTAAGATTTTTTAATTTTTAAGCAATCTTTACACCCAGCGTGAGGCTCAAACTTACAGCCCTGAGATCGAGAGTCACTAAGCCAGCCAAGTGCTCCTAGACTGTGAGTTTCTTGATGTAGGAGGCCATACTATCCATAGTAGGCGGCATATTTTTACATAAATAAGATGCATTACAGCCGAAACTATAATACTTTGCAGAATTAGTTAAGTTAAAAAGGTTAAGGAGTTTGGGGACTTAAGAGGAAGGTGATTTTTCACTTCTGACTGGAGAATGGGCACCAGAAAAGGCTTGTGGAAAGGCAGCATTTAAGATGGATCTTGTACAGATGTAGTCAAAAGAAAGGGTACATGTATCCCAATGTTCACAGCAGCAGCAAGGTCCTCAATAGCTAAACTGTGGAAGGAGCCAAGATGTCCTTCAGCAGATGAATGGATAAAGAGGATATGGTCCATATATACATTGGAATATTATTCAGCCATCAGAAAGGATGAATACCTATCATTTACATCAACGTGGATGGAACTGAAGGGTGTTATGCTAGGTAAAATAAGTCAGTCAGAGAAACGTAGTTATTGTATGGTTGCACTCATATGTGGAACATAGGAATAGTGAAGAGGACCATAGGGGAAGGCAGGGAAAAGTGAATGGGAAGAAATCAGAGAGGGAGACAAATGATGAGAGACTCTTGACTCCAGGAAACAAACTGAAGGTCACAGAAGGGAGGAGGTGGGGGGGTGGGGTAACTGGGTGATGGGCATTAAGGAGGGGACCTGCTGTGATGCCCCCTGGGTATTATATGCCCCTAATGAATCACGGAACACTACATCAAAAACTAATGATGTACTGTATGTTAGTTAACTGAATTTAAATTAAAAAAATTTTAAAAAATATAATAGTTCCTGATTTAAAAAAACAAACAAACAAACAGATCCTGAAGGATCACATAATCAGGGAGAGATTCAGAGGAGGCATGAAAAGCCGAGGAATACTCCTCTATGGTTTTCTGAAACAAGTGGGTATCTTAGGTCTGTAATGGGACTTCCCCTTGTTTGTTTTAGTGTGGCTTTTTTAAAAGAAAATACCAAAACCTGAACTTGGACAACATAAGGAAGACTCAGCTGAAATCAGAAAATCTGCTCACAGAAGACGATTAGGACCAGCTTCCTCATCTTTGGGGAAAGAACATCAACCAGTCTTCGTGTCATTTTTTTTTTTTTTTAAAGGATGATCTAGAGTAGAATCTAACAAATTGTTTGAGGAATATTGTTTTTTAACCATACATTGTACCAAAAGTGCTTGTATGTTTTGCAGAAAATAAACTTGGGAAATATCTAATATTAAATAAAATTAAACTGTTTTCTTTACAGACGTGCCTTTAATACAGAAATATACTTTGTGATATTTTTTCCTCAAGAGAAGGTTTAGCAATTTCCAACCTTATTTGCCTAAGAATGCTTTTTCTTGGCATTTATATTAATGTTTCCCAACGTGGTCTTCTACAAAGTACATCTTGGGGGACAGTGGTCAGAAGCTTTTCCTAGTCTAGCATTTTCAGGATCCTAAGATGTTGTCTATTATTTCAAATCAGGCCATCAAAAGCACCACCTGTAACAAATGTAAAAGGTAGAAAAACAGAAGTCACCAAAACAGGAACTAGGGAGGTGAAGAGAAAACCAAGACTTTGTTCTGTAGTTTCATTTCTGTTGTATGTATGAGTATATCTATTTAAATAATGCACTGTGCTAATCCTTACCCAGCTTCCTGCTTAGCGAATTGCTTAGGAGACTTTTGTTGCTCAGTAAATACTGTCACTAGGAGAGAGCACTCTTCCACAGGAGGAGATGGAACTGGCCTGGGAGTTGGGAGCACAGATTAGGGCCTTGTTACAGGCAGACTCTGTTCTTTTTTTTTTTTTTTTTTAGATTTTATTTATTTATTTGACAGAGAGAAATCACAAGTAGATGGAGAGGCAGGCAGAGAGAGAGAGAGGGAAGCAGGCTCCCCGCTGAGCAGAGAGCCCGATGCGGGGCTCGATCCCAGGATCCTGAGATCATGACCTGAGCCGAAGGCAGCGGCTTAACCCACTGAGCCACCCAGGCGCCCCGGACTCTCTTCTTAATATCTTATTTTATCTTTATGCCCTATGTTAAAACTTGACTCATCTCTGTACTCTTAACCCTACAGTGGAGAAATCTTTCTTTTCATGTATCATAAAAGTTATCGCATAAAAATTAAATGGTTTATTAGTATATAATGTACAAAGTGATCCTTATCTTTAATTCAGATGCTTCATTATTTCTTTTAAATTTTATTTTTTTTCTGAAATGTGTATGTGTATAAGGTATGAATTAGGGACTGGATTTTGTTTTTTCATTTTTCATTTTGTTTGTTTTCTGCCAGAAGCATAACTAACTTTCCACCTCCTTTGCTTTTCTACACTCCTGTATCACAGGGGTTAAAAGACTAAACATTTCCTCCCTTGCAGGTGGGTTTCTAGTTTAGGTTTTGGCAGTGAGAGGCACTTGCATAAGACTGGAAGGTGGAAAGATAGAGAAGTCTTTCTTTTGGCTGTGGCTTCCGGCAGTGGTGGCAACTTCCTGCAACTCCTGACCTCTGGGTCATACCAACTCTCCTGTTTTTATTTTCTAGCCCTCCTGACAAATTTGAAACATAACTCTATTAAATCCCTTTCTGCTTGAAATATCTAGAGTGGTTTCTGTTTTGTTGTTGACCTTGAGTCTCATTATATTATTTCCAATGAATAATAGTTCATGTCATTTATTGAAATGGTCATTAATAATGTGAAATTCTGCTGTTACTCCTTGTGAAATTCATATACATACATATCAATTTTGGAAACTTAATTTTGTTTCACTGATCTGTTTGTTCTTGTACCAGTACCACAATTGAAGGAACATTTTCTAGCATTTTGCAAATGATAAATTCAAAAGAGCACAAAGGTGTCTAAAAAAGGAAAAGTAAGTCTCCCTTTCCTCTCCACCCCCAATTTCTTTCCAAATGCAACTACTGTTAATAAATTTTTAGCTGTTCTTTTAAAAATATTCCTATGAGGGCGCCTGGGTGGCTCAGTGGGTTAAAGCCTCTGCCTTCGGCTCAGGTAATGATCCCAGAGTCCTGGGATCAAGTCCCACATTGGGCTCTCTGCTCAGCAGGGAGCCTTGTTCCCCCTGTCTCTCTCTGCCTGTCTCTCTGCCTGATTGTGATCTCTGTCTGTCAAATAAAGAAATAAAATCTTAAAAAAAAAATTCCTATGAATATACCAACATAAACTTACTTTCTCTCTTCTCTAGATATATTTAGATATGTATCTAAATATATCTAATATATCTAAATATAACTAAATATATATATCTCTCTAGACATCTATATCTATATATATAGATATAAGTATATATATCTATATATATGTTTAGAAATAGAAATATATAAATGGAATTACATTGTATGTAGTGTGTAGTGTCCCACCTCCTGCTTTTTCATCTAGTAGATTCTACATACCTTTTAATAGCAATATCTGCAGATATATCCCAATCTTTTTGTTTTGTTTTGTTTGTTTTTGTTTTTGTTTTTAACTTTATTTATTTATTTGACAGACAGAGATCACAAGTGGGCAGAGAGGCAGGCAGAGAGAGAGGGGGAAGCAGGCTCCCAGCTGAGCAGAGAGCCCGATGCGGGGCTTGATCCCAGGAACCTGGGATCATGACCTGAGCCAAAGGCAGAGGCTTTAACCCACTGAGCCACCCAGGCACCCCCAGATATACCCCAATCTTTTTAACAGTTCCATAATACAATATGTTGTATTTACTTAACAATTAAAAAACTTAAAAAAATTAAACTTAAAAAAATTTTTAAAAAGCTTAACAAAGTGGATATTTAGGTTGTTTCTGTTTCCTTTTTTTATTACAAAGAAAGGGTATGATGAACTTCTCTAAACATGTATCTGGTCTAGTTTGCTTTTCCAGTATATTGATGGGTAAGTTCCTAGCACAATTATTGGCTCAGAGATTATGTGCATTTGAAATTTCGATAGATGAAATAAGTCACAGGAATGAAAAGCACAGAATGGGGATTATAGTCAATGGTATTGTAATAGCATCATATGGTGACAGATGGTAGCTACACTTGGGGTGAGCAAAGCACAACATGTGGAGTTGTTGAATCACTATGTTGTATACCCAAAACTAATGGAACATCGTCTGTCAACCTCCAAAAAATTTTTACCAGTTTATACCTGCACTTAGAGTATATGAAGTGCCACTGTATACCTTGCCTCCACTGTATACCTTGCTATCACTTGACACCATCAAACTTTTAACTATTTTGCTAACCTGATCATTGTGAAAAATGGTATCCTGTTTTTGATACCAGTTTTAATTCATATAACTTTGCAGTAAATTTTGATACCTGATAGGACATTTTCATTCTTAAGAAAAGTTACTGATTATATTTTTTCAGATAATTCTTAGTATCTGTGAAAGATAAGATTAAAGATAAGATTAAAAGAAAGCCTTTTAATCTAAGGATTAAATTAAGGATTTTAGTTTAAATGTACAGATTAGGTTGGGAAGAATTGCTTTCTTTACATTATCCTACTCAGAAATACATTTCCCCACTTGCTGAGATTTCTTTCTTTTCTATTTTTTTTTTAAAGATTTGTCAGCATGCCTGGGTGGCTCAGTTGGTTAAGCATCTGCCTTCAGCTCATGTTACAGTCCCAGGGTTCTGGGATCAAGTCCCACATCAGTCTTTCTGCTCAACAGGGAGTCTGCTTCTTCCTCTCCCCAACCCCTCTGCTCATGCACGAGCTCTCTCTATCTCTCTCAAATAAATCAATGAAATCTTTTAAAATACATTTATTTGTCAGAGAGAGAGAGTGCGCACAAGCAGGGGGAACGGCAGGCAGAAGGAGACGCAGGCTCCTCGATAAGCAGGGAGCCTGATGTGGAACTCCATCTTAGGACTCCGAGTCGAAGGCAAGTGGTTAACCGACTGAGCCACCCAGGCGTCCCCTGAACTTTGTTTTTTTAATTGATTTTTAGTTGATTCTCTTGGATTTTTAAAGGAGAAAATCCTATCCAGTAATAATGGTGATTTGGATTCTTTTTTATATTTATACTCTTTTCACCCTTATTTCTTTGACTAGAAGTTGTAGAGCTCTGAGAAGTTAATGGGATTGCTCTGTGTACCTCCACTGCCTGCCTCACAGCCTGCCCATGACCTGACTCTCTGCTATCCTGCCTTTGGGCAGTTTCTGGGGCTTGGTTGGAAAACCCATCCACTTCTCATGGAGCCTATTATTTTACCTCTGTTAAATCACTAGGCTCTTTGGTATGATCAACTTTTCTGTTGATTTGATTCCAGCTGCTTCACTTCTTTCAGGAATTCCTTCATATTTATAGTCCCTTTATTATATCATTCTCTCTTTCCAGTGCTACAGCTCTCAATAATTTTATTTATTTATTTGACAGACAGAGATCACAAGCAGGCAGAGAGGCAGGCAGAGAGAGGGGGTGGGAAGCAGGCTCCCTGCTGAGCAGAGAGCCTGATGTGGGGCTCGATCCCAGGACCTTGAGATCATGACCTGGGCGGAAGGCAGAGGCTTAACCCACTGAACCCCCCAGATGCCCCCTTCTTTATATTTCTTGAGTTATTTCAGAGGATAAGCCTTTGAAGGCAAAAAAAGAGGTAAGTTTGTTTCAATATTTCTCTGTTGTTGGGCTTAGAAGTTTCATCCAAATTTTCTGCGTTGTAGGTGACTTAGAGCCCTTGCTTTTATACTTTTTTATTACAAATAAGACCCTACTCTCATTATAACAGTCAAGCCCGATACTGTGTACCTATGATCTAGTGACTGACAGCGGTGCTGATCTGATTGGAGTTAAACCAATGCAAGTGTAGTTAAGAGACTACATAAGGAATCAGTCTGAGAAGGGAAGAGACTTATAAGGAGACATGATTAGATTTTATAGATTCATGTACTATAGCTTGGGCCAAGGCCTTGTCTTTATTCTAAGGACAGTGGGTCATGACCACTGTCCTGACCAGATAAGGACCAACATGAGGTCAGCTTGACACCAGCATGGGGAAAATGCCCTTTGTGATTTCTCTGTTTTCATTTCCCCTATTATAGTCTTTTTTTTTAAAAGATTTTATTTATTTATTTGACAGAGAGAGATCACAAGTAGGCAGAGAGGCAGGCAGAGAGAGAGAGAGGAGGAAGCAGGCTCCCTGCTGAGCAGAGAGCCCGATGCGGGACTCGATCCCAGGACCCTGAGATCATGACCTGAGCCGAAGGCAGCGGCTTAACCCACTGAGCCACCCAGGCGCCCTCCCCTATTATAGTCTTAATGAGTACAGATTCAAGTAACCTTTTTCTCTCGTGATAACATCGGAACTTTGAATTTGGTTGTTGTAGGGATGACATCAAGCAGATGTGAAAACCTAAATCTGCCAACTCTTTATGCCTAATTAAGTTTTGAGAAAGGGATGCTTCTTTTTTTAAATAATTTTTTTTATTTTTTATAAGCATATAATATATTTTTATCCCCAGGGGTACAGGTCTGTGAATCGCCAGGTTTACACACTTCACAGCACTCACCAAAGCACATACCTTCCCCAATGTCCGTAACCCCGCCCCCCTTCTCCCAAACCCCCTCCCCCCAGCAACCCTCAGTTTGTTTTGTGAGATTAAGAGTCACTTATGGTTTGTCTCCCTCCCAATTCCATCTTGTTTCATTTATTCTTCTCCTACCCCCTTAACTCCCCATGTTGCATCTCCACTTCCTCATATCAGGGAGATCATATGATAGTTGTCTTTCTCCGATTGACTTATTTCGCTAAGCATGATACCCTCTAGTTACATCCACGTCGTCGCAAATGGCAAGATTTCATTTCTTTTAATGGATGCAGAGTATTCCATTGTGTATATACACCACATCTTCTTTATCCATTCATCTGTTGATGGACATCTAGATTCTTTCCATAGTTTGGCTATTGTAGACATTGCTGCTGTAAACATTTGGGTGCACGTGCCCCTTCGGATCACTACGTTTGTATGTTTAGGGTAAATACCCAGTAGTGCAATTGCTGAGTCATAGGGTAGCTCTGTTTTCAACATTTTGAGGAACCTCCATGCTGTTTTTCAGAGTGGTTGCACCAGTTTGCATTCCCACCAACAGTGTAGGAGGGTTCCCCTTTGAGAAAGGGATGCTTCTTTTTTTTTTTTTTTTTTTTTAAGATTGTATTTATTTATTTGACATAGACAGAGAGAGAGAGATCACAAGTAGGCAGAGAGGCAGACAGAGAGAAAGGAAGGGAAGCAGGCTCCCCGGAGAACAGAGGGCCCGATGCAGGGCTGGATCCCAGGACCCTGGGATCATGACCTGAGCCGAAGGCAGAGGCTTAACCCGCTGAGCCACCCAGGAGCCCCAAGAGTACACCAATCTTGAGGAACACTGAGAAATGCATTGAGTTATTGAATCAATATATTGTATACCTGTAAACTAATATAACATTGATTAACCATACTAGGATTAAAATTTTAAAAATAAACATTAAGCAAGAATAAAATAAAATAAAATAGTCTATATAGGAGCAATGGGTGATGAATCTTTCAGTTTACAAACACAAAGCATCAAGAAAGGGATGCTTCTTATGGCCAACCCCAGCTGCCTTACATTATCCACAAATGGTGTATGCTCTGTGTACATCTCTTCCCCTGCAAGTAGGGATATTCATTTAAGATCAGGATCTAGGTATTTTGGGGTCTCCTAGCTATAATTAGTAATGAGAAATCTTGTAATAGTGCCAGAAGTCTACCATTAATTTTGTTTTTAAGATTTTATTTTTAAGTAATCTCTATACCTAGCATGGAGCCCAAGCCACAACACTGAGATCAAGAGTTGCGTGCTCTACCAACTGAGCCAGCCAGCCCTCTCATTACTTTAAGAACGTATTTAGCAAATGGAATCCAGGGAAACATTGAATCAGTTTAGGAAGAGTAGTTCCAATATCAGAGTTCAGGAAGTAGCTGGATAATTGTCTTAATAGACAATTCCCAACTTTAGTTAACTCATTTGATTGATTAATAGAAGGATATTTTGAAAAGTACATAAATAATAAGACTGTGATAGTAAGATCAGAATAAAAAGTGAAAAATTGGGGCACCTGGGTGGCACAGTCTGTTGAGCGTCAGACTCTTGGTTTCAGCTCAGGTCGTGATCTCAGGGTTGTGAAGCCCCCCTCGGACTCTGCTCTCAGCAGTGGAATCTGCTGGAGATTTTCTCTCCGTCTCCCTCTGCTCCTCCTGCGCATGCTTCCTCTTTCTCAAATAGATAAATCTTAAAAAAAAAAAAGGTGAAAAATTGCCTTTGTCACACATGGCCCCATCCAAGCCCCTCCTCAGAAGCTGGGATGAACTGGTTTTATTCTGTGCATTTGTAAATATTCATGTATATACAGATAGTATATAGTTTTGGGGTTTTGTTTTCTTTTACATAAATAGAATAATATATTCTGCCATTTGTGACCATTTTCAAGGAACCAGTGTCAGAAAAAGTGCTGCTGCCAAATGTGGGGAAGTGGATAGGGAGAGGTGACACCTTCAGATAATGTGTCTTTGGGGGAATTAATAACTTAAATTTGCATAGCTCTTTACAGCTTTTAAAGAGGCTCTTTCAACTTCTTCCAAAAGTGCAATTAAAGACATTTTTGTAATTGCTATACAGTGCCAAAGAGATTTCCAAAAGGACTGAGCTATGTTACATGTTCAGCAGCATGGACATGTTCTGGGATCTCTTTTCATTTAACTTCTTTGGTCGATGGGTGTATAATCACAGCTTTAGTTTACTTTCTTTGCTGGCAAGACCATGTATTTTCCCATGAAGTAAGATGACTTCTTCCCCCACTCTCTGCTTTATTTTTTCTTTCTTGTCTAGTTAAAAAGTGGCCCTGGTAGTTTCTCATTAGCTCTTCTGAACTGCACCATCTTCTGGGATAGAAGTAAAAGAAGTATTTCTCCCTCTGAACTCAGAAGCCTCTGGGCGAGTAAGGGTGATTTGACTCAGAATTGGAGCAATGTGACTTCCAGAATGGGGGAACTGAGTGATACAAATTTGCTGGTGGGCGTTAGGAAGCAGTAGCCCTTACTGGTGGTCTGTCCAAAATAGAAACTCTTCCTAAGAACCACAAAGAAGCCAAGACCATGGTGCCAACCTCCAGGAGAGCCCACTGGAGACTCTACTCCTCCCTCTCCCTCTATCCTTAAAAGAGGATTCTGGGGCCCTATAGCCAGTCAAAGTCCTCAGGGCAGAGCTGGGAGGGAGGTGATTGAAGATGTGGTCCCTGGAGATGTCTCCTCTCCTGTCCAGGGCCTGGGAAAGGGGCCTGGACTCACCCTGCCTAGAGAGCTGGCAGATGTTCTCGGGCTCTTGGCCTTGGTTTCTGGGTTTGACTAGTGTCCTACTCTGGGGTAACCTTTTTTCTCTTTACAGCTGTGAGGGCAGGGATTAAGGTTGGAGCACTGGGGTGGGAGAAAACACTGCTGAACCACTTTGATCCTGCAAACCTTGGAGATTTCGTAGCCTGGGAAGAAGCTACCAGCCTAACTCCTGCACTTTACACTGGGACTTGGGGGACTTTGCACAGTGATGAACTCGCCCTGTGGATCAGCTAGCTAGTGAAGGACACTAATACCTCTAAGTCAGGGGTTTCTAAATTTTTTCTGTGTCATAGACCCCTCTGGTGAAACACAGGGACCACTTTTCAGACTTTTCCCCAACATCATACTATGAAGAGTTGAATCTAGTTTCTTCCATTAACATTTTACACTAGGCTCGCCTTATCACATATTTTCCCATCTATCCATCCATCAGCTTGTTTTTGAATATGTACAATAAAAGTTTACACATAACCAATTATATTGAAATATAATACTCAGACTATTTAAAAATTCTTACGGAGATACATGTGTTTCCGTATTAAAGTGTTAAAGCATCAGGTCTAATATCTACCCTTCTTTCAAAGTAGTGATGAGCTTACAATGTATTTTGAGATATCTGCAATAATTGTAATGTGGAGGTGGTGGGTATTATAGAGGGCACGACTTGCATGGAGCACTGGGTGTGGTGAAAAAATAATGAATACTGTTTTTCTGAAAATAAATAAATTGGAAAAAATAATAATAATTGTAATGTGGAAAGGTAGCTGTAATTTCTATTGGTGCCAAGATACAGATATTGCTAACATTGCTATGGTTTGTTGCCTACATTCATAATTAAAGGAAATGTAAAATTTCAGTTAAAGAGCAGGAACAAAATATGTAACATATTTTTCATCCAACTTCATAGACCTCCTACGTTACATGTTCTGGTCCATTTAAGAAAAGCAGTGTTTTGGGCTTTGTACATGTGCAGCTAATTTTAACGATCACTCTGTTTTAGCTCTGTTTTATGGAGGAAGAAACAACCCCACAGGTCTGGTATATAGCAGAGCTGTTGGAACAGCAGCAGATCTCCAAATCTAATGACTTTTCCCAGAATATCTTCCTGACGGACTTGGCAAGGCTACGGTGAAAGCCCTGGGTGGAGTGGTGGTTTTCAGGCTTCGCTGGGCACAAGAGGTACAGGTGGAGCTCAGCATTTCAGGTTCTTTTGTCTTGTCCACTAAAGGCTCTTGATGCTCTGGTCCAGCTTGGGCCCCAAAAATCTGCTTTTTTGGCAAGCAGTCCAGATGATTTTCATGCAAGAGTCACTCCCTGGAAGATACTAGTTGTGAGAACAGAGCTTGTTCATCTGATTATACTTTGTCCATGGATAGGCCTTAAGACAGACTTGGAATCTTGATGATGAAGAAGTTGCTTCAGGAGACAAATTTAACTTAATGCTCTGGCAGAATTATCTCTGAAATCTTCTATGAATACGCACACAAAAATAAAAGCTGAGTCACTCTATCCTCAGACACTTCAAATATTCAGGCTAATGGCCAGAGGCAGGGTGATCAGGAATCAGTCCTTCCTTCCTTCTTTCCTTCCTTCTTGTCCCCCACCCCCTCTCTTACCACTCCACAAGGCTCCATGACCACCTACTTCATGAAGCCTGTGGTATAAAGAGTGCTAAAGCCCCTTCCTCCACTCAAAATCCTATATGACAGATATATACCCAGTGGTAACTCCCTAAATTGTACAGATCCTGTCCTTCGGGAATTTAGAGAACTCAAGGGATTGATTCTGGAAGACTTCATGAAGGAGACAGACCCCTTGAAGCCATGGAGGATTGAGAGGAGACCAGCCATGGGCAAAAGCATGGAGGTTGGAAAAAGAAGGAGGCGATAAAGCATGTGAGCCAATTCGGCTGAAGCAGAGTGTGTCTAATGGAGCTTGTGAAGCTGGAGAGCAGGTGGGGATAGTAATTGCAATAAAGAATAACTTAAGGAAGAGTTGTGTATAAGGAACCGTGGGAAGACACAACTACTCACAGTACGATTTTTATGCGAGGATTTCCTGCTCATTTTCATTTTGCTACTACTTTAGTTCTGTGAATGTGTGAGTGGAGCAGAGTAGAGCGGATGGATATGAGGAATTTCATGAAGGTATGTGGGAGAAAGCACTGTAGGGAGCAGGAGGAAGAACAAGATGAGCTTGCTCTAAGACATACCGTGTTCGAGTTGGTTGACTTGAGTTCGAATCTTTGTCCTTTTCGGTGCTCAGTGGACCAACATTTGAGTCTACTCCTTTTTTTTTTTTTTAAAGATTTTATTTATTTGACACACACAGAGAGAGAGATAGAGAGAGATCACAAGTAGGCAGAGAGGCAGGCAGAGAGAGAGAGGGAAGGAAGCAGGCTCCCTGCCAAGCAGAGAGCCTGATGCGGGACTCGATCCCAGGACCTTGAGATCATGACCTGAGCCAAAGGCAGAGGCTTTATATTTTTTTTCAAAGATTTTATGTATTTATTTGACAGACAGAGATGACAAGTAGGCAGAGAGAGAGAGAGGAGGAAGCAGGCTCCCCGCCAAGCAGAGAGCCCGACGCGGGGCTCGATTCCAGGACCCTGGGATCATGACCTGAGTCGAAGGCAGAGACTTTAACCCACCAAGCAACCCAAGCGCCCCAAGTCTACTCTTTTAAGCACTTGATATCTGCACAGAGTTTTCCCCCAGGTTGCATTTTGAAAACTAAGTAATGAATAACAACGCATCAATTAAGATGGGTCATGGGAGCCACTGATGGACTCAAAAATGCTTCCCACAGAGAGGATCTTCCTTTTCCTGTTGACCATACTGAAATGACATTAATAATGCATCTGCTACTTCTTAAATGGACCAGTGATGTCTATTAACGGAATGTGTTTTTCATAGCAGGATTATCAGAGCAAGAGAAAAAATTAAAGGAGAAATTTGTGGGACCTTTTCTTTTTTTAAAGATTTATTTCTTTATTTTATTTGACAGACAGAGATCACAAGTAGGCAGAGAGGCAGGCAGGGGTCGGGGTGGGGGGAAGCAGACTTGCTGTTGAGCAGAGAGCCCAATGCAGGGCTTGATCCCAGGACCCTGGGATCATGACCTGAGCTGAAGGCAGAGGCTTTAACCCACTGAGCCACCCAGGTACCCCATGGTTTGTGGGACCTTTTGTAAAACCCTTTCCACACCATGCCTTTCCCATTCCTGTCCCTTCTGTGCCATCCAGGATACTTGGGACTCTGAAGAAAGGCCAGGTCTGCAGATGGTCCTCAAAGGCTTTTCTTACATTGCTGTGATCTCCTTTTGTGCTCCAGCATAGACTCAAATATTCTACCTTTAGGCCCTGCATGAACCTTCCTCTCCTTAGGGGTGGGAAGCAGAAACACATTCACTATGTGTAAGTAATATTTGAACCTCCAAGGACCATATTATTTTATGGAATTTGTGAGGTTTTTAATTTCTCTTTGTCTTCCTTTAATTTTGGGGAGAACATTTTCTGGGTTTGTTAGTCTCCTCAGACTAAAGGAAAAGCTCTAATACTGGGAGAAGCCCTTACTAGGGCTGGAGAGAAAAGGAGGAAACCATGAGGCTGCAGGGTGACCAAGTGATACCCCCAGGCCTATGAGGGAAACACAGTAGTGCCACATACCTGCAGCCAGCCCATGGTTTCCCTCCTAGAAACTCCTTCTCATCTCCTGCAGAATGGGTTTTTCTTGATTAAAGGGGTGGGTGATTTCCTTGCAATTCTCCTGCCTCTAAGGCTCATTCTATGGCACCATGCTTCCTCCCTTATAATCTCTAAAATTCATAGGAGAAGGAAGAGAGAATGGTATGGGGAAAAAGTTGGAATCAGAGTGAGGAGGGCCTGCTTTCCACTAAGTCAACACATTTCTTTGGGGGGACATGTGGAGGCTCTGCCTGTTTCAATTTTAACACCTGAGAATCTGCCATTTTAAAAAAAAGATTTACTTATTTATTCTCGAGAGAGAGAACATAAGTTGGGGGATGGGTAGGAACAGAGGGAGAGGGAGAGAATCCTCAACACTTCCCACTGAGCACAGAGCCTAACACAGGGCTAGATCCCAGGACCTGGAGATCATGACCTGAGCCAAAATCAAGTCAGATACTCATCCAACTGAGCCACCCAGGCACCCTGAGGATCCATCATATTTTTAACTAGAGATTATCTCAGGACACAGAACAGACCAAGATGGCCACAGAAATGGGTTCAAACCACACAGAACAATAGGTTTAAAATGTTGGCAGGTCTTAGGAGTAAATGAGATGAAAGAAAGAAATTTAGAAATTAGAAATTTTAGAAATTCATTTTATAATTCCCCATCACTTTATTGCTGGTACCTTAGGTCACTGAGCTAGACAAAGTCTTGTGAACAAGATGAGAATAGATAAATTCACTCACTGCCAAGCCTTCTTTCAAGTGGACAACACTCATAATGAAGCATCATGTAGACACCTTTGGGAGAGGAGAGGGAAGGGATGTGGTGGTGAGGCAGGGAGGGGTTTTGGCTACTCTGAAGACAGGCCATTCATCCCTAACCCCTGACAGGAAGTGAAGTTTCAAGGCACTCAGTCAGTTCTTGGCATGCCAGAGTGTTCTCTGCCCCAGCAGCAGTGGGAGCTCCCAAAGATGATGCCCATTCTCTTGAATGGCCCCTCACTCTGATATGGCATCATGAAAGAGTCTGTTGTCCTTTGAGGAGCCCTCTATGACTGGGCCTCAGTAGTGACCCCCCTCCACAGTAGCAGGGCAAATGTGTGAGCTCCACAGTGTCATTCAGAAAAGCCACGGGTTCTAGAAGACTGAGCCTTGAGTGGATGGCTGGGAGATCCAGGACTGACTATAGCTTCTCAGGTGACCTAGGACCTTGTTCCATCAAATGCATAATAGGACTGAGAGTTACCTCTCTGGCTGGGTTCACAGAGTGAGTCACATGAGTTGATGTGGAAACTGTAAAGCACTGTGCTTACGGTGACAGTGGACATCATTGCTTGGGCTGCAGAACCAGATCACCTGGATTCAAATTCTGGCTCAGATGCTTACTAGGAGACACTTCTAGCCTCTTAGGGAAATGTAAAGATAATGATTGTACCAACCACGTAGGCGTTATGGTTGTGATGACTAAATAAGCCAACAAACGGAATGCATCCAGAAGAAGGCTGAGCAAGCAGTGGGTGTTGAGACACCTTTGCTGGGGAAAATCAGTGGAACAGGGTCCTTGGGGGCTCTTAAGATTGTGGCCATGGGGTTAGGTAGAAACTGGAGAATCTGTCACTCAAAAGCAACAGGCAATTTTCTTTCAAGTGGAGAATATGTCTTAGTTTTGGAAACATCCCTGACTTAGAATTTTATAAGGGAAATGTAAAAAGCATAGGCCCCTTCTCCCACTTCAGGTGTATTGAGTGTCAAGCTGAACTTGTAGGGGTGGTGAGCCGTCCTCCCTCATGGAGGACTGCAGACCCTTGGGTTTGCAGCATTCCAGAAGCATTTCACACAGTGTTTTCACCATGACCCCAGGAAGAAATACATTCCAAGTCATATGCACACACTCATACTCCAAACAACAGTTTCATGAAACTGTGCCTACACTTGCTTCTTTAATAAGCACACTGATATTTCTCTCTCTCTCTCTCTTTCTCTCTCTCTTTCCCTTTCTCTCTTCCTCTTTTGAGCAGGGGATATGCTGTTTGTGACCCAGTAAGTGGGTATCATGACCCACTGATGGGTCTGGACCTCGTAGTCCAAGAAGCTGTGCTATGAGGGAACCCACAGGAGGGGTCTGGCCTGACCCCAAGAGTGGCCCTTTCCTTTCCAGTTCTACCGCAGGTGGCCCCTAAAGCTTTATGACAGTTCTATCAGAAACTGCAGCCTGGTCTTCGCTGAGTCATGGGGGGTTCAGGAAGAGCTGCCCATACTGCAAATAAGAGCAGAGCCCCTTCTCTAAAGCAGGAGCAGCAGTCAGGACGAACCACATACAGAGGACGGGGGGCTTTGCATTTCAGCCTTAGCAGCAGCACACAGTACGTACGTACTCAGGGAGGGGCTGAGCAAGCAAGAACAGGGGCGAGTGCCCTGCACTGGGGCTAGCTGTAAGCTCTGACCAATGACCTGGGTCCTCAGTTACCCAACCCAAGAAATGAAAGCCTGTGTCTCTGGGGGTCTCACAGTAGAATAAATAGTCCAGGCCACAAAACCTGGAAATCAGTTTGGGGAGTGGAGAGACCCATTGGGGCACCATCTTTTTTTTTTTTTTTTAAGATTTTTATTTATTTATTTGACAGAGAGAGATCACAAGTAGGCAGAGAGGCAGGCAGAGAGAGAGAGGAGGAAGCAGGCTCCCCGCTGAGCAGAGAGCCCGATGCGGGACTCGATCCCAGGACCCTGAGATCATGACCTGAGCCGAAAGCAGCAGCTTAACCCACTGAGCCACCCAGGCGCCCAGCATCGTGGCACCATCTTATATGCAGCTTATGCAAGGATAAGGGGCCCTGTGGGGTTGTTTTTCAGCCTCAAGCTCTTCTTCAAGCCAGATCTTGAGACCCTGAAAGGCTACTTTCCTCGTGGGCTCAGGTCGATAGAATCTTCACAGGTGTGATGTCACTCCATTGAGGCTGCCTCTCCCCTGAGTACTGGAGAGCCATGTGAAAGGAGCGCTGAGGAAGAGGCTGGTAGGAGAGTGAGGAAGTGAGGTCTGGTAACAATTCCCAAACCTTCCCCCAGGACGATACCAGCTTCTAAAATCCCCAGTCATGACTGGGACAGGACAGCAGCTCCAAATCCCTCCCTGTTTAAAAAATCGGAGCTGAGTTTGTTCACACACTTGACAAATATGTATTGAGTTAATAAATGGCAGATACAGCAGAGGACCTCAGACACAGAGGTCCAAAGACAAGGTCCCCATGCTCCAAGAGCTTATGGTCTTAGCAGCGGACACAGTCAATAAGTAAACAAGATCCTAGGCAAGAATGACAAGTGTTTTCAGGGAATAAGAAGGGGAAACGGGGGGTGCCTGCGTGGCTCAGTGGGTTAAGCATCTGCCTTCGGCTTGGGTCATGGTCCCGGGGTCCTGGGATCGAGTCCCACATCACGCTCTCTGCTCAGCGGGGAGCCTGCTTCTCCCTCTCCCTCTGCATGTCTCGCTGCTTGGGCTCTGTCTCTCTCTCAAATGAATAAATAAAATCTTTAAAAAAAAAAAAGAAGGGGAAACGGGGTAGAAAGTGACTGGGGTAGCGGACCACTTTTGGTGGGATGGTAATAAGAATACACCTTTTGAGGAAACGGTGTTTGAATTTGAAGGAAAGGTTTAAAGATCTGTGCTTCCCAAAAGACAGTTTGAGAGCAAAATACAGATCCCCAGGCCCCATCCTAGACTTAGGGAATGAAAATATCAGAGGCAGGGCACAGGGATTTGCATTCTGCCTCCAAATGATTCCCATGCACACTAAAACTGGACACCCACTGCCCTGTAGCCTTTACTTTTACAGAGAATCACCTTGGTGAACTTTTGAGATCCTTCCAAGCCTGTGGTTCAGGGAAGGGAAGGTGTGTGAAGGGCCAGCGCAGAGAGGAGCAGGACTGCTTCTGGTCAGATGGCAGGATGCAGAAACACCCAGGGCCTGCCTTTCTGTGGCTGTCGCATGTTCTAAAACTGATCTAAAACTCCATCCCAGTGCCCACTCCCTCTTAACTTCACCTGTTGTGAGGAGGGGTGTGGTCTTAGCACCCTAGACTAGGCCCATCTCTTGCTCAGGGAAGGGTTCAGACAGTTGGTTTGAACTCTCTCCAAGCATACTTTGTGATTCTGCCTGAATCTTGGCACCCCCAGCCCATCTGTCTGTTCTAGGTACCCTGTGAGTTCTTCATGCTGTGGGTGCTGGGACCTGCTTGGCAACTGACTCCCTGGGAGCGTCTGGTTTTAAGTAACAGCAGCTGCTCCCAGAGCAACACCCACTTAATCACAGAGGACACAGGAGCCATGGGTCAGGCAAGTCTTCAGACTCCCTCAGCCTGTGTGGTGAGAATCAGGGTCCCCCCAGAGAGCAGGAAAAATCAAACCCAGGGTGCCTGCCTGCAAATGCTCTTTACCCCCCTTCACTTCCTACGCCGTAAGTCCCTCTTCCCCTGGCCTCCGTTTCCCCATCTATTCAATCTATCCAACACCCACCCCAGGATTGCTTTGGGAGGAGAAAAAGCGGGGTTGCTGGAGAAGCAGCCCCTCCTACTCTCCTTTCCTCGCCCCTGCTCCTCCAGCGCCCGGTTTCTGCTTTCCGGCTGGGGGGCCTCACCGGCGGTCCTGTGCCTCAAGAATGCCCTCGTAGGCGTGTGTCATCGTCACGGGAGGAGGAAGAGGGAGAGGCGGCGGCAAGGTCGCCACCCTCCACCCCCCGGCCCCCGGCCCTCCGCGGCGTCTTCCGCAGCGTCGCCAGCAGCGGCCCGCGCCCCCGCGCGCTCCCCGCCCTGCCAGCCTCCGGCCCCGCGCGCCCGCCCCGGCGACCCTGCAGCTTGGAGCCGCGCCCCCGGGAGCCGCAGTGCCCAGGCGCCCGGGGCCGGCGCGGAGCAGGCGGCGAGAGGCGGCTCCCATGCGGCACCCGCGTGGCGGTGCGGGCGGCGGGCGCAGGTGACAAGGCGCCATGGGGCAGGCGGGCTTCAAGGGGCTGTCCCAGTCGCTGTTCGACTACAAGACCGAGAAGTATGTCATCGCCAAGAACAAGAAGGTGGGCCTGCTCTACCGGCTGCTGCAGGTCTCCATCCTGACCTACCTGGTGGTGTGAGTTCTCCGGGGGCTTTCGGGGAGGCTCTGGGCCCGGGAACTGGATGCGCGGTCCCTGTGCTTGGGAAGGGACTCTTGGGTGTAAGAGGGGCAGGTGAAGAGGGAGCCCACTGTTTACCCCACTGGCTCTGGAGGAGATAAGATGCGGGTAGGGACTTCAGCATTCCTTCATTTATGAGGCTCTCCGCGGGCTGCTCCTTCTGGCTGGAACTCTGGGGGTTGGGGGAGGGGGGCAAAGATGCAGGGGGCTGCGCTCCAGCTGTTGCCCAGAGAGCCTCCTTGGTGCGTTGGCCTGGTGCAGGCCCAGGGCACCGGGTGGGTTATTTATAATAACCGAGCTCATGTGCCAAGCTCCTGGCTGGGGCAACTCAGCAGCCTGGCATGTCCCGGCACTCGCTTCTGTCAACTCACCCCACCCCTGGCTGGCCTTTCTCGTGTCCAGCTAGGAGTCCTGCCCAGAGGCCTTCTACCCCGCAACCGGCTGAACGGGCTGTCTCCCCTTTTCCCCCCTCTCACCATGAGGGGAGGGGGCAACTCCTGGGAGTTGCTCAGCGGGGCACTGTTCTGAGCCCTCCCCCCAAAAGGGAGGGAACAGGTGGAGGGAGGAAATGGCACCTCTTTTACTGCCTTAGTGAATGCGGGTGAGTCCCTCCTATTTCCTGACGGGGGGAGGAGCAGATGGTGCTCCTGAGAGGGCCACCATGACCCCACAAGGAGGCCATGTGCCCATGGAGCTTCCTCCCTAAGGCACCCGAATGTCTCCCACCTGAGGACCTTTGTACATGCAGGTCCACAGCCAGGCACACCTTTACTCCTCTACTTGGCTAAAGCCCACTTGTCCTTAGACCCAGGTTCTTGAATCATTCTCCTGATATATTCCATAGGGATCGTTTGCTTGTCTGACTCCCATCCAGTTTGGGGATGCCACGAAGGCAGGCATAGCCTGGCATCATCTAACCACTTAGAAAGTAGGTGTGAAATGAATGAATGAATGCATGTTGTTCCTTGGGCATTTGCTGAATGTTTCTGTCCAGGCTGGGTCCAGTGTGTCCCTACTAAAATGGCTGGTTGGCACAGCCCTTTCAGGTTTCCCGGAGGACAGGAGAGTCTAGGGCCTAGGATGTAGCAGGTCTGCCCCAGAGATGAAGAGGGTGAGCACATCCTGGTTGGCACCAAAGAACCCTTACTGGCACTCAGAGGTGAAGGACAAACCCCACCTCCCACTTGCCACTCCTGCATGACCTCAGGCAGGCTACTTCCTGCCCTTCCCTGGCCTCCGTTTCCCCAACTTTTTCTAAAGGATTAACCTGGACAATATCTAACCTTAACAGTAAACGTCAACTCTAGGTTGGTTAGATCCCATTTTGAGTTCTTCCATGGCTCAGCCCTCACTGTGCTAAGCAATTTATATGTGCCATCTGATTAACAAAAAAATTTTTTTTTCTTTGTATTTTGACATTTTAGACTTACAGAAAAGTTACAGAAGTAGTGCAAACTTAAAAAAAAATCCTTCACCTAGATTCCCCAGATGTTAACATTTTACTACATTTGTGTTGTCCTTTCCCCTTTTTTTCTCCACATACACATGTTGTGTGTATATATATGCAGTTTTTGCTGTTGAAGAGTAAGTTGCAGGGGTGTCCATGTGGCTCAGCTGGTCAAGCGCCTGGCTCCTGATTTGGACTCCGGTGATGGTCAGCGGGTGTAAGATGGGATCATCAGGGCATCTGCTTCTCTCTCTCTCTCTGCCCTCACTTGCATGCTCTCTCTCTAATAAATAAGTGAATAAATAACTCTTTTTAAAGAAAGAGTAAGTTGTAGACATTATGCCACTTTACTACTAAAGACTTCAGTGCATTGTTTTTTTTTTAAGATTTTGTTTGTTTATTTGACACGTAGGCAGAGAGGCAGGCAGAGAGAGGAGGGGAAGCAGACTCCCTGCTGGGCTCAATCCCAGGACCCTGAGATCATGACCTGAGCTGAAGCAGAGGCTTTACCGACTGAGCCACCCAGGCGCCCCTTGAGTGCGTATTTCTTAAAACCAAGGAATTCTCTTACTTAGCCAAGTACACCTATGAAAATTAGATCATTAACACTGAAACAATATTATTTTCTAATCTATGGATCTCTTGTAAATTGCTCTTACATTCAGATATATTATCTGTATATACAGATAATATACATGATCTGTAATAGCAAAAAAAAAAAATTCTGAAAGCTTGCCTTGCATCCATTCATTTTGTCTTCTTAGTCTCCTTTAATCTGGAATTATACCTGAGACTGTCTTGTATTTCATGACATTGATGTTTTTTGAAAAGTAGAGGATTTTTATTTTATTGCAACTTTTTAGTTGAAGTAAAATTCACCTAACACGTAATTCGTGATTTTAACTATTTAAAATTATACGATTCAGTGGTTTTTAGGACATTCACAATGTTGTACAACTGTCAACCACTGTCTTATTTCAGAACATTTCCAACACCCCAAAAAGGAACCCACATCTATTAGCAGTCAGTAAGAATTTCCCCTTACCCCCAGCCCCTGGCAACCACCAATGTACTTTCTATTTCTATAGATTTACCTCTTCTGGACATTTTATATAAATCAAATCATATGACATGTGGTCTTTTTTTGGTCTGGCTTCTTCACTTAACATAGTGTTTTCCATGTTTATCCATGTGATAGCATGAATTAGTACTTCATTCCATTTATAGCTAAAAAAATACCCACATTTTGTTTGGCCTGTTTCTACTTTTTGACTCTCACGAATAACATTATGAAGGACATTCATGTGCAAGTTTGGGTGTGGATATATGTTTTCAGTTCTCTTGGATATATATTTTTGTCAGTAAGTTGCTGGGTCAACTACCAAGCTGTTTTCCACAGCAGCTGCAACCAGCTGTCAGCGAGTCCCAATTTCTCTGCATCCTCACCAACACTTGTTATTTTCCTTTTTTTTTTTTTAATTACAGCTATCTTATTTGGTGTAAAGTAGTATCTCATTGTGGTTCTGATTTTTCATTTTCTTGATGACTAACGACGTTGAGCATCTTGTCATGGGTTTATTGGCTATCTCTAGCTCTTCTGTGAAGAAATGTCTACTCAAATCCTTGGCTCATTTTAAAATTGGGTTCTTGGTCTTTTTCATGGCTGAGTTGTAAGAGTTCTTGATATATTCTGGTTACTAGATCTTGACTCTATGATTTGCAAATATTTTCTCCCATTCTGTGCGTTATCTTTTCACTTTCTTGATAGTGTCCTTTGATGTACAAAAGTTTTTAATTTGGATGAAGCTCCACTTATCTATTTTTTCCTTTATTGTGTGTGTTTTGGTTGTCAAAGAATGTAGGATTTGTACTCTCATTTTGTAGAATGCCCCTTAGTTTGAATTTGTCAGTCTCTCAGTGAACAGTTTCAGGTTATGTATCATCTTCTTTAACTGGAGGGAGGCACTGTTACCCTGTGTTAACTCCCAGAATTCATTGGCTCTCCTGAGGTCACATCACCACTGCACAGATGAGCAGGTTTTAGCCCAGGCTTCACCATCTTCAGGGCCTCAGCCCCTGAGAGTAGCCATCTCCCTTTTCTGGGATTGCTTGCCACCTCTGCTGCTTGCAGAACCAGCTTTAAGGCAGCAGTGGAAATGTGCCCCCTGCCCAGGAGCTGGTGGGAAAGGTGAAGCCCCTGCGGAAAATTCCGAGGACAGCAATGAGGCTGATGTCCACCTGTTGACCCTTTCCCTACAGTTGGGTGTTCCTGGTGAAGAAGGGTTACCAAGACACTGACACTTCCCTGCAGAGCAGCATTGTCACCAAAGTTAAGGGTGTGACCTTCACCAACACATCTGAGCTTGGGGAGCGGCTTTGGGATGTTGCTGACTACGTCATCCCACCCCAGGTCTGAGTCCCATGCAGCACTGGGGCCTGGGCTGGCAGGGCCTGGCTCGGGGTGGGTCACATAGGAGCGTGCTCAGCTATCTAGGGACTCCCTAGGCCCAGGGTAGCTGCCAGGGTTTGGGCAGCGACCCTGCCCAGCTCCTTCCCCCCGATGCCGACCCCTGTCCTCCCTGACTGTGTCTATGGGACCACTCCCTTCCCAATAAACCTGAGCCCGTAGAAACCAAATGAGGCCCCAAGAACGCTCAGTGTGAGTCAGGTGGCCTGGCAACAGAGAACCGCTTCCTTGTATTAGCCACTGACTGCCCTTGGGAATGGCTCCCTGGCCTTTTCCCAATCGGCCTGGGCCAGGGCCTTGGCCACCCTGCCTGGGCCTCTTCTCCCAGATCTGGGCTTGGATCCCAGGGACTGAGCTCAGCATAGGAATTCATGGAGGGGACAGTTTGGAATTGTGGGCCTGAAAGGGACCTATCCAAGGATGTCCACTCAGAGACTTCAAAGTCAGTGGGCAAAATCTGCTGATTTTGTGGCCCCATTGTCCTCAACACCTATGCAGATACCCAACCCCTGCCAGGAAGCCTGGGAACGAGGGTCCCCAAGAGGGAAGGAGGATGTCCCTCAACTCCTTTTTGGTTCCTCAGGGAGAGAACGTCTTCTTCGTAGTCACCAACTTGATTGTGACTCCCAACCAGCGGCAGGAAACCTGTGCTGAGGTTTGATGGGGTGCAGAAAGCTGGGGAGGGGGTAGGAGAGCTTCCAGCAGTGGTTGGGGTCCACCCATCTCCTGAAGCAGAGGTTTCTATCTCCTCCAAATGCCCCAGGGGATATGTGTGCCAGAGTATGTACCTGCATTGCTTGGGGGAAAAGCAGGTTCTCAAAGGGTGTGTAGCCCCACTCAGGGGAAGAACCCCTGTCCTAATTCCTGGGGTGGGACCTGGTTCTGAACTGGGGCCTCTTCAGGGAAACCTCTCCACCCAGTTGTCCTCTTTCTGGCAGAGTGAAAGCATTCCAGATGCCTGGTGCTACGCAGACAGTGATTGTCCTCCTGGGGAGCCTGTTGTGGCTGGAAATGGTGAGGCCTGGAATAGCTAGGTCTGGGAGCAAAGTGGGGAACGGAGCCAGGAGGCTTCGAGCATTGTCTCTGTCCCAATCCTGCAGGAGTGAAGACTGGACGCTGCCTGCGGGTGGGGAACATGCAAAGGGGCACCTGTGAGATCTTCGCCTGGTGCCCAGTGGAGACGAAGCCCAGGCCAGTGTGAGTGGCTCTAGCCTCGGGACCCTGAAGAGCATCTGGGCAGGGACTGGTTCTCAGCCTGGTGGTGGAGACACGTCTACTCTGGATCCCCTTTCTGAGGACACCCGATAAAGCCCCAGGTCCAAGGCAACATGATCAAATTAATGGCCTTTGGCAAAGGCTCCAGGGGACCCAGGGGGCAGGCAGGCCTCGGCCCTGACACAGACCTGGGGGATGTACAGAGGGAACAGGGGCAGGGCCTCCTGGACAGGCTGACCTGGCTTGGTTTTCAGGAAGCCACTCCTGGGCAAGGCTGAAGACTTCACCGTTTATATAAAGAACTTCATCCGTTTCCCCAAGTTCAACTTCTCCAAGTACGTGGGACTTGGTTACTGGGGATCTGGGGCCTGCCTCCTTGTCACTGTACATGGGGCCGTGTGCCTGGTGTATGGGTGTATGTGACATTCCTGTGTGGGTGAACCACTGAGTGATGCTGGAGCACCCCTTCCCCTTGTTGTGGGAATGGGGTTCTGTCCTTGAGTGCAGAAGTTTTTTGGGGGGGGGCTACTGAGAGGGTAGTAGTCAGGATTTGAGGCTAAAATCAGGGACTCAACCTGGGCCAGGGAAAGGCCCAGTGATGCCTGGGCCAGGCTGTCTCTGGCCTCGGAATGGCCCATTTCAGCCTCATGTCACTATATGTTCATGGCCTCCAGGACCAATGTGCTGGACACCAAGGACAGAGCCTTCCTGAAGTCCTGTCAGTTTGGCCCCAAGAACCCCTACTGCCCCATCTTCCGACTGGGGTCTGTGGTCAGCTGGACGGGGAGCAACTTCCAGGAGATAGCCCTGCAGGTAGGTGCTGTGCACCGAGGGAGCTGTGTCTGGGGGGCCCGGGGGCCCAAGAGCTCTGGGTCTGGGCTCTGTCACAAAGACGGAGACTCCTGGAGTGGGATGGACAAAGTCCATCAGAATTAGTCTTCAGACTAATTCTTCAGAAGACTAAGTCTTCAGAATTGTCTTCAGAATTAGTAGGACACACAGCCTGGCAGAACTCAGGCACTCAGTGGCAGGCACACTGAGCACCTGCTGTTTGGTTCTCAGTCCTTGGGGCATCCGTGGAAACTGAGCCAGAAGAAGCCTCACTTGGCACTCCTGGCTCTTGGGTGCCCATTGTAGGTTCTCACTCATGGAAGCACGAGACAGGAGAGATCTGGGGTTGGGTACTCTAGGCAGTGTGCTTTTCTCGGCCGCTCCAAAAGTGGGGCTAGGACCCTGGAACTTCCACCTTCTTCCTGGAAGGACGCTCCAGTGGGCCTGACCCTTGGCCCGAGTACTTTCCCGGTCTTGTCCAGCTCCCTGTGAGGAGCTGGTCGGTGTCTTCTGTCCGCTTCCATAAAGTTCTGTGCACTGATTCTTGTCTCTTCTTTGTTAGGGTGGTGTGATAGGAATTCAGATTGAATGGGACTGTGATCTTGATAAAGCGCCTTCTGAGTGCAACCCTCACTATTCTTTTAGCCGTCTGGACAACAAATTTTCAGAAAACTCAATCTCCTCCGGGTACAACTTCAGGTAAGTGGGGCAGAATTGTTGTCTTGTTACCCTGTTCACATTTTGTCCTCTTCTGGATGTCAGCACTCTGACACCCCTTACTGGGCATGGGTATTTGAGTGGGAAGTAGAGGGAGAAAGAGCTGAGGCGAGATGAGGGATAGCAGGTAGGGGCATCAGTGGGAGAGGAGAGAAGTTTCTGTCCCCCTCTGGGCTCACTGGGAAGCTGAGGTTTGGCTTCTTAGCTGGGTCACCTTCCTCAGTGCTTTGGTGGCCCTGGGTTGGCCCAGCATTTAATGGGAAAGCCCTTGCCTCTTAGAGAATGTCTGTAAGGATTTCAAGTGTCTGGATGAATCTTTACCACAGTTTTAGCACGAGGATCCATAACCTCCCCCATGGCTGCTAAGAGCAGGGGCTTGGGGGTGCTTATAAATCTCCAAAGCAGCCAAGTACGCATTGCCAAGCAGGGAAGGTCTCCGCTAGGTTCGCCAAATATTACCGAGATGGAGCTGGAGTGGAGTTCCGCACGCTGATGAAAGCCTATGGGATCCGCTTTGATGTGATGGTCAATGGCAAGGTGTGTGCGGTGATCTCCCATCCTGAGGCTGGGCAGGTCTGGAGTGGGGCATGCTGGAGTCCCTAGGGAGCCTACTGTCTCCCCTCCATGCCCCCGCCCCATGTTCAGCCTGCTTTGTTTCTCTGTGCTCCAGGCAGGGAAGTTCAGCATCATCCCCACGATCATCAACATTGGCTCCGGGGTGGCGCTCATGGGTGCTGTGAGTACTCCCCCTCTTCACCTAAACCCTCTGAGCACTGGCCGGGGAGGGGGGAAGCTGCTCGAGAGGTGCCGGGATGCAGGTCAGGCTTTCTGGGACCCGACACCTGCCAGCAGCCCCCAGGTGGCAGTGACTGCCGGGAGTTTCTACTTCGAGAGCTAGAGAAGCACCTGCCTGTGGCTCGAGCTCAGGGCGGGGCTGGGCTCCTCTGGGATCCTGGGCCAGTCCCTGAACTTCCGAAGCCTCATCTCCACTGCTGCTAAAAAGAGGCAGGACCCAGCTATATACAGGGCTTCTCAGCTGTGGCCTTGCTGACATTTTGGGCCAGATAATTCTTTTTTGTGGAGGGCCCTCTGTGCACTGGAGGATGGTTAACAACATTGCACTAGGTACCTCTACTCGCTAGATGCCAGCAGTGCTTTCTTCCCCAGTTGGGACAACCAAAAACGTCTCCAGAAATTGCTTGCCTCTTGGGGAGCAAAATCCCCCCCCCACCCCGTTGAACATCACAGGACTGAAAGGGGAGCAGCAGGGAAGTCAGGCTGTAGTCCTTCCTCAGATCCGTTCCTTCAGCCAGGCCCCAGAGGGGCTCACAGGAGAGGAAGCAGTGGCTGGGGAGTAGGCAAAGGTTTCCTCCGAATCTCTTGTCATGTCCCCATGTTGTTCTGGAAGTTTTTTTAAAAGACATGGGAGCTGTCCGTGAGTGACTCATGCCCATCCCAGCTCCAAGCTCCTTGCCAGCGTTTCTGCAGCCTCGTCCTGTCTGCCCTCTCTGCCCTGTTAGAGGCTTCGGGCAGGACTGAGGATGGACTTTTTATTAAGACTGGGGAACTGTGTAACGGTATCAACGAGTAACAGTCTTCAACGAGGCCATTCTCCTGAGATGTGGTCGATGAAAGTGAGCCCCAAATGATTCCTCCTGACTGCAAAGAGCCACTGTTGGGAGTCTTGCGTGTTTGCTTATGTGACTTTCTTAAGCCGGGCCACTGTCAGTGATTACTTCCCTATGTTGTGGGTAAGTCAGAACACAAGGGCATGGGGTACGTACCTGTGAAATAAAGGTAACAGGGAAAGGGGGGTGCCTGGGTGGCTCAGTGGGTTAAAGCCTCTGCCTTCAGCTCAGGGATCAAGCCCCTCATCCGGCTCTCTGCTCAGTGGGGAGCCTGCTTCCTTCCCTCTCTGCCTGCCTCTCTGCCTATTTGTGATCTCTGTGAAATAAATAAATAAAATCTTAAAAAAAAAGAAAAGGTAACAGGAAAAGGGGGATAGATGCCAGGTCAGGTGGAAAAGTGTTCTTTGTGGAACAAGTGATAACATTTTCGACATCTCGGTGGGGCAGGGTTGGGGGAGAGTCACGCAGTACCCAGAGTCAGAGGCCCGGGTTCACCTGTGAGCCCATCTCTCAGCCCCCAATCCCCCTCACCCTCTTCTCAGCCCTGCAGAACACACACACCCCTTCCCCTGGGGGCTGTTGGGGGAGTGGCCCTCTGTGGCATTTACACCATGCACTCTGCTCCGAGGCCCCTGTGAACAGTGTGGGTGTGTTCCCGCTGAATGAGCTCTGTCCTCTTCCATCTTTCCTTGACCACCCCTGTTGGCCTTGCTCTTCAGATCCCCTCTGACCCATCTCTCACAGTGAGAGATGGGTACCGAAGGGACCAACCTAAATTTCTAAAATGCCACAATTCTGACTGCTTTGAGCCCCTGTTCAAGGCTCTTTATTTGTCTTCCCCTAAGGGATTAGGACCAAAGTTTCAAAGGCATTGTAAGAAAATTGACCAGCTCTTCCCCATCCCACCTCTCCAGAAGTGTCTCTCACTTTTGCAACAGGCCCTGTGGAATTGCCTTTGCTACCTGTACAGTGCCCTTCCTGGGTGGGCTTTTTTTTTTCTTTTTCCTTTTTTCTTTTTCTCTTTTCCTTCTTTCTTTCTTTTTTCTTTTTTTGCCTTGTATAAACTCCATTCAACCCTCAAGATTCAGCCCAGATAACCGTCCCCAGGCTGAGTAAAGTCCTGTCTTCTGCTTCCTTGTTCGGGTCCTTATCATAGGCTTTGTCACTGTCATCATTTACATACTTGTCTCCTGCACCCAAGGGACGGTCCCCACAGGGTCTCATTGTCTTAATCCTCCTGCATTCCAGCGCAGCGCCAGTCTCCTGGTGACTGCCCAGCAGACGTTCACTGAAGACATGACTGAATGGGGTCAGGGCAGTGCAGGGGGTGCTTGCCCTGATAGAACAGGCCTACGCTCTACCATGGACCGGCTTTGTGGCCTTTGACAAAGGTGCCTCTTGCTAAGCCCTTGTTTCCTCATCTGTTAACTGGGGACAATGATGTCTCTTAGGGGTTGGTGCAAGATCAGATGGGATGTACTATGTGTCATGTGCAGGGCACTTTCTGGAAGTCTAGGATTCTGAGTCAGGAACCTCAACTCTTTTGCTGCAGGGAGCTTTCTTCTGTGACCTGGTACTTATCTACTTCATCAAGAAGAGCCATTTTTACCGGGACAAGAAGTACGAGGAAGTGAGGTCAGTGACGCTTCCTCCCCAGCAGTGTGAGGGGACCCTTGTGGAGCCCCCTTGACCAGCCTCCCCCTCCCCAGCCTAGAGACTTTACACTGGTTGGATGGTGGCACTTGGGGTGTGGAGGGAGGCAGGGCTGAACTTCTGGGAGGGAGCTCCCTTGGAAGGGCTGCAGAAGGTGGGATGTTTTGAGAACATGCTTTCCAGAACCTGGCTGCCTGCGAGTGGCTAGTAGGAAACAAACAGGCCATGGGCAAGTCATCTGCCACTGTCTACCATGTGGTTTCAGACAAGTCCCAGCCTTTCTTGGGCCTCAGGTTCTCTCTCTGTGAGCCTTCTAGCACTTAAATTTTAGTATTCTTGGACATGGTTGTCCTGGTGGGCAGGGATTAAGGGAAGCTGGAGTGGTAAGGGAAGAAAAAGATGGATTTCATGTTTTGTACTGTGGAGTTCTATTTCCAGGCTCTCTGGGGCCCCGAACTTGGTGGTGTGTATTCATAGCTGCAGAACATAGTATAAGTGGGAAATTCTGATGTCTTTGGGAAGATTGGAAGGAGAAAGGGACTCTGGCCCAGCCATTCTGGAGGAGTTGGGATCAAAAGGGGAATTGCAGATTATGGGCTCCAGATAGGCACCTGGGCACCCCCTGTACCTCACCACATGTCATTCCCCAGACTGAACCAGCCCTGAGTCAGGCTGAGCCCTTGGCCCTGACCCTGACAGAACCCTCAAAGCTCTGCCACCACCCACCCCCACCCCACTGCTGTGAGCTTCTGGAGGAAGAGGGGTGCCTCCCAAACCCCGCTGGGCTGTGCAGGCCAGGTTTAACTGGGTCCTGTCCCGCCCAGAATCCTACGGGTCCCCCCGGGGCTTGCAGAGTCCTCGCAGCAGGGCGGGACCCCAAAGGCAGAGGAGGCCGAGCAGCCTGAGGTGCACCACGGAGGCGGCAGCCAGAAGGGGAATGGCTGCCCATGCCAGCAGCTCCTTGAGCCCGTCAGGTGAGGGGCTGTGGGGCAGAGGCCCCAGGAATGAGCCTTGCAGAGTTGGCTGGGCCCTCTCCTCTGCTCCCTGCTCCCAGGAGAGCCCATCCACGCTGGACTTTGTGGGGAGGTGGTGCTTTAGCTCTTCCATTTTGCCCGTTATTTCCTCCATGCCCTTAAGTCCCCACAGAGCAGCCTGCTTGCTGTGCTCTCCCAGCATTAGGATCATAGCAGTACCACTGTCTACTCGGCTCACTCTGCCTGCCACTTCTCTGAGCTCTTCGTATGTATGAACTCGTTTCAGCAATTTAGGGAGGTGGACACCTATAGTCCCTATTCTCCTAATGAGGAAATGGAAGCAAGAAAGGTTAAGTAACTTGCTCAAGTCACAAAGCTGATAAATGGCAGAGCTGGGATTTGAAACGGCCAGTACATCTCTAGAATCCAGTTCTTCTCCATCAGGTCTTTCTGCCTTATCAAGCCCTCCATTCCCCTGCTCCTCATCAGATGCCTTCCTTGCCTGTCGCTATGGGAGGCTCTGGGTGCCCCCCACGTACCAGCATGGTGGCTGCTGCTCATTTTGCCGGTACAGCTCCGGAGACTCTGAGCACCTGTGCGTGTCTGGGCGGTGGCCAGGGACTCGCTCTGTCTGCTGGGCTGTCCATGAGAGGCTGCTGTGGGTGGGGTCTGCCTTTAGGGTGGCCGTCTCCATTCACAGGGTCCCCAATTGTCCTCTGTGTGCCCCCTCACCCATCCACACACAGGTCTGGCCACCTGGGAAATGGAAAGGTCAATGCGGAGCAGCTACAGAACCTGCAGACAGTGGAGGCCTAGCCAGAGGTATCCGCTGAGAGCAGATTTGCTGAAGATGTTGGGCCCAAGGCACCTGCAGCCCTGAACTGAAAATTGTCTTTGTGTCTGCATGGGACAGGTGCTTCCAGGCACGGCCATCTCTTCTGCTCTTTGGGATCTTGCTATGGAGCTTTTTGTTATGTGTGTTGGGTGTGTGGCAGGGGTGAGGCAGCCTCCTAGTGGCCAGAGTGCCTCAGATCTACAAAAGGAGGCCTGGAAGAAGCAAGTGGGGGAAGGTCAGGGGCCTGGGTGGTACTAGAGTTCTTTTATTTTTCTGAAATGAAAAATGTTCATGCATTTATTCATGCATTTGTCTGATACATATTATTTGCTCTGGGCTGTGCCCTATCCAAGAGATGCTTAAATGAGATGCTGACCTGGCCCTCAGGGAGGGGAGCACACATGTAATTCCCTCCAGAGCCAGCAGACCTCACAGCCAGTCTCAGCCACCCTGGCCTTCCTCCAGCCTCTGGTTCAGACTTTCACAAACCCCTGTTGAGAATGGTGGCTCCTTGGAGAAAGACTCTGGCTAACATCCAAGGGGACATTTGGCCTTGCCCTCAGGGAAAAAATTTAAAGGTGGCCAAGGAGGCAACCAGGAAAGGACTGGACGTGTGTAAGGAGGCAACTGGCCCTTGGGGGAGAGGCAGCCTCTGAGGGTTTCCAGCTAAGGTGAGGAAGCAGAGGCAGGGAGGCCTCTGCTCCACTCTATCCACCCAGTCTCTGGAAGCTTTGGGCATTGTGTCTCACCCAAATAGGAAAGCATCTGTCTGTCTCTTGCAGTTCTGTGCAGCTGGGTGTCCCGACCTAGCCTCCCTCCGTTTCTCCTCCAAGGCTGGGTCTGAAGGGGTAAGGAGATACAATAGGTGGAGCTCACTTGGCCCGGAAGCAACTGTTAATAGGGCGGCCCTAACCCCTCACCCCAGCCTCTCCTTCCCCATCCTGCTCCATCCCATCTCCACCCTGCAGACCCAAGCTGCTTCCCTCCTAGTGGCTGTAAAGCCTCACTACTTCAAGTGTGGCCTGTAGACCAGCATCAGCCTCCCCTGGGAGGTTGTTGGAGATGGCAGTTGCTGGCCCCTCCCTTGTCCTCCATCAGAACCTGTGTTTCAGCAAGATTCCTAGGTGATTCGTGTGAACATTTTTGGTTGAGAGCACTGGTTAAAGAGATATGCCAAGACCGGGTCCAAGGCAGGAAAAGGCTGGCTTTGACAGGTGCTGCCTATTTCTAGGTCAGACTGATACACGTTGTACTTGGAGAGCAATAGAATTCCACCCCACCCCAGGAAAGTGGCAAGCTCCGTGTATTTCAATTAAAATATTTTGACTAGATAATACTTACATGATTCAAAAACTAAAAGGTACAAAAGATTATAGAGAATGAAAAGCTTCCCTCCCACGAGGCGACCTGTGTTACCCATTCCAAGACGCTCTCCTGTTTTGTGGAGTATCTACTCAGTGGTTCCTTGTGCCCTCACACAGGAAATGAACTTTGCCTGATGCTTGCAAGATCAGACCAAGTCTCCTCTGTCAGAAAGGGACATGATGGAGGACACTTTAAGTACTGGGCTGGGGAGTCTGCTAGCTCATTTCTCCCTCTTCCAGTATCTGAGGAGTCCCTGTGTAAACCCCAAGGGAGAGACCCAGAACTCATCGCTCACTGTTGTGTGATGGCCCAGGAGCAAAGGCCTATGGTGCTGCCTCTGGCCAGGCAAGCTCCGGGGCTTTGTTTGCACAGTTACCCGGACGGATGCTAGGCAGTGTCCTCTTTGGAAGTGCTCTCTCTGGGCCTCCCTCAAGTCACCAGGGTTTGGTTTTTCCCTGCACACAGAGGAGGACGGAAGCATCCTTCCACTGCGGGCCTTTGGAGAAGATCAGAGGGACCTGCAAGAAGGCTGTGCCCCTGGGGCAAAGAAGCATGGTCCCCCAAATAGCTCCGTTCTCTACAAGGAGCAAGCAGGTCCCTCGTTCTGGGCTGGTAACCTGTCAACAAGCCCCTTGCTCTCTGAATCGAAAGTGAATAATCCGGGTGATCCACTATGGTGTTCAATTCCTAAGGCAAACCCTAGGATTTGATAATCTAGCATGTTACTTTTAGGTTTGGGAGGAAGTAAAAAGGCAGGCATCATGGCTGCTTAGGAGTTAATCTAGTTTCTTTGAACCTATTGTTAGAATTGCTTTGGAGCAGCCACATAACTTGGCTGTACTATTTGTCTTACATGGAAGGAAGTGGCTCCCTACAGTATTCATTCAATTAGTAAATATTTATTGGGTACCTGTTGACAGGTGTGGGACTAAATCTGAAAACACAGTTGTGAGAAACACTAAAACCGTCCCTGAACAAGTGCTTACAGTCTGGGAGGAAGTGAGCCTTCATCAGTGGTCATGCCAGTGATCACAAACTGAATTTTCAGTAAGCGATAGCCAGAGGTTTCCCCAAGGATCGTACATATAAGCTGAAAAATGAAAGCAGTCTAACTAGGTGATGGGGAAGCATTCCAGATAAGGGAACCACACGTGTATGAACACCTCGATATGAAAAGGAGTAACTGAGGAACTGGATGGAGACAGTGTGACTGAATCTGGTTTTATGAGGCTATCTTAACATTTTCTGACTGATTTTAAGGGTCGCCCCATTAAACTTCACTGTCACAGAGGACTTAGCTTCCAGTCCAGCCAAGCTTTCCAGGTGACCTCCCCTACACTTCATGGGTTCTGTGGTCGGAAAAGCCAGTGATCCCATTCCAGCTTCTGGTTGGTGTTGCACACTGCATTTCCTTGCTTTTGCACAGCAACCCCCCCCGCCCCTTTTTATGTAATCTTGGTACATGAGTGGAAAGTTCATGAATCTTACAGAAACTGGCTTTGAAATGGGAAGTGAAGTGGGAACCCAAGCCCCACTGGGAAAGCCCCTTTCCTTCAGGGCATCAGTTGCTCTTAGGAAGATGAGCATGCCAACCTCTCCAGAGCTCCCTTCCATGCTGACATTACAGGCTCACCCAAACCATCTATTCTACCTTCAGGCCCTGGCCTAAAGCCATCAACCTGGTATTTTCCTAATGATTAATGTCATGCCTTGGGAGTGTCATCCTGCTGGCCAATGGGATTTGTAAATTGGGTGCTGGTCAAGGGGACCAGCCATTAGAGTGTAATGTCCTCTACTCCTGATATAGGGGTCACTAGGACTGACCAGTCATGGCTGCCTTTTTGCTCCCACCACCCCATCAGTTCTTCCTTTCTCAGAGCTGTAAAGGGGAACATGACTTCCTCCAGGAATCAGAGCACCCCAGCTAAAGACTACAGTGTCCTGCAGAGTCCCTAGATCATCCACTTGGAATGGCATCTTGCATGTCTGAAAAAGAGTTCTACTTGATTGTGATCCACCCTCCCCCACCCAAGTAATGCAGCTTTCCTCAAAGCACTCTCCAGTGTACCCTAGAGTACTGTCTGTTCAAAAGGCGCACCTTCTGGCTGTTTGTTTTCCCATAGGCCAGTGCACAGAATTAAAGGAGGAACGATGGCAACCATTGTCTGGGACCTGCCCGGTAAATGTATTCTGATATTTTTATTTGGTTATAAAACAATAAAAGGTTTTAACTTTAAATGTATCTTGATTTTTTCCCCTTTCATATCTTTTTGGTCACTGTAATTTAGAAGAAAATTTAAGGAGAAAGTGACACCAAGAGGCAGACACTGGAACAATCAGTGAGCAACAGATTATGTCCCTATTACTTGCAAAGAAATTCAAATGGAAGGAAGAAAACTCTTTCAATGAGCAAACATTAAAAGGCTAGGAAGGGACCATAAAACTGGTACTTTTTCATTCAATGAGTGTAATTTGATAAAACTCTGGAAAGCATTTGTAATCAAGCTTTTAATCTTGTTTTAGTTTATTAAGTTCCTCAAAATGATATAAAGACATTCTCTGCAATAGTTTTTTTATAATAGTGAACATTTCAAATAACTTTACTGCCTAGTGATAGAGAAATGGTTAAATCAGTTTATTCCACACTGCCCCCTGCCCCCCACCGCACCAACCTCCCAATCCAGTAGGACTGCCTCTTTACTCCACATCAGGAATAAACTTTCCCTTTCCATGCAGAGAAAAGCCCTGAGAGGACAGGGAGGTTGAGAAGGGTGAGTATGTGTGTGAGTCTCTTCAGTGGTGTTCTGAGATAGGGTTCAGAGGTCATTGAGTGAGGGAGGCAAAGCTGTGGCCTCATCTGTTTCTTTCCTTCGTGTGCAAGGATGTGGTCCAGAACCCCGAAGGATTCATGAGGCCTGGGTCCCAGATCAATTTCTGTTATTGGCCATGGGACACACAACTGTCTATAAAAGGGGACTTGGATTCAAGTCCAGATATTCTTCTGATTCTTTTGAAAAAATCCAAATGTGATCACATCATTTCTGGCTAAAACTTCCAAAGGCTTCCTCCAATTGCTCTAAGGATCAAGGCCAAAATCTCCACTGTAGCCTTCCATGATCTGGTCCAAGTCCTGGTCCTGGCCTCTTAACTCTCCAGATACAGGCCAAACTCCTTCCTGCCCAGTGGTCCTCACATGTGTGCTTTCTTGTGAAAGTAGCCTCTTTTTCATACTATTATTCAACTTTGAGGTCTCAAATATAATTTCCTCAAAGAAGACTTTTTTAAAAAGATTTATATATTTTGAGAGAGAGAGAGAGAGAGACAGACAGACAGCATGAGCGCATGTGCAAGGGAGGGGAGCAGGGAGAGGAGAGAAGCAGACTTCCTGTCGAGCTCCTAGCCTGAATGTCCATCCAGCGACCCCTGAGATCATGACCTGAGCCAAATCAAGAGTCAGACACTTAACAGACTGAGCCACCCAGGCACCCCTCAAAGACTTTATTGATCCCCACTCCCCAACCTGGGCTCAGTTTGGGACAATGTTCTGTCTTCCCAGCTTACCCTAATTTAAATATTTGTGAAATTAGGTAACACTGGTCTTCCCAGTTAGACTACAAATTCCACAAGCAACAAGTTGACTACTGTAACTGTAATACAATACGCATTTCTCAAATGTCTGTACTTTATTCTAGGATACTCCCGACAAGAAGAGATCACGGGTTAGCATATAGACAGAAGCATTACACTACAGTCTAAACATGCCCAAAGTTTAGCTTAAATGTCTTCTATTTAATCTCCATTAGACATATTCTAGAAAAGAGCTTGACCGTATTTAAAATGGAAATAACAGTTAACTGTAACTAGATGAAATGGAACTGTAATTCATAGCTGAAAGCAGCGGTTACTGAGAAGGACAGCTTGGATCTGAAAAGGTACACTCAGCAAGGACAGCAAGAGCAATGAAAAGGCCTGTATTTCAAACTTGGGTCTCTTTCTAGCTGTGCCTCTTACGGCAGAGGTATAGTTAACCTGGGCCTCTAATTCATTAATGAGGGATAATAATTATATCTACCCCATAGGATATTGCTAGAATTAAATGAGATAATGGGAGTAAAAGGTACAAGGCACAATGCTTGGCATATAAGAAACGCTTAATATTAACTGTTACTAGTTCTTGGGATGTTAACAGTAACTTCTCTTTCCCTGGGCCACAGTGGCCCTCTCTGGATGTCCTATGTGTAAATGCGAGGAAATTACAGAAGGCTAAGACCCAGCCCAACCTCTCTAGGAGTCAAAACTCAGCCTTCTGCACCCACGGCAGACATGGGGTATGAGTTAAGCGAGGAAAATACTCCACGGAGTGTCTCACGCTTCATTTAATCTGAAGAATATTACAGGCTCTTCGTCTTCAGATATAAATTATAACGTTACAGAACAAGCAGCGAATTCAACAACTTAAAAACTAAGTTTACACGGTGTTAATTTCTGGCGACAGTCCTCCCAATCTGTGTGTGTGTGTGTGTGTGTGGTTTTTTTTTAAAAAGTCATCCCTGCCCCCATTCAGTAGACGTGCACCATGCCATAGAGGAACGTCCAGAACAGGACGTAGGTGAAGAGGCCTCCGATGAGACCTCCTGTAAAGAGGGGTCTTCGTGATTTAAAGTATTTGTTCCACCTCCTTCCCGCTTTGAGAATTAAGAGCAGGGAGAGCAGGATGGAGGCAAGCAAGTAGAAGATGAAGCCGTAGAGGCCGGTGAGGCCGAGGATGCCGGCCGTGGCCCCCGACAGCGCTGACACTGAGGTCCGGCAGTAATCCAGGACGGCGGCGTTGCCTCGCACAGCTGCCTCGCTGATGAACGGCGGCCCTTCTCGCTTGGCCACCACAGCGGCCATCGCATTCGCCGGGCTCAGCCTGTTTTTTCGCGGAGCTGCGGAGGAAACCAAGTTACAAGTGAACCCCCAGAGCCTGGCGAGTTACGTTCACGGCGCCCCTCCCCCCGGGACTGCCAAGACCTCACACAACTCCTGGATCTCGGACCTTCAAAAGACCCAGAGAAGATTTGAGGGCTCGGGCCGGCCCACCCAGGCTCACCCAGTTACCTGCAACACGACGGCGGACACAGACACTTGGCGTTCCTTCAGACGGCCAGCGGCAGAGAGTCGGTCAGCGCCATCTTGCGCTGGAGGTTGCTGGGAGGATCTACGCTGCGCATGCGCCAAAGCCTCGCTCTCGCCCCCTGACGCGTACGCCGCCGGTACCCACCCCTCCCCCGCCTTTCTACGCTCCCTCCCCTCCCCGCCTTTCTACGCACGCACTGGGACTTCCGAAAGCCGAACAGCGCTCCGACCCGTGACTGGCTGGGACTTTGTTAACTATTCATGAAGGGGCGGCCCGAATCGGGGTGCCTTTGTTAACCGGGGAGGGCGCGGCTGCCGGGATTTTCGCTGCGGGCTTCACTGAGTTGGGCTTGGTCTCCAGATTGGGGTCGAGATGTCCTACGTCCCGGGCCAGCCGGTCACCGCCGTGGTGGTGAGTGCGCTCGCGGGCTTCTCTTGGTCTTGGCTTGCCCCCACTTTCCAGTTAGGAAAACTGACATCCCAAACAGGTTGACAAAGCGTTGAACCCAGAGCTGTTGCAAACCTGCGGCCAGGGTTCCGGTCCCGGCTCTGTCCCAGCGGGACCGCGGTCTTCCCCACCCAGGCAATAGAAATGGCTGGGACCCAAGCGCCCCGAACAGCCTGAATCGCGATCAGATCCCGCGCACTACCGCCACCTCGTTGGACTTCATCCAGCCCGCAGGGGCGGGAAGGACTGAGGAGAAAGTCCCCAACTGTGGGAGTATCGGGAGAGCGCCCCCTTCCCGACCCGAGTCCCCAGCTGGGTAGCTGCGGGGGGCGGGCGCCAGCCGCGACATCCGTGAGTCGAAGCCTCTGGAATGAGGAAATGCTTCCTCCCCTGCAGGAGACACCGCCGCCGCCGCCGCCCAGAGGGAGATTTGTGGGGTTGGAGGTGGCCGGGGCCTGACTAGCAGTCCCTTATCCCTCCCGTCCAGCCTTGCTTGCTTGGACCCCGCGCCGCCCGCTCCAGAGTGGAGGCGCCGCAACTGGCTCGCTACTGCTCCAAACTTTCCCTGCCTCCCCAGCCCCTGGGACAATATCCAGGTTCCCCGCCTGGCACTGAGGAGACCAGACATTTTGGGGGCTAGCTCAGGCCCCTGGCTCTCCCCACTGGCTTGTCTCGGGTGCCAAATGCTATTAGAAAAGGTAAGGGGAAGAAGAGACTGGGACATTAGATTCAGACACCAGTGCCAAAGCTGAATGGGGCCGGGAGGCAAACTCCGAGGCGGAGGTGGGGAAACTGAGTTCCGGAAAGAGGTCTGTTCACGTTCAGCCCAAAAGGAAGCCCTCAAGAAGAACCCAGATCTGAGAAGAGATGCCTGCTGGGTAGGCACTGTGTCATATGGAAGTCCCAGTCCTGAAGCCACGGGACAGACTGCAGTTATCTCAGATGGGTGTGCAGGGTAGTCAGGCGGTGACAGGGTGTGAAGCCACTGATTAGAGTGTCCTGTGAGGTTGACCTTAGAGAACCAGCTCTAGCCTTAGCTAGTAAGAAACATTTCTGCACCTGCAGACAGCTGTCCTACGCTTCACCCTGACTGCACCAACCTTGCTTTTCAAGATCCCTAGCTGCCTCAAAGAGGGTCAGGTTTGCTTCTTAGATTGGGGGTGGGTGGGCGTGGGAAAGGCAGTGTAGGGGAAGCACAAGAAAGGGGCAGTTACCTGCCTGATAATCACCTAGTAAGTCTGGGAGAGGGCCCTGTCTTCCAGCCTAAGGGCCTGTACTCCCCTCTAATCTTGAGGGTGGGGCAAAGGTGTGCAAAGATGTGTGTTGGAGGTGGAGCAGTCCTGGAGGAGTTCACACTTGGGCAAATGGACCTAAGTTTAGTGGGCTTCCGGAGTCACACTTCCTGCTGCCCCTCTCTCCTGTCCTGGCAGGTCATTTGGCCTTCCTCAGAACTCTAAGACCATGCCCACCCAATTCTTGTTAACACTAGGAATATGTCTGAAAGTGGTGGGTGGGGTCTGGCCTCTCTCTCTGGTGTTTTGGATTGGGGATGGGGTAGGGGTGGCCTCCTCCCTAGTCCCTGCCTAATCCCATGTGATAAAAGGTGATACCCACATTTTGAGAATGTTAAAACCATTTTGGCTTCTCTGAACTGTGGCTTCATAGGTCCATTTGCCTTCTGGACACTTGCCTGGGTAGCTCCTGGCACTCCAAAATGCTTCTCCTTGTGTCCCTAGCTGAGAGTTGTGTTCAGCCAGGCCACTTGGCTGGGTGCTCCCCTTGATTCCTCTCCACCACAAGCAGTCCTCAAGTCTGTTGATCTCACTTTCCAAGTAATCATGTCCCATGTCCTCCACATCCCAAGGCTGGAAGATATCCATTTCCTCCTGAGTGCCCAACTGGTCGATTGTTCTAGCATCAAACCTGACCATGACCAATCTTATCCCGGGACTCCTGAGAGCCCTAGTAGGCCCAGAATCAAAGTTAGGTGTCCAAACTCTTGTCATTCCTTTCAATGTCTGGTTGGTACAGGTCAAGTCACTTCGGGTATTTTTTTTCTTCCTGTTAAAACTCAACTTTTGGGGTGGGGTGATCTGGTCTAGCTCCTATACTCTGGTGATTGGAGGACTTCTGCTGAGGGCTTTGAAAGGAGCCTAGCAGTTTGGGGACCACAGCTGTAGAGTATGGTGGGAGAGCTCTAGAACCCTTTTCTGCCTCCTACATGCATAAGAGCAGGGTCTGGGCTTACAGAGAAACCCCCTCCCTCTTGCGTGTGTACTCCACAGCCTTTCTAATCCAGCCTCAGCCTCAACCTCACCTCACCTCCCAGTTCTAGTCCTGTAGGGTACACTCATTTCATGAACGTGTATCCATAGCACCTTCAAGCCTCTGCTCTTGTCCCTTGGCCAGGACTGTACTTCCTTTTCTTTCTGTGCAAGTTTGAACTTCTCTGCTTTTCTGGAGCATCTTTAGTCTTGCCCTTGACAGGGTTGGCTCAGCAATGAGCTGCCTCAACAAGGAGTACCTGCATTTTTTTTTTTTTTTTCAGGGCCTGACCCCTTCTGCCCTGTGTGGTCCCTCCCTGGGACACAGGCACCCATCTACAGCAGCCACAGCCTCCTGGCTCTTGGACCAGGAGCTTAGAGTATATGTTGACTGAAGCTGGTGCCTGAGACTAACAGGAAGGTCACAGAGGCTAGGACAGAAGGTTACGTAGGTCAGTTGTTGTGGCTGAGTTCTGAGTCTCAACCTTACTCCGCCCCAGTCTCCCAGTGTGGTGACCAGCTGAAATTCTGTAGATGGCTTTGGGCTCCACCCCATTGGCATGGCTCTGAGCTGGGCCAGCAGCCTGAGGCTGCTGCTGGACATAGACCAGATTCATTGTCCACATACCCACCTGCCCCCACCCTGTTTTTTCCTTTGCCAGCAAAGAGTTGAAATTCACAAGCTGCGTCAAGGTGAGAACTTAATACTGGGCTTCAGCATTGGAGGTGGAATTGACCAGGATCCCTCCCAAAATCCGTTCTCAGAAGACAAGACAGACAAGGTGAGGGGGACCAGGGTCCACCGGGGACAAAGGCCTGAGATGGTGGGTCTCTGCTTCCTGGGCCTTCATGGAAGGCGCAGAGCTCTGTCTTTCAAACGGTCCTAAGAAGGTTTAAGAAATGATAAGTAGGGATGAGGGTGGGAGATGGGACCTCCCAGCCCAGGAGGAACAGCAGCAGGGGCCAGAGCATGGTGGGGCAGCTTTGTCTTGGCACAGCCTGTGCTAGGGGCAGACTTGGTGCTGAATCAGTTGGATGGCTGGGAGTCTGCCGTGCTGGGCTTTGCTCTCTGGACTGGGGCTGGACCGGGGCTGCTTTTTTCCAGGGCATTTACGTCACACGAGTATCTGAAGGAGGCCCTGCTGAAATTGCTGGGCTGCAGATTGGAGATAAGATTATGCAGGTAACACATGTCCCAGAGGAGGAAACCAAGGCTTGGGCCAGAGGCTCTGGGGTGCCAGAAGCACTAGGGGTCAGGGGCTACCTTTGCCTCCTGGGGAACCTGGGAAGCTCACTGAAGCACTTTGGAGCACATGCTGGAGTTGCCCCCAGAAGGGAGCAGTCTTTCTCCTCTGTGTGCCTCCATTGTGGCGCTTGGGATCCCCCAGCCCAGAAACATCAGCTTGGGAGACTGTTTGGGTGGGCCAGGACCCCAAAGCCCAACCTGCTTCCAGATCCCAGAGGGCAGAGAGCTGAAGTAGGCTGTCTTTTCTCCTTGGGCCAGGTGAATGGCTGGGACATGACCATGGTCACGCACGACCAAGCCCGGAAGCGGCTCACCAAGCGCTCGGAGGAGGTGGTGCGCCTGCTGGTGACACGGCAGTCACTGCAGAAGGCAGTGCAGCAGTCCATGCTGTCCTAGCAGCCTGCCGTGGTCCCGGACTCGGGCCTGCCTGCCTACAGTGACCATGTCCACGCTCTGTCAGCACCTCATCCTGGCTTCTGCTAAGTACTGGCCCCTGGCTTGGAAGGGCCAGAGCTGGTCCCAGAGGCCTGTCCCTGGGACCTGACCCAGCCTTCTTTCCCCACCTCCCACCACTGGCCCCAGGCTCTGGGACCAGCTCTCATCCTCAGAACTATCAGGCTTTTGGCCTCCCCAGACCCTGGGGCTGTCTGGCCTTAGCAGTGCCCAGATGGGCAGGAGGCTGGGGAATGCTGGGTGGGGCCAGCCTTTCCCACACTGAGCCCTGGCTCCAGGGCTTGACCTTGCCCTGAAGTCTCAGCTCTGCAATGACTATACCCCATGTTTTTTTCCTGCTTTCCCCAGCAGGGACTTGACACACAGCCAGAGACACTACAGAAGTTCATCTGAACGGAAGCCAGGCAGGCTCACAGTTTACCCCATGGCTTCCCCAGGGTTCACCTGCTTCAAAGATTTAGATGAAGTCCAAGGCTGACATTTCAGGGCAGTTCTCAGGACTGCCAGTTCTTTCTATACCTGTGGGTTTAACTTTATATTTTTTTAATCACAACTTTGATACAGAAGCATTTTTACCTTACTATTTGGAGATGCCAATTCTACTTTTGAATTTAGCTTACTAAATCACATATGGGAACAGCGTTGCTTTGGTTCCTGTGGAAATGGGGTAGTATGAAATTGCCCCTGCCTGACATCTTGGGCCCAAATAAACAGTGCTGGAATTTACAAGAGGTTTTTGCTGAGGCATGGGGTAGGGACGTCTAGGGGTGGATGGCAGCTACTCCAAGTAGTCCAGTAATCCAAGCTTCGGTGGTAGGGCTGACCAGCTTGGCCCCCAACCACTTCTGAGATGAAACCCAGCTGATGCCAGGCCTGCCAGTTGCTGTGTGGCCAGGGCCACATCTGTAGGAACATCTGGGAGCCGCTGCACTGGAAGTGGGGTGGGGAACTCTTCACTTCCCCTAGCTTGTGCTCCATTTGGGGCGATAAGGGGTTCATGGGAGAAAATACCTGTCCTGTACGACTCTTGAGAGCATACAGTTTACCACAGACAGGAGTGCAGCTGCACATTTCCAGAGGCTGTGATCAGATGAGATGTGGGTAAGTTGGGAGATTACCAGGGCTTCTGCCTGGCCTAGCACAAATGCCCCCCCCCCGCCCCCGCCGGCACTGCGAGAGTGCCTGTAACCCATCCAACCCATGCTCACAACCCCAGCTTGAGCAACATGCCCTGTACAGACATGGTACCCACACGACCTACCTGGCCCTGAGCAGGCAGGCATCTTGCACTACCCGAGAGGCTTCTCTGATGAAGTGCCCCATCAGCATGCAGCCAGCTCGCCATCACTGTGTAACCCATGCGTTTCCCTACCCGAATTCTCCCCAAGTCCCAAAGATTGGTTCTTAAGCCAACACACCTGCCTCCCACATCTGGCAAATGCTCAGTGTGCAGAAAGGAAACAAACCAGGTTTTAATTAAGGATACAGGCACCTCATGTTAATCTTGCAGTAGGAAGTCTGAGAGTGAAGTGACAAGGCACATCCTGGGACCCTCCCCTCCTGCCACAGGAAGGACAGATGCCTGGGAGAAGAGGGAAGGAGGTTTGGAATAAGGGCTGGGCCCATGAGGTGTGTGTGAAGTGGTGTCAAGTTCTTAAGGGAGGCTCCTGAGTAGCCAAAAAATTGGTGAGTCTCAGGTAGGTGTCTGGGGTAAGTGAAGGAAGGGTCCAACCCCTCCCCGACATGGGAACTACTCTCACCATTTGGCAGGTCTTACTGGCCTCTAAGGCACAGACTGGTATGTGTGTGCACACACAGACGTGTCCTATACTCAGACACAAGATAAGGAGCAATTGAAGGGGTTTACATAGGGTCCCTGACTCTGGGGAAGTAGAGGTAGGCAGAAGGTGAAGAAATTTAGCCACTCACTTCAAAACATCCCTCCAAAAAATCCCAAAGGGGGTAGTATGGTAAAGATCCAGAGGGTCTGGGCGTAAGCCTAGCTCAGAACCAATCTGTTGGGCACCTCAAGGCTCCGAAATCTAGTTTCTTTACCAGACCCTAACCTGGGCCGCCTGTGATGTGGTTGTGCATGTTGAATTATGTAGAATGATGTCAGGAAGGTGGATGCTCAGAGCATGTGGCCTTCAGAGAAGGGACACCCCCCCCCCCCAAGGCCTAATCCCAAAAGTCCTGTCCCTCTGCCACCAGCACCAGCACCTCTGAGTCCATTGGCCACACCACCTGGCTGCTTGGGTCTCTGTGAACACACCAGTGGCAGCAAAGCACCCTTGGCTCACAACTGCGGGATCAGTCCTTCAAGCTGCTCCCAGAAACACTGGTCACTAGGTCAAGGCCTTCGGCTCCAAGCTCAGCACCCAATCCTGCCTGGGACGGCTGTCAGAACCCGTGTGTGCTGCCTGAAGCCTTAAAGAAAATAGAGACGGCGGCATCAAGATGCAGGAGGGCCAGACGCCTGGCCGGCGAGGCCTGGCAGGGGCCGTCAGTGGTGTGGTTTTCCATCTCAAAGCAGAGTCAGCCATCTGTCTCAGAGGGAGGCTCCTCCCAGCCTGGCCTGGGACAGTTCTGGCTGAGGGCAGGCTGGTTTGTGTGTCAGGTGTTTGGCCTTGAGGAAGAGAGCACTTGCAACACTGTCAGCACACTGAGCCAGCCCTGCGATCCAGGCTCTGCCCCAACCTTCCTGGTGGGCACAGGACCCGGGGCCATTTATGCTGGGGTCCCTGGGTGCTAGTTCAGTTGGTCATACCCTGGTTTATTTCTGTATAAGCAGAAGTGCTGAATGAAGAAGACCACGTCGAAGAAGATTGAGAAGATGCCGAGTCCAAACTTGGTTGGGTCTCCGAAGATCAGTGTCCACTGGTCTGTTAACAGCCATAGGGGACAGAGTTTGGTTTTAAGTTGGCAGCTCCCGAAGCAGCTGGATGGAGGATGTGGGGGCTGCGGGGTGATGGCAGGGGGCGGGGAGGAAGGTGTCCTCATCTGCCCAGGAAACCACAAATCCTCCCACTGTAAAGCCCCTTAGGCGAGTCTCACCTTAAGTGCTGAGATTGGATCAGATTCCTAGGCTGGAGGGCGGGGTGGATGGGGTGGAGAAGTATCCCAGGAAGCCTGGCCCCCACCCTGTGCCTTCAGCCCACCAGATGGGAAGGCAGTCTGCTGGCTGACTCACCATTGTTGTAGGACTGGAGGAACATCTGGAGGAGGCTGAAGCTGCCCCCAGTGAAGTCCAGAAGCACGTTACCAATGCTCCAGCCCTCGGTGCTTTTGTAGTAAAAGTTCATGTACGCCTGGGTCAGACAGAGGACGGCAGTGAGGGGGCTGGGTGGCCGCCTCTTAGACCTTGTGACCACCACTCCAAACAAGAACAGCTCTAATTCCTCCCACTCATGTGCTCAGGCCTCAGCATCAAGGAACACAGTGACCTTTGGGCTCTGACAAGTCCGCCAGCAGACGGAACAGTATGGGCGGGTCCCTGTGTCTCATGTTGGCACATAGCAAACAGCTCTCCTCCTCTCACCCCTGCACCTCACAACTGCAAGGAGGGGGAGATGTTGCTTCTCCATCTTTATCCTTCCCTGTTCTGGGATGAGACCCTATCCTGGTTTTCTAGCAATTGATTTTTCTTCTCATTTCCAGTGAAGGTGAAACCCAGCCTGGACTTCATGTTGTGCTTATGAATATGGGCTGGGGGTCAACTGCCTGGTCTGGGATCCCGGCTCCACCACTGGAGGGAGGTTATCTTGGGAATGTTATCTTGGGAAGTTTAACCTCAGTTTTTTTCCATCCGTAGAGTGGACTTGACTACCACCTCAGCTCTGGCTGGGCTCTGGAGACTGCATCTCAGGCTTCCTAGGTCTAGTTGAGGAGGTCCACTTGGACATCCGGCCACTTTCTACTGCCACTGCCCCACATCCTTCCTCCAACGCCAGAACCCTCTGGACTTCTCTGACTGGGGCAACTTCCCTATCACACAAGAGGAAAGGTGTGGCCTCCACAGTGGGTCTTCTCCCGGGTTTTCTCTACCTATTAAGTCCCCTTCTTCATCCTCTTCCATCCTCTTTCATGCTTGTGGCCACCTCTCCAGTCTTGGGACAATTCCAGACATCTCCAAATGGGGCTCCTGCCTCCTGGGTTGACTTGGCCCAAGCCTTCCCACACTCAGGGACTGTGGCCCTACTTCCCTCAAGACCAACCCCCCAACCCCAACCATTCTGAAGCCTTCTTCCTTAGCCCCCTAAGGCCTGTCCCTACCTTCTTTATATTTTAGAATACACTTTTTCTGGCCCTACCTTTTCAGCTTCAACAGTGCTTCTTGCTGCCTCCCGTACTTCTCTGCCCATGCTGCTGTGCAGGTTACCCCTGGCCTAAAATCCCCCTCCTTTCTTGCCCATAAAATTAAGTCCTGCTCATCCTTCAGAGCCTGGATCTGTTTCCATGCCCTCCAAGAGACATGCCTTGGCTCTTGGAGGGCGTGGATGGATGCTCTCTTTCCTGAACCCACGACATACAAGGTTCTCTGTACTGGGGATACTGAGAAGGAGGCTCCTCCAAGGGTAATGGGGTGAGTTACAGGAGGCCCTAGATTCAGGGGCGGAGCCCGCCACTGGCAGCTACTTCACACCTCCCCCTGTCCTGGGCCATTTGGGCTAAGGGGGAAATCATGTTGGACTCTTAGATCTCCGAATCTGAATAGGACCCAGTACTTGAGGGAGCATGCTGAGGGTCCTTAAGGTGTATCCTGGATGAGACCCCTAAGGAAAACCTCTCTGGATAGGATGCTGGGCTGCCTCCTCTCACTGGCTCTTTCCCAAGTCTCCTGCCACTGCTTGTCAGGGTTATCAGTTGTAGCAACGGCGGGCAAGGGTGGTGGTGGTGGGGGGGGTGGGGGGGGAAGAACTGATGTCCTTAGGAAAGATGGGGATGGAGAAACAAGGGACCTGAACAACCTGACTCTCAGAGCTGTGCAGGGGCTCAGAGAAGTCTCTACTGAGACTTTTGGCCCCAGGGAAGGGAGCAGTGCTTACTGCCAGCTTTCTGCTAGGCCCTGCTCTGGCTGGGCTCAGGACTTCCACTGCAACTTTCCATTCACATCTCCACACCCCAGCTACAAGCTGCCCCATGGGGGCAGAACCTGCACCCTGTCGTGCCTCCCACACTATTGGCCATGTGAAGAGTAAGGAAGGCCCTGGAGGCACCTGCGGAAAATACTTGACCAGCGTCACTGCGAGCTTGATGTAGGAGAAGCAGAAGAGAAACTGCAGCCATGTGATTACCCCAACTGCAGCCAAAATCATGGTGACGAGCACGAAGACCCATGAGAGCACCAGGAAGCTGATGGTAGGCCAGGACACATGCTGGTTGCCTTGCTGAGGATGACAGAGAGAAGCAAAGGGAGTAATGGTAGGGGCTGGGGTGGGGCATAAAGAGTCCAGTACCAGTCACACCCTTGTCACTCTCAGGGTCCATTTCAGTCCTTTTTAGGTTTTCCAGAGCTCATTTTCTTCTTGTTCCCACACTGCAGAGCTGGGTGCCTCTCGGAGGCCACCAGGAGCTGGGAATGTGGCCTGCAACACACGAGAGGCCTGTGCCTTATTCCATGATCCAGGTGGAGTCTGATCACTTCTGGAACCCATCCCTCACCCTATCTCGCCCCAAATCAGGCCTTCACCCAGCTTCACAGCAAAGGGTAAGAAAACCTAGAAAGTTCGTGAAGGCAAGAGCCAAGCAGTTCCTAGCTGACCTTGCAGGTGCAGAAGGAGCTCCCCGAAGGAAGCAATGTATCCACAGGCAAGTGAGACAAAACATACCTATTGGTGATCCCCTGAAAATTGCCCTAATGGTGCCTTTCCCTGCTGACTCACCTTCCAGCAATACAGCCCTCCAGGCAAAGTTTCTTCAGCATGGCAAGCAGACCCCTCAGGAGCCTGTCCCCTCTCTGGGACCCCGAGCCCCAGCCATACCCATTTGCTCATAGTGGCTCTCATTGCCCCTTGGTCTTCAGTTTCGCCCTCCAGCTGGGGCTGCCCCACCCTGGCCTCTTCCCCATCACCATGGCAACATCACTTAAATACTATGGACCACAACTCCACCCCACTTCCATGCTGCCCTCCTTCCCTGCTCCTCCCTGGCCCTGTCAGGGCCTCCAGGAGCCACCTGTGTCCTCCCCTCCTGCTCAGCTCTCCATCTGATAGGTCATGACCGCCTCTCTGTGTCCCTCACCCCAGACCTGGGGTCCTGAAGGCTCAGGTTCATGGGTGTCCCCGGTACACAGCACAAGGCCAGCTCTATTATCTCCATCTCAGTGAGTAGACACTGAGTTTCTACATCTTCTGTAAAACGGGAGGAGTGGGGAGCAGGTGGTGGGGGGTGTTGGCCTAGGCAGCCCGAGGTGGGGTGGGCACCGGATTCATCTCTCACCTCATAGAGGAAACACTGCACCATTACAACCAGGGTCAGGGCGACTGCATGCAGACTGAAGAAGACATCATTATTGTCCACAGGGTTCACTCCATTGGGATATTTGAGGAAAAACTGCTCCTGGTTGAGGGGTTGGGAGAAGCTTGGGGGTGAGGTGCAGCCCGGCTACCCACCAGCTTGGGCCGGGCTGCAGTGGGCAGGCAGTGCCATACCTTAATGGAGGGTACCCAGAGGAGACCAATGTTGAACACGCTGTAGGCCACAAAGCCTGTCAGGTTCAGGGCCACGAAGTCAAAGCTTAGACCAACGACACTGTGGCATAGGAGCAATGAAGAGAAATCAGGGCAAAGGGTGAGACTGGAGGGAAGAGAGGAGACAGAGCTTCCAGCACGAGGGGAGGAGGGCCCAGGTCTCCCAAGGACAGCACCGCCCTCAGGTCCCTCTGCATACCCCAGTCAATGCCACCCAATCTTGCCCTCTTGGGAAGCAATTTCCTTCCTCCCTCCCGCCCTCCCTCGTCTCCTGCCTCTTCAAGTCCTGGCCCCACAGGGAAAGTCTTGGAGGCCTCCTCCGGAGAGGAAGCATCTTCTTTCCTGGCTCCCAGCTCAACAGCCCCCTACGAGGCCCATCTGGTAGAGGTGACTCAAGAGAGCTTGGGTCCTTCCTGCGCAGAGACACAACTCTAGGCCCACTGTGTCTTTAAGGTCAGGGTGGGGCGGCTTCACCTCCAAGGCTGAAGGACCCAGCCTGGCCCTGCTGCAAGACTTGACACTAATTCCTCCAGGGCTGGGTGGACCAAGAACAGAGCAGATGTGATGGACTCCCCCCAACCCTGCCCATTCTCCCCTTCCTGAATAGCCCCATTTTGTTGCTTTCACACAGAGGAGCTGAACTGGGTCACAGACAAATGCCCAGAGCTTCAAGTCCTGCCACAAGCTCTTAGAGCTTTCACACTGGACACTTTCTAAAAAAAGGGCAAGAAGAGAGAAGAGCAGAGGAGGAAGTCTGAGCCCATGCCGCCTACAGCCTCTCTGGAATGCCCTCCCATCTTACTAGCCTCTAGTGACTTCACATCAAGCTTAGCAGGTTACCTTTTCCGCCTCCAGTTGGTGATCACCTGCGGGTAGAAGGAGATGGACCAAGCCACAAAGTAAATCCAGCCAATCACCTGGTTTATGGTGCTAATGATGTCACTGTGGATGACCAGGAAGCGGATCCTCGGGCTAGAAAGAGTTTAGGATTGAGATGAGCTGAGGCTGGGCTTGAAGGAAACATCCCTGTTCTTAACACTGCCAGCCTCCCGTCTCATTGCTTAAGGCCCACTTGGGCTAAGGTCAGCCTACCCAGTCTGGTTGGAATGATTTCCGTGTAGATAAACAGTAACTTGTCCAACATTTTGAGATGTCACTTGAAAAGAGGTATTTGTCACTCCAGGAGGCACCACAACCTGTTAAGAAAACTGAATTCAATTTGGTGCTACAGTTACTAGGACTTCAATGTCCAGCTCTAGGAATGATGAGACAGACCACACACAGTCCCTGCCTTCTAAGAGCTTACCAGTAAGAGGGAGAAACACTGGACCAACTACCTGCATGTTCCCCCCGCCAATACCTGTGTGTTAAGAGGGCCCTCAGGCCCCAACTACCAGGGAAGGTAGGATAGCTCTTCTCCTCTTCCTAACCATTAGATCTCAGGCAAGTTATTCAAGCTCTGACCTCAGTTTGCTCACCTGTACATGGGGATGAAGGGTCTACCTTACAAGGCTGCTATGAATGGCAGAATGTCCATAAATACTATGACTGCTATTACTTCCACTTCTTTTATAATGGAAGGCTCCTCAATGCCCACAAATGATGTCTGCCCCATGCCCAGTGCAGCTGCCAAGTGTTAAAACAGAAGAGATGCACCTTCAGGGAGAGAGAACGTTTTCCCCTCCTTTCTGACCAATACTTATCAAAAGCTCTCCTCTGAGAAACAGTACTTGGAGGTGCTTGCAATATCTGATCTCCCAGTCACCACCACCAACCCCCGACATTCTCAAATCTCTCAAGTGTAGCAGGGAGCAGAATGATACACCTTCCCTGAACCTTCTCCCCCACTTTGTTCCTTGGATATTGCTCTGGGCCCCAACCTCCACCCATACCACAGGCACTGTGAAGATGCAGCCATTAGAATTCAGTGGCTTTTTTATGAGGATCCTGGAAGGTGTTTTTAGCACTGGAAATCAGGGGGCTTTGGCAGAACAAGTGAAATGGTATAAGTGGCTGCCGCAAAGCCCAGAGTCCGATTCGTGGCCTGCCTCGTGCAAGCTACATCCTCATGCCATGTACTACTCTTGGCTACTTTTTCTTATTTTTTTTTAAAGATTTTATTTATTTATTTGACAGAGAGAGATCACAAGTAGGCAGAAAGGCAGGCAGAGAGAGAGAGAGAGAGAGAGGAGGAAGCAGGCTCCCTGCTGAGCAGAGAGCCTGATGCGGGGCTCGATCCCAGGATCCTGAGATCATGACCTGAGCAGAAGGCAGCGGCTTAACCCACTGAGCCACCCAGGCGCCCCTACTTTTTCTTATTTTTAACAAGTTTTTTGGGTAATGTTTGCATATTTGTTAAGTTGTCACTAAGTCCCTTTAGGAACTAGGCAGGAAGAAAACCAGTCAACTAAAAATCAACAGATACAAGATAGAAGGAAATAGTAACTATCACTATCTTTTTTTTTAATTAGTAAGCTTTATTTTTAATTAATTTTTTTAGAGAGAGCGAGAAAGAGCATGCGCGTGCCAAGTGGGGAGGGGCAGAGGGAGAAGGAGAGAAAGAATCTTAAGCAGGCTCCATACTCAGCATGGAGCTTGACACAGGGCTTGATCTTAAGACCTTGAGATCATGACCTGAGCTGAAATCAAAAGTCAGGCACTTAGCCGACTGAGCCACCCAGGCACCCCAAGAAACTTTATCTTAAGAACAGTTTTAGGTCTACAGCAAAATTTATCACTATTTTTTACTGAGTGCTTTCTTTCTACATGCCAGATACAATTCTAGAAATTTTATACTTGCTTTTACTCTTCCCAACCCCGTCAAGTAGACATGACTAATGTTACAATTATGTCTACAAATGAGGACTTGGCGCTGTATTGGGTGGATTACCTTATCTGAGATTCCTAGACTGCCTGACCCCCAAATTCTATCTAGTGGTTTCCAAAGGCACAGGGAGTAGATAGGAGTGCTTGAACTTGATGGGGGGCAGGGGGCGTACAGGTTGGCCCCTGGAAAGTGGGTTGGCGCCCATACAGATCATTCTGTAACTGGATTTGATTCCCACTATATAATTTTTAAAAAAAATTATAGTTGACATACAATGTTATCAACCATTAAAGTTACATAGAAATGAATCATAACATATGTGCAGAAAAGTACACACATCACAGCTTGATAAAGTGACAACCACAAACCAAGATCAAACACGCAGGTCAAGAAATGGAACACTTCCAGCACTCCAGAAGCCCTCTTCTACTCCTTTCCAGACTCACCTGATCCTCAGGGGAAACTGCTGTGCTGACCAACACTACAGATTGGTCTTGGCTGTGTGTGTACTTTAGGCACAAGGAAGCACACAGTGTGGGCTTCTCTGTGCCAGGCTTTCCTTGCTTAAGATTACGTTTGATTTTTACTGGCCCTAAACTAGGTGACTGCATCATTCCTCAGACTCTAAATTTGATCTGTGGATCAAACCAAACCTCAGCTGGGTGCCACAATCTGCTGTGAGAACCAATGGCTTTTCTTACCCTACAGCAGGCTTCGTGCCCCACGGCAGGGGAAAGTTGAGAGAAATGGCTCTAATGAGGTGTGCTGTTCACTAGAGGGTGAGACAGAACTGCCCTCCCACACAAGTCCCTTCTGGGTTGACGTCCTTTATTTGACCACATGCTTCAGTACTATTTTCATGCTAAGGGCCTCAGAGCCAACCCGTAGCCCATCTCTGCAACCACACAGGTCCTCATGACGAGCTATGTAGTTATCCCTGCATCTATCTTGTCTATTTTTTTTTAAACTCTTGTTTTTTCTCTACATTGCTCCCTTCCCTACTGATATTTTTAATCTAGTCAGTTAGTAATTGGCTCAAATGTTGGTAAGGTAGGAGCAATGTGTATATTAACAGATGAATACATAAGGGCTATGAACAGTTATCGTTAGCATTTGGCCTGTTTTTGGAAATAACTTTCAACCAGTAGAATCTCAGAAGAGTGCTCTGCAAACTTCAGTGTGGGCCTAAATCATCTGGAGATCTTGCTTATATGCAGGTTTTGAATTAGCAGGTTTGGGATGGGGCCCACAATTCTGCATTGCTCATAGATTTTCAAGCAGGGATAGTACTGCTCTTCTGCCAATGCCCTCTAAGCAGCCAAGTTTTAAGAAAGTCATCTTATTAAGAATTTCTTCTACATTCCCAGAACCATTTTTGCCTCAAATTTCTTGCTACCACCCTCCTCATTCCAACTACATGGCATAAAATGCCCATCCTCAAAGACAAACAAAGCCCAAATCAGAGATTTTGAGAATTATGGAACAGGAGCAGCCCACGGCATAAAAACAAAGTGGCCTATTTTGAAAAGCACTTACTTAAAAACTATTTTGTTACCCAGCAGTTAAAATTCATTACTTACTTCATCGGGGAGCTCAAGGATAGTAACATTTTTTGAACGAAATGTGATTTGAAAAGTGATCACCAAGGTTGCATTTAGCGGATGCCTGTGGAGGATAAAAGGCTGATTACTGCTGAGAAGTTGGACACTGTGAGATCTCAACCAATCCTCTGAACTTCACATCGGGCGTGTCACTGCTCAAGCAATTAGAGATTTTGGGTCTGTCCCTTCTCAAGCAATTACAGTTCAGTGCTCTGTGCTAGGCCCTGAGTGGTCGTGGTGGGGTTCTTGCTCCTAGGAGCTTTCCATCGGTATCGGGAGACAAGAGGCCCACAGGGGCCAGGTGAGAGCATGAGAAGGTGGGGAACGGGTTGTGACTGCCAAATGAAGTGTCCAGAGGCCAACAGGACCATGCCATCTGTTCTGATAGAGAAGGCTTTCAAGGGCTTGGGTCTGAACAGAGACCAGTGTGTCTCCAGAAAGCCAGGAGACATGTATGATGGGAGTAGCTGGTGGTGTCCTCAAGTGTGAATGTACAGACCTGGGGTTCATTTGGAAGGCCATGGAAAGCCACCTGAGGATTCTGGAGAGGGGTGATGTGGTGAGGGGATGGCTTTTCAGATTTATAAGGTTTCCATGTAAAGGGGTGGCAGGAGCTGGGACAGAATCCAGGTTCCTATCAAAGCTCTGGCTGGAGATCAGACTTCCCAGAAGAGGTGAAAAAAGGGGATAAGGGTAAAGAGAAAAGGACAGGGTTCTAGATCTCGGGGAATCCTCATGGCTGGGAGGCAAGAGGAGGGTGTAGCAGTGAAGGACAGGGAGGAGACAGGTTCTCTAGCAGTCTGTACTAGGTCGGTACCTCACAACTGAACCAGCAGATGTTAGCCAGTAAGACTCTCAGACAAGGCCAGGTGGGAGTGTTGCCATGAATGGGGTCTACCCAAAAAGGTCACTCCTGCTGATCTTAGAACAGCTCAGCTCCTTGACCCCTGACCTTCAGGGCTCTGAGCAAATTCTCAGAGCCTTGGAAGGGACCACTCTGAAGCATCAAATGCTGATCACTCAAGGTCACCTCAGCCAAGGAAAAGGTTCCTGAAACAAGGATTCATTGGCCGGGAGTGGAGAGACTCTAGGACATGAGTCTGCAGATCACCTGCTATCATACTATCACCTTCCTCTGGCTTTTTTTTTTTTTTTAAAGCTTATTTTATTTTTCTCAGGACAGAAGGGACTTGATGACCCCATACAGAATATCCACTGGCCCTCTGGTTCTCTGGCTTGTCTTAAAGGAAAGGGGCAAAGGTATCACACTTAAAATATGAACAGAGCCAGGGGTCAGCCTTGACCCAGCCATGGGGTGAATGAACTGGCTGATGACAAGAGTTAGGCCCAGGGACTTACTGAAGGGTGATGCTGATGTTGGCTGAGCTCCCATTTTCCAGCTTCACAGTGGGAGGAACAGTGAGGTCGACTGTCGACTCTAGAAGGACTCAAACCAATGACAAATCATTAGGTCAGAGAACTTAGACTCACAAGGAAGAACTGGGATGAGGATCCCCAATATCTGAACTCATGAGCTCTGACTCGGGACAACCCCCATCTTCTAGGAGAAGACATGGAGGTCCTGAGAGGGTGGGTGCTGGGCCTGGAAACCTGAGCCTTCGTTATGCTCTTTCTCCTTCTGCTGCCAGAGAGAGGCAGACATAGGCCCAAGCAGGAAACATTGTAGCTTCTTCTTCCCCACACTGAGAGGCTCTGAGGCTGAGTGACCCAGAGTTTTAGAATACTGGAGCCCAAAAATTGTCACACAGGAATTCAAGCATCAATCTGGGACTGAAAAATGTAGACTTGAACCCCCTCTTCAGATGGGAAAGCACTGGGATTTCCTCTGTTCATGGAGCTAAAATGGCCCTTTAGAACTGGTCCAGGCCTTTTCTGTCCTCTCAGAGATACACAGGGCCCAGCTACCTTGTTTCCAAAGATCCCCTTTGGACTCCGTACTAACTAAGCCATTCACTGATCCCCTTCCTGAGGCTGACTATACTGGGGAGTGGGGGGAAAATGGTGACTACCATGGTCTCACTATCAGTGATTTCTTTTTGGCACTAATTTGGCACTGTTGATGCAGGATAAGGTAGGCAAACAGGCCTTGGGAGTGACGGAGAAAGCAGGTTTAGGAGGCCAAATACCCTAGAGCAAATTGGCCATAGAACCCGAGTGATTTAGCCTCTCCCTGGCCTCTTCCTGTGTTCTTTGGGCAGCCCACACTCCCACCCCACCTTACTCCCAGGTGTACTCAAAGCCCCAGTCACCTGTCCACCTCACCTCCCTTACCTAAGGGCCTTCAGGGTTACACAAGGAATAAGGAGTGGTCATGAAGCTAGACTGGGCAGGAAGGGAGCCCATGGGAAAGGAGCTCAACTTGATTAAGATACTCCTTGTAGGGGGAACGGCTGTAGGCAGGGCCCAGGTTTCTCTCCTCCCGGTTCCCTCCAGACAGAAGATCAAGAACTGAGATCATAAGTTTTAGGTGTTCAGGTTGGAAGCGAACTTAAAAGTTCCGGATAAAACCTCTACTGTCTGATCCCCCTTTTTCATTATTCCTACCTGGAAGTTGCTCTTCCTCTGCCTGAACATTTCTAAGAACAGTAACCTCATCTCCTGCCAAGGAATCAGCCAGTCTGGAACTTTGTACTTCTGGGCCTGGCTCTGCTACCTGGGGCCTTGGAGGGCTCCCTTCCCCGCGACAACCCTGCACCATGAATGTGGACAGACGCAGGCTCTGTCATGTGCACTTGCAAGCCCTCAATAGGGAGAATCCCACAGTCTGAGGTCTCTAGTCTCGGCACTCTCCTCACATCTGCCTGGCTGGGCCCCACTGAGTGGGTATGTTCCCATGCTGGTCCTGGCAGAGGCCAAGCCTCTCAGAGCTGAGTGGGACAACCCCTCCTTCATGTGTAGCCTCAGGGCCTGGAGGCAGCTTTGGCAAGTCTGACCCTTCTTTTTCACACTCTTGATAGTAATGTTGAGGCTTTGTTCTGGGCTTGCACAGCTGGGAGGTGGTAGGACTTAAGGTCCCTGTTGTTATTTTCTACCTAGAGTTGAGGACCACACCAGATAAGCAAAACCACTGACAAGACAGTGCCCAGGACAGACAGTGATGCCAGGCAGCCCCCACATCTCTGGGGTAACCCATAATGGGCCCAAAGGTTCTACGGGGCTGTGGTCATGGCAAGCTAGAGATCCGCGTGGCCTTACTCTTCCATATTCTTAGCATTTTACAAGAAGAGGCTGTGAGCTCCTGAGAACCAGATCATGGACTCTTTGCTTTCCCCTCACTGAGAGTCCCTGGAGACAGCAGCACTCAGCAGCAGAGAGACTGGGCTCGGAAGTCACACAGTCTATCTGCCTTTGTCACTCCCCTGCTTCCTTCCTTCCTTGTTTATAACCTTATGTGGGCCTCTTTCTTCACCTATAAGGTGGAGGGAACTGCACTACGTACTTCACATGGCGCTGTGAAGATACAGTGTGATAGAGTTTGTGACACATTTCCTATGGGGCCTGAGTGACAAATAATTGCTGGTGACTGTTCTCATCAGGTCAACACAGCAGGACATTTTCAAGTTCAAGATGGCAGGCAGTTAAGAAACAGGCATCATATCCAGGGAAAGTGCATTCTAAAGTTTGCCCTGGGGCAACAGGTTCTGAAAACCATAAGAATCACCAAACAAGGCTTCATTAAATCACCCAAAGTTTCCCCTGAGGCAGGGTATTTTTAAAATTTTTTCTGAAGGAATACTTATTGGCACCTCACACTGTGCTTCCCATCCTACCCACTCTGCCACACTGCTAACCCATTCTCTAATTATTGTAACAGTGAGAGGTGGGTACTATCATTCCCAATTTGGATATAAGGAAACAGAAACCCCACAGGGAAAGTGTCTTGCCCACACAGCTCAGAAATGGAGAGGCAGAATTCAAACCCAGGCCTGTTGGGCCTGAGGCTGAGCTTATGACCACTAGGTGGCAGTGCCTCAAGATTCCACCCAGAGAAGTCAGAGACTCCTCTGCAGTCCTCGATGACCAACCCTCAGAGCAAATAGAAAACAAGCAGAGTAAGATTAGAACCCCAATTCTAGTCACTTGATTTTATGGTGTTTACATCATTCTTTTTCAATGACATTCAGGAAGGATGCAAAGAAATAAAACGGAGCAAGGATCTTGTGCAGGTCCCACCTTTGGGGATGACTTTTACCCTCTCCTGGGCCAAAGTTTCCCCTCTGTATAACTCAGGTGGTGGTGGCCAGACGCGCTCTTCCTTCCTGGGCTTTATGTAAAGCCTGACAGTGCAGGTGTGACACACACCTGAGCCTCAGGCCCAGAGAATATGAACCAGCAGGTCTGGAGTGGGGCTCTGGAATTCATGTTGAGAAACACCAGGCTTCATGGTACTACCTTTCCTTTCTTGGAAATTGTTTATCCACAAGCCGTGACTGCAAAGTAACATGGCTGACTATTTAACAAATCTGGAAGAGCCGTCAAGAGGCCACATGCACAGTATCGCCACTGTGCACGGCTCTCAGGAAGCTTCTGCAGGATTTGTATTGTGTGTACAAGGGTCATTTGAAATATTTAGTCAGGGATTTTAAGATATATTTGATTTTTTAAAAAAGATTTTATTCACTCGATAGAGAGGGAGAGAGGGCCCAAGCAAAGGGAGTGGAGAGGGAGAGGAAGAAGGAGGCTTCCAGGCACTCTGAGATATATTTTATTTTTGACAATAGCTAAGTTGATGATCAAAATAACTGGCCTGCCATCCTAGGAGTGTAAATACTTTCCATCCTTTTCATTGTTTTTCAGCAATGTTTTTGGCAGTGGGAGAACTGACAGAATGATACAGGCCTCTAATCTAAGGGCCCTGCTGCTCTCACAAACCTCATAAAGATGCCCAAACCCCAAGGTATTTTTTGACAACCAGCCTGTGTTACATGAGGCCCTTGCTGCACTTGGGCTGCTGCACCCTGTTTCTCAGTTTCTCACTAAGAGAAGGTTTTTTCATCTTACAAGAGGATGCTGGGAAGACTCCTTATCTGAGCCTGACAGAAGAACCAGGTGCAACAAGGTGGTGACTTCATTTGCTTCTGCAGCATCTCCTAGGACCTAGAATTCCTTCTGTGAGGTCCACAGAGTACAGAGTTGTTGGAGCGCCTCAGTTGGACTTTGGTGGTACGGGAAAGGTAACAGGGACCTCATGGAAAAAGGCCAATTATTTGCAGAATCATCTGGATCCTTGTGAAAGTCCTGAACCCCATACCTGCATCTGTTCCACCACCCAGTGGTCATTTGGTCAAGGAGCCGCAGACACATGCAGGCCGGACAATCCTAAACCCTTGGCTATGAACCGGTCTGGTGACTTACTGTGTTGCACCATCTCCCTCTTTACGAAGCTGATGACCCATTTCTAAACTCACCACACTTCTCTATGAGCTTCACGGGAAGAAGGATAAAAATAATCAGCCAACTCCTTATCATGTTCCTCAATTTCAAAGAACTAGGAAGAAAAACAAACAGCAAGAGTTCAGGTTAAGTTTGGAGCAACTCAGTAACAAATGGACAATATGCCAGCTGGAATCAAGGCACATAAAGGACATTCACCTCACGCTTGTGACCTCATCATGCGCTTTGCATCCCCAACTCAGAGGTGACTGGGGGGGCGAGGGGGGTGTGGAACACAGCTTTCTTTGATATGTGGAGCCATGGGCTCAGAAAGGCTAAGTGTGTTGTGTAAGGTTCCACTCTGAGGAAGTAGACAACTACTGATTTTTTCTCTCTTCACCTGCTTCTTGTAACTAGTTAACAAAAAGAAAGAATGCAGTTTCATTGCCCGTTTTTTTTTTTTATGTTTGTTTGTTTTCAAAAAGTTATCCAAACTGTGGTCAGATATTTGACTTGGTGAACCTACAAACCCCAAGGAAAAGAATTGCATTCCTTGTCCCGGGACAAAAGCAAAAGGGGCTAATGCCACCCAAGGACACCAGGTTAAGACTTTTTCATTTAACAAATGTCACCTCGCCAGGACTGGCAGGGATCACACATGATAGGAACCCAGTGAGGGATGAGTCCCAGATTAGTCCAGGGGAAACTCATTGGTTAAGTGAGGGAGATGCACTACGTAACACCTATAGCCCAGTGTACAGCAGATGAACCACAGGTCAAGATGGGGCAAGTCAGCATGGATGTCTCTAACTTGTCTGTACCTGCTACCTTAGCATGCAGAGCCTAGACCCTCCCACCTGACAGCCTCTGGGGATTCCCGCAGGCACAGCTAGGAGAGGGCTGTGTGGAAACACCTCTCTGGTTTGTTTTCCCAAAAGGCCTCAAGGTACCTCTTGATACACCCCTCCCTTCAAAGACGTCTTCCCAAGGGCTCCAGCCTGCCTGATCTATGCCTGTCCCTGTCTCCTCCAGGGGTCTGTCTTGTCTCAGGAGCTTTCACACCTGCTGGCACAGACCTCCTCTGTCTCTGGCCTCCTCTGGAGTCCTTGCCTTTGATGCTATATCTCTATGCTCTCTACCACCCACTTTCTTTCTTTTTTTTTATTTCTTTTCAGCGTAACAGTACTCATTGTTTTTGCACCACACCCAGTGCTCCATGCAATCCGTGCCCTCTCCAATACCCACCGCCTGGTTCCCCCAACCTCCTACCCCCCGCCCCTTCAAACCCCTCAGATTGTTTTTCAGAGTCCATAGTGTCTCATGGCTCACCTCCCCTTCCAATTTCCCTCTACTCCCTTCTCCTCTCCATCTCCCCTTGTCCTCCATGCTATTTGTTATGCTCCACAAATAAGTGAAACCATATGATAATTGACTCTCTCTGCTTGACTTATTTCACTCAGCATAATCTCTTCCAGTCCCATCCATGTTGCTACAAAAGTTGGGTATTCGTCCTTTCTGATAGAGGCCAATACTCCATAGTGTATATGGACCACATCTTACCACCCACTTTCTGTACCCTGACCTGCAGGGAATTGCTCTCTTTTTTTTTTAGATTTTATTTTATTTATTTGAGAGAGAGAGAATGAGCGAGGAGAAGGTCAGAGAGCGAAGCAGACTCCCCATGGAGCTGGGAGCCTGATGTGGGACTCGATCCCGGGACTGCAGGATCACGCCCTGAGCCGGAGGCAGTTGTCCAACCAACTGCGCCACCCAGGCGTCCCAGGGAATTGCTCTCTTGTGTCTGTGGAATGACCACAGGTCTGCCATTCACTCTTACCACTCTCTGCTCCTCACACCTCCCTGTGTCCCTGTCTCATAAGTTCAGAATTCAGAATGTCCCTCAGGGTAAAGTCTGGGTTTTCCTCCAGAAATCAGGTATGAATCAAGCCTAACCGGCTCCTCTCTCATCCTGCAGGAGTGGAATGTGGACCGAGAAACTTCAATGTTTGGTCAGGAAAAGTCCCCCAGCCCCAGGGGCTGAGATACCTTGGAGGAAAGACACCAGGACAGATAGACATTGAGAGGTAAGTTGATTAAAATGTCAGAAAAAGGTCAGAGTGATATGTATACACTAAAACTATGTCTTGTGAATGCTACAAGGTAGAAATGGGAGAATTTCATGACCATGGGCTCTGTCAGCATGGCCCTCTTCCTCTGTAAGTTCTATCTTCCAGGCTTTACTCAGATACCATTTTAAGAAGTCTCCCATTCTCAAACCACAAGTCCCAGGAGCAACGTGGGGTCACGGGTTTCCCGCTGCTGTCAAGTATCTCACTTAATCATGTCAACTGTTTTACAACCTGCAAGTCCTTGAGTCTCCTTCTCTTGTGAAACACAGAAAGTGGCAGAAATGTGTGCCCTGCAGACAGACTGCATAGGTTTGAATCTGGGCTCCCCAAATGTTAATTAGGGGTGCTACTTAACCTCCTCAATCTTCAATTTCCTACTGTAAAATAAGGGCAGTGAGACTACATCATGGGACTTAAATGAAATGAAATGCAAAACATGGCTTGACGTTCTCCAAAGGCGGACAGTACATAAACTGATTAACTCAATGTTATTAAAATTTCATGATGGTGGGAAGGAGTTCATTAGAAAAAAAAAGTTGAGAAGCAATGTTGTAAAATGATCATTACCGTTGCCTTGGGCACCTAGCAAGCTCTCATAAAGCACAGGTAATTATTTTTCTCAATTCTTTGAAAAGGGTAGGGCCCAGGCAGTTGTCCTCCTTTCCCCAAGCCTGAAAGCCCCTGAATGCAGGGCGGAGTCTCATTCTACCCAGTTCCCCAGAACGCAGACCGGCGCTCAGCACACCAACGCGGGTTCGTGGAATGGGCTTTCCAACATCGTCTCCGTCCAAAGTAATCTGCAAACTCTGCGACCCATATTCAGGTCGCAACTAACCCAAAGGCGGGAGGGGGCTTCGGACTTGCACTAGGGTAGAGCCACCCACACCACCGCGGCAGCCCCGTGTCCCTTGCCTCCGCTCACCACCACGCGGGCCTTTCAATCTGGAGTTTGTCTGGTGTCTCGAGGCCGGGATTCCTGGTAGGTGATGGAACCCTGGCGCGGCTGGAGGGGGAATTTGCGCGGCTGGAGGGGGATTAGACGCGCCGCAAGATCCTCAACCGACTTACAGTGCCGGTCTTTCACCCTCTGGGGTTCGGCTGGGTAAATGGAGGGAGGCTGTTGGGGCCGCGCCGATTCTCACCTGAGATCCTCTAGGATCAGGGAACCGACCACAACGGACGCTGGATCCGTTTCGGACTGTACCCGCTTCCTCCGGCAGTCTGACTTTGGGTGAGGGCGGGGCAGAAGTCACCTGACTCCAGCCACCTGATTCTCGGCGATGCACTCTGGGAACTGTAGTTTAGTCTTAGGTCGACAATTGGGCAGGATTGGGGCTTAGCAGAGGGGCCTAGGCGCCTTGGCAGGGATGGGGGCTCGGGTGAGTGGGTGGCTTAAACCACTTTTGGGGACACAGAGGCTCTTGGAGCCCCGAGTGCCTGTCGGAGAACCCTGCGCCACTGCGATGAGCGAGGCCGGGGAGCGAGGCCACTGTTCTAGAACGGCTGTCATGGGGAACAGGGCCCTCTAGATCCTGCCTTCCGCCGCCTCTCCGCCTATTGCCGGGGCTCGCCGCGAGGGTAGGCGGGGATGCGCCTTCTTCGACCAATGGGAAGGTGAGAAGCCTCAATGTTGGGTGTGGCTGAAGGCTTGGCCCCGCCTTGGCGCCTAGAACCAGTGTGGAGCGCGCAGGAGGGGGCGCCAGTATCCCATACGTCAGCTGCGCGACTCTAAGGCAATGGCTACGCGGGTGGTCACTCTGGGTATCGACCTAGGTACTACGTCTGTGAAGACGGCTTTGGTGGAGGCCGTGCCCCGCGACCCGTCCGGGTTTGTGGTACTGGCGAGCTGTGCCCGGGCTACGCGAGCTGAGGCGGCGGCCCAGAGTGCGGCGGCAGGGCACCAGGTGAGGCAGCGTCCCGGAGCTGCGCCGCCTCGGGGAGCCACTCTCGCTCCTCAAAGGAGGCCTCCTCGACACCCCTCTTCTTCAAAGAAGTCTCCCTGATTTTTCCAGCCTGTCCGACCTCTTCCTGCCTGCTGCAGCTCCCGGTGATCCGTTACTCTTCCTCCCAGGAGCTTTTCCCACCTGCTGACACCGTCTGGCTCTCTGGCCTCTGGGAGTATTGCTCATGGCGCTCTATCCCGGTGCTCTCTGCCCTCCACTTTCTGTACTTTGATCTGGGGGAATTGCGCTCCCCGTGTAACCTCAGGCCTCCCTCTTGTTCTTGACCACCTCACACCTGCCGGCATCCGGTATCTTCAAGTTCAGGATTCATTTTGTTCCCCAGGGCAGAATATAGGTTTTCCTCAGGAACTAAGATTGTAGAATCAGGGCGTAAGTGGCTTTTCTCATTCCTCAGGGATGGAATGTGGACTGGGGAATTGAAACACTTGGTCAGCAAAAGACACCAGGATCCAAAGGCTGAGACACTTGGAGGAAGGACTGAGCAGACACAGACAGGAGAGAGAAGCTAATTTAAATGTCAGGAAAAGATCGGATGGATCATTATATATTAAAACTAGTGTTTTGTGAAAGCTACGGGGTAGAAATGGAGAATTTCACCAGAGTGGGATCTGTTTGGAGATGTGGGTTCAGAAAGATCATCAGTTCTTAGAGCTGGATTCTGTTCCCTGAAAAAGGTAGCTCTATGTTCAGTTAATTGACAATAGAAATTAATATCCAGGAACTTTCTGTGAAACCTTAGGACTTTTTTTTTTCTTTCTGGATCTTTGCTTGTTCTCCCAGTTGAAATAGGTGACCTCTAAGGCCCTTTCCAGCCACGAACAAGCCTCATTCCCTAGAGCTTGTTTTTCACAATCTTTTGGCACTTATCTAAGTTCTTTAGGGTTCAGAGTCCATCTTGCTCAGAAACATTTCAGGGATAGAGAGTTCAGGAGCACTTTGCATTTTCATAGACTCCAAATTACTTTGGTTGGGGCATCAGGGTATTTGAAAATGCTTATTTCACTACATGGACTATGAAATAGAGCCATCTTCAGCTCTTACCCTGTGGGGATGAGCAGCAGAGTTGGGATTACAGGGAGTGGAGTTAGGTACTGCCCTTTTCTCTTGAAATAGATCCAGTCTTTTTTTTTTTTCCTTTTTCCCAAGTAGGCTTCCCACCCAGCATGGGAAAGCTGAACTCACAACCCTAAGATGAAGACCTGGTCTGAGATGAAGAATTGGACGCTTAACCAGCTGAGCCACCCAGGGGCCCTGAAATAGGGTCACTTCTTGAAAACTGCTTTCTAGGCTTCCCACAGCATGCAGCAGGCTGTTCTGTGTTTACAGGCACACAGTGTGCCACACCTGCCTAATGACAGTTTTAGGAGAGGCCAGGAATAGCCCCCTTGCATCCTCCACATCTGTGTTGTGCTCTGGGACAAACAGTATTGCTGTAATTTCATCTACAGCAGAATTTCTCAACCTTGGCACTGTTGATACTTTGGATTAGATGATTCTTTTTGTGGGGAGCTGTCCTGTGCATTGTAGGATATTCAGCAGTATCCCTGGCCCTAAGTACTACATGCCAGTAGATCCTTCTACCCAGTTGTGGCAACCCAAAATGTCCCCATCCTGACAAATACATCCTTGGGGACAAACATTACCCCTGAGGTGAGGACCACTGAGCTACAGAAATGCCTGATGACTCTGTCCTTTCCTTATGTCCGTACTTTTTACTCTTAGGAAGTATTGTATACACCAAAGTCAAGCTTGGTAGCTTTTAAGTATTTGTGACTTTAAAATACCTGATGTTTGTGGGAATTTCTGTCACCCTTTCTGAGTTACTACTTTCCCCTTTCCAGGCCTCAGTTTCCTCATTTGTAAAGAGGGGTTGGTGGGTAGGAGGGTTGAATGAGTTTCTGCGTTCTTCCTCAGATCTGAAGTTTTCGGATTTGATTTGGTTGTAGAGCGATGGATATTTTGAACCAAGGAAAGGGGGCAGCACCAATCCTGTTACATTGTGGGTATGCCCATTGTCAAAGAGCTACTCACTGATCACACGCACTATTGAAACTCGAACTAATTGCTGAGCACTGACTCCCCCCTTGTCTTCACTGCCGCCTGGCCCATTTCCCTCCTCCACCATCCCCACCCACACGACTCACCCACCCTGGGCCCGTTTTAAACAGTGGCTACTCTGTCTTGGGTTGATACACCTTCCAAGATCCTGTGGGAATTCTTTAGCACTATCCAAAAGAAATTCTAACCACAAATGTGATGCACACCTGTAATTTGCAGTTTTCTAGTACTAAAAGTAAAAAGTAACATTTGAAATTAATTTTAATTGCATATTTAATTTAGTCCAATGTATCCAATGTACTATCATTTCAATATATAATAATTAATATAAAATTATTAATAAGATAAATTGTGTGTTTTTTCATATTAAATCTGAAGTCTGGTATGTATTTTTATACTCCCAACACATCTCAGTTCAGGTGCACAGCCATGCAACTCCTCTCTGTTGGTCTCTCACTGCCTAGTCAGTTCTGCCATAGAGTCTTGTTAAAATTTGGGGCTGCAGCCTCAGGGAAATGATTTGTGCTCGCTTAGCACTCCTTCCCCCATCCCACCCAACCTCACCTTCCTTTTCTTCTGCTCCTTTGTTCAGGCTTGTTTGGATTCTTAGAACTGCCCCTGCCCAAGGCCAGCAGGCTGACGGGCAAGTGAGGGGTTTGTCTTAAGGAGGAGAAGGCTGCGTTCTGCCCTGGGTAGGGTATCTTGGGGCTTGTGGTCTTTAGATGCTTTTCCAAGACTGTGCGCTTTTTAGTTCTCCAGAGACCAGACATTTATTAAGAGCTGAGCCACATTTCTCTTCTGAGTTTTCCATGGGTCCTTCTAGTTATTAAGTATAAATTTATTTTGTGCCTTGAGATAATTTTTGTGTGCCAGAACATTTTACTTTGGTTGAAATAAAAACAAGTATTCAACTTATTAAATTCAGAACCCTAGTTCTTAAGTTTTTAAATTTAGCTCATAAAGCTGGTTCCATTTGTAAGTCAAAAAATGTAACTATCATTTTTGAGGACCTTTGAATAATAACACCATCTCAGTTAAGTACCTTAGTTATACATTTTATATAAATATATAATATAAAATATAACATTACACAATATTCTATTTAAGTATATAAGGTACTCTAGTTGCCTGACCCAAAGCTTTTCAGAATACCTAAATAATTCTTATAAATCTAATAAGTTGAATGGATAACGATGTATACTTTAAATGTTTTATATGTTTAAAATCCTTTTATAAATATACAGTAGTGAGATTTGAAGTTACAATTGCAAATCTACATCAGTTACTCAATTACAAAGGTAACCTAGGCCAAATTTTCTTAAACATGTAAATTTATCTAAAATACCAATTACTCTTAAGTTTCCTTAAAATGTTAATCAGATAGGCATAACTCTTTTAAACATGCATGTTTAATTCTTGATGATGGGACCCCTCGGTGGCTCGGGTGGCTAAGTGTTCAACTCTTGATCTCAGCTCAGGTCTTGATGTCAAGGTCATGAATTCAAGTCCCATACTAGGCTCCACACTGGGTGTGGAGTCTCTTAAAATCTACTTAATCATTGAGAAAACAATTACGTCATCTGGGTTGCTTTTCCAAGTGCATATTTTGTGGTGGCCTCCTTAGCTTTTTGAAACTTCTTACTGAATGGAGACATCTCCTGGGATTGATGGGTTCTTGGAGTCTGATTTCTAGTCTTTAACAGGGACTTCATAATTTAAAAGAAGAGATGGTCATGGAACCTACCTAAATTTTTTTGGTGTGAGTCACCTACTTTTAAAGTTATATTAGTCTGTACCTCCCACCCATTTGGATACACTGCTTAATTGGTTTTGGCATTTTGGTATCTCTAAGATACATAAATGTGCTTTTGCTTCTGACTCCAGAGACCTTTAACTTTTTTCAAATCCTGCATTCTATTCACATATTTGTCGCAAAGACCATTTGCTTCATAGATATTAGTATGCTGTTTGTTTACAGCTTCTTATTTCTCATGACTTTGGTTTTCAAGGTTATTCTGCCTTGAGAAGTTCTTAAGGAGGCAGCAGATCAGAAAAAAGGCAAATCAGGAAAGGATGGTCCTGACGTTCTTGAATCTCATTTCCACCCCCCACCTCCCCAAATCTCTCTATACTACCAGTCTCTCTCTGGGTAGCTTATACCATTGCCTAATTAACCTTCTGATGATGATACTGTCCTATTCAGAAAGCCCAAGGGGAGGGCTTTAGGAGGAGCCTCTCACCCTGGGTCTTGAGGTCCCCCACTGGGCTCAGCCTCTCTTCTTTTATAGCTTCATCTCCCACCAGCCCCTCATATGGACCATCTCCCTGGGGCTCTGCCCAGGTATTCTTGGGGTTATCTCCTTGCCTACCTTGCCTAGTGGGTGTTTTGTTTCCAAGTCTAAGGTCTGGCTCTAAAGGCACTAAGGAAATGTTTGCCATGTGGATGAACTAAAGTCCACATGGAAGAAAATGCTAGAGCTTGTCCTAAAGTGCTTAAGTCCATTAGGCCTTTCCTGACTACAACTTTCCTCCAGGTTCCTCCTGGCTATATTCCATCCTTCCCTTATCCTGAACCTCTGTGTCCCTTGTGATAGACCCTTAACTTCTACTTACATTATGGTCTTTCTTGTGTTTTCCTATCCTTCCTGTGAGACTGTCCACTCTTACAGGGCAGATACAATGCTTTCCTCAGCTCAGACTCACCTACAGCAGAGGCCAGAGCCTTGGCCATTTCTGAATCTAATTTGCGGCAGTACCTCACCTGTGCGGGGAGGGAGTAGCTTGCCCACCACATTCCTGCTCCAGGCCTTGCTGAAGGTGGTAGAGAACCCTCAGTCCCACATGTCCTCCCTGAGGCCAGTGAGCAGTCCTGGAAGTGACCCCAGTGGAATTAGCTCGGCAGATAGTACCCAGGAAATTCCTTGAGGCCTCTGCCCTCTTCCCCCTGTCTGTGTGCCCCTGCCCAATGTGTCCTGTTCTGTTTACAGGGGCAGGAGCAGGATGTGAGCAGAATCATCCAAGCCCTAAATGAGTGCCTTGCTGCTCTTCCTCGGCAGCTGCTCCAGGAAGTTTGTGGCATTGGAGTGTCAGGACAAATGCATGGAGTCATGTTTTGGAAAACAGGCCAAGGTATGCTGGGCTCTGGGGGTGATCATGTGCTCCTAGCAATCACTGTGGGATAGCAGAGTGCTGCGGAGGGCTCTCCTCTGAAGTAACAGGTCACCCTGCAGTGTGAACAAAATGGCTTATGCTGCCTCTTGCATTTTGTGTGTACCCTTTCTTGTACAAATGTGTAATGAGTAAGCGAACTCTCCACTCACGCTCTGTCCATAAACAGGGTGAGGGAAGAGTGAGTTCTCTCTGATTCTCTGTAGGATTCAGCAGAGTGGATTTTCCACAGCTTTCTCTTTATTTCTGTCGGTGTCTCAGAGCATCAGCGCAGACAACTAAATATTAGTGTAGTTGTGGGAGATGCCAAGACACAGGGGACACTTGAATTTGGGCATAATTTTTGTTGTTTGCCATAATCACGGAAGTTTGTGATTTTTAAATTTCAGGGCATCCTTATTATGGGCTCAGGTGCTGAGTATTTAGTTGGTCCTCTTCTATCAGGTCTCCCATAGTGCAGAGGTCAGTGACCTGTTCTGTTTGGCCTCCAGGAGGAGACTTATTAAGCTAGCAAAATAAAAATGCTTCCATGCTTGGTAAGGGTGTTATCTATATGATCTCATTGAACTTTCCCAACATCTTTATGAGGTAGGTTACATTAATGGCCCCATTGTACAGATGAAAAGTGGAGGTTCAGAGAGGTTCATAGGCTCAGGGTCATATGGCAGCAAGTGGTGACTCCAGCTTTTGAACCCAGGTTGGTCTGATTTTAGACACTGAGCTCTTAAAGGCCTCTAGAAGGACCAGTGTTGCAGGATGGTGCAGTTGCTCAGTGAAGAGAGGAACTTCCCAAAAGAATGTCCAACTTCCTTGAATGTTATGTGTTCCTTATAGCTAGCATTAAAAATCCTTTTTTAGGGCACCTGGGTGGCTCAGTTGGTTAAGCAACTGCTTTTGGCTTAGGTCATGATCCTGGAGTCCCGGGATTGAGTCCCACATCAGGCTCCCTGCTCAACAGGGAGTCTGCTTCTCCCTCTGACCTCTCCCTTCTCATGCTCTCTCTCTCTCTCTCTCAAATAAATAAATAAAATCTTAAAAAAAAGCCATTTTTAAACTATAAAAATTCTATATAGACATAAAAGTAGGGAGAATATTATTATGAACAGACACATACCCATCACCCAGCTTCAAAGCTGCCAACATTTTACTGCAGGTGTTTTAAGTACAGGATGGGTGGCTACTTTGGGGGCTGTAGTAAAGGGGATTTTTTTCACTACTTTTTGCCTGGAGAGTTAGTGATTCCAGTTCTCCTGGGCCAAGTGAGTGGTGACCTGCCTCTCAGCAATGTGACAGGTGTCTACTGAAGCATCCTTTGATCAGTCCCCAAGAGGGCCTGGGTGACTATAGAAGCCAGTGCAGTAGCTCTTGCCCCTTTCCTCCTCCTTATCTGCTTGTTGTCAGACTGTTTGGAAACACAGGAACTGCTTGGCTCTAATCAGTAGTTTGTGGAGAAGGCCGATTAGGGTGTTAGAGCTGGCCTCTCTGTGGGAATCTAGAAAAAGAATCTAGAAAAAGCTTGTAAAAGCTTTTTAAACTCCTTAATTTTGCATTAATGAGATAAATGTCCTTTTAATACTAAAACCCTTCCCAAAAAGGACAACAGAGATCTAAAGATTGTGGTCTGGTCATATACCTCCCTTTCTGCCCGTTTCCTGGACTCTGTAACAACCACACAAACCATTGCCCACATTGTTGGAGAGAGCTGCTTAATATTTCATTGAGACAACCCACATGCCTCCTTGTTTTGTTTTCTGCTTCTGGGAAGGAGGGAAGCCACTCTTTGACAATGGTAATACTTGCTTAGCAGAGTTGAGTGAATCATACTTGGGAGCAAGTCACTGTGTTTTAATGGTGGCCATAGATGTGTTTGGCTTCAGTACCTACAATATATAAGGCTCCATGCTAGACCTCATTGGAGACATAGAAACGAGCAGACAAAGCCCTCACTCTCTAGGGCACACTCAAGGCCGTCAACACAGACAGGCACCAGTTTGCTGAGCAGAGAGCTAATTGCTTCCACGAGGGCACAGGCCAGCCAGCGGGCGGAGAGGAAAGGCAGTGAGAGTGTCTTCTGAGAGGCCTGTGGTTATTATGCCTGTAGACTCCATTTCCAGGCTCGGTAATAGCAGGAGAGAAATGGGGATCGTAAAACCAAGCTAAAAGGCAAGCAGCCGACTAGGAGAAACGTTTGCTTGTGTGAATACGGGTGCATACTAAAAAACCAAGAACAAAGAAAGGACAGATGGCTCTGTGGAAAATGGGCAAAGGATACTGAGAAGGGCAGTTCCTAGAAGAGGAAATACAAGTGGCTAATAAGCATATGAAGAGATGCTCAATGTCATTAGTACTTAGGGTAGCACAGACGAAAACTACAAGAGAAATTACTTTCCACCCACTGGATTATAAGAAATCAAAGTCTGAAAATGCCAAGAGTTGGCAAATGGAATGGAAGATTGGTTCTTTTAAATATGACTCGTGGTAGTGTCAATTAGCGTAGCCATTTGGAGGGCAGTTTGGTGGGGCCTGTTAAAAATAAGGGAACTGCTATGACTCAGCAGCTCTGCTACTTGGAATCTGCTCAGGAAAATCACTTTCATATGGATGTGCATAAGGATGGTCATTCATGGTCGTTCTTTGCCCCCTTGTCATGCTAGTGGAGACTGGCATGGAGAAATAAATGTTGGCGTGCCCATGCTGCAGAAGGATATGCAGTAGTTAGCAAGAAGGAGGTACGTTCACATATCCTGACATGGAAGGAAGTCCAGAACATTTGTTGGATGATAAAAACAATGCCTAGAAAAAGAAATACAGTGTAGTGCTATTTGTTTTTAAAAAATAGACAAAAACAAAATGAAGTCAATGAAAGCAAACCAAATATGTTGTGTCAGTGTAAACATTTTATTTGGATGGTTACCCACAAGGGCTAACTAGGACAGGAAGAGGACTGGGACCCAAGCCTTTGGCTTTATGTGTAATATCTGAACATCTTATACTGAAAATCCTGGTTCTACCACTTAGTATCTATGTGACCTTTGACAATTTTTTTTAACTTTTCTGTGCTTCATTTTTCTCGTATAAAGGGGATAATTATCATACCTATGTGATAAGGCTACTATGTAGATTCAATGAATCAATATTTTTCAGGTGCTTTGAACAATACCTGTACATGGTAAGAACTCCACATTTATTTTATAATACAAACAAAATAAACAATAGTCCAAATTTGTTTTTGAAAAAGGATCAGAGTTTTGGAAGCAGATAAAGGTGTTGAAAAAAAGCTGCAGAGACTCAACTTTAGAGCTGAGATAATAATGCAGCTCGAAGTTTAAGTACAGATGTAGTATACAGTTGTGGGGGTACACTGCTTTGAGGAGCCCTTCACCCCATGTGAAACTGAGTGTGGTTTAGATGCATGGCTCTTTTGGCTACTGGCCGGGGATACCAAGCAGAGACTGACAAGATCCTCTAGATCCTTTGCTCTGACCCATCTACCTGCAGTATGTGTCCTTAGACATTCTTCTGGATCACTTCCTTACTCCATTCACATCCCTCCTCAAATGTCACCTCAGAGAGGACTTCCCTGATCACCCTCCAAATATCTGTCACTGCTGTATATTTCTTGACAGCAATTAAAAGTATCTGGTACTACATATTTGCTTGTTTATATTCTGTATCTCTAGCATATAAGCTTTCTGAAGGTAGTGACTTTTCCTTGTTCTTTGCTGTATTCTCAGGGACTAGAACCAGTGCCCAATACATATTAGATATTTAATATACATTTCATTCAATCATACATGTATAAGTGAGTGAATGAATGGATGTTTCATGGCCTGGAACTCAGGGGGAGGGGCAGTTAGGTCTCTTTCTTTGGTTCTTAATGAACATACTCAAGGCAATGAACATAATCAAGGCAGTGGAGAAAAGTGGGAGTCTTTCCCCTAATCACAGGGCTGGTGACCTATAATCTAAGGATCCTCAAAACATTGTTTCATCCTGGGAGCAGACTGGAAGCCCTGACCTGAGGAGATGTTTTTCAGGATGGGATGGGTTCGCTGTGGATTCACCCCAGGTCTCATCCATCCTCCCCAGACCTTTAGAGTGGACAGTCTAAGAATTTAAAATTAGCCTGTCATACATACTAAAATATGTGAAAGGTGAATATTAGCAAAAAAACAATAAGAAGAAAACATAAAAAGAACCAAGCAGAAACATTAGGCATAAAAAATATAATGGTTGAAATAAAGAGTGTAATAGTTGGGATTAATAGCAGAATGGATAGAACTTCAGAACAAATTAGAGAGTGAAAGATGCAACTTTAGGAAGAAGAGAAGGACAAAGAAGTAGAAAATATTAAAAAAAGAGAGATATTGAAAATACAAATAGAAGCACTAGCATCTGAATACTAGGAGATATAGAAAAGGAAAAATAAAAGCGGTAGAGGAGGAGGTGTGTGGAGAACTAATGGAGAAAATTTACCATAAGTGACAAAATAAGATGTAACAGTCTGGATCAAAGGGGCCCATGGAATGTCAATGGAGGGAGAGAAGGAAAACCTTACAGCTGGATATATTAGAGCAAACTTTTAAGGATTTCAAAGACAAAGAAAACTCCAAAAGCTTACAGAGTGAAAGACCAGGTGCTATATAAAAGAATAGAAGCAGATTGACTAGATAGTTTTCAATAGCAACATTCTATGTAAAAATGCAATAGAATCACATTTGGGTTTTCTATTGTTGCATAACAAACTACCTCCAAAACTCAGTGACTTAGAACAGCAACCATTTTATCATACCTTATATGAACTACTTCTGTGTATCAGATTGAGCTGCTCTATGTGGGTTTGACAGGTTGCTTGGGAGTATTCATCTAGTGGACAGACTTGTCTGGAGGGCTCAAGGGTGGTTCTGCCTGATGCTTTGGTGGGGAAAGCTGGAAGGCTAGACTCAGCTGACAGTGGCCTGCTAGATGCCTGCATGTGTCTTCTCCACCTAGTTTCTTCACCATGGTGGCCTCAGGGTAGTGGGACTTCTTACATGGTGGCTGGCTTCCTCCAGAGTGAGTGCTCCAGGAATCTCTGGTGGGAGCTGCAAATCTTATGACCTGACCTTGGCAGTCCTAGGATATCATTCCCCCCACATTCTCTTGCTCTCACAAATCATCAAGGCCAGCCTAGATTTAAGGAGAGAGGATTTGAACGCTACCCCTTAATGGGAGTAGTAGCAAGGAAATTGTGGCAATCTATCACAAGTCTACAAAGTATTTTTAAGTATTGAAGAAAGGGAACTTAGAACCTAGACTGTTACAACTGTCCTTCAAATATGAGGGTATGAAAAAATATTCTGAGCCATATAGGCCTCTAGATGCTTTGCCACAGGATGAACTTTGCTGGAACTAATTTGGGGTAAAATATTTAAATAAGAGCAGAGGGAAAAAAATCCAGATTTCAAGAGATAAATGAGATAAATTAAGTAAAGATGGCCAGATTCCCGAGTAAAGTTTGATGTCTAAAAATCAATTAGCTAAGACCAAGGGAAAAGAGAAAATATATCCATCATCATCCAGAATCAAGTCTAGATAATATTATCATGATAAGGGGTGGAAGGACAGAGACTAGGGGACTTGAGAGTGTGCTAAATTTGTTTTCTTACAGGGAGGGGGAGGGGTTATGCCATCAGTTTTAAAAAATGAATTAAGGGGAACGTAGAGGAAGTGGGATAAATGGAGGGAGTAGGTGACTTGGTGAGGGTCATGCAACCCTTGGTGGTGGAGCCAGGTGTTAAACCCAGGTGCTCTGATAGCAGAACCCACGTGCATATGTGAAGCATTATCATGCTGTGATCTCACTAGCAGAGTGGTCTTGAGGACATGCTGCTGCCGGTCAGTTGTTCTTTTCTCTGTTTTTGGTAATTTCCTTTGTTCCAGGCTGTGAATGGACAGAGGGAGGGCCCTCTCCTGTGTTTGAGCCCGGAGCTGTGAGCCCCCTGGTCACATGGCAGGACGGCCGGTGTAGCAGTGGGTTCCTGGCTTCTTTGCCCCAACCAGAGTCCCATCTCAGTGTGGCCTCGGGGTTTGGCTGTGCAACCATCTTCTGGTTTTTGAAGAACAGGTATGGACAACTGATTTTTGAATCGGGTGCTGGATTTCCAGGGACACGAGAACAGCTAGGAGTCTATCTCCAGCCGGTTGGTATCGTTCCACCTGCTGGAGCATCCCTCAGTGAGGTGGCCTGGCACAGGGGTGGTCACAAGACCTAGACTTTGTCTAGAACTGCTTCATTTCTCAGAGGGCTCCTTGTTGGTTATCTGATTCTAAACCAGAGTGGGGAAGAAAAAGGCAGAGAGGGCAAGGGACTTGCCAAGGGTTGCGTGGTAAGTTCATGGTGGGGTCAGGGCTGCTGATGTGCTGCTTTCTCAAGCATGGCATATTCTCCCTTGAAACCACTCCCTGAAGGCCAGTTCCAGCCAGCGTTGCCTTGAGTGGCTGGGAGAGCCTCCCCCTGGGAGGTTCGGCCATCAGGGAGCCACAGCATGTGGGATGCCTGCTGCCACCCAGCTATGCCATGTCTAGTCCGCTGCCTGCAGCTAGGTGAAGCACATGCTTTCAAGTTGCTATTAGACTATGTTGAACTGTTTTTGGTATGAAAACTAGCCCAGAGTTCCTGAAGTCCTACGATGCTGCTGGTACCATCCATGACTATGTGGTTGCCATGCTGTGTGGCTTGCCAAGATCCCTGATGTGTGACCAGAATGCTGCTAGCTGGGGCTATTTCAACACTCAGAGCCAAAGCTGGAACTTGGAGATGTGAGTATATCTTTGCAAGCTGGCTCCAGGGTAAAGGCCAGAATCTTGAATGCAAGCAATTTAGTGGGGCTTTCCCATTTGGGAACAATAGTGGAGGATTCCAAGAACCCAGGAATCAGGTTCCAAAGACCCTCAGCCTGTTCCAGTCACCAGGCAAGGGTGGGCCAGGCTGTGAGTGAACCCTTGGAGGGGGGGTACCCCATACACCATGCTGTCCTGCTCCCCCACAGTTGTCCAGACCTAGGTTGGGCTCCCTTGTTCTCTGTGACTCAGACCTAGCCTGCGGATTTCAAAGAACAACTGTCAGTGTAACAAATTCTTAAATAAGGTTAAGAAATGAAAGTAATAGTCTTGAGGGATGTCTTTCAAAAGTTCATTTTAAGGAATCATTTGCCTTTTCAGATCCAGAAATCCAGTGCCCTCTAAGTTCACTTCCTTCAGGGTCTAAATTCTGAGCTCTGTAAAAAAACAAAAAGCACCTGGTAGTTCAGGTAAAGGACTTTCTAGCATGTTCTGTAAAATTGATAGCCCCCTGTTTACTAACCCTGAGTGATGAATGCAGTTGGTGTTTAGGAGACTGTTGGGTTTGACTTTGGTATGGCCTGTGCTAACTGACTGTGACTGTGTGCTGAAATGCTGTCTCCCTTTGCAGAGTGTTTGTGTTAGGTTCAAAACACAGAAGGCTGGATGGCGATGATATCTGGCTCTTATCTAACTCTTCCTGATCACCCCCTGCTTAAACTGGTTGTTTTCTCCCCTGGACGGCCAATCCCCAGACTTTTGAAAGCCAGTGTTCTTTTTTTAAAAAATGCAAGTCTATTTTTAATGGTTTATAAAAAGCCGAAAAGGCCCTCTGTGAAAACACTGGATTCTACCCTCCCTTCTTGTGTGTGTATCCTGTAGTGTTTTCCTTCATTAAGTTTCCTGGAAACAACAAAGACCAAAAATCCAGCTCCGGGTGAATACATTGTCTGTTTTTGGATTGCAGATTGAGGGCCTCAGGCTTTCCTGTCCATCTTCTCCCAGACATCGCGGAGGCTGGCAGTGTGGCAGGCAGAACTTCCCATGCCTGGTTTGAAATCCCAAAGGGGACACAGGTGGGCGTGGCCTTGGGTGACCTACAGGCCTCCGTCTATTCCTGTATGGCCAAAAGGACAGATGCAGGTAAGTCTTTCTTTTATTGGCTCTTTAGACTTCTTCTAGTACCTCCTAAGCTCCAGCTCTGTGTGAGGGCCCAAGGGGCGCACATAACCAGCAGCCTTGGCATCCTGTCTATCGTTATGCTGTAAACATGAAAAACAGCCTCCTTCCTATAGGTGAAACCTCTCCTCTGGGAGCTTACAATCCAGCCAGCCAAGTTCTGTCCCTGACCACAGTCTGCGCTTTTCCTCTTTAGGGCCAGGTAAGGGAACTGTTGTTGGGAACTCTAGTTGGCTGATTTCTGTATAACTCCATGACCAAAAAAATAGATTAGTAGGTTTTCGGGTTTTGTGTTATTATGTGTTGTCAGTGGAAGTTCCATCCAATCTGATTAGGAGTGCTGTCTTTCTGTATTCAGTGTAAAAGAGTCACAGTAAGGTGGAGGCAGTCCACAGTCTAGGGCAGGGCTTGGTGAACTTTTTTTTGTAAAGGGACAGATAGTAAATATTTTAGACTTTGCAGGCCATATAGTTTCTGTCCTAACAACTCAGCTCTGCTGAAGCACGGAAGCAGCTATAGCCAATGCATAAATTTATAGGGGTATAGCTGTATTTCAGTAAAACTTCACTTATAGACACTAAAGTGTGAATTTCATGGAATTTTCATGTGTCATGAAATTTTCTTCTCCTTTTGACTTCTCAGCCATTTAAAGTATGGGAGCATGCTACTGGATAGTAAAATGCTGCAGCCCCTTTGGAAAATAGTCTGGCAGTTCCTCAAAAGTGAAATAGGGAGTTATTACACAGTTCTACTCCCAGGTACAGACCCAAGAGATCTGGAAACACATGCCCACACAAATACTTCAAACAGATGTTCTTAGCAGCATTATTCATGATAAGTCATAATTCCAAAAAGTAGAACCAATCCAAATGCCCACCAACTGATAAGTGGGTTTTAAAAATGCGATATATCCACATAGCTTAAATGCCACACATGGGAGTGAAAGAGAGGAATGAAAGAAGCCAGTTCCAAACGGCCACATGCTGTCTGGTTCCATTCCTAAGAAAAGTCCAGAACAGGCAAATCTGTAGAGACAGAAAGCACATGAATGGTTGCCAGGGGCTGGGCGGAGCCCCGAGTGCTAACAGGTGCAAGGTTTCTTTTTGGAGTGATGAAAATGTTCTAAAATTAGATTGTGGTGATGGCTGTACAACTGTGAGTATACTGAAAACCAGTGAATTATACCCTTTAAAAGGTTGCTGTTTATGGTGAATTATGCAAATTATATCTCAATAAATCTGTTATTTCAAACAAAATGTAAATGCTGGTCTTATCTCCTAGACCACACAAGAATACATGGTAGGGTGGATATGGCCTGTGGGCTATTGTTTGCGCCTCCCTGGACAAGGGGAGAATTGGGGCTGCCTGCCCAAACAGGATGGTTGCAAGATGGGAGTTTCATTTGATCTTCATCGCAGGCTGGCTGAGTGAGTCCACTCTGGGAGTCCCTTCCTTGTTATCAAGGGGAATGGAGAATTCATTCATCTTACCTGAATTCTCTTTGTTACCACATCTTTTTTCTTCCATCAGTTAGAACTATTACAATTCAACCCTAAGTTTAAAAATTCTGACCAGCTTTCTGCTCTATGCAGTTTGTTCCTATTTCATGACAGTCTTAAGAAATAACATTTCAAGGACTGTTTTTATGTTGTTTTGGGTAGTAATTCCTCTTAATGCAAAATTATCTGAAAGAGAAAAGGGAAATTCTGCCAATTTTGTTTGCACGTATTTTATGGAAAAAAGTCTTCTAAAGTCAAAAGTTGTTCAAAACCTTTTCTCCCAAATTTTCAACTAAAATCAATTCTTCAGGAAAATGTGCTGAATTTATTCTGTGACACTTAGTTATCCCAATACACCATCTCAGAGTGTAAATGTCAGGGAGCTCACATGGTCTTTGGAGTCCAGCCTACTGGCCTGGGTGAGAATTTAGCCCATCTTCTCCTTCTGGTGTCACCTTGTACAGGTTGCTTTTCTTCCTGAGCCCTTGTCCCCATCCAAAATGAGGGCAATGATATGTTTCTCGTGGGGCAGTTGTGACACACTGGAATGGTGCCTCTAAAGAGCCTGGCTCTTTCTACACTGGTGGTTTTCTAATCAAAGGCTATTCCCTTAACAACGGACTATCTTGTGCCTGGATGTAAATGTGCCTTTTCTATAGTAATTGAAGGGCTAGTCAGATGGGAAGAAAGTAGGTATTAGGTTCCCTCTTCACTGAGCTGGTTGTAGTCTCTGGTTCCAGATTGGGGCTGCTGGCTGTGCTCACTTGTTCTGTGTGCATGGTCAAAGTTGGTTGGCCTCCATCCTTGATACCTCCACTTGAAGGGACAGGTGGAGGACATGTTGCTTCTGGTAAAGGGTCATGGTGAAAGACTTGATATGGCAGAAAGTAAAGGTTATTGGTTTTCTAAGATTATTTTTAGTCTTCTTGCTTCCAAGCTCCCAGTAGGTAGGAAGGTTACACACTGACCTCCGTTATTTCAGATCCCAACAGACTGAGAAGAACAGGCTTTTTGGCCAGATCTTGTGAGACATGGAAGAAAAGAGATTTCTAGGATCATCCACAGGCCTTGGCCTCGATCAGGAAATCATCCTCTCTATGCTGAGTCTGTGAGCTTTTCCCCTGCTGGTGGAGGGAGGTTAAAAACACCGTGGATATAAGGAAGAGGTGGCACTTGCTGAGAAATGAATGACACCTCCACAGAGAGTCAAATACTTGGACTGAGTGAGGTCTTACTCTCTATATGTCATTGTCTATTGTTGTGTAACAAATCACCCCAGTGCTTAATAGCCTCCAGCAGCAAACATTTATTATTTCTCATAGTTTTTGAGAGTCCGGAATCTGGATGTGTCTGGATGGTCTGGTTTAAGGTCTCTCATGGAACTGCAATCAAGGTGTTGCTTAGCTGGGTCTACAGTCATCCAAAGGCTTGGCTAGGCCTGGTGGATCTACTTCTTAGCTCATTCACGTAGCTTTTTGGCAGGAGGCCTCAGTTTTTTGCCACATGGACCTCTCCACAGGGCTGCTTATGACATGGTGCCTGCCTTTCCCCAGAGCAAGTGATCCAAGACAGAAGCTGCAGTGCCTTTTTATGACCCTATATGACCCTTTTTATGGCACAGGATCCCTTCTGCTTATTTTCTCAATTAGAAGCCAGTCCCCCAAGTCCCACCCACATTCACAGGGTAGGGGAAATTAGGCCCTACCTTCCAAAAAGGAGGAGTCTCAAAGAATTTGAAGACGTATTTTTTTAAACCAGAATACTCTCCCCTTGCCCTGTTGTGACCTGTGCCCTCTGAGTCAGCCAACAGGCCTAACTTCTGCTTTCCTTGGATCCCAGTTCTCAACATCAGCACCTCAGTTCAGTTGGCAACCTCCATGCCTTCAGGATTCCAGCCAGCGCAGACTCCAGACCCTGCAACTCCAGTCACCTACTTTCCGTACTTTGACAGGACCTACCTGGCCGTGGCAGCATCACTCAATGGGGGCAATGTGCTGGCCACATTTGTCCACATGCTGGTACAGTGGATGACGGATCTAGGTAAGGTATTCCCACACAGTGATGTGTTCCCTGCTTGTCCTTGTGATGTGGCAGTATCTTGGTGCTGCCTGTGTTATTTAAGCTTCTAGATTCCTGTGTCAGATCCTGCCCAGATCCAGCACATTCCTTCCTTCTTTGGGGATCTGGGCCTGCAGGCTTTTTTCTTCTCATCTTCTGAGCTGCCGTCACTTAATTTTTTCTGAGGGAGCTCTTTCTCCTCTAACACTGACTAGTCCCCTGGCTTTCCTCTGCCCCCTGGTTGCTTTGTTAGTAGGTCACTGTCCCTTTCTGATGACTACAGACAGCTGAAAATAAAATGATCAAACATGGATGAGTGAAGAGTGTCTTGGTATTTTATATTATTATAAAATCCTTATAGCACTTATTCCTGGCAAGTGGTTCCTGACTCCCTTTCTTGGAACGGATCCCTGAGAACTCTGATGCCCTCCTGCTTTCGTCAGGATAGAGTAGATTGGGCCTTTCTCTGCTCTTCATTTGCAGAGAAACATGTAACCTCCTTCCAGGAGAGGTTCCCTTTCTAAGCACTTGAGGTAGAGGTGAAATTTCTGGTCAGCCATGCAGGTATAGGGAGATCACTAGTCCACGTTGGAGCTCTGAATCCGGTCACTCTGGGAAGCTTTCAGCATAGTAACAAGGTGAGACACAGGTAGTAGGGAGCACATGGGAAGGTCATACTGCTTGTGCAGACAGGTGTTGCTGACATGTCCTTTCCGGCTGGCTAGGGATGTCAGGATTTTAGGGGAATTCTGCCCCCTTGGCTGAGGTCCCCTCAGGAATGTGTCATTAAAAGAACAGAACTCTGATTTTATTTTGCCTGTGTCAGAAAAGGTTTTCAAGATGCAGAACCAGTTATCAGAATCTTTAGGCAAGCCCTATATTTACTGGTTGGCTCTATGAATCGTTGACTGAGTTGACTGGTATTTTCTTTACTCAGAAGTGACTTGTTATTTTTACCCCTGAAAGAGACGGTAATATTTAATTTCTCTGTAAGATCCTTTGAAAATGAAAAGTTTTTTGCATTGTAATGGTTCTTATTTTGGTGAAACTGAGGACTTTGAAGGCTAGTATTGGATGTAACTTAACCTTTTAAGAAATGTCTACAATTACGTCATTTGATTAAAAAATATATAGATACAGGGGTACCTGGGTGGCTCACTTTTTTTTTTTTTTTCCCAATTTATTTATTTTCAGAAAAACAGTATTCATTATTTTTTCACCACACCCAGTGCTCCATGCAAGCTGTGCCCTCTATAATACCCACCACCTGGTACCCCAACCTCCCACCCCCCCCGCCACTTCAGACCCCTCAGACTGTTTTTCAGAGTCCATAGTCTCTCATGGTTCACCTCCCCTTCCAATTTACCCAAATTCCCTACTACTCTCTAACGCCCCTTGTCCTCCATGCTATTGGTTATGCTCCACAAATGAGTGAAACCATATGATAATTGACTCTCTCTGCTTGACTGATTTCACTCAGCATAATCTCTTCCAGTCCCGTCCATGTTGCTACAAAAGTTGGATATTCGTCCTTTCTGATGGAGGCATAATACTCCATAGTGTATATGGACCACATCTTCCTTATCCATTCATCCGTTGAAGGGCATCTTGGTTCTTTCCATAGTTTGGCGACTGTGGCCATTGCTGCTATAAACATTGGGGTACAGATGGCCCTTCTTTTCACGACATCTGTATCTTTGGGGTAAATACCCAGGGGTGCAATTGCAGGGTCATAGGGAAGCTCTATTTTTAATTTCTTGAGGAATCTCCACACTGTTCTCCAAAGAGGCTGCACCAACTTGCATTCCCACCAACAGTGTAAGAGGGTTCCCCTTTCTCCACATCCTCTCCAACACATGTTGTTTCCTGTTTTGTTAATTTTGGCCATTCTAACTGGTGTAAGGTGATATCTCAATGTGGTTTTAATTTGAATCTCCCTGAGGGCTAATGATGATGAGCATTTTTTCATGTGTCTGATAGCCATTTGTATTTCTTGATTGGAGAAGTGTCTGTTCATATCTTCTGCCCATTTTTTGATGTGTTTGTCTGTTTCGTGTGGGTTGAGTTTGAGGAGTTCATTATAGATCCTGGATATCAACCTTTTGTCTGTACTGTCATTTGCAAATATCTTCTCCCATTCCGTGGGTTGCCTCTTTGTTTTTTTGACTGTTTCCTTTGCTGTGCAGAAGCTTTTGATTTTGATGAAGTCCCAGAAGTCTATTTTCGCTTTTGTTTCCTTTGCCTTTGGAGACGTATCTTGAAAGAAGTTGCTGTGGCTGATATCGAAGAGATTACTGCCTATGTTCTCCTCTAAGATTCTGATAGATTCCTGTCTCACGTTGAGGTCTTTTATCCATTTTGAGTTGATCTTTGTGTACGGTGTAAGAGAATGGTCGAGTTTCATTCTTCTACATATAGCTGTCCAGCTTTCCCAGCACCATTTATTGAAGAGACTGTCTTTTTTCCACTGTATATTTTTTCCTGTTTTGTCGAAGATTAATTGACCATAGAGTTGAGGGTCCATATCAGGGCTCTCTACTCTGTTCCACTGGTCTATGTGTCTGTTTTTATGCCAGTACCATGCTGTCTTGGTGATCACAGCTTTGTAATAAAGCTTGAAATCAGGTAAGGTGATGCCGCCAGCTTTATTTTTGTTTTTCAACGTTTCCTTAGCGATTCGGGGTCTCTTCTGATTCCATACAAATTTTTGGATTATTTGCTCCAGCTCTTTGAAGAATGCCGGTGGAATTTTGATCGGAATGGCATTAAAAGTATAGATTGCTCTAGGCAGTATAGACATTTTAACGATGTTTATTCTTCCGATCCAAGAGCATGGAATGGTCTTCCATCTTTTTGTGTCTTCTTCAATTTCTTTCATGAGTGTTCTATAGTTCCTCAAGTATAGATCCTTTACCTCTTTAGTTAGGTTTATTCCCAGGTATCTTATGGTTCTTGGTGCTATAGTAAATGGAATCGATTCTCTAATTTCCCTTTCTGTATTTTCCTTGTTAGTGTATAAGAAAGCCACTGATTTCTGCACATTGACTTTGTATCCTGCCACGCTGCTGAATTGCTGTATGAGTTCTAGTAGTTTGGGGGTGGAGTCTTTTGGGTTTTCCATATAAAGAATCATGTCATCTGCGAAGAGAGAGAGTTTGACTTCTTCATTACCAATTTGGATACCTTTTATTTCTCTCTGTTGTCTGATTGCTGTTGCTAGGACTTCTAATACTATGTTGAACAAGAGTGGTGAAAGTGGGCATCCTTGTCTTGTTCCTGATCTCAACGGGAAGGCTGCAAGCTTTTTCCCATTGAGGATGATATTTGCTGTGGGTCTTTCATAGATAGATTTGATGAGGTTCAGGAATGTTCCCTCTATCCCTATACTTTGAAGCGTTTTCATCAGGAACGGATGTTGGATTTTGTCAAATGCTTTTTCTGCATCAATTGAGAGGACCATGTGGTTCTTCTCTCTTCTCCTATTAATTTGTTGTATCACATTGATTGATTTACGAATGTTGAACCATCCTTGTAGCCCAGGGATGAATCCCACCTGATCATGGTGGATAATCTTTTTAATGTGTTGTTGGATCCTGTTGGCTAGGATCTTGTTGAGAATCTTAGCATCCATATTCATCAGTGATATTGGTCTGAAATTCTCCTTTTTGGTATGGTCCTTGCCTGGTTTGGGGATCAGGGTAATGCTGGCTTCATGGAAAGAGTCTGGAAGTTTTCCTTCTGCTTCAATTTTTTGAAACAGCTTCAGGAGAATAGGTGTTATTTCTTCTTGGAAGGTTTGGTAGAATTCCCCAGGGAATCCGTCAGGTCCTGGGCTCTTGTTTTTTGGGAGATTTTTGATCACTGCTTCAATCTCGTTATTAGATATCGGTCTATTCAGGTTGTCGATTTCTTCCTGGTTCAATTTTGGTAGTTTATATTTTTCCAGGAATGCATCCATTTCATCTAGGTTGCTAAGCTTATTGGCATATAACTGTTCGTAGTAACTTCTGATGATTGTTTCTACTTCCTTGGTGTTAGTTGTGATCTCTCCCCTTTCATTCATAATTTTATGAATTTGGGATTTCTCTCTTTTCTTTTGGATTAGTGTAGCCAGTGGCTTATCGATCTTATTGATTCTTTCAAAAAACCAGCTTCTAGTTTCATTGATACGTTCTACTGTATCTCTGGTTTCTCCCTCATTGATCTCAGCTCTAATCTTGATGATTTCCCTTCTTATGTGTGGAGTTGGTTTGATTTGTTGTTGATCCTCCAGTTCTTTAAGGTGTAGAGACAGCTGGTGTGTTCTGGATTTTTCAATTTTTTTGAGCAAGGCTTGGATGGCTATATATTTTCCCCTTAGGACCGCCTTTGCTGTATCCCATAGGTTTTGGACCGAAGTGTCTTCATTCTCATTGGTTTCCATGAATTGTTTCAATTCTTCTTTGATCTCCTGGTTGATCCAAGCATTCTTAAGCAAGGTGGTCTTTAGCTTCCAGGTGTTTGAGTTCCTTCGGAACTTTTCCTTGTGATTGAGCTCCAGTTTCAAAGCATTGTGATCTGAGAATATGCAGGGAATAATCTCAGTCTTTTGGTATCGGCTGAGTCCTGATTTGTGACCCAGTATGTGGTCTATTCTGGAGAAGGTTCCGTGTGCACTTGAGAAGAATGAGTATTCTGCTGTTTTAGGGTGGAATGTTCTGTATATATCTATGAGGTCCATCTGGTCCAATGTGTCGTTCAATGCTCTTGTTCCTTTATTGATTTTCTGCTTCGATGATCTGTCTAATTCTGAAAGAGGCGTGTTAAGATCACCTACGATTAGTGTATTCATATCAATATGACTCTTTATCTTGATTAACAGTTTTCTTAAGTAATTGGCTGCTCCCATATTGGGAGCATAGATATTTACAATTGTTAGATCATCTTGGTGGATAGTCCCTTTAAGGATTATGTAGTGTCCTTCTGTATCTCTGACTACAGTCTTTAGTTTGAAGTCTAATTTATCTGATATGAGAATCGCTACCCCAGCCTTCTTTTGAGTCCCATTGGCATGAAAGATGCTTCTCCACCCCTTCACTTTCAGTCTGCGTGTATCTTTAGGTTCGAAATGGGTCTCTTGTAGACAGCATATGGATGGGTCCTGTCGTTTTATCCAATCTGCAACCCTGTGCCGTTTTATGGGTGCATTTAGGCCATTCACATTGAGAGTGATTATTGATAGATACGTTTTTATTGACATCGAGTTACCTTTGAAGTCTTTCTTTCTGTAGACTGTCTCTATATTTCTGTTCAATGCTATTCTTGGGATTTTTCCTCTTTTATAGAACCCCCCTTAATATTTCCTGCAGTATCGGCTTGGTGGTTGCATAGTCTTTTAAGTCTTGCCGGTCTTGGAAACTCTTTATCTCTCCATCCATTTTGAATGTCAGTCTTGCTGGATAAAGTATTCTTGGCTGCATGTTCTTCTCATTTAGTGCCCTGAATATATCTTGCCAGCCTCTTCTGGCTTGCCAGGTCTCTGTGGACAGGTCTGACGTTATTCTGATGGGCTTCCCTCTGTAAGTAAGGAGCCTCTTTGCCCTGGCAGCTTTCAAGAGATTATACCTACAATTATAATTTCTCAATTTGACTATCAGGTGTCGTGATGTTTTTTTGGAGTGTATAATCTTGGGTGGAGACCGTTCAGCCTCTAGTACATGAACGCTGGTTTCATTCGCGAGACTCGGAAAGTTTTCATGAAGGACTTGTTCCACGACATCTTCTAGACTTCTTTCTTTCTCCTCCCCTTCAGGAATTCCAATAATTCTGACGTTGGAACACTTCATGGCATCACTTATTTCCCTAATTCTGCTTTCGTGGGATCTAAGCTGTTTGTTCCAGGCTTCCTCCTGATCCTTTCTCTCTATCTGTTTGTCTTCCAGATCACTAATTCTATCTTCTGTCTCAGTTACCCTAGCTTTGAGAGAGTTTAGATTGGATTGGAACTCATTGAGAGCATTGTGGACCTCCTCCCTGGTAGCTTTAAGCTCCGCCCTAACATTGTGAACATCCTGTCTGGTCGCTTTCAGTTCGGCTCTAATCAATTCTGTTTGGTCATCCATGGCTTTCTCCAACCTAGCTATTGCCTGGATAATTGTTAGCCTGAATTCTCTTTCCGACATATTGTCTATGTTGATAGCCGTTAGCTCTGTTGCGGAAGGTCCATCCTCTGTATTTTTCTTCTGTTGGGCATTCCTCCTCCTAGTCATTTTGGTGGGAGAAGACTGAACAGATGTAGCTGGATGTATCAACTCTGGTGCAGTCAAGGTGCACCCTGGAACACTTCCTGATCTCCGTCTCAGAAGCCTCAGTCTGGGTGCAGAAGCTGAATAAATTCCCCCTTGGACGCTGGCAGTGCAGGTTCCAAGTTAAAGACCCTGGGGGCGCAGGATCTTTTGCTCGTCCCCAAAGCCAAGGCAGTGGCGGCTGTCTGGGAGCTCCTGACCGCCAGAGAGGTTCCAAGCAGCGATCGCACACTGAGATTTTGCCGCTGGCCAGGGCTGGGAGTGCCCGGCTTGCGCGCACCTCTTTTCAGAGGCGGCTGTGGGTCGGGCGCGCGTCTGGGGCACTGAGAACGGGGCGCTGGTCCATAAGCCGCAGGCTGGGCTTTTGCGTGCCTCTGTCCGGGGAAGAGTTTCGCGGGCGCGCGGCTTAGACTTTGAAACAATGGCCCGGGTCAAGAAGCGCCCCAGGGCCTTAGAAACCCAGGAGAGCTGGAGCGACGTGCACGCGCATCTCAAGCTTTGTGGTAGGGCTAGCGCGCGTTCTGCAGACCGGCTCCCATCCCCTCACAGGAGCCGGAACCCCGCGCTCTGGGGCACGCTGGCGGCTTAGGGACCAGGAGCCGGTTTCTCCGCCGCACTCTCTCTGCCTCCGCGCCGGGGAGGCCGTCTGGGACCGGGGACTCAAGCCCCTGTCCCTAGCCGCCCCGATTCCCACAATTTGCCCCCGCGATCCTTTGCTCTTTTGGAGTGCTTTCAACCAGTCTCCGAGTTAATGCTGGTCCCCAGACGCAGGGCACTCTCGCTCGTATCGGGGTATTACTTTTGCACCTGTTGCCTCTGGTGGCTCCCTCCCCCTTTTGTTTATCTTCCGATATCAGTCCGCTGTTCCCATTCCGCTTTACCTGCTCACTGGCGTCTTCTGCCCCTGTAGAGATCCAGACGTGTATAATTCTGATCTCAGGCTGATTTCATGGGTGATCAGAGTTCTTTGGTAGGTAATCAGCTCACTTTGGGGTACCAGCTGAAAAGACGCCTCTTCCTAGTACCCCGCCATCTTGTCCCCCCCTGGGTGGCTCACTTAATTAAGCATCTGACTCTTGATTTGGGCTCAGGTCATGATCTTGGGGTCCCAGGATCAAGCCCCACATAGGACTCTGCGCTCCACATGGAGTCTGTTTGAGGATTCTCTCTCTCTCTCCCTCTGCCCCTGCTCATGTGCAGTCTCTTCCTCTCTCTAAAATAAATAAATAGGGGTGCCTGGGTGGCTCAGTTGGTTGTCTGACTCTGGATTTTTGGCTCAGGTCATGCTCTCAGGGCTGTGGGATCAAGCCCAGCATCGGGCTCTGTGCTTAGCAGGGGGTATGCTCAGGATTCTCTTTCTGTTTCCCCCTCTGCTCCTCCTCTCCTCTCTAAAATAAATAAACAAATAAATAATAAGAAATATATAGATACAAATACAGTAGGTTGTTGAGATAAGAGACATTATACTTATTAACCAGATATGGAAATATTAAAGCACAAGATATAAAAATAAAACTCTCTCTCTATTTAGAATACCCTAGATTTGCATTATCTTACAGAAGTTAAAAAACATGAGTTCCACCCTCATGTGGCTTAGAGCAGGGACTCTGAAGCCAGGTGGTCTGCGTTTGAATCCGGGCCCTGCCACTTTCCTGTGCTTTAGGGAAGGTTACTAAAACCCTCTGTTCTTCACTTTCCTCATCTGAAAAGGGATTATCCCAGATCTACCCTGAAGGACTGTGAGGATCCAATGAGTTATATTGCAAAGCACTTAGAATGATGTGTAGCCCATAACAAGTGTGATATAACTGCTTGTTAAATAAGCATCGTGTGGTGGTGCGACCTAGGAGAGTGGCATCAGTTCTCTGTTCTGTCAAGTTATTACGTGGCCTTGGCAAGTCCCTTCCCTTCTGTGTTTTTTCAGCTCTGATCGTCTGTGATTCTAAGCCTTTGATGTGAATATTTGGTAACTCAGCATTTGATCCCCCCCAGTAGATTTGAATAAGGTGGTAAGCCAAGGAATGGAGAGACAGGTCTAGAAACCAGGTCTCTTGGGCCTTCAGCTAATCTGTTCCTTCCTTCAGGTGCCTCTCATGGCCCAGATGTTTCCCAGTGAGGAAGAACACTTTATTTTAACATTTCTTTAGCATTCTTCAGGGAATTTTTATTAAGGACATGCAAGCACATGGCTCATTGTTTTCTGCTTTTAACTATAGACTTTCTTTGGGTTTTGGCAATTTTCCACTGATGTCGTTTTTCTGTTTCAGGATCCAATTCAGGATACCACATTGCATTTAATCATCATATCTCCTTAGTCCCTCTGCTTTCTATTTTTTAAAGTTTTTATTTATTTAAGTAATCTCTACACCCAATGTGGGGTTTGAACTTGACCTTAAGATCAAGAGTCAAACACTCTCCTGACTGAGCCAGCCAGGTAGCTTTTCTATTTGAAAGCTTTCTATTTGATTGATCGTTTTTTTTTTCTTTCTTTTTCATCTCCTTTCCCTTTTTTCCCACTAGTTTCATGGTTTTATATTATTTTTTTATTCTTTTCGAAGTTTTCAGTGCACTGTGTTTCCTATGATATGGAGAGATAATCCTTTTCTACATTCAGTAGTAGTGTAAATTGGTCCAACTTCTAAGGGAAGAGTATGATGTGCATATCTTTTGAACAGATTCTCCAAGGACTCAGTCCTACAGATTTGTATACTTGTACACATGTGCTAGGTTATTCATCAAGCATGTGATTTTTCTTAGATTTTAGTAGAATTTCTAGAGGGAGGTGAAAGACAGTAATATTCATTCTGGCATTTTTTTTTTTTTTTAAGTAGGCTCCATGCCCAACATGGGACTTGAATTCACAACCCTGAGATCAAGAGTCACATACTCTACTGACCAAGTCAGCCAGGTGCCCTGATTTTGGCATGTTGAACCAGAGTTCTGCTGATCACATTTTGACTATGATATTTAAATTATTTCTCCCTCTTTCTCTCTCTGTCTCATTCCCAAGTGTATGTAGTTGAGTTTGTATGAGTTAAATGTGCTGCTGAGGAGACTTTCATGGTCACACTGGGGTGGTGGCTTTCAGCATTGGCTGCACACTGGATACACTTGAGGAGTTTAAAACATTGTGGAAACAATGTTGATGTCCTAGTCCTGCCTGCAGAAAGCTGATGATTTGGCCACAAGGTGGGGTGGGGTAAGCATTTTATAAAAACTCCTCATGTGATTGTTACGCCCTTAAGTGTCAGTAAGCACCGGTCTAGAACCTTCTACCTCAAAAGTGTAGTTTTGGGGCCAGCAGCACTGGCTTCCTCTAGGAGTGGGTAACAACTGCAGAATCTTAGGGCTCCCCCAAGGGATACTGAATCAGAAACTACATTTTAATAAGATCCCTAATTGATTCATATACATATTCAAATGTGAAATGCATTGGTCTAGACTGGTGGTTCTCAGCCTCTGCTGAGTGCTGGGCTAGACTGTGATCAGCACTGTGGTCCTGGGTTTTTTTGGACTCTGCTGATAAGTCTAATAGTAGCTGTGATGATGCTTTTTTGATCAGTGAATGCATTTGCCTCCCTTGGGAGCATAGTTATGGGATGCTTAGTTGTTGGATGCTTCGTGTTCACAGCAGCACCTACAAGATCTCTCCCTGAAGTCTGGGCTGAGGTCTGCAGTGAGAGAGCCAGCTGGTGTGTGGAGCAGAGCATAGCTAGCTGCATGAGTCACTGAGCCAGGAAACAGCCAGCCAAGTGAGGGTGAACAACAAGTAGATCTACCCCTGCTCACTGGGAATTCTATACTGTCTCAGCCTACAGCAAGGGTGCATGAACTCACACAGGTCTTTTCTGTTCTTGGAAGGTCTAGAGGTCGAAGAATCCACTGTGTATTCATGCATGATCCAGGCAGCTGCACAGCAGAGAGACACCCGCCTAACTATCACTCCAACGGTGTTGGGCGAGAGGCATCTGCCGGACCAGCTGGCCTCAGTGACCAGAATCTCCTCCTCTGACCTCTCCCTGGGACATGTGACCCGGGCTCTGTGCCGGGGCATTGTTCAAAACCTGCACTCCATGCTTCCATTTCAACAGCTCAAGGATTGGGGTGTGAAACGGGTGATTGGCAGTGGGAGTGCACTGTCCAGGAATGAGGTGCTAAAGCAGGAGGTGCAGAGGGCTTTCCCCTTCCCAGTGTCCTTTGGGCAGGATGTGGATGCAGCTGTGGGGGCAGCGCTGGTCATGCTCCAGAGAAATCTTAACCAGAGGGAGTCTTAGTGCATTTTTTGGCCAAAAGACTATTGCAGATTTTATCTAACTAACATTCATGACATGACCTTGGGGTCATCCTTGAACTGGACAGTTTTGTGGGCAGCTTTTAAGCAAAGCTCATTTTCGGGGAGCCATCTTGACCAAGTACCTATCTTCATACTCTAAAAATGCAGGCAGGACTCATCAGCTGGATCTCCAATCAGTGCTTCCCAAGAGACTCACTTGAGAATTCGTTGCAAATGTACATGTGGAGAAAAGAGGGAAAAAGAAAGAAAAGGAACAGTAGCCCAGCATAATGGTCAGCAGACTCTTCTGTGATTCACCTGTAGACAAAGAGAAAATAAATGTGAACTTCAGACACCAAAAAGTCTCCAATTAAGAAAAGAAGACCTCCCCACCCTGCCCCCAGCTCCAGCTTTTGGAATGATTGTTTTTTGGGACATGAAGGCCAGACTTGGGTCATATGCATTGTTGGAAAAGTCCTTTCCTACTGGATTATACCACGTGTTCCTAAGGCCCCTCTTCCATTCTTGTTCTCCCTTGGCCAGAGCTGGTTAGCTGAGGCAGGGCGTGGCCCAAGATAGTAAAGCAGACTGGCTGAGATGGAGATGCATGGCGCATGTGCATGTATGTGCATGGTGTGTGTGGTGATGGGCTTCTCCTTCCAAGTAGAGCCTTCTGTACTGGAGCTGCTCCAGATCTTTAACACAACTCGCTTGAAGTCACAGAGCACGGAAGTAAAGGCGGGTGGCATGACTAGCAAGGGAGATGGCTGCTGTGTGGCCCCATCAGTCAGGCATATTTTTCCCAAGAGTCTGGGACCCTTTTTCAGAGGTGTGTCTGGGCAGCAGTGTGTTTTTGTCCCTGTACAATCTTGGGAATCTTTCCAAGGGAAGGGATGTGGCTGGGCATGCTCCTACCAGAGCGGCCAATTTGATCAGAGAGAACCTCTTTATCCTGCGGGTACAGGCCTTGGTGGGCCAGTGTGTTCCTGGCTTGCAGAAACATCCCCCTGGACTCAGCTTCCCTGCAGGGATCCCAGAGCATCTAGGAGAAAGCTGTCATTGCTGCATCTAACTCCAGACTCCCAAGAGTGATTCTAAGGCTCAGGCAGGCCTGACTCTGAGGCACCTGGGCAACTATGAGTCTGGTTAACAGTCATGTTGCCTCTTTGTAAATGTCACAGTTATGTGATTGTCTGAAGCTCTTAGATTAATCTGCCTGGCCATGCTGATTGGATTTTACATACTAAAGCTCACTCTTCCAGAGGCTTGCACCTTTAATAAGACATACCTATCTTCTTTGGGATTGTTGTAATTTATGGCACAGCTGCAGAGGGAGGGTGGACATAGCCCTGAGGTTGTGCTGTAGAAAACCCCTGCCTGTTGCACAGTTCTACCAGGACAAGTGGCTGAAGATCACTCAGGAAAGTCATGTGAGTTTTCTCTCAGCTAGAATGAGTTGACCCCATTACTTTGGAGCCCCTGTGGAAGGCCGATGAGAGAGAAGTCACCGCGGGATAGGCTGAAGGGTAACAGCCCTGTCTGCTGGGAGGAATCGGCCCTCTGACTTCAGGAAGGCAGCCTGTCTTGCCTTCTCAGAGCGCTGTGGATGGAGTCTGTAAATGTCGGATTAGGACCTGGATGCAAGGCCCGGAAGCCCAGCCCAGTGCCCAGTATGGTGCTGGAACTTTGTTCACTTCCCACATGTCCACTCTATCTCCGAGGGCTGAGCTTTGCCCTGTCCAAGCTCGTCAGCTCAGAGCTCTGCTGCTGTTTTTATTGCACATGGCCTAGAGCCTCTGCAGGGGGTGGGTTGAGGATGGCTCCCAGGGCCTCATTTCTTCAGCCTGAAGTCACAAACCACTCACTGCTTTTGCTGTCATTCCCAGAAGGTACCAGGAAGGGTTTGATACAAGCATGATCCCGATATGAGCCACTGGCCTTTAGGACTGTTTGCCTGTGTCCCGATCTTATAGGCACATGGTCGGCTTGCATTCTCCCACCTGATTTGCTTTCACCAGTAAAAGGTGATGAGAAGAGTGTCCCTTGTTCTGTGCCTTCAGGCCAGTTTGTGTAGCCTTTAGGAGCTAGTGCGTGATTTGTCACATTCCCTTCCTTTTGCCACCAGTGACTGGTAATGTCCCAGAGAAAGGTTCTGTCAGCGTGGGTTCCATGTTAGGACAGTATGGCGTAGAACCCTCACCAAAGAATGAGCAACATGCAGTATGATTGAGAAATAAACCCCTGAGGTTTGGAGGTTGTTTGTTACCGCAGCATAACTAGGTGTATCCTGACCACCGCAGCCACAGTAGAGACCAGACCTAGGAAGCCTCAGCTGCACCCAGCACTGACCCAGACATTTGTTGTCACCCACTAGGAGCTGAGTTTACTGTTAACACAATGATAGTTGCTGAATTTCTATCACTAGGGAATGAAATTAACACTAGCACAGATTTATGTGTGTGCAGAAGGAGCAACAATTCATTCTTTATGTAAGTGACATTGAGCTAAACCTTGAGAGTTTCAGTCCATCAATACCAACAACAAAGAGTTAACATTTTTTGAGTACCTGCTTTGTACTAGGAGCTAATCTAAGCTCCACTTGTTTGGACCTGTTGATCTTTACGGTGATCCTAAAAGATAGGTACTATTATCTTCATTGCTCAGATGACGAAACTGAGACACAAAAACGGTAAGTAACCTACCTAAGGTCACAGCTCTAGGATTCAACCCCAGAGCCCACTTCTTTTGGCGTTCTAGGCTGAGAGAGCAAATGTATTAACATGAAAGACTGCCATGAGCAGGCTGTGAGGAATTGTCTGGTGTTACTTGGTCATAGGGCATATGAAAGTGTATGTTAGGACTTGTGACTGGAAATGTTGGCCAAACTGTGAAGGATCTTGGATGCCAGATGGAGGGGTTTGGACTTTCTCCTATGGGCAGTGGAATGGAGGACAGGCTTCCTGGGGGCTTTAGGAGTATAACTGCCAGTGGGCAGACTCTAGATTGGAGAATGGGTGTTGCAGAAGGCAGGAGCCTAACTGGAGGGGCCTAGAAAGCAGCCCATGAGAGAAGGTGGCCCGAACCAACCTGGAGGCAGAGACTGCCACACATACCCTTCTTTTGGCTCTTGACTGTGACTAGATCCATATTATGCTTATACGGTTTTCATGTTCTCTATTTTTCTTCTCAACTGCACTGAAAGCTGTTTGAGGGAAGGGTTCCTTTTAATCTGTTCTCTTCCCTGTCCTCCTCCTTCATCTTAGGCTGATGCCAATGTTTGGAATGTTCTCCTTCTAGGGCAGAACATTATACCTTGTCCAAGGCCCAGCTCAAATGCTATCTTCCTGCTACAGTCTCCCTGGCTCCATATTTGTCCCTGGATTATAATTGCAGCTGGCATCCAGGACAGCTCTCAGTGTTTGCTGATGGCATGGCCTGTTGGCCTCTGGCTTGTGCCTATTACAGGGCTCCCCACCAAGTAAAGCATCAGAGAGAGCCTAGCAGGTCTTCCTCCTCATGCACCCTGGCCTCCTTTAGGGCAGAGACCATCTTATTCACCCTACTCAATTGCTGTGGGTTTGCTAGTGCCCAGTGGTCTCAGGAAAGAGGGCAGTTTGCCTCTGACCTCTTGTCTCAGCCACAGTTAGATGGACAGATCACGTCTTTGAAATTGAGAGATTCTGGGTTTAGAGATACTCACTGTGTGAGTCATGAAACATTAAGCAAATCTTGTTCTTTTTTCATTAAAAAACAATTAGTCAGAACCTCGAGCTAATGGCCGGATATAGCTCAACAGTCAGCAGATGCGGTTCTCATTTGAAATAATGAGGATGAGAACCATAATCCCCCATGCCTGTCCAGAGCTTTACCAGCCCACAGAGACTATTCACGCCCAGTATCCTTATTAATCCTCAGAAAAGCCCTGTAAAGCAGGTAGGGCAGATGCTTTTGCCCATTTTGTGGATGGAGGAAGCAGGCCCAGAGCTTCAGCTGTCAGCCCAAATTTATGCAGTGGGCATCTAGGACAACTGGACCTCCTCTCCCACCTCCATTCTCTGCCCATGCTCCCGACCCTCCCTTCTCTTCTCCCTTTTGTTCCCAGTCCCCATCCTGGGTCCCAGCTCTACAGAGCAGGGCACTGAGTGGATGCCTTATCCCGCCCTGGCTTAGGTGGCTGCTCCACCCACTTCTGGAGTACGCTGACCCCCCTCAAAGAGCTGTGCCCTCCTCAGAAACTGACTCACATGGGTACCCGGTGATGCTAATACACAGACCAAAGGCAGAAAGGAAAGTCATTTTCTTCCAGGCTTGCTGTTTGCCATCTGCATCTGGGATCTCTGAAGCCATTTAAAATCTGGGAGGCGGGGCGCCTGAGAGGCTCAGTGGGTTAAGCCTCTGCTTTTGGGCTCAGGTCATGATCTCAGGGTCCTGGGATCGAGCCCTGCATCAGGCTCTCTGCTCTGCTTCCCCCTCTTTCTCTACCTGCCTCTCTGCCTACTTGTGATTTCTCCGTCTCTCTCTGTCAAATAAATAAATAAAATCTTAAAAAAATAAAAATAAAATCTGGGAGGCAAGACACAAAGATCAGGGAAGTGAAATGTCAACACAAAATTTAGAAAGCTCAAGACAAGACAAGACTAGTAGAGTTGGCACTGTCCTTGGGTGGGGTATAGGTACAGGTTCCCACCTGGTTCCTCCCAGAAATGCCAGGCTGACAGTTTTGGTAATCAGGCTTTTTCAGCACAGGAGAGTGTGCTGGTCTCTAGCTGTACCAGTAAGTCTGGCTTCAAATCCAGGACCCAGATGGATGAAGAAAAGAAATGAGGATTCTCTCATCAGAGTCAAGGGCGCAGTTTAAATCAATGTGCCCCCTGGTGGTAACTCTAGAAGAACAACCATTGCGACGTGGGTTCCAGCTGACTAGGCCCACACTGGCTGGTGTATCCTTTAGTACTTTCCTCGACTGCTCTATCATCATCAGACCTGAGCTTGGAGTAGGTGCCCCCTCCCCAAATGCATCATTTAGACATGATCTACTTAGAAAGAATTTTAATGGGTACATCATTACATAGATCCAAGAACACTGGATCTGAATTATGGAAGCTGGGGGGAGGGGAGTGTTGTTGCCCATTATGACCCAGAAAACTAGGCTGATGACCACAGTGCTCACCTCTAAGGCGGTGTCTGTGCCACCATTTCATGAGTTTTACTAGACCCACTCAGTGCAGATTTTGCTCAGATAAAACAATGCTAATAAATACAGTGTGCTACCCTGGGTAAGGCATGGAACTAGGCTTAGAGAAGGAAAATTGAGGGGAAAATTGAGGGGGCGAGAGCCCTGTCATCCTGAAGCCATTAAAGTCTGTGAAATAAGACACAAATATCAGAGATGTTCAAACTCAATACAAGCTCTAGGAAACTTCAGACAAGACTGGTATGGTTGTCCCTGTCCTTGGGCAGGTTACACAGCCTGTCTACACTTCATTTCCTGATCCATAAACTGGGGACAAAATCACACTTTCCTCCTGAAACTGTGAGAGTCTGATGAGTTAATGCTCAAAGTGCTTACCCCATGCACACTGCATGGGCTCAATAAGGATCTCCTGCTGTTATTGTCATTGTGATCACAAGCTCCAGTTTTACAGGAAGGCATATGCTGAGATTTCTGTAAGAGTTTAGAGGTGAGTACTTAGACTGGGCCCTTGATAGGCTTTTTGGAGGATGTGGGAGTTGAATGATAGTCTCAGTAATCACAGGTCTCACCTGACACCTGGGCCTTAAAGACGTGTTAAGTGGATGCACAGTGCATATTGGGCCAAAGAAGGGCAGGGGAAGAGCATGGAGGCAGGTACAGTTGGTGTGACTAAGGAGGAGATATGTCCGGGTGACAGGAGAGGCTGGGCTGCAGTGGGAGAGGGGACCGGGGCTGTGGGCTCAGGGTGTCAGGCTGAAGGATAAGGCCTTGTTACGTACAGTCAGGAGGATGTTCCAGGACTGGGATTGGGATGTGGTAAGTCGGGGTGCTTGGCCAGGGAAGGAAGGTATCTCTGGAGCCTTAGGTGAGAGGAAGTAGCTGCTAGTTACAGAGAAGGATAGATGTGAGCTATGGAAATGTAGCCCAGATAGGACAGAGAAGGAGAGGCTTGAGATGACAGAGTATATCAGGCTTGGTGACCACAAGAAAGTTGGTGTCTCTATAGGCAGGAACATTAGGAGGGGGGACTGTGAAGGGCAGAGGAGTCGGCTTGGATGTGCTGAGTAGAAGGGATTTGTGGTCTTCATCTGGAGATTTCAGGAGGTAGGGATGGAGCTCAGGGGTGAGGGGAGGGCTGAACCCCTGCATGAGGGAGTCCCTGGCTTGGGAAAGTCAGATGGGTCCTTGGAGGAGTGGAGTCTCAGAAAGGGGTAAGAGGTTGGAAGTGTCAGTCATGAGGAGGTCCTGTGTGTTGAGAAAAAGCAGTCAGAGAAGGATGAGAAGGGCCACGATTTCCCCTGTAGCCCTCACAGTATGCAGGGTACCATGCAGACTCTGGGAGATGTTGTCAGCACCCAATGGCTCTGTTACAAGGGGACACATTTAGTGATGTATATTGTCCTCATCGGAGGCAGAAATCACCTCAGTCAAGGGGACGGTTCTGGTGGAGAAGTGCAACCTGCCCCTTTCTTGGACTTTGCCCCTGAGCTAGCCGGTTGTCTTGGTGCCTTTCTCAGATGTCTCCCACCTGTTCCCCAGGGCTGCCTATGTCTGAGACCTGGCCCTGGTGAGCCCGAGCCTGTCCCTAAGATAGCATAGGCCTGTCTCCATACCAAGGGGTTCCCCGCAGCACCTCTGGCCCACACATTTGGTTAGAAGGAACAGTGACTCAGAGAACTTGTAGGCTGGGGTCACTACTGGGGAGTTTTTCATATATAGGTAACAGTTACGTATGATGAAGGATGAATTTCATGATCCAGCAATCTCACTTCTGGAATTGAAACCTAAAAGAATTGGAGGCTGTGACTCAAAGAGGTATTTGTACACCCCTGTTCACAGCAGCATAGTTCATCCAACAGTTAAAGGTTGGAAGCAATCGAAGTGTCCATTGAGAGATGAATGGCTAAATAAAATGCAGTATAAACATATGATGGATTATTATTCAGCCTTACAAAGGGAGGAAATCTGCGATTTGCTACAACAGGGATGAATCTTGAGAATGTTATGGTAAGTGAAATAAGCCAGTCACAAGAAGATAAATACACTCTGATTCCACTTACATGACAATTTTAGAGTAATCCAGTTCATACACAGAATGTAGACTGGTTTCCAGAGGCTGTGGGAGGGGAGAGGTTGGGATTTAGTGTTTAATGGGTATAGAGATTCAGCTTTGCAAGGTGAAAACAGTTTTGGAAATGGATGGTGGTAATGGCTGCCCCACATTTTGAATATACTTCATGCTCCTGAATTGTATGCTTAAAATGGTTAAAATGATATTTTTCCTGTTATATGGATTTTATGAAAATTTCAGAAAAGGGATGAATTCAAAGGTTCATTTTAATTGCAGCTAAAGTGGCATATATGGAAAGGCACACAGCTAAGAAGGTGTCCAAGCAGGGGGCATGGTATGGCGTGCTGAGATGGGCCTGGCTTCCATACCCAGACCAACAGCATGACCTGGGCAGTCAGCTAACTGCATGGACTTCTCACATGTGGAATAAGTCTGGCCATCTCTGCCCTGCCACTGCCCAGGGTGTTGGGGGGCCTGGGAGAATGAGTTTGCACAGCCTCTCTCTAAACTGTCCAATGGCATCCAAAGTCCTCTCAAGGCTCAACCTTGTGAGCTACTCCAAGTAGGGCTATGATGGGGCTTTTGGCATGTGGCTGCTCATTTCAGGCTTGTGGGGCCTGTGGTTTGTGGAGGTATGTAAGGTTCCTATGGGCAGCTGCCAGGTTGGGTTCTGCAGGACATTTTGGGCTGCAGACTGAATGCATACTCAGAAGGACCTGGCAGCTTTTCTCAGTCATATTCTGGGAGGGAATTAAGCCTTACTGTATTAACTTTTCTCCTGCGCAGTTAGGATCATACGTAGAGAAACAAGGAAGTAGACAAAATAATTTCCTGTGTTCTGTGGTTCCATGAGGAATCCCAGCTGAATGAAGCTGGGACCTGGCAGACCCAGAAGCGTCCCACCTCAATCCCTACACCATGGTTCCATAGGGGATGAGAGGCCTGAGAGAGGCAAGGACCCATCCAAGGTCACACACAGCTGGTGGCAAAGATGGCATTCAAAACTAGGTCCATAGATGTCAAGCCGGGACTGTATGATGGGTGACATGATCATTTCCATTCCTCTACATGGTGCTGGGTTTGACATTTCTGGTTGTAAAAGTGAATTCGTGTCCCCCCCCCCCCCCGGACCATGCTGTCTGTAAGGGTAGTGGGTTTGGGAGGCCTGAGCAGTGCCCTTCTCTTCCTTGTGAGCTGAGGTCACAGCTCTGGCTGGTTCTGGGCTGTGTTGTGGCTAAGTGCACTGCAGCCCCTGGCATGGTGGGAGGCGGGGCAGCAGCTAAGTGGTTTCTGAAAAAGGGCAAAAATGATGGGAAAAGCTCTGGGATCCTCTGGGAATCAGCCACGGCAACAGCAGCTGCTGCCATTGCTGGAAACGTTTTCCTTGAGTGCCAGAGCGTACCCACAGCTCATCCTGACCCGCGCAGAGCAACCGCGACCTGGGGAGGGGCCAAGGACCCTTACAGAGTCAGGGAGGCAGCTTTCCTTCCCACACCATTCCAGCTCTCCCTTCAATTAACAATAGCCTCGGAGCTTCCTGGTATCTGCTGTGTCTGGGCTGTGCCTGCATCTAGCTGGTGAGTCCTTCTTGTTGTTTGATGGCCAGTGTCGATGTTAGTTTTTAGAATGGCATAGTGAGCTGTCAGAAGCCAGGCTTTACCTCTGTCCGGCTGTGTGATTATAAGTAGTTCAACTAGCCTCTTGGCACCTCAGTTACCCCATCTGAACATGGGATAACCACAGTGACTGCCTCAAAGGTCGTGCGGGTGTGTTAAGTGATGTGTGGGGATGCATATAGAGCATTTACTGTGACTAATTATAAACACTTGGCAGGTGATAGGGGAGGTTGCCATGGTCAATGTGTATTATTTGTACCTGAGTCATCCTGGACCCTCATCCTGGAGCAAAGAGGCCATGGGTCCTGCAGAGGCCAGTGGTTTGTGGGTGGAGGTTTCAGCACATTGCCCTCTCTGTGCTAAGAGGGTGTTGGGCTGGGAGAAAGGAGCTCTGGGTTCTTGTCCAGGCTCCAGTCACTCTCTGTTTTGGGTAGAGTTCCTCTGGCTCTTCATCCATAGGTTGGGTAGCCCCTCAGGTCTGCATTCCTCTTTAGGAAATGCTCAGATAGGCCAAGAGGGCAAGAAAGGTATGGGCTGGGTCCTGGGCCAGCTCCTAAGAGCCTGCGGGGAGGCCAGAGACAGACATACTTTGAGCAGAGAGGGAGCAGAAGAGCTGCACCTCAGTATGTCTCATCTAGATTGGGAAGAAAAGGGAGGCTTCTCCTAGGTGGTGGCCAGTGTCCTCCTTGGCTCTGGAGTTGAGGAAGGCCCAGAGGCCAAGCTAAGTTTTTGCTGAGCAGGGTCATTTTTTCCAAGACTATCCTTTAGTCCAGACTGGTTTTGTGAATCTTGTAGAGATCAGAACCACTGTCTCCATCAAACACCCCAAGTAATGGTTGGAAACACCCCATCATTGCAGAACATTCAACTGTGGCAGGTGCATTGCCATGGGACTCATGTACTAGACACACCCAGGCCTGGCAGTGGCAGGCTTTCCTGTCTCTGTCTACCCCACAGCCCAAAACAAATAGCTTCTTAGTCCCTGTCCTTCCCTCTGCTCTTGAAGAAGCTTGGCTTCTGGTAGGGAATCAGGTGTGGGGCATGTGGGGCAGACTTGGGGTTTCTTGACCTACTGAATGATGTTACTGTGTAGGCTGCTTCATGTTTATTGGGTTTGATTAGATTTGGACCAGTCAGAGGAAGAGGCAAAAAGAAACATTGCAGAACGATTTTGTGGATGCTCCTGCTAATGGGTGCTCTTATTGGGCTGTTAAGAGCTGTGAGTCAGGAAGTAGGTTTATTCTTGGTTTTGTTGCCAGGCCTATCCAAGGGGATAGCCCTGGGAGAGCCACGCCTGGCATATGGCCTGGATCTTAATCATACTTCATTTTGGGCTTTGAGTTTCCTGGGATACTTGTTTGAGCAGGAAGGTTGTACAGTTTGGGGCTTCTGATGGGAAGGGTGTTGTCCCTGCCTGATTGGCCCCAGGGCTGGGAAACCCTGATCTGATCAGCCCCCCACTCTGGGATGAGATCTGGGGCTGAGTCTGATGCCTGAGAAGGGCCCCGAGCCTTCAGAGAGGTGGTGGAGTGCTGGAGACGCTTGAGAGTCAGGCTGCTGCATATCAGATCCAGCTCCCTCCTCTGCCTATGTGGCTTCAGGGAACCACTGTGTGTGCATCTCCTCATCTGTCACATGCTTACTTCTCAGACAAGTGAAAATGAAGTGAGTGCATGTGAGGTGTTCAAACAGCACCCACCTTTGCATAGCACATGCTCAAGCATGTCAGTTATTCTCATTCTTCCTAGCCTCCTGTGCCTTTTAAAGGTGACAGGCTCCCCACAGTATGAACAGTCCTGAACAGGAAGTTACCTTTTGAAAGTATAGAAGAATGCCAGTCTTCATGCTTCTGAAGCTTCTTGTGGCTTCCTACCATCCACACAATAATGTCCACATCCTGTTCCTTGACATCCAAGGACAGCAGCCATCTGGTTCTGACCCTGCTGCCTGCCTTCCAGTCCCACTGGCTTCCTCTCTTTCAGCTAGTCTGGGGTCTGTATCGTCTCCCCCAGTTCCAGACCAACCCTGCTCTTCTTCAGGGCCCAGATCCTCAGTCACTTCCTCCCTGAAGCCTCCTTCAGTACCCTGGCCTCTCCTGCGATAGCCCTGCCCCAGCCAGCACCTAGGTTCTGTCTCACTTGGGGCCTGAGCACTCTCTGTGCCCCCAGCAGGGACCTGGGTTCCCACTGGGATTCCGTACATAGGTGTTGAGTGATGGAATGAACAAATGGGTGAGTGGTCAGGAGTGGGATTCTCTGGCTGGGACACTTCCTGCTGCAGGGTTTCCATTTAATGGATGACACAGAGAAAGACTCGGTCCCTCCTAAAGGGGGAACAACAGGCAGGAGGGAAAATGGATCTGTCTTACAGGATGCAGAGAGGTGAGGCAACCTCATTTTCTTCCTCCAAGGATCTGGGCATCAGATGGTAGCTGATTTATTGCCAAGGCCCAGCCATGTGCTCTGAGTGTTCACTGTCTGAACTTGCACTTGAAAATGCAGGCCTAGGGGGCACCTCCCTTTCCTTCAGTGGCTATTTTCTGTAATCCAGCCACTGCTGGAACATGAATCTCAATTCTATGCAAACGGGAACAAAAAGGGCTGTAACTGATCTCTTTCATGTCCTCCACAGAGACCAGCCCAGCGTTTTTTCATAAGGGGGTGGGGGATCAGGCAAGCTCCCTGCTCAAGAGGAGGTCACAGGTTATGGGGGAGATAAGGCAGTACCAGATAGAAATTGCTAGACTGAAGGATGATAGACCACCAACTGGGCCACTCTGGAGCGGGGAGGGGTGCATGACCAGCACAGAGCTTGGGGGTGTGGCGGAGGCAGCATCCATGCTGGACGCCAAGGGGAGTTGGCATCTTAAAGGTGGTAGGATTTGGGCAAGAGGAGGAGAAGGGAAAAAGCACCCCAGGTGGAGGCCCTGAGATATGGGAGAGCCCTGGGTATTAGACAGTGGGGATTTCCTGCTTGGATGGAGCAAAGCATGGGAGAGGAGATTAGAGAGTGAATGGAAAGCAGTATCAAAACAAGTTCACAGCCATATGTGCCAGAAGGCCTGAACCAGCCCTGAATCATTTAAAATTTCCAAGTTCAGGGATGCTTGAAATATGCCAATTTCACAGAAATGACCAAAAGTGCAAAAAATCTACAAACTCAACAGTTGCGGCCAACCAGGTCAAAGAGCAAAGGCCCAGGAGTATATGGCTGGTGACAGGGACACGCCGCTCACCTTGTTCGTGAAGATACAGCCTGCCCTGCTTTTCAGGGTTGAGCCATCCCCAGCACTTTGTTCTCTCCTGAATGCGCAGTCAATAACAGCTACTCCCATCGTTCCCTTACTTTGATCTTGGAGGGAGGCAGAGCAGTGGTTAACATTCTACTTTGCAGAAGAGGCACCTGAGGTCCAGAGAGGAGAGCAATACATTCAAGACCTTCAGAGCCTGATGACTCCAAGCTAGGCGACCCATTCACCCCTGAGCCCCATGCCCATGGGTCTACTAGGCCAGCTCACGCCTGGGGTAGCAGGTACAGCACCTCTGGAAGCTTCAGTTCTAGGGGGCTAGTGCCGACAGCTATTGGACCTCTGGGGTGTGCTGCTTCATAGGGGCTTTTGCAAGGAGGGCAGATATGGGCTAGAATCATGCTGTCTTTGAGCTGGGAACAAATCTCATCTTGGTGGCTGCCTGCAGGCTGTCTCTTAGGCCACAAAGGATCTGGCAAGGATGAAGAAATGGGGGAGCTCAGATTCAGGGCAGGCCGAGGACCCATCCCAAGAGGACTCCTGCCCAGACCCCCTGGATGAAGACCCTAATTCCAGGTCAGCTCCAGCCAAGCCCCACTTCTTCCCCACGGCTAAGAGCCGCAGCCGGCTTTTTGGGAAGTGTGACTCAGAGGAGGCTTCACCTATGGATTGCTCTTATGAAGAAGGCCAGCTAGCCTCTTGCCCAGCCATCACAGTCAACCCTGTTGTCATCATCCAGAGGCACGAGGATGGCCCCACATGTGCCAGGTAAGCTGTACCTGGAGCATGGACCCCCTTCTTCACCAGGAGCTGAGCTGGCTCCTCTGGCTGAGGCCCCAGCTATGGAGATACCACGTGGTGCTCTAGCTTCTGGGCCGTGGGTCACAGAGCCAGGGAGCTGGGGACCCTTCAGAAGTCATATGGTCCAACATCTGCCCTCAGCAGCTTTGGGAAACATGGTCATGGATGCTGGTGTATATGCTTATCTTAGCTGCCGGCGGATTTCCAGGTGTCCAGTCCTCAGTGCTCATCAGCCCCAAAGATTTAGACTTTAAGTTGAAAAGCTCAAAGCCGGGAGGCTTTCAGACAAAGAAGGCAGAACCATTCTAGTGAGGAGCCCACCAAGTATGTCCACCAATGCAGGTCAGGGAGGGCTCATAGACTAGCTAACCCCCAGGCCAGTATAGGGACATTTTTTACTTGGCAGTGGCCATCCAAACCCTTCAAACCCCCGTCTCCAGCCCCCTCCAGGACACTGCCCCTAGAGCCCCAGCTCCTGAGCAAGCGGAGAAGTGAGTGGCTTGGGTATTGGAAGTGGTGGCAGTAAAGACTTTCCAGAGGGTGCCTACTGGTGGGCTGGGGATGGAATGAGGGCACTTGCACCCCCACAGTTCCTTGTTACATCAGTTTCCTGGACAGTCACCTAGACTAAAGCATGGGTTTTGTATCACGTATTTTTTCCCTTTTGGTTTGCCTTGGGCTTCTATTGTGCTCCCTGGTCAGAATAGTTCGATGAAGGGGTTTTCTGGCCCCCAGGCAGCCGTCCCAGGATTCTGTCACTGCTGGATCTGAGAAGAGCCTCAAGCTCTACGATCGCAGGAAGATCTTTGAAGCCGTCGCTCAGAATAACTGTGAGGAGCTGCAGAGCCTGCTGCTCTTCCTGCAGAGGAGCAAGAAGCACCTGATGGACAGCGAGTTCAAAGGTGGCCCTGGGGAGCCGGCTTCCTGGAAGGGGCCCCGGCCACTGTGCCCAGCTCTGATCCTCCCTTTGTCTTGCAGACCCAGAGACAGGGAAGACCTGTCTGCTGAAAGCCATGCTCAACCTGCACGAGGGGCAGAATGACACCATCCCACTGCTCTTGGAGATTGCCCGGCAGACAGACAGCCTGAAGGAGTTGGTCAATGCCAGCTACACAGACAGCTACTACAAGGGTGAGGAGGGGGACGGGGTCTGGCATGGCTCTGTCCACCAGCACATTTGGAGCCAGCAGGCATTGTTGTGCCTGGGCAAGCCTCTCGGCTCCTTGCTCCCTATACCAGCCACTGAGGTGGCATCTTCCGAGCCCAGGGGGTCCTTGCCTCCCCTGCCTGCTGGACTTGATTTTTCCTGATGCTGACAGTCCCCTCCTTCCCTCTGTGGACTTGGTGTTCTTTGCCTCCAGAAGCCATGACTACTGTCTCTGCTACTGTTCCTTGATGTTGGGCAGCTTTGACGACTCTAGTTCCCAGTCTGGTATTCCCCTGTGGGTCTCTGCTTCTGCCAAGGAGACTCCCTGGGTCCCCTTTGGGCATTCTGTCCAGCTCTCCTGTTTTGCAGGGGAGTCATCTGGCATTTTCTGCCCAAGTCTTCCCCTTGTACCTGCCCAAGCACAGGACTGTGAGTACAAACCCAACAGCACCCATCTCCACAGGCCAGACGGCCCTGCACATTGCCATCGAGAGGCGGAACATGGCACTAGTGACCCTCCTGGTGGAGAATGGGGCAGATGTCCAGGCTGCAGCCAACGGGGACTTCTTTAAGAAAACCAAAGGGCGGCCTGGCTTCTACTTTGGTAGGGACATGTGGCTTTTTGACAATTGCTAAGGGGAGGTTTGGGGTGGAGACAGAGGGATTTGGAGGCTGGGTGGTCCAGAGACCATGCTACTCTATTCCTGAGGCCCATCATATGCCTGTGTTGGCCACAGGTGAGCTGCCCCTCTCTTTGGCTGCATGCACCAACCAGTTGGGCATCGTGAAGTTCCTGCTGCAGAACTCTTGGCAGCCAGCAGACATCAGCGCCAGGGACTCCGTGGGCAACACAGTGCTGCATGCGCTGGTAGAGGTGGCCGACAACACAGCAGACAACACCAAGTTTGTGACAAGCATGTACAATGAGATTCTGATCCTGGGGGCCAAGCTCCACCCGACGCTGAAGCTGGAGGAGCTCACCAACAAGAAGGGGCTGACACCACTGGCTCTGGCTGCCAGGACTGGGAAAATTGGGGTAGGGGGCAGGCTTCATGGCTGAGCTGGGCTATGACTTTCAAGGGTGCTGTGGGAGGGAAGTGCCTACATTGCTGCATACCTGGGATCACCACCCTGCAGAGCCCTGCTGCCGTGGCACTAGGGGCTATTAGAGGAAACCAGAGGAAGTGTGAGATGCTAAGCAGAAGCCAGGCACCACACCTGTCCTTTTCTGATTTCCACTTCTGAGCAGCACCAACCAAACATGGAGTTGGAGTGAGGTGCTGGCACCTGGGCATGGGGGTAGGTTGAGCCAAGGGTGAAATGGATGTGACCAGGTGTGGTCCTCCAAGTGTGATCAGGCCACCATGGGTCTGATGTGGCTGCAGCTGACGTCTGAGTAAGTGGGCAGGTTGGTCAGGAGGCTGCTTGGATAGAAGTGAGCGCTTTCCTGGGGCTGGGTTTGGTCTCCAATGGGGCTAGGAAGCAGACTTATCATTGAGGTAGAGCTGGGGGCGTAGTGGGGATGTGCCTGGTGGGGGGCTCCAGGCTGGTCTCTCACAAGCTCTTATATCCCTGTGGCAGGTCTTGGCCTATATTCTCCAGAGGGAGATCCAGGAGCCCGAGTGCAGGCATCTGTCCAGGAAGTTCACGGAATGGGCGTATGGGCCCGTGCACTCCTCGCTCTACGACCTGTCCTGCATTGACACTTGTGAGAAGAACTCAGTGCTGGAGGTGATTGCCTACAGCAGCAGTGAGACCCCTGTGAGTGGGCCTGGGTGGGGCCTGGGCAGGGCGGGCTTCTGGCCCCAGCCCTTGTCCTAGCTCCCATCCAGCTTTGCCTGGAAAACCCACTGCTTGGGGCCTAAGCCCTGATGCTTCATCTCCCCATTTATTCTCACTGGATGTTTTCCTTCATCATACAAATAATGTAAGCTAATTTTCCCATAAAAAATATTTCACATAAACAACAAGAGTCCTCTTTTTTTTGAAGATTTTATTTATTTATTTGACAGACAGAGATCACAAGTGCGCTTGAGAGAGGCAGGCAGAGAGAGAGGGGGGGAAGCAGGCTCCCTGCCGAGCAGAGATCCCAATGTGGGGCTCTATCCCAGGACCCCGAGACCATGACCCAAGCCAAAGGCAGAGGCTCAAACCACTGAGCCACCCAGGTGCCCCAAGAATCCTCTTTTTATACCATATAAAAATGTGTGCCTTCTAACTTCATATAAGGCATAATTTGCTTGTAAGTTTTTTATTTTGAGAGTCAGATTAGTCTTTTTCCTTTATAGCTTCGTGTGACCTGTGTCTTGCTTTGCAAGGTCTTTCCCATTTCAAGATTATACACATATCCTTTAGTACTTTTGTTTCACTCCTTTGTAGGTATTTTATGTTTGGCTTCTTAATTTACCTAGAATTTATTTTTGTGTAGGTATGAAGTAGGCATCTTACTTAATTATTTTGTTTCCGAATGAGCATCCCAGGGCCACTTAATGAAGTTAAGTGCTTTGTTAACTACTTTGAAAGGCCACCTCTCCTGTCCATTCTTTCTAAGGTGATACCAGTCTCTGAGGCAGACCTAGGGGGTGGGTCTGTGCTGTCAGTGAGGAGGGCCTGCCCCAGTATCTCATGAGACAGGGGCAAAATTCAGGGGAGAGAGCAGCCTAGCCTGCTTTGCTCTGCCCTATTAGCCTCTGTCTGGGCTGCCATGATGATTCAGGGCCTAGACTCAGAATCCCAGAGGGCTGGCCCATGTAGGAAATGTCTCCAAAAATGTTGGGGTGTTAGATCTAGAGAGGAGAGGGCTATGAGGGCATGGCTGGCATTTTCTTGTCTCCAAAGGCTCTCTTGGGCAGAAATTCAGTACTGGAGTCCCTAGGTGCAGAACAGGGACAACTGGTAGAAAGTAGAGAAGACCAACTTAACTCCAGAGGATAGATCTTCCTGACAGTATTTCTCCCCAGGTTGCGTGAGGCCAGGAGATTCCTATCTCCAAAGGTATTGAAGAAGACATTGAACAGGGACCTTGTTGAGGGAGCTTAAGCTTGGACTGGGGGTGGGGCTTGATGGCCAGCAAAGGTTATGATGATCTGATTTTGGCTCATCCATCTTAGGGATAGTGGAACTTTAAAATAGATCTCTTGGATATGAGATTCTGTGGTTTCTGGCTGGGGAGTGAGTCTTACCTCTCTCTGCTCCCTTTAGAATCGCCACGACATGCTTTTGGTGGAACCGCTGAACCGACTCCTGCAGGACAAATGGGACAGATTTGTCAAGCGCATCTTCTACTTCAACTTCTTCGTCTACTGCTTGTATATGATCATATTCACCACAGCAGCCTACTACAGGCCTGTGGATGGCTTGGTGCGGACTGGGGTTCAGCCTCACGACAGGGAAGTGGGGAGAGGAATGGGCATTCTTATAAGATCGTGGACTCCTTCCCAGTGTGCTGAAGAGATGAAAGGGTTCTGGGATCATGACCTGAGCTGAAAGCAGACACTTAACTGACTCAAGGTGCCCCTTGAGCACATCTTCTATGCCAGGCCCTGGGCCATCCTTCAAATCAGCTTAAGACCAGACTTCTTCCTCTGCCAGGAGCTTTCGACTCCTTTGAGTTACTGAATTGAATCCTTTCCATTTGCTACCCAAGCACTTCCTTTGTTGCCTTTATTTCCAGGGTACCTTGCTTATAAATTTGATATAAAATTCCACCTCCGGGGCACCTGGGTGGCTCAGATGGTTAAGTGTCTGCCTTCAGCTCAGGTCATGATCTCTGGTCCTGGGATTGGTCCCCACTTCAGCTCCCAGCTCAGCAGGGAGCCTGCTTCTCCCTCTCCCTCTCCCTCTCCTCCTGCTTGTGCTCTCTCTCTTTTCCCCAAATGAATAAATAAAATCTTTAAAAAATGAAAAAAATAAACTTCTACTTCTGAGTTAGGTAAAAACCTGGCTTCTATCCACTTAATAAGCCATTTAATAATTTCATTTTATGACAAAAGAGAAACATGCTAGTGAGACAAGTAGTAAAGCAGTATTTTACATACCATTGATGACATGCAGAAAGGAAACCCACAGGAAAGGGTCTGACACACAAGGATGACACACGTGTGTGGAATGTCTCACCTTCCACCAACCATGGAAAACCTTGATGGGTTCACCATGGCCATAAGAGCAGCAGGAAGCATATGGCATTGAGTCTATAGGAGCGTTTCCACATATGCCATCACCCTTCTCCCAGCAGAGCTCTGTGCTGGGACAGCACAGCACTGTAAGGATACTCTGCTTGGCACCTAGAGTCTGCCCCCTTGGGAATCAGGTCCTGCAGAGGGGCCTCCTTGCAAGTGTCCCCAATAATGCACTGTCTTTAATTATGCCTCTCTCTCTCTTTCTCTCTTTTAAAGATTTTATTTATTTATTAGAGAAAGAGAGAGACAGACAGACAGACAGAGCCAGAGATAGCAAGAGAGAACACAACAGGGAGGAGAGGGAGAAGCAGACTCCCTACTGAGCAGGAAACCTGACTTGGGGCTTGATCCCAGGACCCTGGGGATCATGACCTGAGCCAAAGGTAGATGTTTAACCAACTGAGCCACCCAGACGCCCCTATGCCTTTCTATCAGTAGAGGCTGAGCCTTTTGGGCAGGGGTGGCTCTTAAACACAGGGCTTGGAAAATGTTTGTTGAATGAGTGAATAAGTGAATGGAGTCACTAACTTCTCTGCACCTTGCAGCCTCCCTATAAGCTGAAACACACCATTGGGGACTATTTCCGAGTCACTGGCGAGATTCTTTCTGTATCAGGGGGAGTCTACTTCTTTTTCCGAGGGGTAAGCATTCCTTCCCACACTGTGAGTCTCCATTATCACCAAAACAAAAAGCCAAGAGACTCACCCAGTGCTCACTCACTCTTTAATTCATGGGAGAGATATACAGGTGAAGAAGAGAGCTCTCCAGACATTCATGACTGGGGGTTGAGGGTCTGCCCCATGGGTTCCTGTGGACCCAGGATAGTTACATTCAAGGACAGTCAGGACTGAAAGTACAGTTGACCCTAGAATACTACAGGGATTAGGTGCACCAACTGCCCCCACAATCAAAAGTCTACATGCTTACACTTTTGTTTTGTTTTGTTTTTTATTAGTTTCAGGGGATGAACTTAGTGGTTCATCAGTTGAATATAACACCCAGTGCTCATTTTGACTTTTGACTTCCCTCAATTTAACTACTAATAGCCCACTATTGACAGGCAGACTTACCAATAACATAAACAGTCAATTAACATGTATTCTGGATGATATATGTATTGTATACTATATTCTTACAGTAAAGTAAGCTAGAGAAAATAAAATGTTACTAAGAACATCATAAGGAAGAGAAAATACATTTACAGTACTATCTCGTGTTTATAAAAAGAACCACCCAAGTCCCTGCATGAGTGGTCCCTCACAGTTCAAAACCATGCTGCTCAAGGATCAACTGTAATATTTAATTCCAGAAATAGAATGGATCATGACTGTTGTTCATTTGATCCAAACATTCTGTTAAAGTTCAAAATAATGAAAGAAATGTACACATATACTGGCATCATTTTATTTTACCTGAAAATACATGCATCTTACTTGGTACTTCTTCTAACATATGAACAGTCTTTTCTTTGAAGTTTGGACCAATGTTACATGTTACACTGTTACAAATATTTGGAGATTGTTTATGATTTTTCCCCTTAATCTTTTTGATCTAAGCTACACCCAGTATTTCTTAGTGACTCACCATTAAGGAGTCTTTCCAAATTGTTGGACTTTGTCTTTACAGAAGCGACTGTCTTTATTTTGTACTCATATTTTAAATTATAATAAAAGACAAAGCCACAGTAGCAAGTGCAGTGGGCAAAAAGCACTCTCAGCAACCAGGATTCACCAGTGGGAGGGAGTGGAGGGTGTGGGTGTCTGAGACAGGATCTCCTAGCCACCAGCACTCACTGTGGGCATTGGTCAGAATATTTTCAGGGAATGGAGAGCACTGGCTAATCTGGTGACTTTGTTCAGTGGAGGCTGATTAAAGAATTTTTACTAGAATGCACAGTTATTAAAGAAAACTAGGGGAAAATGCACATAGTAGGAAGAAGGAAAAAACTCTCCATCTCATCATTCAAATACAGCAATTAGTAATATTTTGATGATTTTCCTTCCTGTCTTTACTTCTAGGTATTGTTAAAATTCCACTCTCTATTTTAAAAAATCTCTCCTGACCTAGTTACCTGTTAGCCTCACTGTTCTACCCTCGTCGTAATCTGCTTTGATCCCCTCCTGTGTTCCATTTTAGGCCATTTAGAAAACATTGCAAGTGCTCACCATTTAGCCTTTCCTGGGAGCTTACTCTCTCTGTTTGCTTACAGATTCAATATTTCCTGCAGAGGCGGCCATCACTGAAGACCTTGTTTGTGGACAGCTACAGTGAAATGCTTTTGTAAGTGACATTTTGATTCTTATGCCTCCATAACAGACAGCATCTGTTGGCCCAGTCCTAAGATTATAGCCATCCTTCTCACCCACCCTTTCACTCGTGCTGGGCTTGGAACACAGTAGGACCTCACAAGCATGTTGAATGAATGGTGGAAGGCCCTCAGGAAATGTGTGTCGAATGAGCAGATGCCGAGGCTCTACTCTGTCAGAGATGCACCAGGTGCTAGGGAATGACAAAGGTGGGCTCATGGGGCTTAAAGTCTGAGTTACAGTCTGAATACTCTTGTTCATTTTTTTCACAAGTTTGTCCGGCCATTTGGCATCCAGTGAACTGGCACTGGGATACTGAGATGAAACAGATATGATTCCTATCTTCAAGGAATTTCCAGTTTTTAGGGCAGGGCTTCTCAGCCTTGGCACTGTGGACATTTTGGACTGGATGATTCTTAGCTGAGGATTCTAACCTGGAACCTTAGGAAGTTTCCTTGCAGGACCCAGGTTATAAAGGGGGCCTTCAGATGGCAATGTGTTCTTCTCCTGGGATCTCTTCCTTGGACTTTACTCTGATCTACAGGTTTCCCTTATTCCTGAGGCCTCTCTCTCTATTCCTGGCAAATGCAAGGAGCTGATTCTCATCCAGTTGTAGCTAGCTTTTCCCTAGGACTCACAAACCCGACGCTTTTACTATAATCTTGAGATGCTTACACTTTTGTTTTATTTTGTTTTGTTTTTTATTCGTCTCAGGGGATGAATTTAGTGGTTCATCAGTTGAATATAACACCCAGTGCTCATTACATCAATTGACTTCCTTAATGCCCAACACCCAACTAATTACCCTTTCCCCCCACTCACCTCCCCTCCAGCCACCCTCAGTTTGTTCCCTAGAGTTCAGCATTTCTTACGGTTTGCCTCCCTCTCAATTTTCATCTTATTTTATTTAGGAGTCCTATGTTCACCTGTTTTGTTTCTTAAATTTTACATATGAGTGAAATCATATGGTATTTGTCTTTCTCTGAGATACTTAAACTTTAACTTCAAAGAGCAAGATCTGTAGGGTTAGTGCAATGCTGGTTTGCTTTACTAAGAGAAGCAATATTTTCCTACATAGCATTGTGCCAATAGAACTTGGTTCTATTTCTAGGAAGACCCATTGTAGGCAGGTTAGAAATTTATTTTATTTTAAACTACCCATGCACATATGGAAACATTGATGAGTACCAAAAAGCTTATAACCAGTATATGAGTTCCTCATCTTAACCCTTCCCAGTCCTTGCATTCCTCCTTCCCAGGGACAATCACTTTTCATTCTCAAAACTTTTCTTCTGATATTTACTCACCCAGTAGATGAGGATTTAGCATCTTTCTTTCCTTTCTGCTTCCACTTCTCTAGCCTTCTAATATGGTTCATAGTAGTTTTTATTTTACTGGATATTGAGTAATTTACATTCTTTTTTTTTAAGATTTATTTATTTAATTTGACGGATCACAAGAAGGCAGAGAGGCAGGTGGGTCGAGGGTGGGGGAAGTAGGCTCCCTGCTGAGCAGAGAGCCCGATGCGGGGCTCGATCCCAGGACCCTGGGATCATGACCTGAGCCGAAGGCAGAGGTTTTAACCCACTGAGCCACCCAGGTGCCCCAGTAATTTACATTCTTATGTCTCTATAAGTAGTATTCACAGTTAAGCTGCAAAATATACTCTATGTCATTTTTCCCTCTTTCTCCTAAAGTTAGTAATTGTCTTGTTTTTATTTGTTTAGTTTTCTTTGTATCCACTGTTAACTCATCCCACATATCTTGAAACCCCTCAGTACAATTTTTCTCAAACTCAGTCACCTAAATTATATGATTGGAATCCCCTGCTCCTTTTTCTTTTCTGGAGGGGTTTCCTCCTAGAGTGCTGTCCTCTCTTCTAACTGAGCTCTTTGCTCTCTGGGCCTCCTGCTTAGCTGTCCTCCTGGGACTCTTCTTTGCTGCCAGCCTTGGGACGCTCACTGCTTTCCTCTTGGGTTAGACTTACTATCTCTTTCATGGTTTTACTCCTTGTTTTACTTGGGCACATCCTTCAGTATTATCATCTGGTGAAAAGGATGAGCTCATGGTGGAGAGAACACAGTGATGACAGCTCTCACCATACCTGGTTCTTGAATTTCATTGCTGCCACATACACATCCAATGTGTTATCCCTTCACTAGCACCTTGGAGATCCCTTTCACTTCTCTCCTGATTTGGATCCTTTATTTTCTTAACCTTCTGTCTTTCTCTTTACTGATTCCCCTGTTTGGGGAGAAGGCATCCTTTAGCCAAAGAGAGAAGACACATAGTAGGGCAAGGGGGAATAAAATGTATTTCAAATCTGGCATGTCTGAAAATATTCTGCTATACCTTCAAGTTTGGTTAATAGCTTGGTTGGGTATATAGTTCTTCTAAGAACTTGAAGATATTTCTCCATTGTTTCCTTGCTTCCAGTATTATAGACAACAAGTGCAAAACCATTCAGACTCTGGATCCTCCTTTAAGACCTGGTTTGTTTTTTCTCTTTGTAAATCTGTAGTATCTTCTATTTGTTCCTAGTGTTCTGAAACTTAATGATGTGTCTTGATGTGGATGTGTTTTTATCCAATGTCCTGGGCACTTAGGGGGCTCTTTCAATCTGGAAATTTATATATTTTATTTCTTGATTTCTCTTCTGGAACCCTGTGGTATGTATATTGAACTTCTTGACCTAGTCTGAACCAGTTCTTATATTTTCTCACTTGTGTTTTATCTTTTTATCTTTGGCTCTTCTTTCTGGGAGATTCAAATCAACTATAATTTCCAACCCTCCTATTGAGTTTATTATTTTTTATAATTTCCAAGTTATAATTTTTAACTTCTAAATTAATTTTTAATTTCTAAATACTCTCTTTAATTTCTAAATACTATTCAAAATTCTTTGTTCCTTCTTTACGGCATTCTATTCTTGTTTCATTGATACAATCTTCTTTTGCCTCTCTGAGACTGCTAAGAGTTTTTGGTAAATTTTTCTTCTTTTTGTATAGATTTTATTTTCTCCAAGTTGCTGTTTCCCATTTTCTTGTTTTGGTCTATCTTTCATGTTAAAGGATACTTGGAATTTTTTTATATCTGCTAATGAATAAGAGTGGAGGACTGAAAAACTGGTTGGAGGCTCTTTTTAAAATTAAAAATAATTTTTATTTGACAGAGAATGGGAGAGAGAACAAGAGAAAGCACAAGCAGGGGAAGCAGCAAAGGGAGAGGGAGGAGCAAGCTCCTAGCTGAGCAGGGAGCCTGGGCTTGATCCCAGGACACCAGGATCATGACCTGAGCTGCAGGCAGATGCTTAATTGACTGAGCCACCCAGGTGCCCCTAGAAGCTCTTAATGCATGAATAGGGCTTATCAATTTTGAGCTTCACTATAAACTAGTCTATGTAAGCTATTTATTGGAGAATATACAAAGTTAGTCAATTGCATCTTTTCAATCTTCTACCTGAAGGGAAAAAGTCTGGATGCGATATTTCTGAGAATTGAGTGGAAAAGAGGGATTTCTGTAATCTGTATTATATAAAAATCCTGTAGTCTCCTGCTTTCACGTTGTTTGATGAAAGAGGATCCAAAGATCCTCTGTTTCATCTTCTTCAGAGACAAAACCTCCACTCTTCTTTATTTTAGATCTCTTCATCTCTCCTCCAGAGGTCCCTAAGCCTTTTGAGACTCCTTGATTAAATGAAATGGCTCTCAGCTCTCCCCCCACTACAGATTGGAATACGGTTTTGTTGCATCTGCTAAGTCCATTTCCATTTGTCCACCGCTTCCCAGATTCATATGTGAGGCCTCCATTTGCCACCCAACTGGTGTTTTTACCTATCTCAACTGGTGTCAGTTCTTATTTTGGCTAAAGTTCTGCAAATACAGAGGAACAGTTTTTCTTTGCAGTGGAATTCCAATTGATGAGCCAGTCTACTGATGTTAATTTACAGTAGGCTCACATTAGCACAATGGTAATTTTTTGCTGGATTCTCTCATACAAATGGGGTTGTCAGTGTGGTCCATAGTGCAAAGGTAGCTGGGGGACTTTCAGGAGGAGGCCATGATGACAAGGAGACCTGGGATGAATATGTAAAGAAGGGACCACTGGACAGACTCTGACATAGGATTATCAGACTTATTCTACCTTATCCATGGATCCTACTTGGGTAGTCCCCAGCAGGCCAAGTTGCTGAGGGACGTCTTCCCTGGCTCTGCTTCTGAGTTTGAGGGTGTGACCAGCAGACGCCACCTGTGATTTTTCAGGAGTGCATGGCCTGCTCCTCCTTACTGCTTAAGCAGTGTTTCCCAGCCCTTTTTCTTTTATGCCTTTTTAGATGTTTTCTCCCTAATTGCCCCTTCCATTATCTAGTATCACAAATACACTGTATAGTTGTCTGTGTACTGTATTAATATTTGTACTTTCTATAGAGAAAAAGATTTTGTACCCCCCTAACCAACGTTTGCCCTCTTGGGGTCGCTCTTGCTCACACTGAGTATCACGGGTGAAAAGAGGCATGACAGCCAACCCTAGCTCCTACCACAGCTATGGTCTGTACTTCTGAGAGGGTGGCAGGTCTCCTGGGTGCTCACAGACAGAGCTTGCTATCCCTCCACCTCCAGTTTTGTGCAGTCACTCTTCATGCTGGGGACCGTGGTGCTGTACTTCTGCCACCACAAGGAGTACGTGGCCTCCATGGTGTTCTCCCTGGCCATGGGCTGGACCAACATGCTCTACTACACCCGTGGCTTCCAGCAGATGGGCATCTATGCTGTTATGATTGAGAAGGTGGGTGTCAATGTCCAAGTAGGTTCTCCATAGAGCCTGTCTATACCGTGGGCATGTGGGACATGGTCTACAAACTCTGTCCATCCTCTGCAATGTCTGGGAGGCGCTTGTTTAGATCAGGACCCACTTTCCCAGCGTATTCCTCAAGAATCAGGCTATCAGACCCTGACCCAGGCTTGGGGACTCCCCTAAAACTGGGCCCTTCTACATACCAGGCCCCCCTCTCCCACCAGAACCAAGACCAAGGGTGGGAACTATGGATGAATTCCTCATGACCCCAGAACTGAAAGTCACAAAACCAAATCCTCCTGCATGTTCTCCAGCTCTACTTGGGCTCAAAAGTAACTCCTAGGTTGACAATAGTCCTGACCCCTCCCTTGGCCTCACCTGGGACTGGACTTGGTTCTGACAGGCCTGCTCTCTCCTGCAGATGATCCTGAGGGACCTGTGTCGCTTCATGTTTGTCTACCTTGTTTTCTTGTTCGGGTTTTCCACAGGTAATGGGCTTGCTCAGGGCTGGTGGTGGGCAGAGAACCTGCTCACCTCAGCTTCCTGAGGACTCTGCAGGGGCAGGGTGGGGAGAGGCCCACTGGGGTATGTCTGTAGGTGAGAGAGTTGGAAAATAAAGAACACAAGAAATGAGCAGGTGAACATGGAAATGTAATTCATAGAACATTGTAAGCAATTTTAGAGGTATAGCTCCATTTGGCTTAGATTTTTTTTTTACATTTTTACTTTTAATTTTTAAATTAATTAATTAGATTAATTAATTCAGTAAGAGAGAGAGAAAGAAAGAGAGAAAGCAGGAGAGGAGCTGAGGGAATGGGGGAGAGAGAATCTTAAGCAGCCTCCATCCCCAGGGCAAAGCCTGACCTCACAACCCTGAGATCATGACTTGAGCTAAAATCAGGAATTGGCACTTAACTGACTAAGCCACCCAGGTGCCCCTTTTTAAATTTTAATTTTGACATTATTTCAGATTTTCAGAAAACTTGTAAGAATAATGCAAATAACTTTACTTATTACCCCGAATCCCCAAATTTTACCACATTTAAAAATCACATTCTGCTACACACACTCACACACGCACCCACACACGCACGCACACACACACGTGCATGCACACCACCACGACCACCATACTAAAAAAAATAGTAAGCTGCAGACATGATCAGCCCTTTACCACTGGATAAAGTCTGCATTTCCTAAAAACAAGAATATTTTTCTTACATAAAACAGTGTATAATGATCAAAATAAGGAAATAAAACACTGATACAGTGCTACTAGCTAATCTACCAGCCTTATTCAGATTTCACCAGTTGTCCTAATAATGTCCTTTACAGAAATGAAAATCCCAGATCATGTAGTTGTCAAGTCTCTTTAGTTTCTTTAATCTGGAGTGATTCCTCAGTCTTTCCTTGTCTTTTAACCTTAGCATTTTTAATGAATAAAGGCTGGTTTTTACAATGTCTCTCAGTTTGGGTTTGTTTGATGTTTCCTCACTATTAGATTCAGGTATGTATTTTTTTAAATCAGAATATCAAGGAAGTAATGTGTGTCTTCCTCAGTCCATTGTATCAGGAGTCCCACAATGTTCGTTTAGCCCATTTCTAGTGATGTTAACTTTAATTACTTGGTTTTGATGGGTCTGCAAGTAATTATCTTTCCTTTTGGAATCAGTAAGTCAGTAAGTAATTTGTGAGGAGATGCTTTGAGACTAGGTAAATATCCCATTTCTCATCAAACTTAAAACAGATGATTCTCACTTGAATCACTTAATCCTAATAGTTGCCAGATGATGATTTTTTAACTCTGTCATTCCTTCTACATTTATTAGCTGGCGTTCTATTGTAGGGAGGAGCTTTCCATTCTCCTGCATTCATTTATTATTTACATCATCGTGGCCTCACAGATTCTCTTCTGGTTTTTCTTTTTCTTTTTTTTGTTTCATTTTCATGGATTCTCACTTTGTTAAATGAGTCATAATCTTAACTATTACCATCTATCTTGATGCTGAGATTGTCTGAGCAATCATCTTTGGGAGCTTCTCCAAGCTGGTTCCTGAGCTCTTGACACATCTGCAGCATTTCTGGGCATCTGGTTCTGCTTTGATCCTCATCTGAGTCCTGCATTTACATGGCTCACATGCACACCATCCTCTGTCCCCATCCCAGAGCCTGTTTTGGAATCTCTGTCTCAGAGTTATGGACAGTTTTGCCTGGGAGCTTTGCCTGATAGGGATGGGTGTGGGCTCCAGCACCTGGTCTGAAGGCCCTGGTCTGTCGGTACCCATGGGAAGGGATTTGGCCAAGTGGGTTCATGGCTACCAGCTATGCAGGAACCATGGGGCACAACTGTTATGGAAGCTGTCAGACTTCAGATTATTTTTCCCAAAGAAAGGTGTAGTGTGCTACAAGAGGCTATTCTGCTCTGAGCTGCTTAGTCCCTATCATTCTGGAATGAGTTAGCTCTGGGTCACTGACTAAGGTACACAGGCAGACAGAGTGTGATTGAGAAGCTGGGTGTGGATTCAGAACTGATATGTAAAGTTAGGCAGGTTGTGTGCTGTACAAAGGTGATTATATTCACATTGTATATATAGATTTGCATATTTATTTTAACAGTTTTTTTTTCCTAGAAGATGATGATAAAACTCTTAGTGTAACAAAATAGTATACAGTTGACCCTTGGACAACAGGGGGATTAGGAACACCAACTCCCTGCACAGCTAAAAATCTGCAAATAACTTTTGACTCCCCCAAAACTTTAATAATAGCTGACTGCTGATTGAAAGTCTTACCAATAACATAAACAGTTGATTAACACATATTTCATATGTTATATACATACATATATATAAAACATGCTGTATTCTTATAATAAAGTAAGCTAGAGAAAAGAAAAAGTTATTAATAAAATCATACAGAAAATACATTTACAGTACTATACTGTATTTATTGAAAAAAATCTGTGTATAAGTAGACTCATGAAGTTCCAATCCATGCTGTTCAAGGATCAGCTATACTACAATAGTTGGCTGATAGTTCTAAAGAAACAGGTGGTTTTTCTGTGTTTAAGTTCATAAAGAAGTGTTCCATGGCCAAGCAGCATTCCTGCTGCAGACCCGTCCTGGGATATGGGGTGTGTCTGTTGGTGGTTCTGTCTTGGCTTCCATTCAGCTGCACCTGTTCCTCCCTGTGCCCTGTAGCGGTGGTGACGCTGATTGAGGATGGGAAGAATAACTCTGTGCCAGCTGAGTCCACATTGCACAGGTGGAGAGGGCCAGGCTGCCGGCCTCCTGACAGCTCCTACAACAGCCTTTACTCCACGTGTCTGGAGCTTTTCAAGTTCACCATTGGTATGGGTGATCTGGAGTTCACAGAGAACTATGACTTCAAGGCTGTCTTCATCATCTTGTTGCTGGCCTACGTGATTCTCACCTATATTCTTCTGCTGAACATGCTCATTGCCCTCATGGGTGAGACTGTCAACAAGATTGCGCAGGAGAGCAAGAATATCTGGAAGCTACAGGTGGGTCAGTGGGTGGGCTGTGTCCAGCAGGAGGATGTCTGCTGCTCTCTTTGCTGCTTAGCATAGTTAGGTGTGTGACCCCTTGCAGGGTTTGGGGAAGGGCAGAGACCCCAGGCAGCCCTGGGGAATCAAGCAAGAGCATCTCCCCCAGTCGACTCCCTGCTGGCCCCTCCTTCTGGGGTTCACTCCCAAGCATCACCAACTGGTGTTCACAGACACTGTGGTTAGACAGTCCCCAGGGGCAGGAGATGGAGGGCTCATCCCCAGGGGGTGCCCACCTCACAGAAGCTTGGTCTAGGGTGGGCATCAGAGACCATACTTGGGGGGAGCAGCTAGAATGGGGGGAGCTCTAATAACTGCGTTTTTGAGGCACCTGATCCATATCTACTTTCCCGCCTAATAATAAACTGTCATTCTTATTAAGTAGCATTGACTCTATACCAGGTATTGTTTTAAGTGTTTTACATGCTTTCATTTAATTCTCACAACAATGCTATCAAGTGGCTACCATTATCGTTCCCATTTTTGGATAAAGGCACTGAGGCATAGAGAAGTTGGGTATCTGTGTCCAAGATAACTACAGATCTTCCTCAATTTACAATGGGGTTACCTTCCAATAAGCCACCATAATTTAAATATGCATTTAATGCACCCAACCTACTGAACATCATAGCTTAGCCCAGCCTACCTTAAGTGTGCTTAGAGCACTTAACTTCAGCCTACAGTTAGGCAAAATCATCTAACACAAAGCCTATTTTATAATAAAATGTTGGATGTCTCATGAAATTTTTTGACTACTATAATAAAAGTGAGAAGTAGAATGGTTATATGGGTACAGAGTGGTTGTAAGTATACTGGTTGTTGACCCTTGTGATCGCGTGGCTGACTGGGAACTCCCAGCCTCACGAGAAAGGATTGTACTATCCTTTGCTTGCCTGGGAAAAGATCCACGTCCAAAACTTGAAGTATGGTTTCTGCCAAATACATACTGCTTTTGTATCATTGTGAAGTTGAAAGTCATTAAGTTGAACCATTGTAAGTCGGGGTCTATCTGTAATAAGTAGCATAGTCAGTATTCGACCCAAGCAGCCCCATCTTGTGGCCCTGCTCTTAACTACTACACTATGTGCCCCTTTGTGAGCACTTCAGGGAAGAGTCTGGGGCTGGACACTCTACCTCACTTATGGGAGGCCCTGCCCCGACTGGACCTGGCAGGCAGCAGCCGTCCCTGGGCAGGTCTGGGCTGGAGGGGCTGAGCTTGGAGTGTGCACCTGCCAAGCTACAAAAACAAGCTTGACGTAGAAGGCACTAGAGGTCCCGTTCAGGGGCACTGGGACTGGGACTGGAGAGGCTGAGCTTGGAAGCCCCACTGACAGCCAGGGGAAGCCCTGGGATAAGCCCTTTGCCCCTCTGTTCTCTGTGTCTTCTCACAGAGAGCTATTACCATCCTGGACACGGAGAAGAGCTTCCTTAAATGCATGAGGAAGGCCTTCCGCTCAGGCAAGCTGTTGCAAGTGGGGTACACACCTGATGGCAAGGATGACTACAGGTGGTGTTTCAGGTAATGCCCAGGCAGGAAATCAAACTTAGGGAGCTCAGGGGCTTAGCTATAGATATCAGGGATCTACCCAGAGCCAGCTATGGGTACAGAGGACATTTTGGGGCTTTGTGGGCATAAGGGACTCATCTGGAGCCAGCTGTGGATACAGAAACCTGCCTCAGGCTTCCTGGGACCAGTCATGAACATAGGGGACTCTCCCAAGGCCAGCTATCGGTAGGTATGTGGGCTACCCCAAGGCTCAGCTGTGGGCATTAGGAGACCTACAGGAAAATGAAGTGTCCAAAGGGGTCATCCAGTGATCAGGGTCAGAACCAGGAATCCAGCATTTAAAGTCCCTGGGCCTCATGATGTGGTCAAGAGAACAGAGCTTTGGGGGTGGTGTCTAAAAAGCAGGCCCCTCTCAGCCCTCCCACGTACCAGCTATGTCTCCCCATCCTGGTCGATGGGCTTCTTGGGATTGGCCTGTGGTACTAAGCCCTCAACCTGGGAAGCTAGGCATGGTTTTTAGGCCATAAGCTCCTAGCTCTCTTGTCTCCTTGCCCTACAGGGTGGATGAGGTCAACTGGACCACCTGGAACACCAATGTAGGTATCATCAATGAAGACCCGGGCAACTGTGAGGGCATCAAGCGCACCCTGAGCTTCTCCCTGCGGTCAGGCAGAGGTGAGGCATGAGGGAAGTATGCTGTGACATGGAGGGAGCCTGATGTTGGGCAAGTGAAGCCTTGGGGTTCCTTGCTGGCCTTCTTCACCCCACAGCCTGGATTCTGGAACAGCCCCAAGGGTCAAGCACCTGCATACGCTCTGTCACAGGCACTCTTCTGTACTCTCACGCATTCCCACACAGCTGACTGTGCCACATGCCCATGCTCATCAGGTTTGCCAGTACCCTGCCCCAGGCATCTGTCCTCAAGTGCCCCAGTGGAAGCACTTGATCCCACATACAGCCATCTGGGACAGCAGGCCTTGTGGGCTGCCCTGTCTCCTCTTCTTGATCCTCACACCCAGTGTCTATGTTCAGCTGTGTGACTCTTAGGGACACGAGCAGGTACAGGCAAAAATTCACCTTGCATGAACACAACCAGGGAGGCAGAGGAAGAATGGGAAGACTAAAGGGTATATACACCTTGAGCAGAAATGCTCTGCAGAAAGTCACTACCAGGAAAAAAAAAAAGTCCTTTTAACAGTTAATGGTAAACATTGAATAGTACTTGTTAAATTATAGGTCTAATTGAGGACATTTATTTAAAAATGAAGCAAACGTGGTTTGTACTGAACAGATTTTGAGTTATAATTGTGCACTAATTCTTCGTTTTTAGCTTTTAGGAAATTGTGGTAAAATATGTGTAATACAAAAGTTGCCATTTTAACCATTTTTAAGTATATAATTCATGGGTGTTAATTGTGTCCACAATGTAATGAAATCTTCACCGCTTTCTATTTCCAGAACATTTTCATTATTTCAAACAGGAAATCTGTATGAGTTCCTGTTTGAAATAATGAAAATGTTCTGGAAATATAAAGCTATTTCTACCTATTGATTACTCCTATTTCTTCCTTCCCTCACCCCCTGGTAACCTCTATTCTGCTTTCTGTCTCTGTCTCTTTTGTCTCTGTCTCTGTCTCTTTTGCCTAGGGTAGGTACCTGGTATAAGTGGAACACACCTTTTGTGTCTAGATCAATAATATTCCATTGTAGGTATATACCACATTTTATTTATCCATTCATCTTTTCAATCAACATCAGGATTGTGTCCACTTTTTGGCTATTGTGACCATTGGTGGACATAATTCTGTTTGACTTCTGGCTTTCAGGTGTTTTATTAATTAATTAATTAATTAATTAATTAATAGAGAGGCAGAAAGGGGGTGTGGGGCAGAGGAAGAGAGAAAATCTTTTTTTTTTTCAGGCTTCTCATGAATTTTTTTAGTCTATTCTGTAAAAAAATATGTCTTACAGTTTATTGCTGAAATTTAGGAACATGAAGATTCCCAGTCCATAGTTTTAAACCTAACAACTATGAGAGAGAATCTTAAGCATACTCCACACCCATTGTGGATATGGGGCTCAGTCTCATGACTCTGAGGTCAAGACCTGAGCTGAAATCAAGAGTCAGATGCTTCAGTTCTTTGGATAGAAATGAAACTGCTGGATCCTATGGTAATTCTGTGTTTAACTTTTTTAAGGAACTGCCAGAATGTTTTCTAAAGTGGCTGTGTTTCTGTACACTCCCACCAGCAAAACATGAGGGTTCCACATCCTCACCAACACTTGCTGTTTCGTGGGTTTTTGTTGTGGTGGTGGTGGTTGTCGCCATCCTAATGGATATGCAGTTGTATCTTATTGTGGTTTTGATTTGCATTTCCCTAATGACTAATTATTTTGAATATCTTTCCAAATGCTCATTTGTCATTATAGGTACTCTTTGGAGAAATGGTTATTCAAGCAACCTGCCCATTTAAAAATTTGTTTTGTTGTTGTTGAGTTATAGAAGTTCTTTATACATTTTGGATATTAATCCTTTGTCAGGTATACCATCTGCCAGTGTTTTCTTCTATTCTCTGAGTTGTCCTTTGATATAAAAGTTTTTTTTTTTGATGAAGCCCAGTTTATCTATTCTTTTCTTTTATTGCCTATTCTTTTGGTGTAATATGTAAGAAATTATTGCCAAATCCAATGTCTTGAAGATTTTTCCCTACTTTTTTTTATAAGAGTTCTATAGTTTTAGTTCCCAACCATTTCCATGTTGATTTTTTAATTGATTCACGATTTTCTTTTTTGCTATAAACCTTGGACTGTTTCCCAGAGTTGTGACAATATTGGTTCCAAAGTTTCTGTTTGTTTTTTTGTTTGTTTGTTTGTTTTTTGATATTGTGGGGGTCTAGGTTTTGGGAACTACCTACTTTACCATTTTGCTGGTAATTCTTGAACAAAGAATGAACCAGATGTTGACTGTTCGGGGTTTTTCTTTGGCAGGGTGGGAGAAAGGGCACTATTTTCAGATCAGCTTGCCTGATAGAATGATACTGCATATTTCATATTTGATATTGCTTCATAGACTCTTTTTTTTATTTTAAAAATTTAAAATCAACTTTATTGAGATATAATTTACATGCAGTAAAATGCACACATTTTAAATGTATAGTTTGGTAAGTTTCAGGAAATATCTACTCAGGGAACCACCACCCACTCAACATACAGAACATTTCCATCATGCCAGGAAGTACCGTAATGCCTCTTTGTAATCAGTTTTGACCTCCCCATCCCAGGTAACTACTTGTCTAATTTCTATCCCTGTCAATTAGTTTGATATCAGCTTTTGTTTACTTGAAAATGTGAATTTCATTCTCATGTTTGAAGGATATTTTCACTGGATAGAGAATTCTGGGTTAACAGATTTTTTTTCCTCTTTTTAAAAAAAATTTCCAACATTAACTTTTTCTCCACTGTTTCTGGCCTCCATTGTTTCTGATGAGAAGTTGCTCATTATTTGCATTCCTGTATGTAATTTGTCTTTTTCTTTTTGGCTGCTTTCAAAATATTCTCTTCATCTTAGGTTTTCAGCAGTTTGAGTAAAACGTGCTTTGGTTTATCCTGTTTTTTGCTCTATCCTGTTTAAGATTCACCTGCAATTCTTGGATCTGTACATCAGAGTCTCTACATATATTTTGCTTCATTGTCCCTATCTACTTTGGGGGGGACTCCAATAACATATATTTTATTTTATTTAACTTTATTTATTTGAGAGAGAAAGAGAGAGGGAAGGAGAGAGTAGGGGGAGGGACAAAAGGAGCAAGAGAAAGAGAACCTCAAGCAGACTCCCTGCTGAGTGCAGAGCCTGACACAGGACTCTATCCCAGGACCCCAAGATCATGACATGAGTTGAAATCTGAGCTACCCAGGTGCCCCACAAGTATTTTAATTTTTTAGATTTTATTTATTTATTTGACACACAGAGAGAGATCACAAGTAGGCAGAGAGGCAGGCAGAGAGCCTGATGCAGGGCTCAATCCTAGGACCCTGAGACCATGACCTGAGCTGAAGGCAGAGGCTTAACCCACTGAGCCACCCAGGTACCCCACCCCTACATGTATTTTATTTTATTTATTTATTTTTTAAAAAACTTTTTATTTTTTATAAACATATATTTTTATCCCCAGGGGTACAGGTCTATGAATCACCAGGTTTACACACTTCACAGCACTCACCAAAGCACATACCCTCCGCAATGTCCATAACCCCACCCCCCTTCTCCCAAACCCCCTCCCCCCAGCAACCCTGTTTGTTTTGTGAGATTAAGAGTCACTTATGGTTTGTCTCCCTCCCAATCCCATCTTGTTTCATTTATTCTTCTCCTACCCACTTAAGCCCCCATGTTGCATCACCACTTCCTCATATCAGGGAGATCATATGATAGTTGTCTTTCTCTGCTTGACTTATTTCACTAAGCATGATACGCTCTAGTTCCATCCATGTGGTCGCAAATGGCAAGATTTCATTTCTTTTGATGGCTGCATAGTATTCCATTGTGTATATATACCACATCTTCTTTATCCATTCATCTGTTGATGGACATCTAGGTTCTTTCATAGTTTGGCTATTGTGGACATTGTTGCTATAAACATTCAGGTGCACGTGCCCCTTCGGATCACTACGTTTGTATCTTTAGGGTAAATATCCACTAGTGCAATTGCTGGGCCATAGGGCAGTTCTATTTTCAACATTTTGAGGAACCTCCATGCTGTTTTCCAGAGTGGTTGCACCAGCTTGCATTCCCACCAACAGTGTAGGAGGGTTCCCCTTTCTCCACATCCTCGCCAGCATCTGTCATTTCCTGACTTGTTGATTTTAGCCATTCTGACTGGTGTGAGGTGCTATCTCATTGTGGTTTTGATTTGTATTTCCCTGATGCCGAGTGATATGGAGCACTTTTTCATGTGTCTGTTGGCCATCTGGATGTCTTCTTTGCAGAAATGTCTGTTCATGTCCTCTGCCCATTTCTTGATTGCATTATTTGTTCTTTGGGTGTTGAGTTTGCTAAGTTTTTTATAGATTTTGGACACTAGTCCTTTATCTGATATGTCGTTTGCAAATATCTTCTCCCATTCTGTCGGTTGTCTTTTGATTTTGTTAACTGTTTCCTTTGCTGTGCAAAAGCTTTTGATCTTGATGAAATCCCAATAGTTCATTTTTGCCCTTGCTTCCCTTGCCTTTGGCGATGTTCCTAGGAAGATGTTGCTGCGGCTGAGGTTGAAGAGGTTGCTGCCTGTGTTCTCCTCAAGGATTTTGATGGATTCCTTTCTCACATTGAGGTCCTTCATCCATTTTGAGTCTATTTTTGTCTGTGGTGTAAGGAAATGGTCCAATTTCATTTTTCTGCATGTGGCTGTCCAATTTTCCCAACACCATTTATTGAAGAGGCTGTCTTTTTTCCATTGGACATTCTTTCCTGCTTTGTCTAAGATTAGTTGACCATAGACTTGAGGGTCTATTTCTGGGCTCTCTATTCTGTTCCATTCCTACATGTATTTTAGATCGTTTGATATTGTCCCACAGGTTTCTGAGGCTTTATTTTTACTTGATTTTTTTTCTATTTCTCAAATTTGAGAATTTTATTGTTCTGTCTTCAAGTTCAGCCATCTGCAAACTATGATTAAGCTCATCCAGTGACTATTATATTTCAAGTATTATGCTATTTGGTTTTCAAGTTTCTATTTTTTTTTTTTTTTACGGTTTTCATTTCTTTCCTAAGATTCTCTAGCTGGTCTGTCACCAAGATCCTATTTTCCTTTTTTTTTTAAATTTTTTTAAACATATAAATAATAGTTAATTTAAATTCTCTGCCAACTACATCTGGGCCATCTTTTTTAAAAAATATTTTATTTATTTATTTGACACAGAGAGAGAGAGAGATCACAAGTAGGCAGAGCATCAGGCAGAGAGAGAGGGGGAAGCAGGCTCCTTGCAGAGTAGAGAGCCTGATGTGGGACTCGATCCCAGGACCCTGAGACCATGATCTCAGCCGAAGGCAGCAGCTTAACCCACTGAGCCACCCAGGCGCCCTGAGTGCCAATCCAATCTTATCTTGGAGACAGTTTCCATTTTCTCCCTCCTTACTGTGAGTCACATTTCCCTGTCTCTTTGCATGTCTAGTAACTTTTAATTATCACCTGGGCATTGTGGATAATATATTTTAGAGGCCCTTGATTGAATTTTTGTTTTAGTTGGCAGTTCAGTTATTGAGCAAATCACCCTGAACTTGTATAGGCTTAGTTTTAAACTTTATAATGATAGATCTGTGAAATGCCAAGGTATTTTCCAATTCCATCAAACTTGTGGGACTCAACCTCCAAACTGTTTCCACTGAAGTTCTTGCCAGGACTTGGTTTTAGGCTTTGATAGGGTGGGTCTTGGGTAGACCTTACTCTAGGGCATGTAGAGTAAGTAGGGCATTTCTGTGTTTTAACTTGATCCTCAGAGTAGAAAAAAGGTATTAAGGAGGTCTCCCCACTGAGTACTGGTCAGCTTCCAGTGTTTCTATCCCACTGTCAGCCCTATAGTGGCCCCCGTCTGGTAGGCCTTATGCAGTCTCACATTGTGCGGGTACACTCCAGCCCTCAGCCCAGAGACTTCTAGACCTCCACCATTACATTTCTCTTTTTCCTCTTCTTCTGTGCCCTGTCTCACAGATTCTAGCTGCTTCAGCTGTCCAAAACCCCAATCTCTTCTTCCTTAGTTCAGAGGTACTGCCATGGTCTGCTTAGACTCCAGCTCACTACACCACAGTCAGAGAAATTGTCCCTATGCAAACCATCAGGGAAATCATGGGGCTCAGTTTGTGGATTTCACTTTTTCTCAGCAACTGCAGTTTTCAGTCTGTATCCTATGCCTGAAAACATTTACTGCAAATACATTTTCATGCTTTATGGTTGTTTACAGCAGTGTGGGTAGCTCAGCACTACATACTCCATCAGGGCTAGAAGTAGAAATCTTTTTTATCAAGAGCTTTCTTCAATCCTGTAATTTTCCCACTAGTTTCATTAGAAGCACTTCCTGTGTCATGCCATAGTACTTACTGATTATCTCTACAATTTTTATTGATCTAACTTTACCACAGAGCCATTCAAAGATGATTTTGCCTATAATTTGAGCAGTCTTCCAATATCAATCTTATTGACTTCATGAAATCTCCCATCTTTTAAAGATTTGCTATTGTACTTTGTGGTTAATTTGCATTGTGTTTGCATGACATTGTTGGCTGTTTATAACATTGCACATTCACTGTGTATTAACAAAGATATTGTTGAAGTAGCAGGGATATACACATTCTTGTTACTTGGATTGGGGTAGGAGATGGTTAGAGGTTCCCTGATTTCACATTTATAATGAATTAGTGAATATTTCCTGAGGATTTTGATTTTTTTGTACAACTTTGTAGCAGTGTACACTTTAGTAATGAATAGTCATACAATTCAGATAACATGGGAACTTTCCTACCTACAAAGTGTATATGATTGGGAAGGGGCAAAGGAATACATTAGAGAAAGGCCAGGGAGGAAATCAGGTAATAGCTGAGCTGGGGAGAACACTTCAGAGAGTCTTGGCATCAGGGCTGTGGGAAGCGGGCATGGAGAACCCTGTGCCTCCTTTCAGGGCTTTTGAGCTAGGGCTGGGCCAAGCAGTCTCTGAGGCTGCATGTTGCCAACACTGAGCCAGCTAGAAGATTGTGTCTCAGTGAGACCTGGCCTATATCCCCATGAAGTCCTGCTTCAATGCCTGGGTTCTTATTTAGCAGGTGATGCTTGGGAGCAGGCCAACATCAGCCTGCAGGCCTGGGGTAAACACCAAGACCTGGAGAATTTGGCTGGAGTGGTCATGGTGGGCCTAGCTTCCCATATTCCTGATGCCTTTGACATGTGGTCAGTGTTAGACACCAGCAGAGGAACCCGAATTACGGCCTGGGGGTTAGAGGTATAGAAGGTATAATCGAGGCTGGTTTTCTACAGAGATTAGATCCAGGGTGGCCAACCAGAGGGCTTCGCTGTGGGAGGGGAACATGTACAGCTTTCCCTCTTGGTTGTCAGTTTGCCTAGGTGGCTGGGAAGCTGGAGGGGCCTAGGGAGTGAAAGCTGGATTCTTTTTAGGAGCTCCCTGTGGACACAGTAGAGCCCCATTTAAGACCTAATGTCTCCATGTTTTCTTTGGCATTGTTCGCAATATGCTATGCTCTGGTGGGTCCTGGTCCCCAGATCCTGATTCTCTGGCTGGTTCATCAGCCTACAGCTGACCTGATGTGGAGCCACCATGGGCAGACCACAGTGTTGCTCTGTGGAGATCTGTCCTCCCTCCCATGTGGGCAGGGAGGAGATGGAGACTGGGAAAGGCAAGCAATAGACTCTGATGAGGTCGCTGCAAGTCAGGGTGAGGGGAAGGAAGAGGATTTAGGATTTTCCAGAGTGGAAGAAGCTCCTTAAGCAGGCAAGGGAAGAGGAAATGGCAGCTATCCCTATGTCTCAGGAAGGACCAAAATGTCTGGGTCTCCTTTAAGAGAACTACAAGTTGGTAAGGCCAACAAATAAGTGTTCATTTCTGCGTGCTGCATCCAAGGCAGTAATGATGTTTTACCCTTTAGTTTCAGGAAGAAACTGGAAGAACTTTGCCCTGGTTCCCCTTTTAAGAGATGCAAGTACACGAGAAAGGCCCTCTGCTCAACCAGAGGAAGTTCATCTGAGACACTTTGCAGGGTCCCTCAAGCCAGAAGATGCTGAGGTCTTCAAGGATCCTGTTGCTTGAGGGGAAAAGTGAGGGACCCCTCTAGGGTACTTCTAACACTGTTGGGCCTCAGAATATCTCACTGTGGAGGGAACAACAGGGCCCTCTCAGCAGCCTGGCTTGGCCTGTGCCTGTCCAGGCACTTTCCTCACCTGCTCTGCACAAGCTACGGGAAGCATTGTTGGGTGCATGGGGAGAGCTAGTCATCCAGCCTCACTGTCCCCAAGGGAGTCTTCCACCAGGAAATTATTTTGCTCTCATATTTTTACTAACTTTGTTAGGTATCATGAATGATGAATCTTGTGTGGACATATGTGATGCCATTGTTTTATTTTATATGACTAGAAGTGAATGTAAATGAGGCCCAGGAAAACACCTCTTGGACCAAAACAAAACATGTCCTTTGATGTAAACTGCTGCAGCTGTTCTCTGTGTTGTGTTTAATACCTCCTCCGAAACAGAGTGGGCTGGGGGGGGGTGGTCATTTATATCTCAGAGAAGGTGGGGGAAGGCTGGCCCTATTTCCAGCTCTGCCAGAATCAGGTTTTGCCAGAGTGACTTCCTCGTTCTATGTGATACATCATGGCCCCCCCCAACAGAACTCTTTTGCTGTCCAGATGAAAGTACAGCACGTGTCTTAAAAGCATGTGGCAAGAATTTTTTCATGGTCTTCCATTTGTAGCAACTGTAGTCCTACTCCCCCGCAGTGGTCCTACTTCCACCTCCATGCATCCTGTCACTCATCACATAAATAAATAAATAAACAAATATCACATCCAGTGTGAACTTTGTGCCATAGCTAGTTGGCTATGGTGTGTGTGTGTGTGTGTGTGTGTGTGTGTGTGCTGCTATTGAGGCTGGGACAGTTAGTAAGGTTACACAGCCAGTAAACAGCATTGCCTGGGTCTGACTCCAAAGCCTGGAACTTAACTGTGGCACAAGGCTATCTGGCAGAGAATAGAATGGGCTAGGGGCATTCCAGTCCCTCCCTGGGGAGCAGAGACATGAGGGCTTTTTGCTTCCTGTTGTGGACCTGGCACCCCTCTCTTTTCCTGGAGGCCTTCCTAGGAGATGTCATGTAGATAGATGTCAGATATTTGCAAGTTTCTGCAGATAAGATCAACTTTCAAACTTAACCCGAGCTGGAAGGAATCTTGTGGTTGTTCTTTTCTAAAATGAATGAGTGTAATCTTTTGTGTAAACCTGTGTTCTTTTTTTTTTTTTTTAAGATTTTATTCATTTATTTAACAGAGAGAAAGATCACAAGTAGGCAGAGATTCAGGAAGAGAGAGAGGGAGAAGCAGGCTCTCCACTGAGCAGGAGCCCGATGCGGGGCTGGATCCCAGGACCCTGAGATCATGACCTGATCATGACCCAAAGGCAGAGGCTTTAACCCACTGAGCCACCCAGGCGCCCCTAAACCCTTGTTCTTTAAAGAAGGACACACGTGTAATTAGCTCATTCTTTGCTCTTTTGTATCTGTCACTGTCTCTTTAGCTCCTTTTGTCCCCATGTCCCTCCCTCCAACACGTGGAGGTGGGAGGAGCCACAAACCAGAATCCCAGGTGGGGAGGCTGCCCAGCTATCCTAGCCTGGGGTGAGCTGTGACCTGCCAGGATGCAGACAGCCTCTCTTGACCACAGTCTGGGGGGATCAGTCTGCTCAGGCCTGAGAGTGTTGATGGAGATCTGCCTGGCTGCCAGGCCTCCCTCCTTGTTCACTGCACTACATGGAGTGTTTCCTGGGGCAGATCAAGGCATTGGCCCATCCCTGCATGCACTCGTCCCACAGAGACCACTTCTCTTACTCCTCCTTCTTGAAGGGAGAGCTTGTGCACTTGCCACCAGGGTCTGATATCTGCAAGGCCTGGGAGGTGTGGGGAGGAGGTAAGGGTGTGCTTGACTCCTGTCTAGTACGTACTTTGGGGGTGTTTTATAGTCCAGGGCAGAAGGTCTGGTGAGATGGGGGCCATGTAGGGTATGCTGGCAGATGTCTAGGGGCTGCCTAAAATTTGGGCCTCTGGGAAGCAGGCTTGGGGCAGGAAAGTGTAGAAGCTGCCCTTTCCCTCTCACTGCCACATCCCTTCCAGGCCCCAGGCTGCATCTGCTCTTGGCATTTTGCTTCCCCAAAATAGCCCGTTTGGATGGTTCCTCCTGTCACTGTTGTCTTTTAATTTAAACTCCTGTTTCCTGCATGGTCACAGAAGGAGCTGAGGTCACAGAGGAAGGGTTGGCACAGCAGGGCCCATGGCTGCTCCAGGGAAAGAGGAGCTGGACTCTGGAGGCCAGTTGGTCTGTCCTCCTGGGTGCCCAGGCACTAGTGCAGCTGCGACCAAGCACTAGAAGTCAACCATGTGGCTGCCAGGGCTGAGCGGGCAATGCTGGCTTCTGTGGGGCTCCAGGCTTGGTAGGAGGAGGCTGGACTCCTGGCTCCACACTCCTGCCACTGTGCCATGTGGGCCCCAAACACAGGGTGGGGATCAAGCTCATCTGCGGCCTTGGCAAGTGCGGGCAGGGGATCCGCTGGCCAAGATGCTGCCTTTGGTTTGAGGTGCTGACTCAGTTGAGCTAGGGCACTTCCCTCCCTGACCACATGGGTACGAGCGTCTTCAACAGGGCCCTGCACCCCATAAAGCTGGACGGGTGCAGCCTCCTGTGATGAAAAGGTCAGAGCTGACTCAGTGGCTTGTGGCCCGACTCACAGCTCCTGTCTGACACTCCACTGAGGCTGTGCATCATTCACTCAAGCTCGTCATGGTTCCTTGAATGTGCCAGGATCTTTTGCCTCCCAGTTCTGCTCCTGCTGCTCTCCCCGGGTACAAAGTCCTCCCTCATTCCCAGTGTAGCCCAAATGCTCTCCCTTCCCTGAGCCCATCCCCCACTGCCTCATGGGCCAGATTTCTTTCCTCCTCAGTGACCCAAGCCCTTTTTGTCCTTACAACTTGCTGAGTGGGGTTATGGTTCTTGCCTGAGCCTGTGTCCTCTGTGGCCCACAGTTTCTTGAGGGTGGAGACCACTTTCTCCAGTACTGAATCCTATGCTGGTCCTTGCTTGCCTCCTTGTATCCTACTGTGGGATCTCACGATGTGCTGCATTAAATGGGATTGAACGTAGGCCAGCTCAAGGGGCAGGAGCTGCTGTTTCCTTGTATTTGGGGTTTGAGTAGGGTGGGGGTTATGTAGTGGCTCTGACTGCTGCGATCTGGTCCCTGATCTCACGAACAGCAAACTCCCTGCCGGGCACAGTGTGGGACTTTGGGTGGGGACAGGGGTCTTTTAGAGAGGTTCCAGCCTGGCCTTTGAGAAAAAGTGCCATCACCAGGCAAAATGTAAATGCTGAAATTTGACAACAGCCGTGTCCCTAGGGTTCTGAGGCCACGAGAAGTAGAGCTAAGAGAGACAAGGGGCTGATTCAGAAGGGGAAATTAATTGAGTATTAGAAGGAAGGCTATGATTGATCCAAGGTCAAGCTAACATGATGGAGTTTCAGGCAATGTTTGTGGGAACTTCAGGACCACTTGATGTAAAACCACCAAAGCAGCCCACATTTGTTGGTCCTAAAGCCAGGTTTCCTGTCCCTTACTGGCATAGGTCCTGCTGCCCTATGGTCAGAAGACTGAGTCTGCCGCTGGCCTCTGCCCAAGCTGGAAGGTTGTGGTGATGAGTGATGGAGGGACTGGCCCCGAAGGGCAGCTGGGGAAATCCCTGCTGCATCAGTCATGGGCGCCCTCCCTGTCAGCAAGACTTCCTGCTCCCTCCCAATCCTGTCTGCCCAAGGGGACAGGTGTGCGATTCCTGAGTGACAAGAGACAGTCAGGGCTGCCCCAGCCTCGCTCCGCCCCCTTCACAGCCTTGGCCTGCTTGAGGAGGGAGGGTGTAGAATATTCCCCAACATCTGGCCTGGAGGCAGGTGGCCCAGGTGGTTGCTGGGGGAGGGGACCAGGATGACAAAACCAGTCAGAATTAATGACTATTGCTGTTTATTGAGTTATTTCTGTCCTCTGGGTCTTGTTGAAGTCCATTCTATGTGTTTTCTCAAATAATTCTGCAAGGCAGATTGATTGATTGATTTAAGCTTTTTTTTTTTTTAAAGATTTTTATTTATTTGTCAGGGAGAGGGAGTGAGAGTACAAGTGGGGGGAGTGGCAGGCAGAGGGAGCAGGCTCTTCACTGAATAGGGACCCTGATGTGGGACTTAATCCCAGGACGCTGGGATCACGACCTGAGCCAAAGGCAGACGCTTCACTGACTGAGCCACCCAGGTGTCCCTGCAAAGTGGATTTATTATGCACATTTCACAGACAGGAAATGGGAGAAATGACTTGCTCAAGATCATAGAGCCAGAGAGGGGTGAGGTTGTCTGACACCAAGGTCTGAAGTGAATAATTTCTGGTGGTGGTAAGTGGTGTTTTGTTTTGTTTTGTCTTTAAAGATTTTACTTATTTATTTGAGAGAGAGAGAGAATGAAAAAGGGAGAGAGTGAGAGAACGTGGGACGGGGTAGGGGGTGGGCAGGGCCAGAGGGAGAAGCACACTTCCTGCTCAGCGGAGGGCCTGATGTGGGACTTGATCCTGGGACTCCAGGAGCATGTCCTGAGCCGAAGGCAGACGCTTAACCAACTGAGCCACCCAGGTGCCCCTGCTGGTAGTCTTTGAATGGGGACTTCCTTTGTCTCTAAAAGGATCTGATGCCAGACTTTGAAGGACAGATACCAAGTTTTGGTCCTGGCTACCCTGGGATCGATCGAGCCAGTGCTCAGCTGTGGCCTTTCCTCCCAGGGCTCAGGGTAGAGCCCTTGACCATTCATGAGGCTTTCCCACCAGCATGTTCTCTTTGACTCTTCACAGCATCCTTGGAAAGTAGTTGTAATTCCCATTTCCCAGTTGGGGAAACTGAGGCCCGTGATGGGAAGCATCAACTACAGCAGAGAAAAGAGTTGGGACCAAAACTTTGGCCTTGGCACCTGTTGCCTCCCCTGCCTTCTCCTAGGCTGGGCTGCTGTGTGGGTGTGGGGTGACTCAGGCAGGGCGTGTGGGTGGGCAGGCGCTGCAGCTACGGCTGGTGGGTGTGGCCTGCCTGACGCCTAGGGCGGGTGGCCCAGCCAGTTCTGCCTCTGACGCCTCATTTCAACCCTCTCTCTGCCTAGGATGAGAGCCTCCCGCCGCCTCAGCCGCAGTCCCTCCGGGGGTCCCTGGGCCCAGGACATGCGGTGATCTCAGAGCAAAGGCAGTCAACCACCACCCAGACCTCACCAGGTGAGTCCTCACCACACATGGCAGCCAGCGCTCTCCAAGGTCCTAGGGGACCCTGGAGTGAGAACCCAAGGGGTCCTTTAAGTCGCATCTGCCCTTTGCTGACAGGCCTTGGGGGAGGGTTTGGGAAGAAGCTTGGATTTCTAGCAGGAGAAACAAAGTGAGGTGTGAGCTCTTGGCCTGGGGAGTAAGTGCAGAGCCCAGGTTCTGATGGACCCAAAAAACTTCCCTGAGGTTTGGAGATCTTGGGAGAGGGAAGGGCTCACAACCACCTAGGGGCGAAGGCGAGGCTCTTGTCACCACTAGTGGGTCTCGGGATGTGGCTCTCCAGTGCAGGAAAGTGAGGGGGGGCGTTCAGGATGAGATGAGGTAGCCCAGAGCTTGAGAGAGACAAGGCCCAGGCACCTCACAGAGGGGGAGCCCGCAGCTCCAGGGATTCCCTGTGGGCCCCAGGCCTGGCCTGTCTCCCGGGAAAGGCCGTTCAGTCAGTATCACGGCTTGGGAGCACTTCTCCAGTGAGGAAGGCCAAACCCAGGGAGGGAGGGCAAGGCAGTGAGAGAGTCCCACAGGTGAGAATCCCGAGTTTATGGGGTGACTCAGGGAGCTAATTATCACCACTAATTATAGCTCCAGCCCAGAGTTTTCTTGACCCTCTCCTGCCCCAGCTTCCCCATGGCTGCCCCAACTCATGGGCCCAGTGCTGGGAGGATGGAGCAGCTGAATGTCATGGGTGAGCGCTCTAGGGTCCTGGGGTCCTTTCAGCTCATTCATCAGAAGGGAAAACAGAGGCCCAGGGTAAGAGACATGCCCTCCACCCCACCCGCCCCAAACCCCCTGCCTCAGTCTTGGTTTAACTTGGCCTTTCTGCCCTATCTGTCCATAGACCACTCCTGGCTGAGGAAGGAGTTAAAGCCCACCCTTCCTCATCCTGTGACTGTGGATACAGTCAGGGACCTACATGCTCATGATTCTTTCTCGGTAGGATACTTCATCTCTCTGGCCTCAAGATCCCTGCACTCCAAGGCTAAAGCCTTCCCCTGGATAACTCTTCCTCTCCCAGGGCTGCTGACTTTGGGGAGGGCAGCTGTCCCATTTCCAAACTTCACTGCCATCTGATAATGAATGGCTTTGGATACTTTTTCCAGGAAGCTTTTCTATCTGGGCCAGGATTACCAGTGGCCCTAGCTCTACCCTGCCTAGCTAGGCTCTTCTTAGAGGAACTCTGTCCCTTGCTCCTATCTCCAGGACCCTGAGGGTGTTCTCTGAGGGCTGTTCAAGCTGAGGATGGCCCCCTGTTGACTGCAGAATCACCTCTTATCCATGAACCCTTTGTCTTGTCCATCTTATCCTATATGGCCAGCCCACCCTTCTCCATGGGTGCTGGCATATACCGCCCCCACAGTGGCCTTCTGCCAGCTAGCTCGCACCTAACTCCATGTGCTAGTCTTCTTCATCCTTCGTAGTCTGCTATCGCTAACATGTCTGTCTCCTGTGTAAACCCTCCCATGCCTGCTGCCCTTGGGACCAGCTACAACCCCTCACTGGTGTTTCAGGCCCTCATAACATGCCCCCCCCTGCTTTTGGAGCCTCTCACACCAGTGGTCCCCAGAACTCCCCGGGCTCTGCAGCCACACCAGCTCCTTGCCACTTGCTATCTTTCTTGACCCGTGGTCTTGGCTCAGGCTGTTCCCTCTGCCCAGATTGTCCTTCTTCTATACAGAGACCTCTAAGGTCCCCTTAGAGTTCTCAAAAGACATGTCACTCCCTCTCCCCGGCACATCCCTCTGAGCCCAGCATGGGGTCCAGCCTGTACTGAGCACATCTGAGGGGCTGCCTTGCCTGTCTCTGGGGAGGGAGCTCAGCTGCTCGCTTCAGGTGAGAAGGGAATCTAACAGACAGATAGCCACAAGGCTGGTGGCACTCAGCCCTTGGGATGAGACAAAGATAATGAGTGTGTCAGCTGCAGAGACCACCAGGTTAGTAAGAAATCCAAAGCACCAAAGAGGCCTGAAGCTGTATTACTAGGAGCAGAGTGTCTAGGACAAAGGAGAAAGTAGTCCTATTTTGTTGAGGAAATCACTGAACACAACATCTGATGGGGAAATGGAAAAATTCCCCATCATTTTTGGGTAATTCTTAGGAGTCTGCCTGAAGATTGTGGGTGAAGATGATGTCTTGAGAGAAGCTAAGGGCATGGTGGTCTCTGCCTGGAAACTCTGTTGGGCTCTCCTAGGATGCACAAGGGCAGAGGTGCTGGAGCAGGGAACCACAGGAATTGCAGGGAAGTTGGTAGGCTTGGAGGGTAGAGAGTGAGCTCCTTGTCCTGTGGATATGAGTAGGGACCACCTGGGGCCATATGGGTGTCTGAAGCCCCCTAAAGCTCCCCATGCCCATTCAACCTAAGCACCTGTGCTACGATTTTGCTCCAGCCATGAATGCCCACCCCAAGGAGATGGTGCCCCTCATGGGCAGAAGAGCTGCTGTCCCCAGTGGGAACCCTGCCGTCCTGCAGGAGAAGAGGCCAGCAGAGATCACCCCCACCAAGAAGAGGTAGGACGGGCAGGCTTCGGCACTGTGTTGTGAGTGCACAAGAGGGATTCTGATGCCCATCCTCAGGTAGCCCTTGCCTGGGGTTGACACAAGACTCTGTCTCATCTGGGGTGACCTGGTATCCGGCTAGGTATAAATGGGGGGAGGGTGGGGAAACAGCCCTACATATTCAGGGACTGAGCTAGGGAAGCCAGTACAATGGGAATAATCAGGGAGGCCTCCTTGAAGGGATCAGAGGTGCGGAGGCAGTAATATTCAGGAGGGCTTTTCGGGGAGGCAAGGGATCCCTGGAGCCATCCTTGAGACAAGGAGTAGAAAGAGGTATGGACGTTCCAGGCAACCTGGATCCCCAAATGAATGCTTTTTTCACATACGCCAACTGCTTTCCCATCCCAACCATTTCCCATCCAGGGTGTTCAAGCTCTTAAACACCACCTGTGTAACGGCCAAGAAGCAAAGGCATCTCCTCATATGGTGATGGTTTGCTGGGGTTGGTTGGCATCCTGCACACACGTGCTGATGGTGTTTTTGTTACTTGGAGTTCCATCTTCATCACTGTCATTGTTATTGTCAGTCCAAGGGGCCCCTGGGAACTGAATAGGACTGGGATGGTTACGACTACTTCCCAGCTGGGGATGTGGAGGAAGCAAAGTGCGAGAGTATTTCTCCAGGGTCATCTCTGGTGCCTGAGCTGCTTCCTTGGCAGTTACCCAACCCCTTTCAGCCCAAATGTCCCTCCTCACCACAAGCTGTGTCTTCACTGGACCTTGGTGGGCTCCGGATGTGATTTAGCTTGTTTGCCCTACCTCCTCTGGCCCCATTCCCAGCCCCTGCTTGGGCCAGAGCTGAGAATGGTGATTTCCCTCTGTCTGTTGTTTTTGAGTAATAATTACTGAAGTTTTCTGTGCACCAGGGCCCAGGCTGGGGAGACTGAGACACAGAGAGAAAGAATACCCATCCCTACTCACAGTCTGGTGAGAAGGGCACCCAGAAGAATGTGAGATGTGTCCCAACTTCTGAGAAGGGATCTGAGAAGACTGTGGGCCTTCTCAGGGCACTTCCTGGATGAGTTGGTTTAACATGGGTAATGGCAGGTGGAGAGGAAGGGCAACGGCATCCCCAGATGGAGGCTTGGGGCAGGGACCAGTGAGGAAATGTGTAACTGAAATGCTGGATGGGTGGTAGAATCTTGGAGAACATGAGTCCCATGGGGGCTGGGTCTTGGGGGTTGGTTAAAGAGTTAGGACAAACCTGAGGGCAGTCAGGAGCCCAGAGGGATTTTATGTGAGATAGAGGGCATGGTGAGATTTGCATTTTAGAAAGGATAGTCTGGGTGATCTATGTGGATGATGGATTAGAGGGGAGACTGGGAGCAAGAAGATGACAAGGAGGCTCTTGGGAAGCTTGAGTGACAGCTGGTAAGCTCTGAACCTGGGTGACCAGGGATGGGGAAGAGGGGGTCAGGTCAGAAATTTATCAGGATCATGGGGTCTGCAGGATCAACTATGAAAAGGGAGGGACAAGGGAAACCAAGAGACATCCCCTTCATTTGATGGGAGGGTTGATGAGGGTTGATCTCTGACATGAGCACATCAGAGGAGAAGGAGCAAGATGAGGAGAGACAAGCCAGGTTCAGGTGTGAATCTTGTCTGAGAAGTGCCCGAGGAACGTTCAGGTGGAGGCTCCATCCTGGAGTGCAGGAGAGAAAACTGGGCAGACCTAGGGCTATGGGGGCAGACTTAGTTGTCTAGGTAAGGGCATAGATTCCAGATCCAAGCCATGAAGCACCACCCTCCTGCCTCTCTTTCCCTTTCCCTGCCTTCTCCCATTCCTAGGGGAGGTTTGGAGCTCAGGGAAAGATGGTGAACACGGCTTCAGGAAAATCCCAGGATCTCCCCACAGTCAGGCTGCCTTTTCTGAGCCTATCCCTTTTCATGAACTTAGCCTCATACTCAGCTCTACCTCACACAGCCAATGGCCTGGGTGTGAGATGTGAACTTCATCTCACGAAGCAGTAGCACCTTCTACCCAAGGGCTTCTTATGGGCCCTCAAGTGCCTACTTCTCCCTGAAGGTTTGAGCATATCCCTCAAAACTGAGTATAGGACTCAGCCTAGATAGGAAAAGAAAAGAAAAGAAAAAATTCAATGTAAATAAAGAAGGCCAGTCTGACCAGTAAGGAAATCTGTACTAATGGTGGGACTGAAGATACCAAGTAATCTAAGTAGGGAGAGATTTTTGGACTCGGAGCTTTTCCTGAGCCATCATGCTATTTCTCATGAGCAGCTGCCACTGTGGCCTCTTTCCTGAATCCTGAGCAAGGCAAATGCCCTGAGGTAGACACGGGCTGATGAAGGTTATGGAGGAGCTGGCCTTTTGGAGATAAGAGCATTTGGACAATTTTGAGTACAAAGTAGCTGGTCAGCCTCCTTCCCAGCCCCGGGGATGCTCAGGGATAGTTCACCATCTTCAAAGGGACAGAAATGAAGGAGAGATGGTGGAGAGCTATGTGCTCACCCGAGTTAACAACACCCGTGAGGTGTCCTTTGGTCTGGATCAAAGGTAGGAATAAACAAACAGCATATGCTGCGGGTTAGAAGCCAGGCTGTCACATGGCCAAGACATCACCGTCTGTCACCGTGGCAGGTGAGATGTGGTATGTGCAGTGGCAATTAGGGCGTGTGTGGGATGGACTGTCATGGTCTACAGCTCCTTGTCCCAGGAATTGGGTCCTTGCTCACGGTCAGGGATCTTTCCAGTCTGACTTTCACCACTCTCCTTCCTAGCCACTGAAGACTTCCTCTGACATAGTCCTCACCTTCTGCCGTAGAAGCTTTTCTTCTACCTGCTCTCCCTGCTTCTGGGGATTTTCCCTTGTCTCAGAGGACAAGGTTCCTGGAAGGGTCATCTCTTCCTTCCCTGTTTCCCACATTTCCTACAGGGAGCATATTAGTAGTTTTTGAGTTAAGTAGGTGGGTCAGTGCAAGAGAGACAGAGTGGGTGAACTGATGAGTAAGTGTCCTGGGGGCTCAGCACAGTCCCTCAGCACAAATGAGGACACTTCATGGTAAGATGAGGATACATTTCCTCCACTCCCTCTGTCCCTTTGGTTTCCAGGCCTGGAATAGATAGATGCTGCCATGATTTGGTTTTTGGTCCACCCTGGGGCCCCCTATGGACTCTGGGGGGAGGCCTTGAGAAGGAGAGGAGTTGGAGGAAAGGCAAAGGACCCTTCCTCAACTTCTTGGGAAAGACTGAGAAAAACACGAGAGAGCTTTGGGCAACAGAGAGCCCGAAAGGAGTCACCTGAGGTTTATACTCGTTTGTCTGTCTATTGGTTCATTCCACCCACCTCTGTATCTATCTGACAATCTGCACACCCAACTACTCATTCCTCAGCCGTTCATGCATCTATCCAGCCTTCTAACCATCTTATTCATCCATCCAACTTATCTGTCCATCTATCTGATGAGCCATTTTCCCTTCCTTTCACACATTATCTATCCAATTTCTGCTCCCCTGTTAAGTTAAGTCTTCCAAGTGTCGGAACAAGTATTGGGTTCTGGAGAATTAAGGACACTGCAAGTGTATTTCCTCCCATTGAGGATCTTACAGTTGAAGGTCAGTGTGTTGTCTGGAGCAGGGAAAGCAGTGACCTCATTGTGCTATGCCCTGGTCCCTGGTCCAATCCTTGGGACCAGTTCTGAACAGTTCACCGGAACAATAGCTCTTCAAATGGATTTTTGCTCACTTGTGCACCGTCTAATCCCCAACTCCTAGAACAGTGCTGGGCACACGGTAGGTGCTCAATAAATATTTGTTGAGTAGATGTACTACCAAGGAGACTAGACAAGTAAGAATAGCTTTAGGGTGGCATTTCTGAGGCACTTCAGGGATGCTGGGAGTGGTGATCCGACTGGAAGACCTCTGATGCCCACTTTAGCTACACGGTCCATTTGTGGATGATTTAGAGCAGTCCTGGCTGCAGAGTCCAGATCATCTTGCCCAACCACTCTCCATCCTTGGGTCACACAGGAGGCAGAGGCAGAGGCAAAGCCAGACTAGAACCCAGGTTTTGGGCTCCCAGTCAGGGGTGTACTTCTCCTTTGGAAGAAGGATTTGATTTTAGTTCAGGTCAGAAAGTTCCTCTTGATGGGCGGAAGACAGGAGGGTGAGGGCCAATGTGCCAGTCAGTGCCGCCTCCCCACCCCAATTATGCCCCAGTTCTGGATTGGTTCTGAGCCTTCCAGTCTCGTCTGTTTCTGGAGGACAGGAGAGGGAGCCCTGGGTCTTGCCTGGGAAAGTCCCAGAAGACCCTAGAAGACCCTGGAATACCCAGGACTCGCTCATGCCTGCCCATACGGGGAAGTGGCTATGTTGGGCAGTGTCCACTTTCAGCTAATCCCTAGAACCAGTTTGGCTGGAAGAAGGTCCAGAGGGCCAAGAGGAGAGCAGCATGGATAATGGTATAAACTGTGAGCCTGGAATCACAAGTCAGTTCTCTGACCAACGTGGCTTCTATCCTTGGGGTAAAAGGATATCCATGGTGATCTGCTGCTCCATTCTGGGCCTTAGTTCCCTCATTTATAGAATGGGGCCACAATCCTTTCCCTGCTACCTTCTGAACTTGACATGGCTGGAACTGTACTTTGGGAGCTCTTCTGTGGTCTTACGAGAAAGGGAGGGGGCATGTCGATCCTCCTGGGCATGGGAAGGAAACAGGCAGCAAAGGCACTTAGGAGAAAGAGCAGCTGGTCAGGAGGCCACTCTCCCAGGCCAGGTCACAGAGCCAGCAGGTACGTGGCAGCAGCCGCGGGGTGGCGGGTATCGCAGCAACCGGCCCTTGTCCTGGTGCTCATCATCCTGGTTCTCATGGGAAGGCTTTGTCCCTGAGTGTGTGATTGTGGGTTCTGTGAGCATGCGTGTCTCTGTTTGTGGGTGTCTGGCTCGGGAGTCATATCTTGGACGTGTGTCTCGCCTCTGAGCAGCCAGTGAGTCTGTCCCCGTCCCTGGGGCTTAGTCAGGTCACAGGCCCTGGGCCCACATCTCTCTTCCAGCCCTGGGAGAAAGTGTGCCCTTCACTTGCCCCTCTACTTCTCCTCATGTCCACTGTCCAAAGTGGTCTCCTGAGTTTTCCTTCTTGACGAGGATTCTTAGTCTTGTCTCTTGAACTTTTATGTGCCCTCTTAGCTCTAGGTCTGTTTTCTGTGCCGACACAACTGTACAAGAGATGATCAAAGGGGGTCAAATATGCCCTGGCAGCCAGGAAAGGCCTTTGTCGATGTCAGCATCTAGGGACTGCCTCCTGGAAGGGCTCTTCTTCAGACCTGAGGCCAGAGGGGCTATTGCGGGAGATGACGGGAAATTGTAGCTCTTGTTATCATGTCCCCCATCTCTGGTGAGTCCTCGCACCTGGAGGAAGCTGCAGACAGGAAAGTCCCCCTCAGATGCTAGGCCACCCTAGCAGAGACCCCTGGGCTCGTCTCCCGGTATTTTTAGTGACAAGAGTCACCCAGACCCAGCTTCGAATCCAAGCTCTGCCGCCTGCTTGCTGTGTGAGCTTGGGCAAGTAGCTTGACCTCAGAGCCTCCACATGCCCACCTGTCAAGCGTGGATAATTGGGATGGTACCCATTTGAGAGGGCAGCTGCGCGGCTTGAGCGAAGCCATGAGGGATGGAGCCTAATGTGGAGCCAGCCAAGAGCGAGTGTGCTGTGTGACAGGTCACTCTCAGGGTGGAGGGCATTGGGTGGACAGTCCCTGTCCCTCTCTAATGGCCTTGTTTGGGTGTCCCCATAGTGCACACTTCTTCCTGGAGATAGAAGGGTTCGATCCCAACCCCACTGTCTGCAAGACCTCTCCCCCGATCTTCTCCAAGCCTATGGACTCCAACATCCGGCAGTGGTGAGTACTGGCCCCCATGCCTGCCCCTACTCTAGTCCAGCACTCCACTCTAGGATGGGCAGTGACTCACCCGGGGCCTAATGGCCAGGCCTGGTTGTCTCTCTTTTAAACTTGTCTCTCTCTCTTCCTTCCCCACTTCCCCACAGCCTCTCTGGGAACTGTGATGACATGGACTCACCACAGTCTCCTCAGGACGATGTGACAGAGACCCCGTCCAATCCCAACAGCCCCAGGTAAGCCTGGCCATTCCCTTCCACCCTCTGTGTCCACCAGGTGGGTGACAGAGGCACGGGCATCACAACCCAGGGAAGAGAAAGCAGCCTCCATTCCTGGGGCTGGGACAAATGTCTGGGCCCATGGCTGTGGCATGTAGGAATTTTCTTTTGTGGGGGGAGAATTACATTTCATAAACTCTAAGAAGTATTACCCATTCATTATAAAATATTCAGACAACAGTCTGCAGCAGAGCGAGAACGGTAACACAATCCCATTGTGAATTAAAAATACATGCACCCAAACCATGAAACACCACGTGCATTTTGCAAGATCACATACAAACAAAAAAATACGCATTGCCATGGCTATCTCTTTGGAGTGTGGGGGCAGGGAGAGACAGAGTTTAAAAATTCAAACAGTGTCAAAGATGAAAGTGGGATTTTCCTTCCTTTCATCTCATATTTTTTAAGATAATCACTATTATTTGTCCTTTCTAGTCATCTTTGCTATGTGTACCCAAATATATAGTTTGAAAAACTGTGATTGCGTTTGGATTCGGAGGGAAGCCTGCATGGGGCAACATGGATGCCAGGGGCCCGGGGCGCTGATGGAAGACGTCTGGGGCCTGGTACTGCTTGTGGAGCTGTGGCTGTGGTGTCTGGGGCCATGGACCCGGCTGTGGTGCAGCTCTGCCCAGGCACAGCGGCCCTGGCAGGAGGAGGGGGAGAGTAGGTTGGTGGCGCCCATGTGGTGAATTGGAGATACTTTCTGGCCTCAGTGCAAACCTGGCCAAGGAAGAGCAGAGGCGGAGGAAGAAGCGGCTGAAGCAGCGCATCTTTGCAGCCGTGTCAGAGGGCTGCGTGGAGGAGCTGCTGGAGCTGCTGGGGGAGCTGCAGGAACTTTGCAAACGGCGTCGTGGCCTGGACGTGGCTGGTCAGTGCCTGGCTCTAGCAGAGAGAGTGTGGGGCTGGGGGCTTGCCTCCTGCTGTCCACCTTTCCCCACAACAACCCATGAGGGGGGCATGTGAGGAGCCCAGAAGGTTGGACTGGGGACTTTGAACCTGACTCTGAGGGCAATGGGGAGCCACAGAAGGGCTTAGACAGGCGAAGGTCATGTCTGGCTACTACATGGAGGGCGGGTGTAAAACTGGAGAAGGGCACTATTCAGGCAATGTTGGGATCACAGCAGCAGACCCGGGGGAAGGTGACCTCAGCAGGGAAACTGTCTGGAACCAAGGACAAAGGGAGTGAGAGAAAGGGAGGATTCCTGGGTAGCGCCTTTGGCGACTTGCTGGCTGGTGGGGCCCATTTTGTCTGGGGGACTGGGAAATAGCTTGTTAGAGGGAGGTGATAAGCTTTATTTGCAGGCTGCAAGGAGGTGGCAGGCTGGAGATTTCGGGTGTCAGCACTGAGGTGGACAGTGGGAAGACATGCAGTGGGTGAGATTGCCCCCTCCAAGGTAGCAGGTACAGAAGGCAGAGAGCAAAAGGCCTCACATAAGGCTTTCGGGGGCCTCAAGGGGGGGGAAAGTTGGAGAGGGAGGAGGGGAGCAGGTAGCACAGGCTCCAGGAGGCCAGTGGAGGGCACAGCATGGGTGTCTCAAGATCTGAGACTGCAGCCCCCACATCCTGGCCCCCCCTGCTCAGGCCTGGGAGGCCTAGGGGCAGCTGGGGCCCCTCCCACGGCTCACCCCATGACCCTGCCTGCAGACTTCCTCATGCACAAGCTGACGGCCTCTGACACGGGGAAGACCTGCCTGATGAAGGCCTTGTTAAACATCAACCCCAACACCAAGGAGATTGTGCGGATCCTGCTGGCTTTCGCGGAGGAGAATGACATCTTGGACAGGTTCATCAACGCTGCATACACAGAGGAGGCCTACGAAGGTATGCTACTTGTGGGAGGTGCCATGTGGACATGGGGTGGGGTGGGAACCAAGCCATGCAGAACCCCCCACTGTCCCTGTGGACCCAAAGCACGAAGTGTGCTTCAGTACCACATAGCAGGCCCTCCCCGCCTCCATCCTTGGTTCTGTAGAGCGATTCAAGTGCCCACCACAGGCCAGGCAGGCCTTGTTTTCAGCACTGGGGTGCAGTGATGAACAAGACAGATGCAGGCCACTGCTTTAAATAAAGTAATTTTAGATGGAAAACGCTAGGAAGATGATCTGAAGTGACTGGGTATGGGCAGCTTTAGAGTGGGTCTGCAGGGAGGGAACATTTGACCTGAGGCTGGCATGATGGGGAAGACTGGGAGCAGGGCAAGGGCTGAAGCCCGAGATGGGAACGCGTTTGGCCTATCAGGGCAATGGGAAGCCGGCCAGAGATGCTGTTGGATAGCTGGGCGAGGCCCACACACCTGTCAGTCGCACCATCTTCATTATCACCCATTTGGGTCTCAATTTTGTGGCTTCTCTGTTAAGTGGACTAGAAAGGGGCAGAAGACCAAATTTGGGATAATGTTTCCCTGCCCAGCAAATCTGTTGTGAATAATCAGTAAGGTATGCCCTCACTGGAGTTTTTGGACTCAGTAAACATCCTGTTCATCTCTAATAAGGTGCAAACATGATGAGCTCAGGAATGACCAGATGCTATCTTGCTGACATGCCAAGGGGTGCTGAACATTGCTCTTTGCAGGGGGATGGTCTAGCTTGGACCCTCAACTTTTCTCATGGGAAAAAGTCATTTTTAAATTTTTATTTATTTATTTATACTCCAGACGTGCACAAGCATTTTTGCTATATTCAAGAAAAAGTAAAGGATTGTGAAAACTAACACTGTTCCTTGGAAGAGAGGGAATCCAGGGAAGATGGCTACAGCTGAGTGCTGAACTGCACACTGAGCACCCTGGTAGCCAAAGGAAAGAGAGAAACTAGATGAGCTGTGTATAATGTTCTCAGCCTGTCACTAGGGAGCTGATATTAGTCCTTAGCCAAAGAGTTTTAGGTCAGTGCCTTAAGCTTGCCTGTCTTGATTCTCCCCCCACTTTCAGTCCCTTTCTGTCCCCTTCTTTCTTCTTGTCAGTATATAGACACTTACACCTCTTTCTAGAAGCATGTTCCCTTTGAGGCCAGGGATGGAGTCTGTCTTGCCCACAGTGAATTCCCTGGTCCCCTTGGGGTCTCATATAAGAGATCCTTAATAAATGGTTTTTGAATGAGTGAATAAATGAAGGTTACTATTAAGGCGTTGTTGTCCTGGCTGCAATTCCTTATTTCTTTATTAGCCTTCCCTTATCACTTTCTTCTTTCATGACTTTGTCTTTTGCTGGTGGCCTTGTTGGGGGCTGTGAGCACTCTCTCTGCATGGTGGGAGGAGCCATTTATTTCTGTCTTCTCAGAAACCAACTCCCCATTCTTCCCTCTGATGGTATCTGCTCATACCTTCCCTCCAGTGTCTGGGTGGGTGCTCCCCGCCACTGGGGGCTGAGGGGCTACAACACCATGGGGAGTGGGAGTCATTTTTCCTCACTTTGGGCACGTTACTTTGCCTTTCTGAGTCTCGTTCCTCCATCTGTCAGGGGCTAATATTTCCTTCCTATGCTGCTAAGAGGATCCAAAAGCAACTTTTAAAATATTATTTTTAACATTTTGTTAAAGGCCTTAGAAATTTGCCTTTTTTAAAGCAATGTATTCAACTAAAAATTATTATTAAAAATTTTAAACATGCATGTGAGATTAATATAATGAGTGATTTTATATCCATCAATATATCCATTCAACATAATTATTTTTAATTACATAAATAACACATGAATAGAGTTTCATTGCAAAACATTCAAATAAAAAGAAAGAAAATATGGCAGCAGAAATAAAGTAGCCAACAGTAGGGTTTGGAAGATAGAGTCAAGGAAACCTTTGAGAAAGGAAATAAATAAATAAATAAATAAATATATGCAAAAGAGGAGAGAAAAAAAATTAAGGAAAGCAAAGATCTACCTAGGGAGCCCAACAGAAGAAATACAGATTAGAGAAAATGGAAGGGAGTCCATGGTCAAAGGAGTAATACAAAAATATTTTACAGACCTGAAGGCCTACATTTGCAAATTTTTTTTTTTTAAGATTTTATTTATTTGTCAGAGGGAGAGCGAGAAAGCAAGCACAGGCAGGCAGAGGCAGAGGGAGAAGCAGGTTCCCTGCTGAGCAAGGAGCCTGATGTGGGACTCGATCCCAGGACGCTGGGATCATGACCTGAGCCGAAGGCAGCTGCTTAACCAACTGAGCCACCCAGGCGTCCCCATACATTTCCAAATTTTAAAAACCCATTAAGGCGCTCCTAGGTGGCTCAGTTAGTTAAGCAACTGGCATCTGCTCAGGTCTTGACGTCAGGGTCATGAGATCAAGTCCCACATTGGGCTCTATGCTCAGCAGGAAGTCTGCTGGAGAGTCTCTCTCTCCCTCTGCCCCTCTCCATGCACACACTCTAAATAAATAAAATCTTTTTTAAAATTTAAAAATAAATAAATATCCTTAGAACATAAAAAAATTCAAGTATTTAATTAAGTTAAAAAAAAAAAACCCTTTGCCCGTTTTTCCAGTCTCCTCTCTAGAAATAATTATGTTGTGTAGACCTTGAGGACTTTCCTAGGCTTTTTACACGTGTGTACATGTGAACATAGAAACATGTTTGTTTATTCATATATCTATTTAACACAGAACAATAGTATACTGTTTGTATTGTTTTAAACCTTGCATTTTTTTTTAAACTCTATGCCTTTCTCATCCCAGAATATGCAAGTCTGCCTCCTTTTTACCTGCCTAGTCTGAGTGTGGCTATCCTGTGGCTAATTTCTGTATTCCCCTGTTGATACATATATATATATATATACATATATATATTTTTTATATATATATATTTTTTTCAATTTTCACTATGAAAATATCACAGTACATATTCTTGCCTATGACCCCATGCTCAGTGCACACATTTTAGGAAAATCTTGAATTGGATTTTCTGTGTTCAAAGGCATGCACATTAAAATTTGTAATGATAATTGTCAGATTTGCTTCCAAAAGATACTAGTTTATTCTCCTCGAAATACAAAGTATTCATTCCCTCGTTCTCTCACCTTTCACTAATACTGGAGATTATCTTTTTTGTTTGGTTCTGCTTTGTTTTTTGTTTTGTTTTGCCAATCTAGTCAGTGAAAAGTAGAAAAGTGTTAACTTGCTAGATTCTAACTTCATTTTCTCAATTATCAGTGATTCCAATCATGTTTCACTTTCTTTTTTGGCCATGTGTATTTTCTTCTCTGTGAGGTGTTTGTTAATTTTTTTCTCAGTTTTCTTTTAAGTTGTTTGTTGATTTGTAAGTGGTCATAATATATTAGGAACTTTACAAAACCTACTATCTATTTATGTCTCAGATATTTTCCCCAGCCTATCACTTGCCTTTTAACTTTCTTTACGATGTCTTCTGAATTACGGAAACCTTAAATTTTTTTCTTTGTGAGCCAACATGTTAGTTTTTTCTTTGTGGTTGTTTCTGCATTTTTGGGTTTTGCTTAAGAAGTTCTTCCTTATGAAAAGATTAGTTATCAATGAATTTTTGGTTTTTTTAAACGCCTACTTCTTTAATCCACCAGGAATTTATTTTTGTATATGGAATGGTGGCAGCTCTTTGGAAAATGCTGTTTCTGGTGGGACATTCCTAGACCTATCCCCTCCCCCAGCCTTTCAGAGCCTTCCATCTGGAGAGTCCACAGACTCCACCAGCTGGGTTAATGTCCCTCCAGCCCCTTCCCGCTGCTTTCTCCTGTTCTGTTCCTCAGTCATTGCGGCACCACTCTCCCAGCTCCTAGGCCAGTCATCCCTTCTTTCCCAGCCCCCACAGGCCATTCTGAGGACACTTCGTCCCATGGGTCTCTGGCCCTCATCATCTCTTTCTCCACTGAAGTGGCGGTTCCTGCCAAGTCTGGGCTCCTTCTAATGCATCCTCCAATTTTGCATCCAGAGTGATCCGAAAATACACATGTGCAAAACTCAAAACTCTGGTCGTGTCCCTTGCCTGCTTCAATGACTTGTGACTTCCCACAGCACTTAGGATAAAGTTCTAACCTGGCTTATGCAGTCTCGGTTGCCCCCTACCCCCACCCCACCCCGCCCCGCTCCGCCCCGCCCCGCCCCAGGTTCCCCAGCCTTTGCAGTTCCCAGTATGGTAGCACTGAAGTCTCACTGGAGCATGGAGCAGGAAGGCAGCTAGTATTTTTTTTTCTTTGTATTTACTTTTTTTTTTCCAATTTATTTATTTTCAGAAAAATATTATTCATTATTTTTTCACCACACCCAGTGCTCCATGCAAGCTGCGCCCTCTATAATACCCACCACCTGGTACCCCAACCACCCACCCCCCCGCCACTTCAAACCCCTCAGATTGTTTTTCAGAGTCCATAGTCTCTCATGGTTCACCTCCCCTTCCAATTTACCCAAATTCCCTACTACTCTCTAACGCCCCTTGTCCTCCATGCTATTTGTTATGCTCCACAAATAAGTGAAACCATATGATAATTGACTCTCTCTGTCAGGCAGCTAGTATTTTGCTGTGGCTCGGCGGGGAGTTTGGGGGCCAGGGAGGGTCTGTCCCCCAGGGCCCAGCCGCTGAGCGCCCCCTTCCTCCCTCCCTACTCTGTTCGCAGGGCAGACGGCGCTGAACATCGCCATCGAGCGGCGGCAGGGAGACATCACCGCGCTGCTCATTGCGGCGGGCGCCGACGTCAACGCCCACGCCAGGGGGGTCTTCTTCAACCCCAAGTACCTACACGAGGGCTTCTACTTTGGTGGGTGCTGCCCGCCCCTTCCGGCCTTCCCGACCCACCCTCGTCCCCGTAGGCGCTGGTGGGCTGGCCTGGAGCCCCCACTGCCGGTTTCTGCCCACTCAGCACGTAGACAAGTGGACCCGCCCCAGGCCCAGAGGGACAGTGCCCGGGGGGGGGAGGCCGCTGGGATAGAGCCTTCTGAACTGGGGGAGGGGGCGCGAGTGGGCATCCACGTGAGCAGACTCAGCTTTGCCTCTGCCCTTGCGCCCAATGCTTTCCAGGACTGCAAACACGCAGTCAAGAGTCAGAGAGGAAGATTCCCTGACTGACAAATTAGGGCGTTCAAAAGGAATTGGGGTTAGAATACTCTGGGTAGAAAAAAAGATTGTAATGCATAATTTAGATATAGTGAAATTCACCCGTTTTAATGGATAGTTCTGTTCAGCGCCACAAATGTATACAGTTGACTAACCACCACCATGAGGACAGGGTATAAATAGTTCCATCACACCAGAAACTTTGCCCCCACAAATTTGTCAACCCCTTTTCCCATTCCAGCCCTTGGCTGCAACCACTGACCTGTTTTCTCTTCTGGGTGGTTTTTTGTTTGTTTGTTTGGTTTTTATCTGTGGGACTAGCTGGGTCTGAGCAGCCATGAGGACAGGGTCTTGTACAGTCCATTGTCCAACATTAGACCCTGTTGGAACCAGTGTTGGGAAAAGTCTGTCAGGTGGGATGAAGAGAGGGAACAAAAGGGAGATTGAAAGGGAAACAGTTGGAGACCTCTGTCCAGTCCTAGTTCTATCCCAGGTTTGCTGCGTGACCATGTATGAGTCACCTGCCTTCTCTTTTCTTAAAAAACGTTTATTGATCACTTACTATACACACCAGGCACTGTTCTAGGTGTTTGAAATGTATCGGTGAATGAAACAAAGATTCCTATCCTCATGGAACTTATGTTCTAGACTGGAGGAAAATGATCAATAATAAACATAATAAATAACACTATGTAATATCTTAGAAAATGGTAAGTGCTATGAAAATATAAAAAACAAGTCAAGGAAAGGGGTCAGGAGGAGTTCCAGGTCAGGGAAGTGGATTTCAATTTTTAAATAGTGCAGTTAGGGTGACTCATTAAAAAGGTGATGTTTGAGTGAAGACTTGGTAGAAGTGTGGAGATGCCCAAGGCAGATGCTGAGAAACAGTACTACAAGCGAGGGGAACAGCCTGTGCAAAGGCCCTGAGGTAGGAAAAATGCTTTGGCATGTTCTAGGAAGAGGAAGAAGGCCACTGTGGCCAGAGAGGAGTGAGTGGGGTAAGAGAAGAGGTGATGTCTGAACATGCAGGGCCTGTGGGCTTTTGCTGGAACCCGGGCTTTTATTCTGGGCGAGGTGAGTCTTTTGTTTCACTAGGATCAGTCTGGCTACTATGCTGGGGATAGTGATGGAGGTCTGGGATGTAAGTAGGGAGATCAGTTAGGAGGTAATGGCAGTGATCCAGCTTTGGTCTCCCCGCTCTTCCCATACAAGGCAGAAGGTGGGGGGAATTACAGGGAGGCCCGGGTGTCAGTCCTACTGAGGACGTGGGCCTCAGTCCTAGGGCTTGCGGAAACCGGGCAGGTCTAGGAGAGAACTGAGGTCCAGTGCTCCCTACTGCTCCAGGCGAGACCCCACTGGCTCTGGCGGCGTGTACCAACCAGCCTGAGATTGTGCAGCTGCTGATGGAGAATGAGCAGACTGACATCACCTCGCAGGACTCACGGGGAAACAATATCCTACACGCGTTGGTGACAGTGGCTGAGGACTTCAAGACACAGAACGACTTTGTGAAGCGCATGTACGACATGATCCTGCTGAGGAGCGGGACGTGGGAGCTGGAGACCATGCACAACAAGGATGGGCTCACGCCACTGCAACTGGCTGCCAAGATGGGCAAGGCCGAGGTAGGGCCTGGGGTGGGGGGCGGGAAGGAGGGCAGGGAGGCTCCTGGCCAGTGCTTTGGCCTTTCTGAGGACCCGACAGATTGTACTGTGGCCTAGGAAAGGTCAGCCTGAAGTCTAGGAAGTACATTTGTTGCCTGGGGTGGGTTTGTTCTGAGTGACCACACAAAAATATGGCACATGGGAGCCCCCTCTGGACTTTAGTCCCTGACACTCTGTGTTTCTATGCCCTGCTCTGGGACTCCCATTTGGGGTCAGAGTGGAGGAACTTAAAGGCTGTGGTAACGTGGGACCTCACAGGCTTTGTGGCTGAGGATTCCTGTGTGGTGAGGCAGGCACACAAGCCAAAGCTATGTTTGAAGATTCTCAGGGCCTTCAGCCTCTCTCAGAAGACTAGGAGCCCCAGAATGCTGGCTCTGCATCCAGAGCCAATGGGCTGCCTGAGTTTGGAGAGACCTCTCTCTGTCTGACATGTTGAAACTCTGATCCAGGTCCCCAGCAGGAAGTGTGGTGGTTTGTGGCCCTTTGTGCCCTGTGTGGAGTGGCTGAGGAGCTCAAGGCTTAACCTTGGTGAAGACTTGGGTTGAGGCGGGCTCCCATCGCTGTGGGTGCCTGGAGTCACAGCTGGGTCTGAGATCAAGGTCAGGACTCAGGTGGGCCCGAGGGTAAGGCCCGGCGTAGCTTGCTCTTCAGCCTCCATGTGTCCAAGCCCTAGGAGTGGACTGAGGCTCCTGGAGGCTGTGAGAGGACTGGGTGGGTGCAGGGGGCTATTAAACAATCACAGCTGTGTCTGCCTCAGGGCAGCTGACAGGGGAGGCGGGGGCCTTGAGGGCCTTGGGCCCAGTGTCCGTGGTCAGGGCTGGGGCCCACAAGGGACCTTTTCATTCTCTTGTGAGGGAAGGAAGGGTTGGAGATTGGCTTTGACAAAGGAGAAATTGTGTGCCTTCCCACCCTCCCTACCGTCTCCTACCCTCCCCCAGGAACATGGTTTGTGGGGGGCTTTGAAGAGAGTCAGATTATGGTTGCAAGCAGAGCTTCCTGATAGCTGCTGTGGCATGTGCTGTGGTGCTTGGAGCGTGGCCCCGTGACCTTTTGACTCTCTAGAGGATAATGTGCTCCCCCGTGGCCAGTCCTGGCCTCTCTCTTCTTCATTCAGTGTTCTTTGGAAAACCTTTCTGGATGCTGCCCAAGTTGGCCACTATGCTGGGAGTGGAGGGTGCAGAGATGCTTAGACACAGACTCTGTTCCTTGGGGCTCTTTGAGGCTGGGGCCCAGAATGGGGAGACTGGCCCTGTGTCTGGAGTCTCTCTGCCTGGACTGTGAGGACAAGGCTCCCATATGAGATGAGATGGGAACCCCACTGGGTGGTGTGAACCCAGGGCTCTGACACTGTTCTCCCCAACAGAACCCTCTTCCTGGGTCTTGGTTTGGTGCCCCAGGAAGCTCCAGCCCCAGTTTTGGAAAGGAGTGAACTGGAGAGCAGTGGCTCTCTACCTTGCCTGCACTTTGGAACTGCCCATGGAGCTTTACAAAACATAGATATCTGGGTCCCACCTGCAGAGCTTTGGACTGAATTAGTTAGTGGTGTGGGATTGTCGAGTGTCCCTAAGTGACTCTACTGTGCACCAGAGTTTGAGGGTCACCTGGAGAGTGGATTTCTCAGGCCTTTCTGTGGGCATCTTGTACGGCCCACAGTGAGCCTCAGCTGGAATGGTCTCGACTGAGGGTAGGCTAGGGAAGCTGGAAAAACTTCTAGTTTCTTCTCCCATCCAGGTCAAATAGAAATTATTTCTCAAAATTGTCAGTTCTCAGATGCTTCACCAAATGGGGTCCCCAACTGGTACAAGGTTTTATGATCTTACTGTGCAGCTTTCTGCACCCTGCAAAGGGCCTCTGCACCTTTTGTCCCTTGTATTCTCAGTCCCTGGTGAACTAGGCAGAACAGTGAGGTTCACGCAGGTTCTGCAGTGGAAGCCGAGCTCAGGGCTTACGGTGGCAGGTGCAGAGGGGGCTCAATCCATCCAGGTGGGAACATCTTCCCAGCCCTGTTCAATGGCTGTTCCTCTTTCTGTCCCCAGATCTTGAAGTATATCCTCAGTCGTGAGATCAAGGAAAAGCCACTCCGGAGTCTGTCCAGGAAGTTCACGGACTGGGCATATGGGCCTGTGTCATCCTCACTGTACGACCTCACCAACGTGGACACTACGACAGACAACTCGGTGCTGGAAATCATCGTCTACAACACCAACCTTGATGTGGGTCTCTCAGGGGGACTGGGGACAAGGGGCTGGAACTCAGGCCTCAATGGGAAGACCTATGGCACTAGCTGGACATGTCTGTAGTCCTCCAGTTCGTTACCTCGGTGGGGAGAGTCAACACAGAAAGGGCAGGGCTAGGGCCGGTGCTGTGTTTACTTGTTCCTAGCTAACCTTGCGTTATAAACTTCTGTGGTGGGTGTCTCCTGGCCCCAGAATCCTGGGCAGTGTGAGATGGTGGGTGGGATGATTCCTGTTGATCTTCTTCATCTTGTTTCTCTTTCTCTTCCCTGATGGTTCTATAATCTCCCCTACCCACAGAGAAGGCACAGCTGCAGCAATCAGGGAGGCCTTCCTGGAGGAGGCAAGGGCCTGGGGCGAAGATCACTGAAGCTGGAGGGGAAGTGAGAGGATCAGCAGTGAGAGGTTTTCAGTTTTTGGGAGGGAATTGAGGCAGCAGATTAGACCATCATCATCCCCATGTTACCAAGAGCCATGCTTACTGGAGCCTGCCTTGTCTGTGGTCTCCCTGAACCCTCACAGCCTACTGGTTGGTAGGGCAGTTTAGTTGATTTCAGTTTTATAGATGAGGAAATCGAGGCCCCGGGAGTACTGGGGGTTTTCCCAAGGTTACACAGTGAAGGGGCCAAGTTGGTTCCAGTCACGGCCCTTCCCCCTTGCGGCTCTTGCTCCCCACTGAGCAGTGGGTCCTCCCACTGGAAGCCCAGCTCCTGTGGGGTTTGGGAGCTGCCTGGGGGCACTGGGAAGGAGCTACTGGAGCCAGAAATGACTCTCCCCACATTTCCAGCCAAACCAGCTCATGGGACAGAATGATTGGCTCCTTCTGCCAGGGGTGGTACTGACTCAGAGCTCCCTTTTGGAACGAGGGCCCTTTGAAAGTCAGGGTGGTGTTCTACCCCCAGAACCGGCACGAGATGCTGACCCTGGAGCCCTTGCACACGCTGCTGCATATGAAGTGGAAGAAGTTTGCCAAGTACATGTTCTTCTTGTCATTCTGCTTTTATTTCTTCTACAACATCACCCTGACTCTAGTCTCCTATTACCGCCCCCGGGAAGAGGAGGTACGTGGGCCCCTGGAGGGAGGCGGGTGAAGTGGTCAGAGCTCCAAGAGCTTGCAGAGTCCCATGTGCAGATGAGGAAACTGAGGCCCAGAATGACATTTGCACGGCGGTCCCCAGTTGTTATCCTTCACAGCTTCTAGGGAATTGAATACGTCTCTGGTCCTCAGCAATTGTGGGGAAATCTGGAAGGTTGGAAGACCCAGGCTCCACCTAAATCTAGAGCTCATTGGGTGTTTCTGCCATGAGGGTCACAGAAATGGGAGGGGGGATTCCCCCACTCTCGGTCTCAATTTCCCATTCATTACACGGGGCAGAGCTTTAGCTTTGAGTGTCCTCTAAGTGTCTGGATATGAATGGGTTCTGGAATGAACAAATGCCATGAGGTGTGAGGGGTCGTTAGCATGGATTGGACTGTTGAGTTCTGGATCCCACTGTGGGTGGGGACAGGGGCACAGAATTGCCGTTCTTTCTCTCCCATTGTACCGAGCTTGGGCTTCGTGTTGGCCTCCAACTCACCTAGTGGTCTTGGCACATGAGTGTGAACCCTACACCCAGAGGGGTCTTCCTCAGTCCCCGTCTTGCTCCCATCCATTCCTTCCCTTCTTCCCAGGCCCTCCCACACCCCTTGGCCCTGACACACAAGATGGGGTGGCTGCAGCTGTTAGGAAGGATGTTCGTGCTCATCTGGGCCATGTGCATTTCTGTGAAAGAGGTGAGTGGCCCACTAAGCCCCTTGCAAGGCAAGGCAGAGGGACCACAGGCCTGGCTTTGATGCACCCTCCTCTGCCTGAGTATGGGGAGGGGGGTTCTGGGGAGTACTTCCTTTCTAAGCTTTAGATTTTGTAGATCCAAAATTAGTTTTTTAGGCAGGCCTGTCCCACCTACTTTATCTATCCACCCCTCTATCCCTCTATCAGCCATCTACCCTCCTAGCCACTCAGTGACCCGTCCTCCTGTCCCTCCATCCACACATTCGGTCACTTCTCTCCCTGACCCAGCCCTTCGTCTGGGTTTATCAATCAGTCCCTTGTCAACCATCCAACCAATGAGTCAACAGGTATATTTTGAACATCTGCTATATGTGGAGCCCTGGGGGAGGGGAGGGAGAGAGGGAGTTGGTGCTCTTTAAACTCACAGTCTTGTGGGGGATTTCAGATAGGCACAAACATCTGGGTCCTACAATGGATGGTGTAAAGGGCCCTGTGTGGGGTTCAGACCAGCACTCAGAGGAAGAGAGGGGACTTTTATCTGGGGAGAGGACAGGGAGGAAAAGCATGAAAGCCGAGATGGTATTTAGTCTGCAAGGGCGGGATTTGGCACGAGGGCACTGGAGAGAAGGTCATTACAGAGTGGGCAGGGGGAACAGCATTAAAAGGCTCAGAGGCAGGAGAGCTAATCCATATCTTTTTTTGTCTTTTAATTAAAATTTTTAGTTTTAATTCTAGTGTAGTTAACTTACAGTGTTATAATAGTTTCCTTTGTACAATATAGTGATTCAGCAGTTCTGTTCAAGACTCAGTACTCATCACAAGTGTACTCATAATGCCCTTTACCTAGTTTCCCCCAGACCCTACACTCCTCCCCTCTGGCCACCATCAGTTTGTTCTCCATAGTTAAGAGTCTGTTTCTTGCTTTGTCTCTATTTTTTCTTTTTTTTTAAAAATAAGCTCTACATCCAACATGGGGCTCGAACTCACAACCCCGAGATCAAGTGTCACATGCTCTACCCACTGAGCCAGCCAGGTGCCCCTGTCTCGATTTTTTCACTTTGCTCATTTGTTTCTTTTCTTAAATTTCACATGTAAGTGAAATCATACAGCATTTGTTTTTCTCTAACTTCTGTCACTTAGCATAATGCTCTCTAGCCCCACCCATGTCATTGAAAATGGCAAAATTTCATTCTTTTTTATGGCTGAGTAATATTACATGGTATATATGTCCCATCTTCCTTATTCGTTCATCTATCAGGGGACACTTGGGCTGCTTCTATAGTTTGGCTATTATAAATAAGGCTGCCATAAATATGAGGGTGCATGTATCTTTTTGATTTTGTGTTTTTGTATTGTTTGGGTAGAGACGCAGTAGTGCGATTACTGGATAATATTTCTGTTTTTAACTTTATGAGGAAACTCCACACTGTCTTCCACAGTGGCTGCACCAGTTTGCACTCCTACCAACAGTGCAAGAGGGTTCCTTTTCCCCCACATCCTCACCAACACCTGTTGTTTCTTGTTTTTGGCTTTAGAAGCTAGGCTGTGTCTGGGCAATGGCAGGGAATTGTGTGACTGTGCTGCTTTGCAGGGTCTGGGTGAGGATAAGGCGGGGGTAGTGAGAGATGTTAGAGGATTTGGGGGTGCACCCACTCTTGCCCTGGGATGCCTCTGCTCCCGGGCATAGGTCCCCTTCCGTATTTCTCAGCTGGGCTCTGGCTTGGCCTTCATGCCCTCCCCCTCACCGAGTCTCAGTCCTGAGGAAACCTCAGATCCTCCAGTGAGAGGCATGCAGGGATGCAGCTTTTCTTTCCTTTTTGGCCTCAGGGCATCGCGATCTTCCTGCTGAGACCCTCAGATCTGCAGTCCATTCTCTCTGATGCCTGGTTTCACTTTGTCTTGTAAGTAGGTCTGTCCCATTTGGTCACCACTGCACAGGCAGGGCCGAAGTCCTGTATGGTGGCCGCTGTGTCCTCTGGAACCACCCTCCCATGTCACCATGTCCCAGTCATTTGGCCATAGTCTCGTGTGAGAGAAGCCCATGGACACCCATGGAGAGGACCAAAAGAGCCTAGCACAGTGCCCTCCATCAGGTTGCAGTGATGACTGTCTCCACCCTGGCAGGTGTGGCAGAGAAGGCAGGAAGAGGCTTAGTAGTGGTTTACTTCTTTAGGAAGAGATGGTCTGGGCCAGTTCCTCCTAGTTTTGTGGGGTCTAGAGGTTGCCATCTTGGACTCTGGCAGATCAGGCCTGGAAAGCACTAGAGAAATCATCAAGTCTCATCCATAGGCACAAGAGCCAAAGGCCAGAGCAGGGAAATGAGTTACTCAAGTTCACACCAAGCCTTGGTTTTGTCTGAGCCAGCCCCAGCGACCCTGTCATCTTCACCTTATGCTAGAGCAGGGGTGGTTACCATGGGGCCAGGAAGTCCAGCTCAGCAGCCTCTCTGAATGAGGTCAAGAGCTGACATCAGAGGCTTATTGGACACCTGTCTCTCAAGGAACAGAGGCTGATTCAACATTGCTGCCATGCAAAGGAAATAGGACTTGCGCTGTGGAACGAAGTATGTTGGGCTCTTCGGCTCTGCAGATCCCACCAAAGTCCTGCCTCAGAGTATTTGGGAGGCTGGTCTATAGGACCTTAAATCTTGGCCCAATGTTTCCAAATACCTAGGTGTTTATTATGTATGCACCTGCCTTCTAGAGGCATACATGGAATTCTTCATCCCTGTGGGCAAGTGGGGTGCCCAGATATTGCAGTGAGTAGATGGACGCCATGATATCTCCCTCATGGGAGTCTTCCACCTTTGAGAAAATATGAGAATTCCAGTGAAGCGTTTGTTTATCCAGCCACTGGTGTTAGTGCAGACAAAAGGGACAAATGCATTGCCCTGCTTTTCAGCTTCTTAGGTGTTTTGTTAACAAGGGATACATCGTGCTCCCTCACTTCAGTTTAGAATGCCTCGATCGCCCAATCATTTGCTTTTCACTGCACATGAAAAGCAAGGTTGCCTGTGTCCTAACTTTAACTCATTGGATATTTTATAATCATGGAGACCGTCTGATGTTCTAAGCAATGGAGCTTTTTATCTACATGTCTGCATCACTGATGATGTAGTGATGTTTAGGAGTTGATGCTGGTCCTGTGTGTTTGTTATATGTTGTACTTTAAAATGTATATAACCTAAAAGTTGCCATCTTAACCATTTTAAGCGTACAGTTCAATGGTGTTAAGTACATTCATATTGTTTTGCAACCAGTATGTTCAACAGAGCTATCATTTAGCACATATTATAGTTGTTAAAAGACTTTTGTTATGATTTGCTTTTAAGCATAGACGTTGGTAGCTTTCATCATTTTTGTTAAAAATGCAATCACTCACTTACCTCCCTTAGTCTACTCCAGCGGTTCCCTGATCTATGTGGGCATCAGAAATCACATGTGTCAGTTAAGATATATGGGCTTCTGAACCAGAATCTCTGAGTCCTCAGCATCTGTATTTTTAAAAAGTCCCTGCCAGCTGCAGTCCACCTGCTGTTGGCTCTGACACACGTCTGCTGATGCCATCTGCAAGGCTGGATGTTCGAGTCGAGAGGGTCTGGGGCAACCTTACCTTCTCTTCCGCGTTACCCTTCAGGGTGCCATTTCGGGGGTGGAAGGGAGATTGGGGTTGGACTGTCTCCCTGGATGCTAAGAAGTAAGTAAGGCCCTTGTCTCCTGTGTCTCCTGAACAGTTTTGTCCAAGCTGTGCTTGTGATACTGTCTGTCTTCTTGTACTTGTTTGCCTACAAAGAGTACCTCGCCTGCCTCGTGCTGGCCATGGCCTTGGGCTGGGCAAACATGCTCTACTACACGCGGGGATTCCAGTCCATGGGCATGTACAGCGTCATGATCCAGAAGGTGCGCTGGGGGGCTCGTGAGCGTGACAGACACACAGGCATCTGTGCTGGGGAGATGGGGAGTCCTCAGAGAATGTCCATTTTTCCAATCAGGAAGCAGGTTGGGAGAGAAGCCTGCTTCTCTCCCTCCCAAACACTACTGTCTCCCATTGCTTGTGGCCAGGCTTTAAGAGTCTAGACCTTGAAACACCCAGGCTTGTTGGGCCCTGGGAAGGAATGATCTCACCCCCAGGCTGTGGTGTGTCTTTAACAAGTTTATTGCCCAAAGGATATTTACAAATAATCAACTATATAATGGCCTTTATTTAAATTCCACATAGCCAGAAGCGTTTGTTGATTTTTCTTGGACTCGTGTATCTGCGGCCCATTTTTGGCTGCAAGTGACAGATATGTCAATATCGGCTGATGTTTTCTTTAAGGAGTAAGATGGAAGGGAAACATCGCAGCCTTGTGAGAACTTCCCTTGCTTGTCAGTGATGCGAACTACTTACTGGCTGACTTGAATAATGGTTCTCAAATATTGGAAGACTATTTCACGAATGTTACTGTTTTATTCATGACACAACAGCTACAGATAGGACACATTGTAAATTTTTTTTTAAAGATTTTATTTGACAGACAGATCATATATGTAGGCAGAGAGAGAGAGGAGGAAGCAGGCTTCCTTGAGCAGAGAGCCCGATGCGGGGCTCGATCCCAGGACCCTGAGATCGTGAGGTAGAGGCCCAACCCACTGAGCCACCCAGGCACCCCCACACTGTAAATTTTAATCTGCCTTACTGTCATCTCTATTGACATTTTAAATCTAGATCTAGACAAATCTAGGTCTAGACAGTCAGCAAAATCATGAGTCTGTGATGTGTCCCGCTCACCGATTCCCATAGTGTAAATCCTAGCACGGCTGATTTCCAGGTGCCAGGATGATGGAGTTAAACACAGAGTCAGGAAGAGATGCTCAGTAATGCAAGATATAGTAGGTACACAGTATGGCTGTCAGTGACGTAAATAACCTTAGTCACGTAGATAATTGTAAAGTAAGTGATGAGTTTTGAATATTTATTATCTTTGTTTTTACTATAATTTACTTTAATTATAAGTTTAGGTGGTTTAATTTTTCATAATGGCTCTGTTTAACAGCCAGGTTACAAAATTGAGAAGAATGTAACCGTCAGCTCTAATGAGCTGACATCAGGCCCCAGCACACCACTGCCCCCAGGAAGCGTGAGGGTTTCTGACACGAGACACTATGGAAAGAGGTGCTCACGTACAGAGTGAATCACCATGGACAGGCACAGACTGTGCCAGAAGGAGGAGGGAGGAGAGCAGGAACGGAAGGGAAGGCTTCTTGGAGGAGATGGGACCCAGAGCGGAGCTTTGGGGCTTGGGAAGGGTTTGCTAGGGGGAGGGAGAATGGTCTGGGGGAAGGCGTGGTCGGGGGTGGGGGTTGGAGGAGGGTGGGAAGCAGTAAGGAGATCAGGGTCTAGTGAATATGTACTCAAATCTTACCCTTAAATCATGTTTCTCCCTTTATAGGTCATTTTGCATGATGTTCTGAAGTTCTTGTTTGTATATATCGTGTTCTTACTTGGATTTGGAGTAGGTAATTTGTTTGTAGATAACGGGAACTGCCGCATTCGTAAAGCACTTTATACAGAGGTCAAAATGACAGCGTCCCCAGCAGCCTCAGCAAGTCGTGTCACCTACCAGCGGAGCACTTGCCGGGCTTAGCATTTTCCAGGCATTGCCTTTTTATTTCTCTCAATATCTTGATCAAGGGGGAGTCATCGTCCCTGGTCATAAGGTAACTGAGGCTTAGAATCAGACCTGTCATCCACACTGGGGTGTGCCTCCCGCATTCACATCCAGCATCTTACGTGGCCCCCACAACCTGAGAGAGGATTGGTAGGTGGTGTTGGCCCCATTTCACAGACAGGGAAGGTAGAGTCTGCAGCAATGTGACTGAGGGTCTTTGAAAAATAGGAGTAAATTAATGCATAAAGTAAGCTCCTTTGGCTCCCCACATCATGTTACTTGCAGTTTGGTTCAGGTATCTGTGAGGGCCTCTGCTCTCCTGGGGACTGGGGATGGGGAGCCTCCTCTTATAGTCTCTTCATTTGTACAACCTGATTTTATTTCTAGCTTCTGCATGGAGAGGTATCATTGGATTTTCCCATCTCCTCCATCCCCCTACCCCACCCCTCATCCCCAGCCATGATCATTGGCATTTGAAATTAAGCAGGCATTCACATCTTCTGGTACCTTTGCTGGGCCACAATGAGTTTATTTATTTGCTTCTTCACTTGCCTATTTATTCATCCATGTATTTACTCATTAATTTGACCATCCGTCCATCCATCCATCCATCCATCCATCCATCCATCCATCCACCTCTCTTATCCATTTAGCAATAAGCCACTGCTATGGTGTGTTGGAAAGAAGAGAAGAAAGAGGCCCCAGTCTTCTTGGCCGGGGGATCTCCCAGCCATTCCTTCATTCCTTACATTCCTTACAGACCGTCAGGAAGAGACTCAGGATCTTACAGTCTTGGAGGAGATGACCCAGGCTACAGGAAGCTGGGAGCCCAAAGCGGGACACACAGAGATTATAGATCGCAACTCTGCAAGGCTGGAAGTGATCAAGGGCTGAATGGCAGAGTAGAGGAAGGAGAAAAGAGTGTGGGCTTTGTTAGGCAGGAAGAGTTTTTTACAGGAGGTCATGGCAAGAGAATAAGCCTGAGGAAGCTTCTAGGAGCTGAGGGAGGCAGGAGGTGAAATTTAAATAAGCAGAGAGGCTGAGGCTGTAGGCCTTCATGGTGTGTGGGGGAGGGGCATGCGTGTACATGCAAGTGTGCAGGAGCTTGTTGGGTAATTAAGCAGCCAGAGCACCAGAGGAGAACACCCTCTTCTGTCCTCCCAGCCCTGGCCTCGCTGATTGAGAAGTGTCCCAGTGACAATAAGGACTGCAGCTCCTACGGCAGCTTCAGTGATGCCGTTCTGGAACTCTTCAAGCTCACCATTGGTCTGGGTGACCTGAACATACAGCAGAACTCCAAGTACCCCATCCTCTTTCTGTTCCTGCTTATCACTTACGTCATCCTCACCTTCGTCCTCCTCCTCAACATGCTCATCGCCCTGATGGGAGAAACCGTGGAGAATGTCTCCAAGGAGAGTGAGCGCATCTGGCGTCTACAGGTGAGCCTGGCAGGGCCCCTGCTATGAGGGTCTTCCTGGGGACTCCATTCAGCACGTTGTATGGACAGCTGTCTGTACCAGGGACCTGGGAATCTGCATCAGCTCCCTGTGGTTGGCCAGGTTTGGGGAGATCTTAGTCTAGGGTCTGTGCAGTATGACTGGACAGCAGCACAGGTGAGAAAAACTCAGGCTTACAGGCATGATCTGCTCAGAGTCTGGTGTGAAGTGTGGATGTTGAAATATGACCTTTGATTGCATTAAGAGGAGTATACGGCATAGGACAATGGAGGTGACAATTCTGCACTCCTCCATCCTGGCTGCAACATTCCTTACATGCTGGGGGGTCTTACACACTGAGGACAGTAACCCACAGGATGGTCCAGAGCAGGTTACCAGGCTTAGGAGAGGACTTGGAAACTGTGCCTCACAAGAAATGGTATTGGGACTAGAGTTGAAAAAGGTAAGAGTTTCTTCAAGTATCTGCGGAGCTACTTGTGAAGGGACAGCTTCCTTCTGTGGTCCCAGATGGCAGAACTGAGGTACCTGGGCAATGACAGGGAGAAAAGCTTTGCTTTGTCACGAGGAAGTTTCTAATTATTAGGGCCTTCTTAATTGGATTGTTGATTCCATTCAGGAGAGATCTGACAAATTATTGATAGTTAAACGGTGAGGGGATTCCAAGCCAGGCATGCAGGTAAGATTACACGATGTCAGCACCTCTCTTCACCGTGGGATCCCAGGATCCTAACATTTTCAGTTAGGAAGCTCCTGGACTTCCAGAAAAAGTTTATGTTGTGTTTAAAGTAATTTGAATACCTTTTCCTAACTTACTGGTTTTTCATTTTTGAATTCTGTAGATTAGCTGGACCCTTTGGATCTGTGCATTAAGCTTCCAGTTGGAGGTGAAGCTGGCTGTTTGGTGGGGTGTGTGTGTGTGTGTGCATGTGTGTGTGTGTGCGGGGGTGTCTGCACACTCATACAGAGCTGTGTTCCTGGGCCGGCTTCTCATTGATGTGCTTAGGCTCATGTATGTCCCCAGAGAGCCAGGACGATTTTGGAGTTTGAGAAGATGTTACCAGAATGGCTAAGGAACAGATTCCGGATGGGAGAGCTATGTAAAGTAGCAGAGGAAGATTTCCGGCTGTGTTTGCGGTAACAAAGGGAAAGGGGTCCCTTGGTGGGTGTCTTTGGGGGGCTGAAGAGAGAGGAGTCAGTGAATGTCAGAGAAATGGTGCTGTCCTTTGTTTCCCAAACCACACCTGCAGTCGGTTCTGGCTTCTTTAGAACATGGAATTTGCCCCTATGTGGTTGCTAGCACTGGGACAAAACTTCTCCAATTTCTGCAGGGAGAGGGAAGGAGACTGCTGGTGGCTGTTCCCATCTCTGCCCATGCAGCTGCCTCTGTGGCCTCTGCCGGTCCACTCTCTTGTTTAGGAAAGATTGCCGACCCAGCAGTCTCTGTCTTTTTCTCTAGCCTGTGTGGGTTCATGGAACACCAGGCGACCCGAGCCATGTTTGTCATGGGTGACTGGAGACTGAGACAGCTACTTGGGACAGATATCAAAATTTTTAGTTTTTAAAAAGTACCTGCACGTGCCACGACCAACTTTTCTGATGATGAGTCTACTTTATCCTCTGGCTGACTGCCTGACCTAATGGATGCCTTCCATGTCTACCTCACCGTGCCCAGCTTCTCTGACTGAAAGTCCCACGCTGTGGAAACCACCGTTTCCAGCTCTATAACACTTACCCTGATGAATATCTCTAACGCTCAGCCCCTGATTCTAGAGCTGCTCCCTGAATGCGAACTTCAGCCAAACCACTGCCTCTGTTGCAATTCAGCACCTTAGACTCTGCCCACTCTTATTGGGATCTGAACCCTAACTGCATTCTCCTAGTGCAACCTTAACTCTAGTTGAACCTTAAGCTTCTAAACTTCTACAAGTTTAATCCTCACACTGTCACATCTCAGCCTCGGCCCTCTCCCCCTCCTTCCCCATGGACTGCCTCTCGGCAGTAAGGCACAGCTGTTGCGGTCTGAAAATGTCCCCTTGACACCTCTCTGAGTTTCTGAGCCCCACACACTGGGAGGGGACTGATCGCTGAGGGCTGGGAAGATGGGGAGTTTTAAACCCCAAAACTGCTGAATGACAGAATGTGAGGTGGGAGTCCCAGATCCCTGGGATGGAAAGAAAGGGAGCTGTTTAGACCACTCCAAATGTCATGCTAGTTGTTTGCATTTAATGAGGTGCAGTTGAGAAGTGAGAATGATTATCACACTTGCAGGATCAATGAGGTGAAGTGGACTGAATGGAAAACACATGTCTCCTTCCTCAACGAAGACCCGGGGCCCGTGAGACGGACAGGTACCGTTGCTGTCTCAAAGTGTGCTGACCATGCCTGTCTGACCACGTGACCATGGGCAGACTGGTGTCTGAGGGCCCTGATTTTCCCCATCTGCAAAATAGGAGGTTGAATTAAATAGGTTCTCAGGCCCCTTTCAGCTGTGACATTTTATATTCCTGGTAGGAGTAACTTTTAACAATCAGGTGGGGATAAAAGAATGAGGTGGTGTGCTAGACATGGAATCCCACATTACAGAGCACCACCTTGCTAAAATAGTGATTTTGGTGTTTTGTTTTGTTTTTTTTTTGAAAGCAGATTTCGGCAAAATCCAAGATTCTTCCAGAAGCAACAGCAAAACCACCCTCAATGCATTTGATGAAATAGATGAGTTTCCGGAAACTTCGGTGTAGAAGCAAAATCCAGAGCTGGTATGAGCCTGGGCTGTCTGACGCTGCAGTCTGGGTCCTGGACTCTGTGCTAAGGTCCTACAGCCGAACGTGGCCTTGCACTGCATGCCCAGAAGTGGAAAGCAACCTCATGCCAAGTGGTGGCTGAGCTAAGAGGCAGCTGTCAGTCTGTTTGAACGGGAAACACCCTGGATTATTTATTTTTTTTTACTCAGCAAAGGGTTTGTGTAAACCCATGGCTATGACTCCTTGAAGTCCAGGGCAAAGGCCTGGGCTCACCAACTGCAGGACAGCTTGGCTGGGAGAAAGGGGTGACGGGGAAGGGGCAGAGGCCTGAGGAGCAGAACTTCCTTCCTGCCAACATCTCCTCAACAGCCCCCAGCCCCAGCCCTCACTTTCCACTGTCTCCCTTACTGTGACTGGGTCTCCTGAATTTAAGCCATTCTTGATCCCATCCCATCCCACAACAAACAGGACTGAACTAAGTCGGACGTCCTGAGGGTCGAAGGGACTGAGCTCTGGAAATGCCCTTCTGGACCCTTCAGGGAACAGGAAACTACCCTTGGAATGAGTGCCTCGGTACCCCAAGGCTCGAACTGTCTCAAACTAAGAGACATTTTTAGTAGAGTAATTAACACAGGGTTTTTATTTTCAATAGAGAAAAAACATTTCAGTTTTGAATGAAAGTTACTTCAGATGAAGTATGTGATTTTAAAAGCTGAGAAACAGATTTGGGGATTTGGGGCTGGATATAAGTATTATATACTTGGCCTCAGTGTGGCCAGAGCAGGGACAAAAAGCTTTTCTTTACGGACACAAAAGTCCACACGAGACGTTCCAGGCAGGGCCTGTGTGGGCTGCTGTGACCTGGGTGGAAGAGCTTGCCTCTTGTCCTCGTTCTGGCCCTGGGGTCATGCATGCCTCCCAGCTGGGAGCAGGGCTTCTTCTGATATAGAAATAGCAGCTGCTCTGTTTCCATGGTCTTAAATCTCAGAGGTTACTATTATATATCAGTACTTCTTATTGGAGGAATTTAACCAAATACCCAGAATGCTCTGGTATTAAGTGTTTTTGTTAACTGTGAATTTTGAGGCTGAAGAGAGGGAGTGTGAGAAAGGAGTGTTTGCCAAAACATAGGGCTTCTTTTCAGAACCTCATCCTCTGATTTTTCTCCCCCTGAAATTACGCAGAGTCAGTCTGAGGCAGAGGTGAAGTGGGAATGGGAGACTTCTTCCGGATTACTGGAACTTAAACAACTATAAAATCTGCTCTGCCTTGGGAATCCGGTCAAAGGATTCATGTGAGAGTTTTTAGAGGCGAGATTATCAAGGTATTAACTACGAGTTTGAATTTTAAAGGGCGTAAAAATAAATTTGGCCTTTTAGACAACTTGGCAGTTGGCTAGTGAAACTGACTTGAGGCAAACTGAGGAGTGTGAGCCAAGCACTCTGGGCCACTCTGGGCCCTTTTCTCCACTCTGGGCTGCTCTGTGTGCCAGCTTTGCTGGGTGAGTGGACACTTGGCCTTTGTGTCCCTGATGAGCCGGGGCTGAGAGAGGTGGGGTGGGTCTAGGATGAGCCTGAGGCCTTCACACTTCGCTGCAGCCCCCGTACTCCCAGCTGAAGCTGACCAGGGCTCTAAGCTGTGGTGCTCAGATCAAGCTCTGGTGTGAGCAGGGTTAGTAGGGATGAGGTCTGTTCTCTGGAAACCGATGATTGAGGGAGAAGGGTTGTCCTGGAGTCAGGAAGAGCACCTGTGTTCCAGATGGGCAGAAACAGTGCCAAAGGAAATTTCAAGGACAAAGATTTTGGTTCCCTCCAGTCTAGCAAATACTCCAGATATTGAAGATGTTTAAGCAGAACTCATTAGGCATGTTGTTAAGGATCACAGTCAGATGGACTGTGAGGTCCTTTTAGCCTGGAGGTCAGCATCCTGTGTCTGGAGTTCCCTACTTGTGTATATCCAGAGCAGATGTCCTGGTCTGAAGGGCAGCCACTGGGATCCATGGTGCCATGATCTAGGAACTCCAGGATTGTTTTGATTTGGATAGGAATGGATGAAGTTGCACAGCTCTCCATTTCCTACTTGAACAAAGACTGCGGGGTGAGGCGAATGGAAATCAATAATGGGACCTTGTTCCTCTCACGCATCTGAAGTGCTGTTATCTGTGGATCTGGATGGAATTTGTTGGCAGGGGCATTTTCTGTACCGTATTCATCCCTGAAAGACTTTCAGCCAAAGTCATCTGAGTCTGGGTGGGCTTACCAAGGCGAAAGGAAGCAATGAGTCAAAGATCATTGGTTTGAAAGAATCAATTCCCTTATTTTATACCTGGAAACTAAAGACCAGAAAAGAAAGTGGACTTTCTTAAAGCCATACAGCCATGTGGGAAATCACATCAGAACTGCTGGAACCAGAGTGCTCTGACTCCTGGGCCACAGGTTTCTCCCAGGATAGTTTCAACATAGTTATTCAGTAAATTTGAGCCTGCCTTTTGGTTGCCACATATATTACGTCAGGGGGCTAAGGGATTTTGCTCACATGATTCATGTTGACAGTCTACATTGTCCCAGTGATCCCCAGGACAGGTTTAAAACTCAAGTGTGCACATAGGTGTGCACAAACCATACACACACACACACACCCCACATCACACCGAATCCACTGGCATATCAGGACTTCTTAAAACTTCAGGATTTACATTTCAGTAATTTAAGGGATAGACATTTTTCCAGGGATGGAATCCCCCATGCTCAGATAATGGTTTTGGCTAGGAGTTTTCCTTTGGCTAAACTGCCTCAGGAGGAATCTGTTATTCTACACATTATGTGAGGAATGCACCTGGAATAAAAATGCTGCTTACCTTCCTCTCTGGGATGAAGCAGAAGGTGTGAATTACTGTGAAGTAATTAAGCTCTTAGAAGGCTCCTGCCTGAGAGAGCCCAGTATTATTGAAGTTCCTTTCCTTCCTCAAGGCCTGATTTAACTGTGTCCTTTTGCTCTGGGCGGGGCCCAAGTGGATGGGCATATTCCTGGCCTGTAAGCCATACTTGAGTTTTGCACTGATTTACATGTTTATACTGTGATCTTGGTTCCAAACATAGAATTATCAGCTTGTTCTCATTGAATGTGCCTAATCCTTGTCAATTTTAATTCACATACTTGTTTTTAGTGTTGTGTGTGTGTGAAACTCTGTGTTTAATTAAGAAATCATAAATAGAGTAAGAACATTTTAGTGCCATTGAAGAAATGCTTTCATGATTTCTAATAAATATTTATTTTGCCTTGCTATGATTGTAGTTTATCCTTTATCTTACGTATGCTACTATGAAGACCAACTAGGAATCCTAGAATGTTGCTTAATCTAAGGCTAAAGGAAAGACCTGAAATATTGGTCTCAACTCAGGGACAGAGTCAGCACACTGTGAGACAGGTCACCTTTGAACAGCGTTTACATCTCACAATGTATTGATGTCCAATACCCTAGCTGAACCATGCAACAACTCTAGAACCAGTTTGAGTAAAGAGGGACTAAGGGAGTTGAAATGACATGCCCAAAGTATCACAGCCAGAAAATGTCAGTGGTTCAGGCTTCATGACCCCCAAGCAGTGCTCTGTCTACCATGTCCTGCTGCCTGTCAGTTTATTTAGTGTGGCTATAAAACCATGGCTCCACGTAGAGATCAGAAAGTATAAATCCCTTCTGTCCACTTCACAGGACCTTTGTGAGGAGGCAGTGATATTACTATCATTACTGGCCAACTCATATGTATAATCATTTGTAAAATTGTCTTGTTATTTCATAAGGATGGCAATTTTTAACTTGAATGCCAAGACACTGCTGTGTCTTGATGGGTTGCAGAACTTGCAAACAATTTATTAATCAGTGATCTGCTGCAACTGGGTGAATTCTTAACTTAATCCAAACAACTCCTAGAGCAGTATCCTTCACTGGGATATGTCTTCTTGAATGGCAAAGAAATCGGAATTGTACATAATCTATATCCTAGCTCAAATACGCTTCAGTTTCTAATTTAGGAATGTGCTATCCATGGGAACATTCTGGGTGGACTGATAGAAAAGGGTGGAAACCCCTCTTAATAGGATATATTCTGGGAGTGGGATGTCTAGGTTAATGGATATGAACAGTATTATGGTTCTCAACATTGTACCAAGTTACCTTCCAAAAGGTATTTTGCAATTTAAGCCTTTAAGATGATATATTTCCTATTTATAAAGCTTTTCCTGTCACACTGGTTTTCTTAATAACACAGTGTTATAGGTTTGATGAGTGTTATATCCCCATTTAACAAGTGGAGAAACTGAGACTTGGAGAGACATGGAATGATACGTAAAGGTCACAATGTTTTTTTCTTGGGCCATGGGTCCAGGTTCTCTGAGGTTTACTAGTTAATGCTAGTCTGTTGTGCTAGCCTAGCCTGGGTCACATTTAAGAATACGTCTCAGCCAGGTAAAGGGAGTGTGTGGGTGGGAGGGGCTTCAAGAAAAGGGAGCAACGTGGGCAAAGACCTTAAGGTGCTAGGGAGCTTGATGCAGCTGAGGCTGGAGGAATCTGTGTGGCCAAACTGCTGGGAACAAAGGGACAAGTGACATGAAATAGGGCTGGAGAGGTAGGCAGAGGCCAGAGCACATAGGACATGTTCAGCTTTCATATCAAGCTTAGAGGAAGCTACTAAAAGACTTTACAGAGAGGAATGGTTAAATCTGAACATTCCCCTGTTTTTGCGATGGGGTTGCAGGCTTAAAAGGGTATGTGTTCTCTCCACCATCCTGTGGGACACAGTAATGTCTGAAGAGTGTACAATGAAGTGAATTCCAATTGAGAGTGATGGGCATACTTAGGGAGTGGCTGGGAGAGAAGGAAAGAAGGCAAAGACATTGGTGGGATATGAAGACACTTCAGTAGGGAAGGGATGTTTAAGCACACTCAGGCGACTAAACGTTACTGGGCACTTACAGATTGCAGACACTGGAAGAGATATCGGTAATGTCTTCAAGATGGGATGAAAGCAGAGAGGGACAAAGGGGCAGGCCAAAAAGTCTTTAAGATGAAAGTAGAGTTAAGGAGCATTTTGAAGGAAGAGGAGGAATTAGCTAGAGCGAGGGCCGACAGGGGGTGAGGGGTAGAGGAAGGAGGGAGAGAATTCTGAGTGGAAGGGCCAGTCTGTGTGAAGGCGTACAGGAATAGAACAATGTGAAACGGGCTAGAACAGAGAGGACCTGAAAGACAAAGCATCTAGAGAGGTTGTGGGGGAGAGAATAATAAATCATAAAAGGCCTCTTGTATTAGGAATTTGAACTTGAATAACTTGTTATTCTGTGTTGGGCACTGTGCTGCGTACTTGTCTGTATCAGCCCACTTATTCTCTATAATAATTCCAAGAGAGGGACACTATTATGATCACCCCCATTTTACAAATGCAAAAACCGAGTGTGCAGACTGTTAGAAATAATCAAAACAGAACAAAACTGAAAGTGGCTAAAACCAAACAGCACTATGCTCCAGATTTTTAAAAAATCACATCAAATTTAGAAACTCTGAATTCAGTAAATACTGAGTCAGAATAAATAAGACTTTGCATTGGTAAAATTTTATAGGTGACTAACATTTGATGGAAGAGTAGAAGGACTCTGGTCAACATTTACATCTGGAAAAAACTGACCCAGAAAAACTGGACTTGGACATAAAACAGAAGACATTTTCACAGTGGGGGAAGGAAGATTGGTAAAACTTGTTATGTATGAAAGCTCGTTGATAAATTGAATTTTTACTTCAGAATTCAGAAGGAAGACAGTTTAGTTCAATACAAATCATTTTGGCAGAGTACAAAAATATTCGTGCTGAAAAATTTAGAAACAGTTTACTTGCACTTTATAAAACACTGAATATGAATCTTTTTTTCCAATAATATTAGTATGATTTTGGTACATATATTTGAAGCCATAAACAAGGGTTCATTTGGGTCCAAATCATAGGATAAAAACTCTCTTTAACTTGGCCGTGGGGGCCTAAGAGAGGAGACAGGCACGGTTCCTGTAGGGGTTGGCGGGAGAGGGAGAACTCTGAGGAGAAAAATCAAGAGAGGAGAGGGATTTGGGCACTTCAGTCATGGGCACTTTCTTGAAAGAAAGCATATGATAAGAGACATGAGTTTGGCTCACATTTCCACTAGTGTCCAGTGCCCTCTGCTATTTCTGTCTTCACCACCTATGCTGTAGAAGCCCAAAGACTTCCTCACGTGTTGGCTGGGGACAAAAGCAAGTGCATTCCTTCAAACTGAGAAGGGACAGTTGGAGGACTATGCCTCTTCCAGATTTTCCCAAGTTGGGAAGGGATGTTAGCTTCCCAAGGTGCTTGTGAGATGTCTGGAAGAGGCTCCCCACTCCCGGAGGTCAGCGTGGAACAAGCAACCATGTGAGAACAGCGATGCTGTGTGGGGGTTACAGTCTTTCTGTGGACAGAGGTCCATTCAGTTTCTAATCAGCTCTCATTTCTTGTTCACATTTCATCTTCAAAAGAGCAATTAAAAACCTCCTATGGATATCACAACTATTGGTAAACTTTACAGATGGGATACTTAATATATTATCATTAATTCAAATGTGAAAAATTTAAAAATAGCCAACTCTGCATCATTAGTTTCTAGTAGCATTTATACATTACTTGAAAACACGTTTAATTCTATGCTTAAATTAATAACTTTTTAAGATAATATCCATTTCAATTTTGAAATGTGAATTTAAAGGTGGTTTTATTCAGAATCTTAAACTATCCAAGTGTAATATATAAGGAGCTATGCAGAAATAAGAAATGCACCTCTCTGAATAAGCTACCTATGCAATATGATACTTTTAAAGGTACTCATCATTCATTCATTCATTCAGAAAATTTGCCTCAATGCCCACTGTGTGCAAGGCACTGGACTAGGTGCTACAGGTATGAAGCTGAAGAAGGCACGATCCTGCCCTTCAAGAGCTTACAAACTAGTAGAGATACTGTACACAGGGGGTTACAAGTGATTCCTAATGTAAAGAGGAGCGAATACTCTTTGCACTGAGTGTTAGTTTGGTTGTCTTTGCGAAAGCTTCTCTCTTTTCATAATATGCAGCCTCATTTACAAACACTGGGTACACAGTATCGTCTCCGCCCAATGGAATTATCTGTCCGTCAAGAGTTAAAAACACAGGATCCCCAGGGTGCAGCGGTTTCCAGTCTTGATCCTCTCAGGAAACAAAATAACGTAAGTTACATTTGATTTTTTCCCTTGTTTTTAAAGGTTTAAGCCAGGCTCTAGACAACTAACAGATTGCAGCACCGTATAAATAAGGAGATATTGGACAGATGTGTTAGTAAGCACACCATGATCTCACTAAACTGAGGCCAAACCATTACTTTGGGCTGCAGTTTTAAGAGTTCGCATTTAATTTTTATAACTGATACATGTAATTAGAGTTTGCCTCAATACCAAGTTTGTCTTGAATGTTGCCAAGGAGATTTAGAGTATGAAAGGACAAAAATAACATGTGTCTCTCTAAGTGTATATTCTACCTGTTCAGCAAAATTTAGGAAATACCATTAAGACCCTTCAGTATGCTGGGCATTATACTGCTGGGGATGTGAAAATGGTACCATTGTGCCTGCCTGCTAAAGGATTCTACTTGGATGGGCTTTGAGCATAGACAGTAGGGGTGGGCTGGGGCAAATCTAGGATAAGGTGAGCGTATTCTGTGGTAAAAACTGAGTTATCTGAAATGTCCCACACCAGGGATCTGGACCTCTGAGCCCTCAAACCCCAATGCTGTCACACCACAGTAACCCTAAACCAGTTCTTCCCAAACTTTGACATATTTCCAGGTGCTGTATGGATTTTGTTAAAATGCAGATTTGGATTCTATGGGTTTGGGGCAGAGCCCATGAGTCTGCACTTCTAACATCTCCCAGCAGCACATGGGATTTTAGTAGAAAAGCACAATTTCATTCCCCACTGCAAACTTGCTAAATTGAAATCTTCATGTTAACAAATCTCCAGATATTTACATGCACAAAATTAAAGTTTGGGAAGCACTGCATTATGGCAATTTTCTCAACCACGACTATAATCACCTGGGATGTTTACAAAATACAGATGAGGAGAAGGGCTGCCTGTACCACAGATACATAAAACTAGAATTTCAAGGGTGGGGCTCAGGTGGCACTAATTTTAAAACATTTATTTCAAAATCTACAGAGAGTAAAATTTATTCATTTTTATGCACTGTTCTATGTGTTGGGATATATACAGTAGAGAGTCAGGTTAGCACAGAATATGGAATGAAGGTGCATGATTCCATCACACCCTTCCCTCGCTTCACTATAGAGTTCCCTGTTGGCTGGTTTTGTTTTTCAAAGCCCCAGGTGACTCTGTAGGACAGCGTGTGAAAAGCTGTTCTGGACCAGTAATTTGCAGCCAGAGATGTGCCTCTGGAACAAGTGACACAGCTGCTTTGCCACACCTGCAAGTGATGCTAAGGTCAGGCAGGGCTACCCAGACTGGAGCCAGGGGAAAATCACCTGGTGAGCCTAACTGATATCCGGTGCCCACCTTGATGAATTAAATCAGAATCTCCGAGGATGGGACCTGGGAGTCAAGGTTTTTCAAAGCTCCTCAGGTGATTCTACTGTGGCCTAGGTTTTGTTTTGTTTAAGATTTTATTTATTTATTTGACAGAGAGAGAAAGCACTGGGGAAGCAGTAGGCAGAGGGAGAAGCAGACTCCCAACTGAGCAGGGAACCTGACATGGGACTCGATCCCAGACGTCTGAGATCATGACCTTAGATGAAGGCAGAGACGCTCAACCCACTGGGCCACCCAGGCACGCCTCCTGTGGTCTAAGTTTGAGAAGCACTGTATTGGTGCTTTTGTAATGGGCTCCCAGCATTTGGGGGTACATCCTTGAGGTCACTCCAGTGAACATGCTGATTAAGAACCATCACTCTTAGCATAAAACCTGGACTGTATCTCTAGCTCCAGGACCTACTGTCCTCTCTGTTCACCCACTACTCTACACTGACACTGGTCTTGCTGGTCCTCAAACACTCCAAGTTTCTTCCAGCCCCAGGGCCTTTGGACTTGGTTTTCACGTGGTTGACTTCTTGTGGTCCAGGATCCAGCTTCAATGCCATCATCTCAGAGATGGCTCTTTCAGACCATTTCATCTAATATGAACCATCTGCTAGCCTCTATTATTCTGTTTATTTCTTTTATAGTACTCATTACAATTTGAAATGAACTGGTTTATGTATTGTTTACTTATTCATGGTGTGTTTTCCCTTGCTTGGTATGGAAGCTCCATGGGGGACTTTGTCTATCTTGAATCTCAGGGCCCAGAATAGGCTTAGTCATTCAAATATATTTTCTGCAATAACTAATGAATCACTTTTCCTTGTAGGATACAGAGCCATCAGAGAACAACACTAACCTTCCTTTCAACACCTACCACTAACCCTGTTTGTTAACTATTCTCTGCCTCACTTCTCGGCCTCCCCATGATGATTTTTGTACTATTCAAGGATCCCCGAGGAATAAAAGTTCTTTAAAAAATCCTGTGTTGTAGTCAGTTAGGACATCAACATCTTGGCCTCTGTTTCTGGACTTGCTATTTTTGTTATCTGTAGGACTTCCTCTTTCTCCCTCACTCTCTATTTTTCTTTCCTTTAAATCACTGCCCAAGGTTCCTTCTGCTGTCTACCTGGATCCCACAAAGTCACCAAGCACAATTTTTTCCAATTATTTGTATTTTTGGGCAGGCTACTTTTTAAAGTTGTAAGTCTGGATGACTAGTATTAGGGTCATTAAATAGGAATCTGAACTGGATCAGTGGTTCTCCACTTGATCACTCAGGCCAACAAGATCAGATTATCTGAGTGGGATCCTGGCATCATTATTTTTCAAAAGCTCTCTCGGCAATGTGTAGCCAGAGCTGAAAGCCCCACATTAGATAATCCACCAGGTCTCCTCCATCTCTGATGTCTAAGGGTGAGTAGGGTACTCACAATGGGAATGGATGTTTTAGCTTTTTGGAATCTTTGTTCCTCCTTTTTTCTACCTTTTTCTTGCCTTTCCCAGCTTTCAACTCTCCGAAGAGCCTTTTCTTCTCCCTTAACTATGCCGTAATTGATCAAGCCAGACAAGGAACAGATACTACGGTTCTGAGGAGAGTGAAGAATGTGGATGAAAACATTGCAAAGGAAGAAATTTGAATGCTTTGCTCTAACTTACTCAGACGGAGCGCAGGGAGGTGGCAGCAATGTGATCAAACTGCAAAGAACTAGATCTAGATCTAGTTCTAGATTTGCCATGGATAGCTACAGACTATGGGGAAGATCTAACTTCTGAGACTCTGTTTTCTTTAAAAAATTTTTTTTAAAAGATTTTATTTATTTATTTGACAGAGAGAAATCACAAGCAGATGGAGAGGCAGGCAGAGAGAGAGAGAGAGAGAGAGGAAAGCAGGCTCCCTGCTGAGCAGAGAGCCCGATGTGGGACTCGATCCCAGGACCCTGAGATCATGACCCGAGCCGAAGGCAGCGGCTTAACCCACTGAGCCACCCAGGTGCCCCTAAAAAATTTTTTTTTGAATGTAGTTGACACACAGTGTTACACTAGTTTTAGGAGCACAGCATAGTTTATACTTTATCCTATGCTAACCCCAAGCATAGCTACATCTGTCAGAGTACAATGCTATTACAATAGCATTGACCATATTCCCGTGTTCTACCTTTTACCCTGTGACTTATCCATTCCATAAGTGGAAGCCTGTGTGAACCTCAGTTTTCTTAAGTTAAAATAGATACACTGATTCCTGCCCATTGCACTTGGGCAGGAATTTCACCTTCCCTGAGAGGCCTTGCCTGATCCCTTCTTCCCTACATCATTATTCTGTTATAGCATCTGGTTATCTTGATTTCTAAACCACAGTTTAGCATTTAGTGTATCTGCTTTGTAAATACCACAAAAGTATTTGTGTATCCCCGGAGCCAGCACGGATCTACTCAGTAAATATTTACTGAATGAAGGTCTGAATACCCTACCTATACTGTAGGGTTTTTGAGAACAGTATGTAAAATGGTTTATAAACTATAAAGTTCTATCGGAAGGTGGAGCATCATTATTTTGAATACTTTAAAGAAACAGTAAATGTTACCTGCAGATTAGGGTGGATAATAGCAGCAATATCTCCATTTTCATTCCTGGGATAATCAACTTTCTCCATTATTTTATAGACTTCAATAGCACATGGAGGAAATTCTTTCCCTATGGTGAAAACAATATTTATATTTGGTGACTAAAAATGCCTCTTTTTAAAAAAAGATTTTATTTATTTATTTGACAGACAGAGATCACAAGTAAGCAGGCAGGCAGAGAGCAGAGGAAGCAGGCTCCCCACTGAGCAGAGAGCCTGATGCGGGGATCGATCCCAGGACCCTGGGATCATGACCTGAGCTGAAGGCAGAGGCTTTAACCCACTGAGCCACCTAGCCACCCCCTAAAAATGCCTCTTGAAAAAAAAGGAAGTTGACACTTTAAGGGAAAAACAACAACAACCAAAAAATGAAGACAGTTACAAGAACATACCATTTTAGTTAAGGATATTCATAAACAACATCTGGCCAAAAGAAGTTCTTAAACTACTCCTATTGGTATATTTTCGATAAATACACTAATGGATAGAAGTAGATAACAGGACTTGAGAAGCCAGTGTGGGAGAAAAAGGGGCTGGGATGGAAGTCAAGATACCCAGGCTTTAATACAGCTGTGTAATCTTGAGCAAGAAACTTAACTTCTTGAGGCTCACTTTCTTCACGTATCAAATGCAGATTTTGAATGATCTTATCTTGGAGGTTCCTTCCAGCTTTGACATTCTATGATCGCACAACCTCATTAGGACTTCCAGCAGGTCAGATGACTTCAGCATTGTGCCCCTTCTTTTAACACAGTACTGTGAGATATAGGGAAATAGGCAACCTTCCAACAGTGTGGTCCTCCTTCCAAAGATGCAGCAACATCAAACAGCCCAGAAACTTGGAAAAGAAGTAGTGTACACGTATACCAGGCAATCTTGAGTAAACAGGATGAAGTTTCATCCAACATAGGGCTCGGAGTGCACTATGGTTGCAACTCAAAGAAAAACCTTCTTTTGTCTTTAGAGCAGAAAGTGCATCCAGGGTTGGAATGTGGTAACCTGTGATCACTTCTGTATCAGTTAGTTTTTGCTGCTTAACACACTGCCCCAAACGCAATGGTGTCATACAAGGACCTTCAATTTAGTCATGACTCTGTGGGTTGTTTGAGCAGTTTGTCTGATTTAGGCTGGCTTGCTGATTTCTGACTGGCTTGCTCATGTGTTTGTGGTAAGCTGGCAGGTCAGCTGGGGGCTGGATGATCTAAGGTGGTCTTACTCTCATGTCTGGCATCCGACAGGCCTATTGGCTAGAGCTAGGGTGTCTGAGTCCTCTGCCTCATAACCTTCCATTATTTAAGAGGCTAGGCCAGGCTGATCCACATACTGGCAAGGGGAGCAAGAGAGAAACCCCCAGAGGCAAGACCCTTTCAAATTTCTTCTGTGGCACAAAACATGTAAGATTCAGGACAAAGGGAAATAGACTCCATTTCTTGGTAGAAGGATCTAAAAAAGCACATTGTAAGAACATGGACGCAGAGAAGGAAAGAATTTGTGGCCATTTTTACAATCTACCCCACCTTTCAGGGGAAGATGGAAACTTATCAGGTGTCCTCTCTTTATTTATTTATTTTTTAATTTATTTTTCCAATTTATTTATTTTCAGAAAAACAGTATTCATTATTTTTTCACCACACCCAGTGCTCCATGCAAGCCATGCCCTCTATAATACCCACCACCTGGTACCCCAACCTAGGTGTCCTATCTTTAAAGCAGAAGGTTCATTGGGAGTAAATGTAAAAGTGGTAGAAAATAAAGTAGCTTGTTTTTGCTACTTTGAATCTCAGAGTCAGAAGGAGGCTCAAATGCCTAACTTCATCAGTGCTTGAGTATTCTCCATCTCTTTCTGGCCCACTGGTGGTCATCTTAGTCTAGCTTGGACAGCTTCACAAAGTGTGGTCAGTGTTGTTAATTAGAAATTTATGTCCGTAGGTAACTCTATCCCACTGATTCTACTGTGCTCTCAGTCACACAAAACAAGTCTAATTGCTTTCCAATATAACACTTTAAATCTCCAATATAAATTCTTCTTTTGCTGATCTAAATATTCTTATTCACTACTCCTACATGGTCACATTCATGAGGTTCTATGTGAAGGTACTTTGTAAACTCAAGTTCTGTGTGTGTCTTAGGGATTACTCTTATTTTGGTTTTCAAACCTTTTAGCATTCTTAATTTACTCCTTGGCTAACCACTAATATGGACTCAGAATTTATTCACAGTTCCCCAAGTGGTGTTTATTCAATGCAGGAGAGAGACCACATATATCTTTATCCAACTTACTGACAATTTTGAGTAGCACAGAGTCAAGGACGGAGCTCTTCTGCACATTTCTAGAGCTTTTTCTCTAGGTGGTTGGTTATCTCTTTGTCAGCATTCTTTGGGTAATTGTGCTCTTTCCATGTTAGTTAAAAATCCACCAAACTAAAAAGTTATAGTGGTTTAACATTTCTGAACTGTAGAATCTTTTGCTTAAGTGAAATGTTACATGGAAGAGCAATAAAACAGTAGAACTACTCTGGAGCAACTGTCCTCGAACTGTCCCAGAGCGAGTGGGCAGCTAGGAGACCACCACCCCTGGAGTAGGATTCTGTGGACTCTGATTTGGAAACCATGTTTCTTCAGTCAGGTTTGTGGCCTTCTACCTGGTACATCATTTCTTAATATACTGTAGTCCCACACTTATTATTGGAAGGGTGTCTTGTAAATTAGTGGTGGCCTTCCCAATACCAGGTCCATTCAATGCTATCGACCCTGTCCTCAGACAAAGGTGGTAAAAATCTGATTTTCAGTCTTTATGACTTTGGAGTCCTAAAGCAGAAAAGAAATTCCTGTGATTGAAGTAGGGTGCACAATCAGACATTAAGGAATTATATCCCCCATGACACTGAACTATTCTCCAGGCTTGTCACTATAATGACCAACTCCACAACAATTTTTTTTTCTTGTTCCTGGTTTTATTTTATTTTATTTTTTATTTTTTAATTTTTTAAAAGATTTTTATTGATTTATTTGACAGAGAGAGATCACAAGCAGGCAGAGAGGCAGGCAGAGAGAAAGAGAGGAGGAAGCAGGCTCCCCGCCGAACAGAGAGCCCGATGCGGGACTCGATCCCAGGATCCTGAGATCATGACCTGAGCCGAAGGCAGCGGCTTAACCCACTGAGCCACCCAGGCGCCCCATTGTTCCTGATTTTAGAGAATAAGCTTTTACCCTTTCGCTGTTGAGGTGATATTAGCTATGGGCTTCTCACATACAGCCTTTAGTAAGCTGAAGTAGGTCCCTTCTGTACCCTATTTGTTGAGACTTTCTATCATGAGAGGACGTTGTGTTTTGCCAGATGCTTTTTTGGCGCCTATAGAGATGATCCTATGGTTTTTTGATTCAGCCTTCTGGAATAGTTATTTCCATAGGATTTTCTCTCTCTCTCTTTCTTTAAGGAATATTTAAAAATTAAAAAAAATTTTCAAAAGATTTTATTTATTTGACAGACAGAGATCACAAGCAGGCAGAGAGGCAGGCAGAGAGAGGGGGGTGGGAAGCAGGCTCCTCGCCAAGCAGAGAGCCTGATGCAGGGCTCGATCCCAGGACCCTGGGATCATGACCTGAGCTGAAGGCAGAGGCTTTAACCCACTGAGTCACCCAGGTGCCCCAAAAGTTTTTAAAATTTTATTAAGTTTTTAAAATTTTAATTCCAGGATAATTAATATACAGTGTTATATTAGTTTCAGGTCTCTTTGGTTTTAATTATACTTTATTCTTAAATTTTAAAGAAAATCAGAGAGGGAGACAAACCATGAGAGATTCCTGACTCCCTCCAGGAAACAAACGTAGGGTTGCAGAAGGCAGGGGAGTGAAGGGATGGGATAACTGGTGAACACTACATCAAAAACTAATGATGTACTTTATGTTTGCTAATTGAACTTAAATTTAAAAAATGTTCTTTTGAAAGAAAAAAAGTTCATTTTTTTAGTAATTTTAGTAACTAATAAGACGTTTTTTGCTGCAGTTTTAGGTTTATCAAATAAATGAGCAGACAGTGGAGTTCCATATACCACCCTACCACCAGCCCCATTTAATTATTTTTAATTACACAAATAATAAATGAATGCATCATTCACCTTGAAAACAAAAACAAAATTAATCTGTTTTTTTACTCCCCTCTCCAATAATCGTGGTTAACAGTTTGGTGTATTTTCCTCTAGAACTTTTCCTGTGTATTAAGATATATGTGTAGGTGTATTCTAGCAAGCATTTATTACTATTATTATTATTATTCTAAACAAATTGGTATACTGCATGTTTTGGTCTGTAGCTTATTTTCTATAATTGACAATATATTTTGAAGATCTTTCCACATTAGTTTATTTAATTGTTCACCAATGGACCGACATACAGGTCATTTCTATGTTTTGCTGTTACTATGGCACTGACACCTACCCTTGTGTATGTCGTATTGGGTGTGCATGTGTTTGTGTTTCTTTGAGATTTAGAAATGCTGGATCACAGGATTTGTGTATTTTAAAAAGTGGATACTGTAAAAATTATCTCTAAAGTACCCTTACCAATTTAAACCAGCAGGGATGAGAGCATCCTCTTTTCGTATACACTTACCAACAGTTAATATTATCAGATTTTAATATTTTTTTCACTTTAATGGGAGAAAATGGTTTCTCATTTTAATTTGCATTTCTCTGATAACTAGTAATATTGGACATCTTTTTATATGTTTACTTTTTATACGTTTAATTTCTTAGTATTTGCTTTTTAAACTGGAAATTAGAAAATTAGGATTTTATTTGGAGAGCTTTATTTAGTAGCTGCTTTTCTTAACTGTCTACTCTGATCACTGAAGAATGGCTGAAGTGAATAACATTTTTTTTTCCAATTTATTTATTTTCAGAAAAACAGTATTCATTATTTTTTCACCACACCCAGTGCTCCATGCAAGCTGTGCCCTCTATAATACCCACCACCTGGTACCCCAACCTCCCACCCCCCCGCCACTTCAAACCCCTCAGACTGTTTTTCAGAGTCCATAGTCTCTCATGGTTCATCTCCCCTTCCAATTTACCCAAAAGCACATACCCTCCCCAATGTCCATAACCTTCCCTCCTTCTCCCAACCCCCCTCCCCCCAGCAACCCACAGTTTGTTTCGTGAGATTAAGAGTCACTTATGGTTTGTCTCCCTCCCTATCCCATCTTGTTTCATGGATTCTTCTCCTACCCACTTAAGCCCCCATGTTGCATGAAGTGAATAACATTTTTAAAAATCATCTACTACCATGGGCATGGTAAATTTGACAATTGCTGTTTCAGTGTTCAGTGGTTAAGTCACTGTGTGCTCATTTCAGCTCCCTTTTCTGATTTCTTTACACACACACACACACACACACACATACACTAACAAGGAAACAGTTCTTATCTCTTGCTTACCTTCATTGAAATTATGTATAAAGTCAAGAGCATTTTTAATCATTTTTCTCATTTGATCCAAAATATCAGCTCTCAGAACCCCTTGAGGCTGGGGACCAACTTCTATACCTTGGTACAAAAGGGGAAATAGTCACATTTATACAAAGAGTATTACAACACATTGTAAAATTGATCATTTTAATGTATAAAGATCTATAATCCCATCATTAAAATTATTAAAAAGATAGACCATGTAGCATCATGGAGAATATTTGAGACAAGGTTAGGCAAAAAATAAAAGCAGAACATCTGCATGTACATGCTATAAGCATAATGAATCAAGACTGGGAAAAAACATGGAAAAATATCAAAGAGTTATATTAGAATAGTAAAATCCTGGGGTCATTTTTCTTCAAATTTCCTTCAATATTGTCAAAATGCTTAAATATCATAACCTAATAAACAGAGTAGACAAATTCATATTGACAAAATAATAAATGGCCACAAAGAGAAACTGTCATAGACCTAATATTTAGTTTTGACTGGAGGAAAGTCATCTATTTAAGTCACAGAAATCTAGAGCCATGGATGTAAGTCAACATGACAATCCATGTGACCCTAGAGCAACATTCTTACTTACCCTTACATAACAACACATCCTGACATGATAGTGTGACAGTTTTAGTTTTCCTTAAGATAAATTTGTATTTATTTTTCATTTCTAGCCAATCCAATCTTTTTTTTTTAAAGATCTTATTTATTTGACAGAGAGAGATCAGAAGTAGGCAGAGCAAGAAGGGGAAACAGGTTCCCTGCTGAGCAGAGAGCCCGATGCGGGGCTCAATCCCAGGACCCTGAGATCATGACCTGAGTCAAAGGCAGAGGCTTAACCCACTGAGCCACCCAGGTACCCCGAGTGCCAATCCAATCTTATACCAAATACCTAGTCACTTCCCTCCTGTTCCCTCCAATACCCACAGTTATCCCTCCAACACAGTTATTCCTTCAGTTCTTACCTCCTCCACTTTTAAACCATTTACCAAGTATAATATCATCCATTCTCTTCCAGATGATTCATATGTATTCATATACATTCTTTTTCACCCATTCTGTTTTCATTCACTTCTCTCATTTCTTCATTCACACAATCTTTCTGTATTTGATCTACATTTTTAAAAGAACTTTATTTATTTGAGAGGGAGAAGCAGGCTCCCCGCCAAGCAAGGACACCCTCCTCTGACACCCCCATGTGGGACTTGATCCCAGGACCCAGGGATCATGACCTGAGCTGAAGGCCGAGGCTTAACCCACTGAGCCATGCAGGTGCCCCGATCTCAACATTTTTTATTTGTTGTGCTTAGCTTTCTTTCTTTCTTTTTTTAAGATTTTATTTATTTATTTGAGAGAGAGAGATAGATCACAATTAGGCAGAGAGACAGGCAGAGAGAAAGGGGGAAGCAGGCTCCCCACTGAGCAGAGACCAGATGTGGGGCTCTATCCCTGGACTCTGAGATCATGACCGGAGTCGAAGGCAGAGGCTTAACCCACTGAGCCACTCAGGCACCCCTATGCTTAGCATTCTTGTATACACATTTGGGCATATATTTAAGTATGTGGTATAAGTGTGGCCAAGGTAAGCATCTTGTGTATAAATGATTTGTACAGATGTATGAAAACATGTTCAAGGACATGTCTACATCTGTGCTGTTGAAGACATTGTTGGCTGCCCATCCAAAAGCCATTCTACCTTCTTCCATTAACAGAGTCCTGATTTTGGTTGGGTGTCCAATCTTCCAGTTAAGGGAACTTTTCTCCAGCTCAGGTGTAAATGTGGAATAATATAAGTCATTAGCGTACTCCCATTACCCTAAGTGATTGATTTAAGAATGGATATGTGACCGAGTTCGAATCAAGTGGTTATTATAGAAGGTCTGCAGGGGAGATTCCAAGAATTTTCTTTCACTCGCTAGATATTATCTTGTTGGCATATGATGCTTAAAATTACAGTGGACATCTTGTGGCCATGGGGCTGCTAAAAAAATGCTAACAATGGTAGACTTTCTAGTCTAGAAGAACCTAGCCCTTCATGATGCTGTTGACCTGTTACATAAAATAATACATTTATCTTATTGCTTAAGCCATTTGAGCTTCTTGCAGCCAAAAATTATTCGACATTTCCTTGTTCTGGGGGAAGATAGGGGGAGATGGAAGGTGTGGTGTGGGGCAGTCCTATGTGGAGAGAAGATATGATGGTTAGGAGTGGGTATTTGACCCAGAAGTTAGTTATTGACAGTTTTTTCCCTTTCTGATTTTCAGTGGAAGATAATAGGGCGGCCTTATTTTCTAAACCAGCAATTAATCTTGACACAAGATCCTGTGTCAGAGAAGAATGTTTAGATTTGTAGAAAACGGCCATGGCATAGTCCTGAGTGGAGCTGAAGAAGTAATGGTCATAAAATTAAATCTTCTGAGTCCCTAATGAGGCCATGGTCTACCTGGGACAGTTAGAAAATTCTGTTCAGTCTCTCTTCTGTGCGTGTGCGCACATGCACACATGCCCACGCACACATGACAGACAGACAGAGATACAGACAGAAAATGAAGAAGATCCTAGGAATGAGCTTAAGGCTGGCTGAAGCAAACTGCTTCTTTCTGGAATAAAGCTTATCTGGAATGATCCTGCCATTGTTTAGGTGCCTTGGCAAAAGAATGCAAAAGGAGTCCTTGTAGAAGGTCAATAATAGCTAAAGCAAATTTCTATGAGCAAAAGTTATAGATATATTATAAAATGTTGAGGGGCACCTGGGTGGCTCAGTTAGTTAAGGGGCTGCCTTCAACTCAAGTCATCAACCCAGGATTCTGGGATCAAGCTCCCACATCTGGCTTCCAGCTCAGCGGGGAGTCTGCTTCTCCTTTCCTTCTCTCTCTCCCCTTGCTTGCGATCTTCCCCCAAATAAATAAAATCTTAGAAAAAAATAAAATAAAATGTTGAGTTGCAGATAGTTTTCCCTCTGATCTTAAGTGTTTTTTCCCCCAATGAGTGGATGATATAAAAATATTCCAAATAGCAAAATTGCAGGGTATTTCTAACTATTTATGATGATCTCAATTCTCTGTCATATTAAAATGTTTGAAAGATTTGGTTTTATTTTTTAGGACCAAACATACTGGTAGATATTTGTTCTAGCTAAGAGCAGCACTGGCCCACAAACATCAGAAACCAAGACTGTTTTTTCAAAGTGTGGAAATCTTTTGATTTATTTGGTGTCCCAGAGAAATAGGCTCTCCATCCTTTATTGTTAAGCATTTGGTTCGTTTCAAATAATTACCTATACTTGGATATTTAGCCTGCCCCAGGAGATCCCTGATTTTACACCAAATTATCAACAACTGAATAAATAATGAGGATGACTTTAAATTTGCTCATATTGTTAAGTTTTTAACTTAAAAAACTTTAAGTTTTTAAACTTAAAAAACTTTAAGTTTTTAACTTAAAAACAAGTTGTTTTAAGTTAAATTACTCTTGGTTAAAACCATCTGAGATCTAACAAAAAAGGATTTTAAGTTGTGATAGCAATTTTAATGATCGTAGTATATCTGCAAACAACTATGTTAGTAGGTCACTTAGGAAGAGAGTGGAATACAGAAAAAAGAGACCGAGTATGCAAACCTCCATGTTGGAAGTTGCTAGAAGGCAAAGATGAATTCACAGCCAAGTAACATTAAGGGCAAACAAATGAATGGATAGCAAACAGTTTATGGGAGACATGAATGCAAAGCAGGTGCTAAAAAGAATGTTGACACAAGATTTTTCATGGGTCTTTTGTGTTTCTGCATGTCTTCCCAGCAAGACACTGACTGCCCTGGTTCCAGATTATTTTTTAAGAATGTTTGTATAGTGAACAGTCCTGGAAAATGGGGATGATCTCTTTCTAGGGACAAAAGATAGGCATGTTTACTGCTCATTATAAAAGACTGAAGTTCCTTCAGCTCACTGTTTCTCTCCTGGAATGCAGAAAGCTGCTTAATGAAATTGAAGACATTTGTTATCATTAGAGCCTGTCTGGAGTTAGTTTGCTTTTTAATTCATAGTTATAAGCCATAATAATTAGCAAGATAGGTATAAATATTCTTAAAAAATAATTTTCTCAGAGTTTCACCTAGGATACATTTTGGGCAGTTGTGACAATGGAAAATATGACTTACCAACAGGATACTTGGCTATAGAACGAGTGGTTGCATACTTGAGGGAAGGATGTTCAATAAGATAAACGTAGCAGGGTAATGGAGCCAAAGAAGTCTGAAAAGAAATTAAAACATCTTTCTTATTACGCAAAGACCATTTGCTTTGTTCTCTTTTCCACTGGAGAGTCAATAATGCCTTCAATATGTTTTACCACATCAGCTAAGATTAGCAAGACAGCTTTATGAAATACTCTAAGATTCAGTGTTATTATTATAACTTGAAAACACACCAATGAATTACATATAAAATTGAATCCTGCATAGCTTTCTGGGTAGAAGATACATTAAACAATTCTCAAGGACCGTGATTGAAGTACAGGAAATAATTCTTCCTTCTGCATGGATTTGGTTATTTCTGTTTTCACTGCTGGTTACAGTTAATATTTATGTATTTATTTAAAAAATTTTAAAACTTTATTTTCAGCATAACAGTATTCATTGTTTTTGCACCACACCCAGTGCTCCATGCAATCTGTGCCCTCTCTAAAACCCACCATCTGGTTCCCCCAACCTCCCACCCACCACCCCTTCAAAACTCTCAGATTGTTTTTCAGAGTCCATAGTCTCTCATGGTTCACCTCCCCTTTCAATTTCGCTCAACTCCCTTCTCCTCTCTAACTCCCCTTGTCCTCCATGCTATTTGTTATGCTCCACATCCATCTTCCTTATCCATTCGTCCATTGAAGGGCATCTTGACTCTTCCCACAGTCTGGTGACCGTGGCCATTGCTGCTATAAACATTGGGGTACAGATGGTTCTTTTCACTACATCTGTATCTTTGGGGTAAATACCCAGTAGTGCAATTGCAGGGTCATAGGGAAGTTCTATTTTTAATTTCTTGAGGAATCTCCACACTGTTCTCCAAAGAGGCTGCACCAACTTGCATTCCCACCAACAGTGTAAGAGGGTTCCCCTTTCTCCACATCCCCTCCAACACATGTTGTTTCCTGTCTTGCTAATTTTGGCCATTCTAAGTGGTGTAAGGTGGTATCTCAATGTGGTTTTAATTTGAATATCCCTGATGGCTAGTGATGATGAACATTTTTTCATGTGTCTGGTAGTCATTTGTATGTCTTCATTGGAGAAGTGTCTGTTCATATCTTCTGCTCATTTTTTGATACGATTGTCTGTTTTGTGTGCATTGAGTTTGAGGAGTTCTTTGTAGATCCTGGATATCAACCTTTTGTCTGTACTGTCATTTGCAAATATCTTCTCCCATTCTGTGGGTTGCCTCTTTGTTTGGTTGACTGTTTCCTTTGCTGTGCAGAAACTTTAGATTTTGATGAAGTCCCAAAAGTTCATTTTCGCTTTTGTTTCCTTTGCCTTTGGAGACATATCTTGAAAGAAGTTGCTGTGGCTGATATCGAAGAGGTTACTGCCTATATTCTCCTCTAGGATTCTGATGGATTCCTGTCTCACGTTGAGGTCTTTTATCCATTTTGAGTTTATCTTTGTGTATGGTGTAAGAGAATGGTCGAGTTTCATTCTTCTACATATAGCTGTCCAGTTTTCCCAGCACCATTTATTGAAAAGACTTTTTTCCACTGTATACTTTTTCCTGTTTTGTTGAAGATTATTTGACCATAGAGTTGAGGGTCCATATCTGGGCTCTCTATTCTGTTCCACTGGTCTATGTGTCTGTTTTTGTGCCAGTACCATGCTGTCTTGGTGATCACAGCTTTGTAGTAAAGCTTGAAATCAGGTAACATGATGCCCCCAGTTTTATTTTTGTTTTTCAACATTTCCTTAGCGATCCGGGGTCTCTTCTGATTCCATACAAATTTTTGGATTATTTGCTCCAGCTCTTTGAAAAATACTGGTGGAATTTTGATTGGAATGGCATTAAAAGTATAGATTGCTCTAGGCACTATAGACATTTTAACAATGTTTATTCTTCCGATCCAAGAGCATGGAATGGTCTTCCATCTTTTGGTGTCTTCTTCAATTTCTTTCATGAGTGTTCTGTAGTTCCTCGAGTACTCCTTTACCTCTTTGGTTAGGTTTAGTCCCAGGTATCTTATGGATCTTGGTGCTATAGTAAATGGAATCGATTCTTTAAATTTCCCTTTCTGTATTTTCATTGTTAGTGTATAAGAAAGCCACTAATTTCTGTACATTGATTTTGTATCCTGCCATGTTGCTGAATTGTTGTATGAGTTCTAGTAGTTTGGGGGTGGAGTCTTTTGGGTTTTCCATATACAGAATCATGTCATCGTCGAAGAGAGAGAGTTTAATTTCTTCCTTGCCAATTTGGATACCTTTTATTTCTCTTTGCTGTCTGATTGCTGTTGCTGGGACTTCTAATACTATGTTGAACAAGATGGTGAGAGTGGGCGTCCTTGTCGTGTTCCTGATCTCAACGGGAAGGCTGCAAGCTTTTTCCCATTGAGGATGATATTTGCTATGACTCTTTCATAGACAGATTTTATGAAGTTCCGGAATGTTCCCTTTATCTCTAAACTTTGAAGCGTTTTAATCAGGAATGGATGCTGGATTTTGTCAAATGCTTTTTCTGCATCAATTGAGAGGACCATGTGGTTCTTTTCTCCTCTCTTATTAATTTGTTCTATCACATTGATTGATTTGGGAATGTTGAACCATCCTTGTAGCCCAGGAATGAATCCCACCTGGTCATGGTGGATAATCTTTTTAATGTGCTGTTAGATCCTGTTTGCTAGGATCTTGTTGAGAATCTTAGCATCCATATTCTTCAGTGATATTGGTCTGAAATTCTCCTTTTTGTAGGGTCTTTGCCTAGATTGGGGATCAAGGTAATGCTAGCTTCATAGAAAGAGTCTGGAAATTTTCCTTCTGCTTCAATTTTTTGAAACAGCTTCAGGAGAATAGGTGTTATTTCTTCTTGAAAGTTTGGTAGAATTCCCCATGGAATCCGTCAGGTCCTGGGCTCTTGTGTTTTGGGAGGTTTTTGATGACTGCTTCAATCTCGTTACTAGATATCAGTCTATTCAGGTTGTCAATTTCTTCCTGGTTCAATTTTGGGAGTTTATAGTTTTCCAGGAATGCATCCATTTCATCTAGGTTGCTTAGCTTATTGGCATATAACTGTTGATAATAACGTCTGATGATTGCTTCTACTTCCTTGGTGTTAGTTGTGATCTCTCCCTTTTCATTCACAATTTTATGAATTTGGGATTTCTCTCTTTTCTTTTGGATTAGTGTGGCCAATGGTCAACCAATACCAAAAGACTGAGATTATTCCCTGCACATTCTCAGATTACAATGCTTTGAAACTTGAGCTCAATCACAAGGAAAAGTTCAGAAGGAACTCAAACACCTGGAAGCTAAAGACCACCTTGCTTAAGAATGCTTGGATCAACCAGGAGATCAAAGAAGAACTGAAACAATTCATGGAAACCCATGAGAATGAAGACACTTTGGTCCAAAACCTATGGGATACAGCAAAGGTGGTCCTAAGGGGGAAATACACAGCCATCCAAGTCTCCCTCAAAAAAATTGAAAAATCCAGAACACACCAGCAGCTGTCTCTACACCTTAAAGAACTGGAGAATCAACAACAAATCAAACCAACTCCACACATAAGAAGGGAAATAATCAAGATTAGAGCTGAGATCAATGAGGTAGAAAGCAGAGATACAGTAGAACGTATCAATGAAACCAGAAGCTGGTTTTTTGAAAGAATCAATAAGATCGATAAACCATTGGCTACAGTTACTATTTAGCTTTGTATTGGTCACATAATGAATTCTGTTTCCACCCCTATAGTCCAGGTCTGTGTAGATGTTGGGTGACTTCCCCCACCTCCACTTATCTGAGTGAGAATTCAAGAAATTCCTCCAGGTTTTGATGACAATGTCAGCCATGCTGCTTCTACACTTGACAACCAGAGCATTCGACTCCCCCTTCAATAAGCAACAAAGAATTGCTCCAATATGATCTCCAACCAGAACTACTATCTACTTATTATCAAAAACTCAAGGGACATGAAAATAATTATTCTTTACTGTATGCTAGGTTTGAGGGTAAATGCTTTAAATACTTAAATACTTCTCATTAAAGGCTTTAACAGCCATATGGGTAAGTGGTGCTGTTATGCCCATTTTATACAACAAGGAAAGCACAGTTTTGGGAGTGGGGTATCTTGTCCAAGGTTAGTGAGTAAGAAAGCAAGGATTATAAACCTAGGTTCTGGGGCGCCTGGGTGGCTCAGTGGGTTAAAGCCTCTGCCTTTGGCTCTGGTCATGATCCCAGGGTCCTGGGATTGAGCCCCACATTGGGCGCTCTGCTGAGCAGAGAGCCTGCTGTCTTCTCTCTCTCTCTCTCTCTCTGCCTGCCTCTCTGCCTGCTTGTGATCGCTATCTGTCAAAAAAAAAAAAAAAAAGAAGAAGAAGAAGAAGAAAAAGACACTTATAAACCTAGGTTCTCCTGGCTCTGTGGGTCAAACTCTTTCACTAGATCATACTAGCACTCTGGAAGGAAGAGTACCCATTACACAGAAATAAACATAGAGTTTATTATTTGTGGTGTTGCTGTGGTTTAGCAATTCTCTAGCTATAGGCACGATTGCTGAATTTTTCATCCTGTAAATTTCTGAGCCTTAAAATGATTAACTTTAAGTAAGACTGTGAGATTTGGGATAGGGATCTCTGAGTAGATTCCCTAAAGAACACTGAATCCCAGAGCACTCTTGGTCTGTGAGAATGAACTGCTATGGGACAGCAAGGATAGGGTAGACTGAGGACCATATGAAAGGTTCAATGGTGCTACTTGCCTTGTAAACTGGTAATTTTCTTCCTCAAGATCTGGCATCGACTTTTCCTGGTTATTAAACTAATAACTAGGTCAAGTTATAGTAAAACGAGTTAAGAAAGATAGGTTTTATTAAAGGAATAAAAGAATTATTAACTGAAAGGGCTACAGGGTCGACAAAAAAAATGATTAACTTTATCAAGTACTAGAAGAAGAGATGTGTGCAGGGGTATCTGAATCAAATGCAGACAAAGGCAGAAATAAAAAGAGCCACTCCTTTTAACACTGACCTTTAGTCAACATTAAATGACTATTTCTTGAGCTTCCTAAAACTAGAACTGAACTACTTCGACCACACCAATGTAAACGTTGGTATTAATTTTACCAAATAGCCCATGACTTGGTGGCTGTCTGGATAAAAGATTTATAATTTTATAGACACAAGTATCTACAACGGTCTCATTATTTTATTCACTGTATTTATTATTTTACTCATTTCCTCACCTTTTGTCCTGCTTGTCAACACTGTCTCTATTCTAGTGTCCTTCTCATTCCCTCATCTCTCTTGGACACTCCCTCATCTCCTGATCCTTTTCTGGTTTTCTTATACCTACAATTGGTGTAAAAGTACAGGAACTATACTAACATATAAATTAATAACATTGACATTACCTTAATATGATGAAACATCTGAATTAAAAAGTCATTTCTGGAATCTTCAAGAATAAGAGTGCATCCCATGTTAGAAGTAGTGTTGTGAAGGTCAAAAATAATGTCATAGGAATCTTCATTGTCTTTTGGGCCAAACAAATGTTTTATTTCTTGAGCCCTTCTCACTTCATATGGCAAATCCTTTGACATTGTTTTGCTGTTATTAGCAGAAAGAACAAGATTAACATCATCTGTGGCCAAGATAACATAAATATCTAATAAGAACATAGTGTATAAGGAAACAGTTGCCAAACCTTTAATATGAAAAAATCTGTAAGGGAAGTGGAACTTATCTGAAAACTTCATAAATAAAAAAATTCCTTTTTTTTCTCCATTTGATTTTATGTAATGGTACACTGGTCTGCTCACAAATAATAGTTCACTTATGTGGCTGATCCCAGAAAAGACCTTTCAAATAGAATTTACCATCTGACTTCAATGTTGAACAAAATTTATTCATTAATTTAATCAACAGTTTTTAAAAAGTTATGTGCACTGGGCTATTATATGGGGCTACCCCATCAAACACACATTTAATTTCTTCTTCCTCTCACTGATTTTCTAGTGCATGAAAATAGTCAAACTTAGGTGATCATGTTATCTAATTAGAGATAGAGATCAGGGAACCACTAGTGGTCTACGGCAAGCTTTACAACGTCTGTTAAGCTCTAAGAAAATGCAAAATTTTGCAGGTATATGCATATATATGTTTTTTTCTGGGATGAGTTTTTATTGAATTCTCAAATGAGTATCTCCTCTTACTCTTTAGGATACTTTTTTTTTCTTACTGTACAGGATGATAAGTTTATTATTCCTCATTAAGAAATGGTTTAATTCAACCACTTCTCTGTAATTCCATCTATTTCTGTTCCCTGACTATTTTTGTTGGTATCATCAAGGGACCTACAGTTTGAACCTGGGTAATTTCTGCTGAAATATAATCACGAAGGACAAAAGCTTCATAGTAAGGATGGTACAGTGGGAAGACAGAAGAGACCTGTGACACTAATGATATTATTGAACCACTGCAACCATTGCTGGACTGCCAACCTCTTCACTTATTTGTGAAAAAGAAAACATTTATTTAAGCCACTGTTTTCAGGTTTTTATAGGCAACCAAACAAAGTTCCTGATGGATAGATAAGCATTTTATTTTATTTTTTTTTACGATTTATTTATTTATTTTAGGGCAGAGGAGCAGAGGAAGAGGGAAAAAAGAGAATCTCAAGCAGACTTTCCTCTGAGCATGGAGCCCGACGTGGGGATTTATCCCAGAACGCTAAGATCATGACCTAAGCTTCAATCAAGAGTCAGTCACCCAACAATTAAGCCACCCAGATATGTGTTTTAAAAGTTAATTCAGAGAACAACACTGCGAGTTTCCTCCACCCCCAACTGATTTGCTTCTAATTCTCCCTCAGGTGAATAATTGGCATCACTTTCCACCCAGTTGCTCAGAGCTGAGGACTGGAGTCTTAAAAGACAATGGACACTGCGTTTTCACGCCTGGGGTCCAGGTCTCATAGGAGGAGTCCCAAGGGATGAAGCTCAAACAATACGCAAGGGCAAACTCCAAAAAGGCACAGCAACAATACTAAGTTACTTAAATCTGTGCTGGATAGGAGATTTTTGAAGAATTTTCAGCTGAGGACAGACATGATAAGATTTGCCAGTCGGGGGGCACCTGGGTGGCTCAGTGGGTTAAAGCCTCTGCCTTCAGCTCAGGTCATGATCCCAGGGTCCTGGGATCGAGCCCCACATCAGGCTCTATGCTCAGCGGGGAGCCTGCTTCCTCCTCTCTCTCTCTGCCTGCCTCTCTGCCTACTTGTGATCTCTGTCTGTCAAATAAATAAATAAAATCTTTAAAAAAACAAAAAAGATTTGCCGGTCAGGTTGATCCCTATGAGTGAATAGCAGGAAGGACTGGAGTAGGGCTAGATGCTGAGATTCTTTAGGAGGCGACTTTAACTGTCCACAGAAGAAATAAACTAAGGGATTGAGAATGCAGAGGAAGATTGGATTTGCATAATATTCAATACTTGAATAAGTGGGAAGATTTAGTGACTTACTAGACATGGGGTTTGAGGAACAGGGAAGGTTCCAAGTTGATTTCCATAGGAGATTTGGTGGGGACTCGTGACATCAATGAGAGGGTAAATACAGGAAAAGGAACAGATTTGGGAGAGGGAAGACTGGAGAATGTAATTAGCTTATCTATAAGTTTTATAACTACCCTGACAGAGAACTGTCTAGCCTCTGAAGAGTATTCAAGTATAAGAACTAGAAAATGAATTTAATTTAAAAGACTGCTCTCATTGAAAATGTACACTATCGAGTGGTCATAATAAGAAGACTCACCTCTGTTCATTTCAGAGTTATTTGAGAAGTTGCCTAAAAGAGTTATTCTTCAACAAATTCTTATAAGAGTTAGTTAAAAGCTATTTTAGGTGACTAGATATACCTTAATTGTATCAACATAAGCTCAGTCACGAAGATAAAGTATTCCTAAAATTAAAATATATGCCAGTAAAAAATATTATTTGATTCACAGAACATAACTAATTAATATTTTCCCTAGAAAATATCTATTGCTTGGGGCTCCTGGGTGGCTCAGTTGATGCAGCAGCTGCCTTTGGCTCAGATCATGATCCCAGGGTTCTGGGATCGAGCCCCACACTGGGTTCCTTGTTCAGCAGAGAGCATGCTTCTCCCTCTCCCTGCTGCTCTGCCTACTTGTGCTATCTCTTTGTCAAATAAATTAAAAAAAACCTTTAAAAAAAGAAAATATCTATTTCATAAAGTGAGGAATACTTGAACTAAAAGTCATAACCATCTTTTGATTGGCTGTGAGATTATATTTAAGAAACTCTAAACTGAATTTAGTCTTTATTAGAAAATGTGTACATAAATCAGTGCTGTATTTGTTGTTCCTCTGCATGTCTTCTATCTTAGTAGTCTTCCTACTTGATGTTGGAAAAACCATTTTGTACATAGTTTTGTACTCCCACGATACCTGGCACAGTGCCCCAATAAAGAGTAGGTGTTTAATAATATTTTTAGGTAAATAAAAGAAAGTGATAAGAAGCAAATAATACTAAGAGGCTTATATATCTATATATACACTAGGACCTACAAAGTTGTAAACAAAGGCAAAATACTTATTATTTATATTATGTATCATAACTAATACCTAGAGTATTATTATTGTATATTGTGTGCAATGTATTATAAGCCAGTTGCAATTTAAATTCAGAAAATGCAGGTGAAGTATCTTTAGCTCTCAGTGATCCACCACTGAAGCCAGTACATCTACTCCTCATTTCACAGGGTGGCCTTATATATTTTTTTTTGATGACGGGCATTTATTCACATTTTTCATTAAATATTAATTGAAATGTTACAATATTCTTGACTAGAACTTTATGTACTACCATAAACATAGTGGTATAAACACATAGTGGCGAACCACCTAGAAAACTAACATATATGTATGCAAGTGTAGTGGCCAAACACTAATAAATTTTAAGACCATTAAATCTGTTTCTTTAAAGATATGGCTTAAAAATAAAAACCATTGTCATTTTTTGTCTCAGTCTTTACAGAATGCATTTAAAAAGAAAATCAGTTAAGAACAACCTGATGCTTTCAAAAGTTTATAAGAGAGCATGTGAATGCCCAGTTAAGGTCACAGAGAAATTCATAGTATAGTATGATTAAAAGTGAAAGTGATCTTATTCATAACAGCAATTATATGTACGGATTTGTATATCATGTGGTACACATATATATTCTCTCACATGTACCACTTTTCACACACATCCCCATACATGTACCCATGCAGACAACACAAAATACAGCCTTACCCAAGATTTTCAGGGTCAAAAACTCGATTCAGGTCACAGTCAATATATCTGGTACACTTCTTCACTGCTCTTGGATTGGTAATAAATGGTTTTACTTCCAGCCCTGTTCTCTGAATCTCAGTGCCATTCTCCAGCCAGTGCTTGACTAGAAATACTCCTGTTAACTCATTCCCATGAGTTCCTCCAAAGATAGCAACCTTTTTTATAGGATCTTTAGTAACATGACAAGAAGTCATTTTTATCAAGTAGTTTTATCTGATTTCTGCAATTCAGAAAAGAGGAGATCAAATAAAACTTAATTTCTTAAGAAAAGTTTAGAAATTTAAATTTAAACGAGACTTTAACCAAAGTGCAAAGTGCAGAGTTCTCGTGAGTGGAGTATAATTTAATATTCTGTTACAAGTTCAGAGCCCTGTTTATTATAGGGACACTCCCTTCTTTAGCCCTTCCCTTTACCATATTTGGATTAAAATATGCAGAGATTAACTAGACACAACTGTTTAACTTCTGACTCCCTCACATGGTCAGTCAATCTAAATGCAATAATAAATTAGCATCTCATACTAATACAAAAATTCCGTTTTTCTTTCAGCTAGAAGGTCACCTATTGGTGCTTCTACAATTACTTGTGATAGTAATAATAGTTTATATTTTTCTAATCCTTAAAAATATGAAGAATTTAAAATATATAAAAAAAAGAAGTGGCTCATAATATGCATGCTATTATTTGATATTTATGTTTCCACTCACATTTGAAAACATTTCTACTCTGAAATAAGTTTAAATCCATTTCATCATCGGAGGACATTTGAATCTCACTTCCAAAAACAGTCAAAGACAGATCCTAAGAGACCTTCTCCTCTACTGAAATAGCATTGTTTCTTTCAGTAGCTTTTTCATGGTCAGAGACACAAGAACCAAATAAATGATCTCTGGGACTTAAAAAGCTACTTTGAAGTTTGCTTTCATTTCTTTCTGATTGAGCTTTTGATAATTCCATCAATTTCTTTAGGAATCATCCTCATTTTTTGCCTTAATTCTAAAGGAAAAGGAACTGGGGGTAATTTTCAAGTCTTTGTAATGCTTGAAAATGTCTTGGTGGCATGTTATATATACTAACTAAATTAGGAGTTTATTGTAATACACAGTATAACTTACTGGCCGCACAGACTTTTCATTGGAATGTGTTACTCAATAGGCGGCCTTATTAGGGGAAACTATCCAGAATACTAAGACGATTACATTCCTTTGGAAAAATGACTCTGAACCAAATTTGATTTGATTTCATGTTCAATCATCCAGAAAGGCAAATACGTTCAAGTACTGGAAATATTATGTACTAGTAATGCCACATTGTTTGATAGGGGTACAACAAGAGAAATTCATTACAAGCAAGGAAAAGTTTGATTTATAATTAAATTTCCCACATGTTATCTCAGTTTATTCATATATTCACTTTTTAAGATAGGGTGGATTAGCTATTGACATTCCCATTGCAGTGTTAAAGGAAAAGTCCCTCAGCTACCAGGAGAAAATTGAGCTGGGACCCAAGTTTACTGATTGTAAGCCCAGTGTTTTTTACAGAACAGGGTGCTTCCTGTTATTTTTGGACTTTCCCAAAGTTCTAATTTTGTTCTTTTGGAATTCACATAAGCATTTACTACAGTGTGCTCAGGAAACAACAAGCATATAAACAAAACACATGTTAGAGAATATAAAATGTGACTGTTTCATAATATTTAATAAATGAATACCTATGTTTTTCCTTTAAAAATTGTAATACAGAGCTAGAGAAAGCAAAATAATGAAATCCAAATTTACACATTAAAATTACCACTCTACCCTAAGAAAATGCCTCTGTAGCCTTTAATTTTCTATCCACATCAACTTACACAGAACACTTCAGTGTAGAGATTCTGAAAACAAGCCTAAATGTTAACAAATGATAGTTGTATTGTTTACTTTTGTTTTAAGAGTTGTAACTATGGTGAATTATTAACACTTGGTTATGTTTTATTTCTTTTCTGCTGATTGTGGTTAGTTCTGTCCTTTGCCCTAGTCTCTCTGGAAATGCTGCCTTGGTTATTTACTCGTAGCTGGCACAAATGACTGGCATTTCGAGGCTTGTTTTATGGAATTTTAACAGATCAACACTTTGAAGCACATTTAACATTCACAAATGAAGTTTCCCTTACATGTCAAAATGAATAACTTTTTTGAGAGTTAAAGAATTACAGCAATTCTGTCCTATACTTACCTTGTTTATTGTGTACAGTTCGTCTTCTGCAGAAAGCTTTATTAGAAAAAAAAGGAGAGCATTTCCTTAGAACTAGAGCAACAGAGGCTTTTCATACTCTTATACTAAGTTAACTTCCGAAAGATTTTTAACTCCCTGTTTCCCAAAGCACACCAAATTTTTGAGCTCTACAATATCTAAAAATTTTTATTAGTCTAATTCTTTTTTGAAAATTCAAAGAACTGAAGGTATACAAAGTGGAACCCTTTCTAGTTATCACCATCTCACTATTAGGTTGAATATTTAATGTTTGGAAGTTTTTAAAAGAATAAGCCTAGTAATTTCCAGCACTACAACTGTTTTGTAGGGGTGATGGTGCCTGATTTATTAGTATAATAATGTAGTATAAAACAAAGTGAGAATAAATTTTTCATAGTCTTGGTCATCCAATAAATGCATGCAAAAGTTTTGCAGGAGACGCATTTAAGTTGTTGTTTACAAAATAGTATGACTGGAGGACAAGGAGGGTCTTCTCTCCAATATTACATATAAGGAAGGTATCTCATTCATAATGCAGTTGTCCAGCAGTCATGTAATTAATCAAACTACTCTCACTATTAATTTTTTTTCCTTCCTTTGTGGCCCTCTTGCTGTCAAGATTCTGACCAACTTTCCAGATGAAAACAAATCAATGTAACCAAAACATGATCAGTATAAAACAGGTAATTTATACACTGCTAGTAAAGATTCCACATTGACCATGTCAGTAGTCCTGACAGACGTAACACACATGTTACTCATAGTGGGTTTAAAGTATTTGTTTTTAATGAGAAATCCATTTTTGGGGTGTGTGTGGGGGGTGTGTATGTGTGTGTGTGTATGTGTGTGTGTAAGGTAAAAATCAGTTTCCCCAAAGCTTTTAGTCATTTTTAAAGGTCTCTTTTTTGGAACCATGACAACTCACAAATCTTTTCAGACATTTTATTGTATGAAATCTCTTTTTCAGATTAAATGAAGACACTATTCCTTAGGTTGGCATTCATACTTATTCTTTTTTTTTTTTAAGGAGGGAGAGGGGCAGAGAGAGAAGGAGAGAAAGCCTCATATGCAGGTTTCACACCTAGTGGGGAGCCTGATGTAGGGCTCTATCTCATAACCCTGAGATCATGACAAGAGCCGAAATCAAGAGTCCGTGCCTTAATCGACTGAGCCACCCAGGTGCCCCTCATTCCTCTTCTGACTTAGTCTTACAAGAGTTGGCCCTCCAACAACACAGGGGTTAGGGGTGTTGACCTCCAAGCAGCTGAAAATCCTCGTATAACTTCTGATTCCCCAACAACTTAAATTACTAATAGACTACTGCTGACTAGAAGCCTTACCAAGAGACAATTAACACGTATTTTGTGTATGTATCATATAATGTCTCCTTACAGTAAAGTAAGCCCAAGAAAAGAAAATGTTATTAAGAAAATCATGGCAGAGAAAATACATGTACAGTATCATACTCTAAAAAAATCCATATATAGGGGCTCCTGTGTAGCTCAGTCCTTGGGTGTCTCCCTTCAGCTCAGGTCATGATCCCAGGCTCTTGGGATCAAGCCCCACATCAGGCTCCCTGCTTGGTGGGAAGCCTGCTTCTCTCTCTCCCACTCCCTCTGCTTGTGTTCCCTCTCTTGCTGTGTTTCTGTCAAATAAATAAAAAAATAAAATCTTTAAAAAAAATCCATGTGTAACTAGACCTGCATGGTTCAAACCTGTGCTGTTTAAGGGTCAACTGTACATGTCACATGTTTCATAGTCCTAGGCTGTACAAATAACCTTCCCTCCATCTCTAGACCCTCTGCACATTTCTGTTCACCTATCCCAGTCTTCAAATGGTCAGAAGTTATACTAACAACAAAACATGTCTTGGACTCCAAGTGGAGCTAGGATTACTATTTCTGGCCTAAGTAAACATTCAGTAAATAGCAACTGTTACCAAATAAAAGCTAACATTTATTGAGCATTTACTGTGTGCCAGGACTGTTCATTCTCTATTTTAATACTTTGAGGACAGTTAATTAAATAGTTATATTGGGAAGCTAAACCTAGGTTTAGAGGAAGTCAATAACTTGCCCAAGACCAGAGGCCAGGCAGTGACCGTCTATCGTGTGAGGGTCAGAGCCCCTCACTGCACCATCCCGTTTCCTCTCCCCAGTCTCAAGTGCTTGTTCTCCACCGAGCTTGCACAGCACAGGCCCAGCCTTATTGACTCCACTTGGATGTGCAGGGCCCTCTTCTTAACCCAGCCTCAGCTCTCCCACTGGCTGCCAAGCGACTTTAATTCCCAGCTATGACCAAGGGAGTTGAAACAAACCCTATGACCTGGTTTTGAGGCCTGTGGCCTTTGAGTTACTCTCTTCTACGTGAACTCCCAGCATCTTACAAATTGATGTCTAGTACCTAAAATATACTTGCGCGTGGTGGGGGTGGGGAGGGTGTGTTGGGCCACCAGTCCTCGGTAAACCTCACCAGTGAGCAGAAACAGGTGTGTCCCTACAGCCATTCCTGTGCTACGTACCTCACAGTTGTGAGTGGGACGTGCGTTAACGTTCTCCTCCATAAGATAGCGAGCATGTGTCCTTCTCAAGGCCCACGGGCCAGACAACAACATTTACACCAATGACCCAAACGCAGCTAACCTCTGCGCCTGCGCTATTGGAGGCGCGGGTGGCGGCGCGTCTGCGTAAAGCTCGACTTCTCGCGCTTTTTCAGAGGCGGGGAAGTGGGCCGTAGCTGACTGGAGTGTGTCCGCAGAGGCAACAGGCTGAAGACGACGGTTTTTCGAGGCGTAGGAACCTGAAGGTTGAAGTTTGAAGTTGCGTGTCGTGTTGGCTGCAGGGTCAAGAAGGGAAAGACTGTATTATCCCTACTTACCAAACAATCCCCCCCACCGCCCCCGCCGTGTCCCCAGATCAGTAGAGGTCGTTGGAAGAGAACTTACCTCTGACTGGGCCGCCTAGGAGGAGCCATAATAGGCCCTCCTTGTCGCCATTTGAGACGAGACAGTGGCTTTGGCGGGGGAAACTGGGGGGAGGGTGTGTGTGTGTGTGTGTGCGCGCGCGCGCGTGCATGCGTGCGGTGTACATTGGACATACTTTTTGCTCATCGACGCTGTCAACCGTCATCGGGGTCCAGTTAGAAGTTAGGGTCGAGCAACTCGGTGTTCCCGACTCCATGGTCTGGGGGGAGGATGCTTTATTTTGTTTGCATGGTATTCAGAAATGTGATAGCCCTTGTACGCCCCTCTCTAGGTTCAGTGTGTGAGTTACCTTGGTATTTCTGTGTGAGAAAAAGTCGCACAACCTCTCTTTTTCTTCCTGGAATGACACCAAGAATATTTTCTAAAGGGCTTGCTATATCTGGCTTCAAGCCCTGGATGTGGAAAGAAAGCAGAAACCGTCTCTGCACTTAATGTTTCCCAAGTTTTATTTCTATAAGTGGTATTTGGACATTCATGTTTATCTCAGTACGATTTACATTGTTGTATTCATGTCTGTTTTCCTCATTGGATAGTGAGTTTAGGAACAGAAATTACCTTGTTTACATTTGTGTTTTGCCTTTTCATGTAATAGGTAAGTGTTTGTTGAATTAAATTGGGATTGAAATATATTAGGACACTAAACATGGAAAAAGTTACAACATACTTTGTTGTAGAAGAAAAAACAAAAACCCTTCTTTCACTTGTTGGAGTTATGTAGACACTGAATAGAAACTTATCATTACAGTTATTCTGGATTTTGTGGCTTTGGTCTTTGATATTATATAATACAGGGGTCTCAAATTAGTGGCCAAAGCAAGTGATCTCCACAGTGTTTTAAAGTGAGATAGAGCTTGTTCTCATGCGGTTAATTCAATTGTTTTTGTTTCGTTGCCTGCCTTGTAATCATACCAGTTTGCCGGTGTTGTAGTCCATTTCCCTCTTTATAAATTTGTTTCAGAACTGTTGCTATTTATTATGAGTCTTTGGCCCTAGAATATATTACTTAGAGTGTGTGAAAATCCGTGCATGTTTAGGAAGAGAGGTATAGCCACCTTAGTCCTACCTAATTTCGAACAGAGTTGGAAAAGCAGATTGTTACAAATTCTTATGCAGGAAGAAAAGGTGCTGTAAGATAATTCCCTTATCAGGTTTGAAACCATAGTGTTAAGTCCTAATTTCAGTAATTACTAGGCTGAGAATTTGATTTTTTTTGTTGATACAATTTGAGTTGCAAATTTCTTTCTTTGAAGATTTAGTCAAACAACTTCATTTGTAAATTTGGAATGCTAAAGAAACGTTACAGACTTTGATATTGAAAAAAATGAAGAGAAACCTAAGTGAAAATTCAACTCGAAGTACAGCAGGTATTGAACAATTATATTCAATTTTATTTATTAAATTTTTATTATAAATTTTGTATATTTTTGGGACGCCTGGGTGGCGCAGTTGGTTAAACGACTGCCTCCGGCTCAGGGCGTGATCCTGGAGTCCCGGGATCGAGTCCCACATCAGGCTCCCAGCTCCATGGGGAGTCTGCTTCTCCCTCTGACCTTCTCCTCGCTCATGCTCTCTCCCACTGTCTCTCTCTCTCAAATAAATAAAATAAAATCTTAAAAAAAATAAATTTTGTATATTTTTATATACCATGTAAACCTTGTGAAGTTTATAGATGGGACATTTGGGAAGAAACTTTTTAAAAAGATTGAACATATAGTCTAACCTCTTTACTTTTTAGGTCCAAGGAAATAAAATAACTTAGTCAAAACTTTTAGTGGCAGAGGTAGGAGTAAAATGAAACATTCCTGGATTTACCCTAGCATTCTTTCTACAAACTTTGTGTGCTTGAGTTGTTGTTCACTTTTAAGCTGAAAACATAGAAATAGATTTATTTCTATTTGTATTTGTGACTTTCTTATTTAAAATATTCCTATCTCCCTAACAACTTCCCCTACCGTTTCTGCTTTCCCGATTTATTAGTTAGTAAAAGGATAGAGGATAAGGATGAAGAGAACCAGGAGTGTAGTGATAATGCACAGTGAAGACAGTAATAGCGATTTATGATAGATGTACTGTGTTCTAGCATTTAATTATATGTATTAATTTATTTAATCCTTACACCAGCCATCTGTTATAGGCATTATAATTATCATTCCTGTTTTCCAGATGAGAAACTTAGGCACAGAGAGGTTAAGTAAGTAATTTATGAAGTGGCAGAGCCAGCATTTGGACCTAGGAATCTGGCTCTAGTGTCATGCTCTTTTTTTTTTTTTTTAAAGATTTTATTCATTTATTTGACAGAGAGATTACAAGTAGGCAGAGAGACAGGCAGAGAGAGAGAGGAGGAAGCAGGCTCCCTGCTGAGCAGAGAGCCTAATGCGGGACTCGATCCCAGGACCCTGAGATCATGACCTGAGCCGAAGGCAGCGGCTTAACCCACTGAGCCACCCAGGCGACCCTAGTGTCATGCTCTTAATTACTATATTTCCCGCCTTCTCTGTGTATGTCATAATAACAGAATGAGTTAAGGAAATTGCCCAAATTTATACTTTGAAGTTGTGATTCAAACTCAGGCAGTCTGATTTCAGAGCTCACATAATTTTCCCAGCCTTTTGTCATACAGTTATCATAGAGTCTATATTTTCTCCAAAGTATACGTGTTGATAGATCAGCTAGGGTGTGTTCTAGTGGCAAGATAATCTGAACTGAGATTTAGGAAGCTTGGGCCCTATCTAGGCACTGTGCAAGCTTTTCAGATCCCTTTTTGTCTGAGATCCCTTCTAGTTTTAGTGTTTATAAATTCTGACTTTTGGCTTGACTTGAGATCCCAGGCCTCCCAGCTAGAGGGCTTGGACGTAGTATTTATTTATCCTCATGTGGATTGAATATTATCACTTGAAGCATTCAGAAAATGATCCCAGAAAATATGCATTACAGACAGCTGGAGTGCATGTTTAAAATTGCAGAGTTTGGATTCCAAACTAAATCTGTTGAAAAAAATCCACGAGAGTGGGGTCTAGGAACTGGTGTGTTAAGGGAAATTCCATGTAAATCTTAGTCAGACTAAAGTGGGAGAACGATGGCCCTAAAGGGTGTGCTGTCACAGTCCAGAGTGGTTAGGGTTTTGGAAAGCATGGGACAGAGTTTGGTTCTCCCTCACCTCTATTGTATTTGAAGGGCCCCCCTCCAGTTGACATGGTAATAAGAAGCACAGAAAGGAAATAAGGAAAACAAAAAGTGGATTTGGAAAGGGTTGGGGGGTGAGGAAGGAGATGGGAATTACTTCCAAACAAGTGAAATTAAATCTGTGTTAATGTAGAACAGGAAAGGAGTTTTTAATAGAGACAAATGAGGTTATTTGGGACCTTAAAAAGAATGTAAAAATCAATCCAAAGATACAGAAATATATCGGTAATAAGTATAAAATTAACATATAAAAGTAGACAAATCAAAGTTGTTATTATGCACAATTATTCTATAACTAGATCTATCTGCCTATTATGTACTCATTTATTGGTACATTCAATTTAGGCTGTTTGCCTGTACCATTGTTCAATCAGAAGAAGAGGAATAGACAGCCATTAACATCCAATCCACTTACAAATGATCCAAGTAGCAGTACTGCTTCTGACAGTTATGATTTCCCTCCTTTACCACCAGGTAAGGAAATATGGTGAAAATTTTCAAAAAATAGGAATTAAGATGATAGAAAATTAACATTTTAATTTTATTACAATGGAAATAGAAAGTTTATTTTTTTCTTCTTTCCCCTATCCAAATATAGGGATTACTTGGCTCTTTCTGAACATTCCAGTACAGTAGTTGGAGTCTCCTTGTCTACAAGGGTGGCTTAGCATTTAAATGGAGTATCTTAGATCTGAAGCCTTTCTTCTAATGAAGTTGTAACCCACATTGTAAAGATTTGTTTCTTTTCTTTTTCAAGATATATGGATATTGTAACTTAGGCATGTGGTGATAAAGAGTGGTGAAACTCAAGTTGCCTCAGGAATTGGGATATGTGTACACATGAACACAGGAAAAATGGGAGAAAATTTAGACTTTAGGAAGGCTAGAAGCCTAAAATTTCTACTGCTTGGCTTTTTTCTCTTCTGAGCATTTTTGCTTCTCTTCATTTGTTACTTTATTTCTCTCATCCAGTTGGCTTTCTTATAACTTCAGCCAGCCCATGAACTAAATTATCTTTGCTGAAAGTTAACATAGCCTTTTACTTCTAGTTCCCAGAGTCCACTGTTGACTGCCTTCTGTATCTTTTGATTAAATTCTAAAGACAGCCTTTGGTTCGGCACATCTTTTTAAGTAAGGTCACTAAAATTCTGGTTTAGCTTTATGATTAGGCCTCTCATCTCTGCAACAGTTAGCCGTGGTGGTGGGTGCTGAGAGGTCTTAATGTTTGCTGACTTTTTATATCTCTTCAGAAAAAGGCACGGACAGGCAGGTATTCTGAAATATACTTGGTATATGCTGATTGTATACATTGATATATTTTTGAGGATACCTTAAAAATCTTTAATAAGATATTTTGAAACTAGAATTTTAAAATTTCTCTCCCTTCCTCTCTCTCCCTCACCCCTCCAGGCCTTAGTCTGCTTGTAAATCTATAATTATTTTCACTTCTTCCACATTTGAGGAATTCAAAGTAGGAATTTTATATTATTTTTATTTTTATTGACAAAAGAAAAATCTGTATGGATGTGCATAAATTGGCATTTATCTGATCATCCTCTGCCATCTAACAAAATTCTCTGACATTTAAAGTACTTTTATAAATAGCATGAATGTAGTCCTCCATAGGGAAATGCTCATCCTCCTGAAATACTGAACTGTCCAAGCTCTGAGCAGGATTAAAATCTGTAAGAGATGTAATATGATTCTTATATTGGGTAAGAGATATGGCTAGATCAGTGTTTTTCAGATTTTCGTCTTGATCCATTAGTTTGGATGGGAAACAATCTTTAAAGAAGGAAATAGAAGAGAATAGAGTAGAATAGAAAATGTCAGGGTGCATCACACATGGTAAGGATACAAATTGATATTTCAGTTTTGTTATGTTCTCTCTCCCTCTCTAACATGCACACCATGCATATGTGTACATGTGTGTGTGTGCATATATTCTGGGCTATGATGTACTTTTTGCTGTGGGTTGGGTTCCAAAAAATTGAAGAAACATTGATTACACTAAATTCATGCTACAAAGTACAAGGTACTACACTAGAACTGATCATGGAAAAGATACAGATTAAACTACTACCTTTGTTTAAAACACAATGAGAAAGGAAGACATCTATGAAAATTAATAAGGCAGGCTGTGACAAATTCCACAATAAAGTGCTGTTTGAAGAACGTACCCATATCTTCCAAGTCCTTTTCTTTAGGCTTTTAGTTTTCCACCTATTAAATAAATATGAAGTGATTATTTTTAAAAAATGATACATATCTTACTTTTGTCTATGCTATTTGTATCTTTTGAGACTGGGCTTGGGAAGCTGTGAATCCAGAGTTTCCTCCTTCAATGAAAACAATGAACACAGGGTAGGTGGAAAAACATATACCACTGACTATATGTGTCTGTTACTGACTGATGTTATTCTTCATTGTATATTTTACATTTCTCAGTTTGGAAACAAACTGTTAATATTTAATAAGACCTATTTCTTTGAAAGGCAAATACCACATTCAGTTTCTCATCCTCTGAGAAGTCAAGATTCCATGTCTAAGTCTATTCAATTAAATACTGAAAGAAGCAAGAGTCACTGGAGGTGAGTTTACTTAAGATTTCTCTTTTTTCTATCCCTTCTCCTTCCCCCCTTTTTCTCTCCTCCATTCCCTCTTCCTTCCTCTCTTCTTCCTTTCTCAGGCAAAATTACATTTAGGAAATTTTTATGCTAAATAGTCACTAACCCCACAGCAGTATTAGCTACGTTTTATAAAAGAAATTTAAAAATGCTATATAAGACTTTAAAAATAGGCAAATTTTTAAAAAATGGGCAAATTTGTCAGTGAATCATTTCCAAAGCATTCTTCACGTTATATTGAAATTTCTCCCTATATTTGTCATCATGCTACAGATCATATTAATAATCTAATTGACAGTAGGTAAAGAGTCAGGAATAACTGTATTTTAGTGTTGGATATATTTAGGAATTGCCAACCAAATAGAATGGTGAATTTCACCCTAGTAAGACAGTCAGCTCCATAAACAGAACAGAGTAAGAAAGAAAGATGACGACCAAAATGTGTGTACATAAACAGTGGTAGGTTCTCAGGAAATGAAGATGACCGTTAAGGAAGATGGTGAGATGCTCCTGGATTATTGCTGTAAGAGTCTAAGCTTAATCCCTAAATATGATGAAAAAATCAATAGTTAGGGAAAGGACATGGGTTCTTTGTTAGGTTGGATTTTAGTATTCTTGAGTAACTAGTAACTACCGAAGGAAAAAATTTTGGGAACAAAATATTAGAGAAACAACATCAAACATACATCTTCGATAGTCTTGTTTAGTGCTATGGTACATTATTTTAATAGTCCTTACAGCAATCCTGTAAAGTTAACCTTACCTTCACTTTTATTTGAGATACCATATTTTTTAAAGGGGAGAAACATTAACAAAATACTTAATAAGTAAATCAAAACAATATATATATTTTAAAATTAGTTTTGGTCATGCTGGTTTCCTCAGAACCAGTTAGTTACATTCTTTAGAACCAGGGCTCTTTACCTAGGCCATTCAGTGGTTTGAGATCGTCCTCAGAGGCACAGTTTCAGCTGCAGATGCTGTAAGAAAATGCCTTCTGACTGGCATTTGAGAATTAGGTAACATCGTAATATGGACAGGCAGTCAGTATTAGCTATTCCAATTTGAAATCATAGATAATCTATCAGACAGTTGGACTATAACAACAGATAATCCAGGAGCAAAAACCATTTGAAAACCCAGGTAGGTGGCTGATAATCTGCTGAAGCTCTGGTTCTCTGCTTCGGTTTAGAATCTCTGCTTTATCTTCACATCCATGTAGCCCCCGTTAACAGCTTGTTCTTGGGATCTCATTGAACACCTAGATCCAAAGAGAAGGATCCAAAGCAGACACTACCCTTCCCTTCTCAGAAGCCACTACAGCTTTAGTACCTTTCATGGTCTGGTTGGGATTTGAGGACATGCCTGAGCTAGATTGGCTGCTGAAGCAGCATCCTTGTGTGGGCTCAGTCAGGAAGGTCAAAAGACTGTGGTTCTTCCAGGGCTTGTTCCCAGGCCAGGAGCGCCTCCTAGACACAAATGTGGGAAGAGGTTAAAATGCATTATCAATAAGGAGCTGTAAGGGGTGCTTGGGTGGCTCAGTGGGTTAAAGCCTCTGCCCTTGGCTCGGATCCCGGGATCATGCTCCATATTGGGCTCTCTGCTCAGCAGGGAGTCGGCTTCCTCCTCTCTCTCTGCCTGCCTCTCTGCCTACTTGTCTGTCAAATAAATAAATAAAATCTTAAAAAAAAAATAAGGAGTTGTGAAACAAAGATGCTTTTCTAAATTGAATAATAAACATAATTTTTATAGCCATGAGAGGAGAAAGGCGAAGTTTGGTTTCTGTTCTCTCTACTGAAAATAAAATTGCTGTCATATGAAGAGGTGGTGAATGTAGGAAAAATTTTAAAGAGGTGTCTCAGACAGCTAATTAATAAAAATACAAGTAATTTTTTTTCTGGATATTTTGAGGTTTGTGAGATTTATCAACTTTTAAAGGTTTGAAATTATTCATGATTTCTCCTGTCCTTATTTTCATACCTAATTTTGCACCTAATTTACTTAAGAAGGTGCCCACATTAACAAGCTTCAGGCCCCATACAATCTGGACATGTGCCTGGTCACTGGGGAACCTGTATTATTTTCTCTAACAAGGGATGAGTTGTATTATTTGCCCCCTTGTAATACCAGTGATATTTTTCAGGAAAATTGCCCAGAAATAAGAATTTGTGACCTGGATTAGTTTCTCCCTGTTGAACTCTTAACTGGTCTGCTTAGAAATTATACTTTGGATTTTGGCCTCATTAACATCATGTTCTCATCAGTTAATATAATTCACTTAGATTAATGTAGTTACTAAAATGTTGCAACAGATTGATTAATTGGACTTTTAAGCTCTGTAGTAAAAGCATAAAATTTCTAATCAAAGTTATCTACACTGCTTGTATTTATTCTCCTTGTGATTTAAAATCACCTATAAGCCATAACTTGTTAAAATTTTATGGTAGAAAATTTAAAAAATAAATGCATAAAGAAGCAGGTAAGTATCCTCAGAATCTTACCACTCAGAGACAACCACTGTCAAATGAAAGCCTATAGTTTAAAAAATATACTTTATAACACTAAGCTCTGAGTTGGGCGACTAGGATTCTCTGGGTTCCAGATTGACAATAACTTGCTGTATAACTTCAGGCAAGTTACTTCCTCAGTTTCCTCACCTAAAAAGAGAGGTATGATCTATTGTAGAGTTGTTGTGATAATGTATTTGGAAGTTCCAACTAGTCAATAGTTACAAAGTACTTTATAAATCATAATTTTTCACTATTAATTTTTTAAAAGAAGATGTATATAGAAACAAAAAACTAATATTAATTAAAAAAAATCTATTACAGCTACAAGGATGGCAGCAAAAATACCAGCTGGAAAACATCGGACAGAAATGATGTTAGGCCTCAATGCAAAAGAACAAACCTGGTGGCAAATGATGGAATAAATTCCTGTTGGGGAGCTCAGCAAGGGAAACAATTAAGAATATCAGAACCTCCTAACTTATCTCACCAAAGAGAAGCCAAAGTACTCAGACAAACACATTCGTCAGAAATACCTGGCTCCACAATGAGAGGTCTAGACAAAAGCAGTGCTTTACAGGCATTTAAACCAAGTTTTCAACAAAGTTTATTTGAGAAGAAAATGTTGGATGATACTCCAGAAAAAAGTAGTCTTAAGGTAAACTTTGTAAATATGGATCATTTACATTTAAAAATATGAGATAAATACTTAAATTACAGAGATAAGAGCATTTAAAAATCAATCTCATGGCATGCATTACATGATTAACACAAATGCCTGGTCCCTGGTGTAGATGAATGTTTCAAAATATTTTCTTTGTGATTATGAATGACTGCTCCTTTTCATAGTTGCCTTAGAGTGTCCTACTGGCTTCTGAATCTCACTGTTGACTCATTATTGAGATGATGAGAGTTTATCCATTACTTACAGAAATTTCTCCCAGTTCCTTATGTGTCAGTCTAATTTTTTGTAACAGAGGTCAGCAAACTCTTTTTTTAAAGGGCCAGATAGTAAATATTTTTTTACTTTAAAGTCATATTGTCTCAAGTATACCACTTAGCTCTACCATTGTAGTTTGAAAGCAACCATAGACAATACATAAATAATAGACTTGGCTGTGTTCCAATAAAAGTTTATAAAAACAGACAACAGGTTAGACTTGGACTGCAAGCCAGAGTTTATTTTACTTTTCCAGCTTCATATTCTATAATCTACAAATATATACTAGCCATTTCAGACCTTTCACTATTCTCTGAACATGATATGCACTCTAATATGACTCTGCTTTGGTTTATTTTTTTCTCTACATCTATACATCAGCCTTACTTCCTCCTCTCACCACCCTTTGCTCTAATTGTTCTTTGTAAATGTCTTCTATATATTTTGTGTGCTGGTTGTTCACTACCTTCCTTTCCTTGTACCCTGGCCCAACAATCTGAGGGTTTTGAAGGGGTGGGGTGTGGGAGGTTGGGGGAACCAGGTGGTGGGTATTGGAGAGGGCATGGATTGCATGGAGCACTGGGTGTGGTGCAAAAATAATGAATACTGTTACGCTGAAAAAATTTAAAAAAAAAAAAAAAGATTCTTTACTCTCCACTCTCGGTGCTCTGGAAGGCTGAGTTGTCCTACGTAGTGTAGCCTCCTGAGGTCCCCAGGCTAGCTCTTGTTAGGGGTCAGCCAATGGGAGTCACTGGCAGGAAATCAGAAGGGGGAGAGAGAGGTTGGGTTGTCCTATTTTCTCCCTGTTTAAGTGTGGTATTGTGGGCAGTAGCTGTCCCCAAATGGTACAGCTCTTCCATGAGTCCAGCTTTCACAGATGTGATAATTTTATTTCTTTCCCTTGTCCTTTCAGCCTAAGAATAATAGAAGTCTCTTATTGTTGTTAGTCTCGAGGGCTTCAGTACCCTGCTTGTTTTGCCCATACACCTGTTAAGAAGTCTTTTCAACATTTGGGGTAATTTTTTTTCTTTTTTGCTAGAAATCTGACTAATGGAGCATATATCATAGTGGCTTTCAATCTTATAGTTCCTTGTACAAAGGAATGATAGTTACCTTAGTAACAATTGTTCATTATGGCAGTAGCTCTCAATGGGAGGTATTCGTATCTTGGTTAGGAAGGGGAGGAGGAGGGAAGGTAACTGTAGTTAGAAAAAAAAGTCCCATCACGTGTTCTTTGATGTGCTGCCACCCTCACAAGGGAAAGTACCCTCTTCCCTCCTGAAATTAGTACTTGACGCACTTTTTTCTTAGTTGATCTTTAAAAATGCCAAATACATTCTTTTTTTTCAATTTATTTATTTTCAGAAAAATATTATTCATTATTTTTTCACCACACCCAGTGCTCCATGCAAGCCGTGCCCTCTATAATACCCACCACCTGGTACTCCAACCTCCCACCCCCCCGCCACTTCAAACCCCTCAGATTGTTTTTCAGAGTCCATAGTCTCTCATGGTTCACCTCCCCTTCCAATTTACCCAAATTCCCTACTCCTCTCTACCGCCCCTTGTCCTCCATGCTATTTGTTATGCTCCACAAATAATTGAAACCATATGATAATTGACTCTCTCTGCTACTCTCTCTGCTTGACTTATTTCACTCAGCATAATCTCTTCCAGTCCCGTCCATGTTGCTACAAAAGTTGGGTATTCATCCTTTCTGATGGAGGCATAATACTCCATAATGTATATGGACCACATCTTCCTTATCCATTCATCCGTTGAAGGGCATCTTGGTTCTTTCCATAGTTTGATATCCAGGATCTATAATGAACTCCTCAAACTCAACCCACATGAAACAGACAAACACATCAAAAAATGGGCAGAAGATATGAACAGACACTTCCCCAATCAAGACATACAAATGGCTATCAAGACACATGAAAAAATGATCATCATCATTAGCTCTCAGGGAGATTCAAATTAAAACCACATTGAGATATCACCTTACACCAGTTAGAATGGCCAAAATTAACAAAACAGGAAACAACATGTGTTGGAGAGGATGTGGAGAAAGGGGAACCCTCTTACACTGTTGGTGGGAATGCAAGTTGGTGCAGCCTCTTTGGAGAACAGTGTGGAGATTCCTCAAGAAATTAAAAATAGAGCTTCCCTATGACCCTGCAATTGCACTCCTGGGTATTTACCCCAAAGACACAGATGTCGTGAAAAGAAGGGCCATCTGTACCCCAATGTTTATAGCAGCAATGGCCACAGTCGCCAAACTATGGAAAGAGCCAAATACATTCTTATCTTAGGGCCTTTATATTTTGTTGTTCCCTCCACCCTCACTTAACAACCTATTTAAAATAATAATTCCTATTTCTCTTTATCCTTTTACTCTGTTTTTCTTGAATTCATAGGATATATTAATTCCTGACATTCTATTATGTATTCATTTGTTTATTTTCTGAATACTCCATTAGAGGGCAATATTGGTGAGGTATCTTGTCTGTTTTGTTCAGTGGTGGTTCCTCATTAGCTGTGTTTGGCACATAGTAAATGCCAGTAAGTACTTTTGAAATGAACGAGTGAGTGTGTTTGGCTCCCCTGTTAGAGTGTGAGCACATTAGGGAAAGGAACTGTGTTCTATGCACCTGTGTTTATCAGAGGATTGGCACATAATGCTCTAAAAATATTCAGTGAATAAATAAATGAGTGCGTGAATGTCCATACAAATGATTTTCTTCTTGGTTTATTCTCTTCAAGGATATCCTAGTTTCTCCTCCTATAAACTGCAAATGATGTCTTTAATTTAAGGGAGTAACTACTAAAATTTTCAATATTTTCTTATATAAGGACCTAGGATCTTTACATGGAAAGTGAAGGAGTATGACAAGAAAAAAAAATGAATAGCTTCTCAGCCTTTTGGCTAAGATAAGTGTAAAAAAAAGAAAGGATTTTCTAATGCTATGGTTTTATTTTTCAAAAGGAAAGCTCATTTTATCAGTTAAAGCTCAAGGAAAAAGATAATTCTTTAAGAATTATATCTGCAGTTATTGAAAGCATGAAGTACTGGCGTGAACGTGCCCAGAAAACTGTACTTCTTTTTGAAATATTGGGTAGGTAAAGTACTTTGGAAAACATCAAACTATTTGGACAATAGGTCTATAGGAATACCTAGGGGATCTTAAAAATAAAATTTGGAAAAGGCTATTAAGGTTTATTAGGATTTTCTTCATTTCTTAGATTTGTTATTGATTTGTGTGACTTAAGATGTATTTAGTTATTTTTGGTAGTATTCTTCTGATTCATAATGTTAAAATGGGAAAGATTGTTACAGGGGCTCTGTCTTAACTCCTGAGTTGAATAGGGCCAGAAATTTAGTTTTCCTTAGTATTTAACAGTCTCAGAGATATTGTTCCCGCTTAAGATGTAGTCTGTATTATTGTGTAAATAAAACCAGAAGAGCTTTGTGTAGGAAAAGTTATTTAAATATTAGTTCCCACTGTTAAATTTTATTTGCATTTTACCAGCACTGATTTTCTCCCCTATTTTAATGTTGCTTAGCTGTTCTCGATTCAGCTGTTACACCTGGTCCATATTATTCAAAGACCTTCCTTATGAGAGATGGGAAAAACACTCTGCCTTGTGTATTTTATGAAATAGTGAGTATTTGTTTAAATATTCTTTGCAAAGCTTGTGCCAACCAAACATACAAAGGCTGGCTATAATTCCATCATAGTAGAAATTCTGTTAACAATTTGGTATTACTTTCAACATTTTGTTTGGTTCTAATTCTGACTTTAAAGTTTATATGTTCAGCTAATAGAGAAAACCTACTGTGTGCCAGGTGCTGTACTAGATGCAAGGGATACAGAGTAGAATACAAGTGCTAAACAGCTCTTTCTCTTAGAATTTATTGTAGTCTCAGATAGAAAGAGGTACATAAATGTTACATTGTGGTATGATAAGTGGTAGGTAGAGGTATGTACAGTGCGCTATAAAATGGACAGGATGGGGCAGATCAGAGAAAGACTTTTCAAGAATGTAGTAACTTATCTTACATGTTTAAAGAGTAATAAATAATAATAATAATAATAATAATAATAAATTTATAATAAATAAATAAATAAAGAGTAATAAATGAAGCCAAAGTGTGTGGGAGGTGGGAGGAATGAATTCTTAGGTAAGAGGGCAGCATATGCAAGGACATGAAGCTGAGAGAATGGATTGTAGAGGAAACTGCACATAGTTTATGATCAACAGAGTGTGGAAGGACAGTGGTTCTGAAGTTGGAGGAAGGCAGGGACTGGGCTGGGATTTAGGAAAGATTCTTGGTGACGAATAAGACTGCAGGTGACAAAGGAGGCTGGAGATTTTGTAAAACTTACATACTTTGTAGTAGAGTTTGGTGTTAAATCTGAAATCAGACTTGGATTCCAATTTTTACCCCACTATTTACTAGCTTTATGACCTTGCGTAAGCTGCTTAAATTCCCTGAGTTTTTTAAAATCTGTAAAATGGGGAGACAATTCCTACTGAAAGGTTGTTTTGGAGATTAGATAATAAAATATATGAATGTACATTTTCTGACACATAGTAGATGAAAAAAGCAATTATATTACTAATTTGTATAATATCTTTAATGTTTATTTTTCTCTAGTCTGTTAAGTTTAAAAATCTTTTATTGGTTGGGCGTCAGCCTTCGGCCCAGGGCATGGTCCTGGGGTCCTGGGCTTGAGTTCTGCATCAGGCTTCCTGCTCAAGCCGGGAGTCTGCTTCTCCCTCTGCCTCCTCTTTCTCTGTTTCTCATGAATAATGAATAGAATCTTTAAAAAAATCTTTTATTTAAGTAGAACATATACCTAAAAGTATACAAATCATAATTGTACAGTTCTGTGATGTGCCTATGACATATCACAAAGTGGACATTACCAAGGCTAAGAAAAAGAACATTGCTGTCACTCCATGCATCCCGTGTCTCCTCCCATTCTCTACCTCCCCTCTCCTACCTAAAAGCAACTACTATGCTGATTTTTAATATCACAAAATAAATCTGTTTAGTTTTGAACCTTATATAAATAGTATCATATGGTATATCTTTAAAGTCTGTCCCTCAATACAATGTTTGTAAGATTCATCTGTTATTTTGTGTAGCTGTAGTCTATTTATTTATATATCCATGTACAATATTTTTAACAACAGAATATTGTACTGTTTCTATTAGCTTTCTATTCTAGTGTTGGTGATATCCAAGTTTCCAGATTTTTTGCTGTTATGAATAATACTCTATGAATAGTCTTGTATATACCTCTTGTGCATATACACATATTTCTTTTGAGCATATACCTAGAAGTAAAATCACTGCATCATAGTTCATGTGTATGTTCCAATAGAGTAGTTATTTACCAAAGAATTTTCCAAAGGTTTGTACTTATTTACACTCTCACAATCAGTGTAGATGAATTAAGTTTTTCTGCATTCTTATCAACACTTAGTACTGTCAGTCTTTTTTATTTCAGCTATGTAGGTTTTTAGTGCTACCTTACTTTTCTGCAGTTCCTGGTAACTAACCTTGTATGTTTACTGGCCACTTAGACACCTTCTTCTGTAAAGTCTTTTCAGGCCTCTTGCTCTTTTCTATTGAATTATTGTTTTATCCTTACTGATTTATCAGAGGTTTTTTGTGTGTGTGACTATTTTGGGTACAAGTTATTTGTCCATTATTTATATTGCAAATTTTTTCTCATACTCCATAGTTTGCTTTTTCAGTCTTTTATTTTTTTAAAAGATGTATTTATTTATTTGACAGAGACACAGTGAGAGAGGAAATACAGGCAGGGGAGTGAGAGAGGGAGAAGCAGGCTTCCCGCCAAGTAGGGAGCCTGAGCGGGGCTCAATGCCAGGCTTGATCATGACCCAAGCGGAAGGCAGATGCTTAATGACTGAGCCACACGGGACCCTGCTTTTTTAGTCATAGTGATGGTTGTTGAGGAACAGAAATTCTGCTTTTTAATAAAGCCTTTTTAGCAATTATCACTGCTACCTTTTATACCTAGTGTTTTTTATGACCATTTGGTGAAGGGAACTCCAGAATACTCACCTTTAATTAATGATTCAGAAGATTTGATGCTGGCTGGTCTTTTTCCATTTTACTAGTCCCATGAAAGGTGTAGCCCTTTTGGGTACCAACCCTAAGCCAAAGGTGAGAGTGAGAATGGTGACCAGAATCTCTTTTCCTTGGGAGCCTCTGATTCCTTTTTTTCTCTCCCAGTCCTAGGAGCCTGTCAAAACCTCTGCTCAGTTTCTTAGACTCTCAACTGCCTTGGCTGTTCTTGACAGATAATCTCAAGGGGAAACATTCCTAAATGTCAAGCCCCACTTTGGACTTCTGTCTTTTCCCAGATGGGAGTCTCTCCATTCCCTCACTGCATTGGTAGCTCTCTAATGTCTATGAGGAGATTTAAAAATATTTCATCCACCTATTTGAGTTGTTCTTAGCTAGAGAGTTGGTCTGAACTACCTGATCTGCTGTTTATTGGAAGTGGAACTCTAGCAGTCTAATAAAGTGAATAATTCATGAGCCATTACATTGGGATTTATTCAGTTTTTTAAGACCAATAGTTTACCAGCTTGTAAGAAGCCCTACCCAAGTGAATGTCTTTCTTCTGTGGCAGGACACCCATATATGCCTAGCTATCTTGGTCTTACAGGCAGTGGGGCCCTAAATCAGGTTGAGGGAATTACAGCTTTTTGGGGTGATTCATATTTAGTTGGTCATATGATTAGTTTTAAAAAACTGCAATTCAGATGAAGTAAATAATAACTTCTTTGATATTTATTTTTTTAAAAACAGGATCGTGAACTTCCAAGACTGATTAGAGGCCGAGTTCATAGGTGTGTTGGAAACTATGACCAGAAAAAGAGTATTTTCAAATGTGTTTCTGTTAGACCAGCATCTGTTTCTGAACAAAAAACTTTCCAAGCATTTGTTAAAACTGTAGATGCTGAGATGAAATATTATACTGATACAATGAATGAAATTTAAATAGTAATAAGGGAAGTTTAAATATTACAATTTAAAGCATGTTCTTATTGTTTAAATGATCATCTCCATATTTATAGCTGCTGTTTTTTGTAGTTCATTTGTTGAATTAAAATATATCAATCCTTTTAAATGTGGAGTTTTTTTTAAATGAAAATGGTACATTTGCTAAAATTAAACAACCATTTCTAGGTAAAAATCCTCAAAATAGTAGGAATAGATGCTTATTTAACATGATGTAATAATATATTTGAGTCAGCCCAAAAGCCAACATCAAGCTTAATGGGAAAATATAGGGACATTCCCACTAAAATCAGGAATAAGACAAGGGTGCCCACTATCAGTACTGTTACTTGGAAGGAGAGCTAAACCATGAAAGACTATGGACTCTGAAAAACAACCTGAGGGTCTTAAAGGGAGGGGGTAGGAGGTTGGGGGAACAAGGTGTTGGGTATTAGGGAGAACTCGTATTGCATGGAGCACTGGGTGTGGTGCAAAAACAATGAAAACGCTGAAAAGAAATAAAAATTTTTTTTTTAAAAAAAGGAAAGAAAGTGGGTGGTAGAGAATATAGAGATACAGCATCAAAGGCAAGGACTCCAGAGGAGGCCAGAGACAGAGGAGGTCTGTGCCAGCAGGTGTGAAAGCTCCTGAGATAAAGACCCAACAGATCAAAGGCAGCTGCTCAGACAAGACAGACCCTTGGAGGAGACAGGGACAAGCAGAGATCAGGCAGGCTGGAGCCCTTGGGAAGACGTCTTTGAAGGGAGGGGTGTATCAAGAGGTGCCCTGGGGCACTGTTACACTGAAAAGAAATTAAAAAAAAAAAGGTAAGCAGGAAAAAAAAGAAAAGAAATACTCGTCTTAAATAGATTTCCAAAAATGCTAATAAAATAGATACTAGATTAAAAAAAGAATTATGTAAGAACTGCTAGTCTATGCAGTTTATTTAATTATTTCAAATATTTAGTGTGCATATGTAATATATATTTGTATATTTATATATAATTTACACTTAATTTTCTATTTTCCTATATCTGTCCTTCTAAAATGCATCTGCACTCTGGTCTTTCCTCCCTACCTTTTCTCCCTGCCCTCATGTTTAAGATCTCAGTTGCTCACCGCTCTATAAAACAAATAAGTAGAGGGGAGTAATAGACTCCAGCTTCAAAAGCAATCAGTTACGATGGAGAAATCCCTTGGAAGGTACATGGAAGGAGGATGCAGAGGATGATAGCAAGTTCTTGTCTGGTTTCGCAGTTACTGCCTTATACCAAAGTTGTGATGCCAGTTGGGAGATCACATCCCAAAAGATTGGTGTATACTTCTATGGAATATGAACCAGGAACCCACACATGGTGCTACTTCTCCCATAGCCATGATATATGGGTCTGGGAATCAAGAGGTGGTAGCAGGACTGACTTTTGTCATTATTACACCAAATGATGACCTCACAAAATTTTTGCTTCCCACCCCGACTATTTTAGGCTTCTGGTTTAGTGATCTTACTTTCTGTTATAGTCTGGGTTGCTCAAAATGCAAACAAAATCTTATTATTTGCTAGTATTTTTTTGGTACTGTTATCTCACAGGAAGAGACAGAAGAGTATAAATAATGAAGAAAGGACAACCAATAAGTGGGGTGGCGTGGCTTATTAAGTTGACCACTACTGGTGAATAAGGCTTGTTGAAATGCATCATAGAACTGTCCAGCTTAGTGAAAATGGGAAGCGTATATTCCTTAGCTCCCACCACTTGTTTTTTTTAAGGGTTGACACATGGGTCCTGGACTCCCTTACATCAGTATTATCAGTATTGAACTGGCTACCTGTGATATTCTACTCTGTGGAAGCAGAAAAACCCTATGCAGAAAGATGCAATAATCAGGTGGAGCAGGCCTGAAGTAATATAGTTAGATTATATCTCTGTGAAGCTGGTTAAAGTCTGTGGAACTGGTTACTGCAGCTGTAGCTGGAATAAAAGATGTCTGAGAGAATCTGAAGTGCTGCACAAGAAGTTTCTGGTACATCTCCTAAAGAATATTTCTACCAGGATTGCTTTAATGGTTCTATTCTATGGGAAGCTGAGACTGCCACTTGGCCATTTTAGGTTTTTTGTGTTAATGAACCGACAGGCAAAGAAAGGAGCTATGATACTGTCTGGAGTCATTAAATCTAAATTAACAATAGAAAATTGGATTTCTCTACACAATGAGGAAAGACCATGCCTGATATCCAGGAGGTTCTTTAGAGTACTACTTAGTAAAAGATAATGGAAAACCATAGTGACCCAATAAAGACATCAACACTGAGGATTTGGACTCGCAAGGAATGAAAGTTGAATGTAAAGAAACCATGTAGCTACAGTGATACACATAGAGGAAATAGGGAAGAAGGAGTTATAAATATTAGCTATGGCCTTATGACCAATACAGAGTAAGAAACAACTGGAAACTAGGAGGTAATCTGACACATGTGGATAGTGGTGGCAGGGTGCTATTAAGGTTTCCTACAGATGTAAGAAGCTAAACATACCTCAATGGAATGAAAATCTGGGTTTCTTTTCCATCACTGCATGAGAAAAAATTGAAATGATCTGGGAGAGTTACCTTTTATTCCAGTACTTCCTATGCATCTGCATAAGAGTGGGTCATAGGGATCTAATCTTTATTAGCTGCAGGTTTATCTCTCCCCTTGAGCATGTTTATGAGAAACTGGGTTGTAGTGAGAGGTGATGCCACCCTGGGAATTTTTCCAAGATACGTCTTTCATGGCACTTTCTTCAAAGACCACTGATGACGATTTCTTGCCCGCAGTAAAGCCTTTTACCCTGTAAGATATTTTAGGAATTCATAGCCTTGTCCCTATTCCTTTCCATGGCTTCTCCAAGCATCCTCCTTCACCTTCCAAAAGGAAGACTCCAGCCCAATGGGACTACTGTCCATTCCCTAAACAGGGAATGATTAAGCATCCATATTATGAACTTCTCTCCTTCCCCACCTTCCCCCAAAGTATAGTGAGGTATGCTCAGTGATGTAATGAATCAGTCACTGCTCCAGCACTCAGAGCATTTGTCACAAGGGTCCTGGGTAATTTCTGTGTCTTTAATGAGTTCCTTTAGGATCTAGACTCCTCTGGGATCCAGGGCCCCTTAGGCCCAGGGGTGTATAGAATGGGAGATTTGAGAAGGGATGTTGCAGACACAGGTGATGACTACAAAAGCTGGCACTACACATGTCTTAGTAAATAAAGGGAAACAGGACCTTAAGTTAGTGTGCCGGTGTCACCCTCAGGCATACTGGGTAGGTTGGGCAAAGGGTGAATGAGCTGATCCATTAGGGTCCTTCTAACCCAAGAGTCTTGTTTTTCCATGTTGTATGACATTCTGTAGGATAGGTTCTTCAGGTATGATAATCCTCCTCTTCTTCATCTCCCTGCCTCCTGAGATTTCCCTAGAAATATTTTGTCTGATGTTACACCATCATATGGTTACATAACTGGTTACACTGGTGTAACCTGCTAAACCAGTTACATCAGTTCACCAGTTACATTTTGCCTTTTTAAAAAAATAATAATATTCATAAATATTGCTATATAAGATCTCAAATCCAGAAATTACCTGTATTTCTTCCTTTTATCTCCAAGTTACTAAATCTCGAGATTCATCAGGTTCATTTTTTTTTTTTATAGCAATATCACTGAATCTTGTGGATACAGCAAAAGGAAATAGTGATGGTGTGGATGTATACTGGGTCGGCTATTTTGGTTAAAGAGCAGCATAGTTGAAGTTCAAATTTTCCATGAGTAACAAGGTTATGTCAGGCAATTCTGTAATAAAGTGCTGAAAGTTATTAATTTTTGTTCTAAGATGATTTAGTAGAAGTAAATATTCTAATAGAAGTTTGCTGTCTCCAAAGTTGAAGAAATGCATGTCTCAGCCTGAAGCACAACCAATGAATATTTACGGAACATTGGCTATATCGAGGCACTGTGCCAGGTCTGACACTTCTGCAGTCATGAAGGTAGACGTGGCCTCTCCTACATGTTTACCATCCAATAGGGAGAACAGCTGTAACCAATCTCCTGGGCATTCAGTGCTTGAGGGACAAGTATGGGATGCCTGGAAAACATAGTAGCAGGTTCTTACTTGGTCTGGGGAAGGGGGCCAAGAGAGATACAGCTGAGTAAATGACATATAATATGGCTGAAGGGTAAGTAGGAACAAACTAGGTGAGGAGGGAGCAGAGGGAGGAAGATGCTAGGCCGGGGGAACAGCAAGTAGAAAAGACTGGTGGCAAGAAATTGTGCCTTTCAAGCCCAGCATTTCTGGAGAGGTGAATGTGAGTGCCATTATGGGGCTAGGTGAAGCTGTGGATGTCAGCAAGTTGTTGAAGCATCTTTTGTGCAATTCCTTTGAGAGGATTTTGCTTTTGCTTTTTATCTTTTTAAAATGAGATTTTATCTATCTATTTGAGAGAGAGTATGAAAAGAGAATGGGCAGGTGGGAGAGGCAGAGGGAGAACCAGGCTCCCTGCAGAGCAAGGAGCCTGATGCAGTACTCAATCCCAGGACTCTGGGATAATGACCTGAGCCAAGGTGGATGCTTAACTGACTGAGCCATCCAGGCATCCCTTGCCTCCCCCCCCCAACACAGGTGACATAATACTTTTTTTTTTCCAATTTATTTATTTTCAGAAAAACAGTATTCATTATTTTTTCACCACACCCAGTGATCCATGCAAGCCGTGCCCTCTATAATACCCACCACCTGGTACCCCAACCTCCCAACCCCTGCTACTTCAAACCCCTCAGATTGTTTTTCAGAGTCCATAGTCTCTCATGGTTCACCTCCCCTTCCAATTTACCCAAAAGTCCAAGCCTTATTCTAAAAACAAAAGTGAAAGTAAAAGAAATGGGAAATTGTGTTTTAAAAGAAGGGGAAACCAACAACCATCCCTAGGAACCTCCGGGAGGCCACATGTATAGTACATACAAGCTAATGCATGTAAGTGCTTACCGAAAGGGGAACAATTAAGAATAACCTGAGTCTTGGATGGCCCAAAGGGGGTTCTTTTGACATGTCTGAATTAGTTTCTTGTAGCCACAATTAGAGAAAGCCAGCTCTAAGACTAAGTAATCAGAAACTAGGAAGCCATTTGGTCAGTCAATGAAGCCCCTGGCTTTTGGGGATGAAGTACTGAGACACCTAGGAGATGGACTTAGTATAAATCGCGCCATTTTTATAATAAGTGGGCATTTCATAACATAGTCATGTTACTATACCCGTGTTGTTGCAACCTTAACAAAAAAACACAAAATACTCTAGATATAACAATTTCAGGAAATGCACCCTTACCCTAAATATCTGCTTAACCCAGCATTTTGGATTCTGTACTGTGCTTGGCAATTTTTAAAACTGGCGACAGGATGTGCTTTATGCCTTTATAAGTCGACCCCTGAGCTCATTCGGGGCTGTGAGATTTTAGAGTGCATGAGCTCTCTCACAGCCACTGGCTTCTTAATAAAAACTCCTGAATTTGGCCTAGTTTTTTAAAAAAATTTTATTTATTTATTTGACAGACAGAGATCACAAGTAGGCAGAGAGGTAGGCAGAGAGAGAGGGAGGAAACAGGCTCCCTGCTGAGCAGAGAGCCCAACATGGGGCTCTATCTCAGTAGCCTGATATCATGACCTTAGCTGAAGGCAGAGGCTTTAACCCACTGAGCCACCCAGGTGCCCCTACAATATTTTCTTAATAAATTAATAAGTAGATGATGCAGGATAGATGTAGATATGTGAAGAAGAACAAGAAGAAGAAGGAGAAGGAGGAGGGGAAGAAATCTGCATGAAGCAATGATGGGAGTTTCTTCTTAATCAAGGATTAGAGAGAGAGAATAGTAAGGGAGATTAACTGGGCCTCTCAAAGCAGTCTAGGAAGAGACAGATGGAGAGACAGTGAAGATACAGATGAAGAATCTAGATGCAAAGTAATGAGGAAATAGAGAAAAATGCAAAACTTTTATGAAGTTGAAGAAGAGAATAATTCTTTTGTAATTATTCCTACTTGAGGAAGACCTTAGAGGGTCTGGTGCGACACTCTTGTGGAAGTATTTAATACTTTGACAGAGCATGAATTGTGCTCTGTACATTAACAATGTACATTGTACATTGCACAATAAATTGTACAATGAAGACATGAAACAGTGCAGCAAAAATTAACAGGGCATGAATTGTGCAGTTGATACAAGGAAAGTTTGGAAATAGATGAAGTCATCTAAGAGATTCTTGTAGAATGTCTAAATTTTTACAAAGGGCTCCATGCTGGAGAATAAGGAAGTGGAAGAAGGAAGAAACTTGTACAATTTTACCGATGTTCCTGCAAGTCAGGCTATTTGTCAGGCTCTATGCAAACCCATAGCCCAGTGTATCTTCACTGTAATGTTATTATACTATTCAGTGGGCACATAAATATTTGTTTTGGAAAAAATGAAATAGTACCCATCACAAGGACAAAGGGATGAGTGCTACAAAGGTAGTTCCACATGCCATGTAGTTTCAGAAAAAGGAAGCAGTTCGTTAAATATATAAAAAAAAGTATATGCATACATACTTTCTATCACATATATGATTGTTTCTTTTAAGTCTCAAATCAGTCCTGCAGCATAGAGAATAAAAGCCTTCTTTTACAGAGGAGAAAATCAAATCTGAAAAGTAATGTGAGTTATGTGCTGTCCTTCAATTAGAAAGAGACAGATGAAGATTTGAGCCCTACTTTCCAGATGCTCGGTGTTCTCCTGACTCAATAGGTGGCCCACAGAGAAGATATCAAATAATGAGAGATATCTAAGGAGGTAAGGCTGTGTGCAAGAGACATAACTAGGATTTTGACAAGCAGAGGGTACACTCCAGTCATAGCAATATCTGAGTTATAGGGCAGAGGTGAGAAACATGGACTCACGTAGAAGTTATCAAACTCTATAATTCTTTGGCATTAAAAAACAACATTTACTACTGCTTTTCTTTAATTATAAAGTTAATGAATTCTTATCTACAATTTATTGAGCAATTTTATGTGTCTGGCCATGTGTGAAGCCCTATACATGAAGCACTACCTCATTTAACCTTCTGGACTTTTTTCTTTTTAAGATTTTATTTGTTTATTTGCAGACAGAGATCATAAGTAGGCAGAGAGGCAGGCGGGGGCCAGGGGGAAGAGAAGACTCCCTGCTGAGCAGAGCCTGATGCAGGGCTCAATCCCAGGACCCTGAGATCATGACATAGGCCGAAAGCAGAGGCTTAACCTACTGAGCCACCCATGCACCCCAACCTTCAGGACTTTAAAACAGGAAAGAGAAGTGATCATTCTAGTCTCAGTTCCCATTCTCATCACTGTCATTCAGTCTATCCAAATGTATCCAAGACCACTCCTGCAAGGTATATATTTCTCAAAAATAAACACAAAATGAGCCATTTTAAACTTATGTTTTTCTTTTTTTGAAAAATATTTTATTTATTTATTTATTAGAGAGAGAGGAAAGGTGTGAGTGAGGGGGAGGGGCAGGGGAAAAGGGAGAGAGAGAATCTTTAAGCCGACTCTGCACTGAGAGGGCTCAACCTCAGGACCCTGAGCTGAAATCGAGAGCAGATGTTTAATTGACTAAGTCACCCAGGCGCCCCTAGGCTTATGTTCTTCAGTTGAAATCTAGAGTTAATAAGTATCTAAACATTACTCCCAAACAAGAAAGGTATGCTTCCACTTTTCTTCCTTATTGATTAACTCCATACCTGCCATGTTGAAGTTGTTTGTGATTTTGGTTATATGTGATTATTAAAAAATGATTATTAAATCTAAAAAATACATCAATAACTTCTGGAATAACTACTGTTCTCTTTTAGGTTCTACAATTTATTGTATTCTACATCTTTTTTCTTTTATTCAATTTTTAATTTGGGGGGGAGTATATCCTTTGAAAAATTGTTTCAGAAAGGGTGAAAAAATACGTTTTCTGAGTCCCTGTGTTTCCCCTCGAAATTTGGTTGGCATAGGAGTCAAGGTTCATGGTACTTATTTTTAGAATTTCGAGTATGGTACTCTAGTATCTTCTCAAGTTCAGTGTTGGTGTTGAAATGACAGATAGTAATCTAACTGCCATTCCTCAGTTGATAATCTTTCTCCTTCTCTGAATGTATTTAGAATTTTTTTTTTATCATTGGATTTTTGAGGTTTCGTGTGGTTGTGACTTACTGTGGTTCTCTTACTCATCCTGATGCACACTTGATGGGGTATTCAAATGAAAAGACTCAAGTGTTTCTTAATCTCAGGGAGAAGTTTCTTCAACAACTTCTGTGTTATCTCTGTTTTCACCCTGGGATACCTATGAGACAGATACTGAAACTCTTAGATCTGTCCTCCTTGTCTTCTAGCTCCTCTTTCATACTTTCTATCACACTTTTCTTTTGTGCAACATTTTGAGAGAATTGCTTAGTTTGCTCTTCCAGTTCACCAATTCATCCTACAGATGTATCTGTTCTATTTAAATAATGTAAAAAAATGAACACAACAATAACATTTTAAATTTCTAAGCTCTTTAGTTTGGGATGTTGCTTTAGTGTGTGAGGGCTGCCATAGCAGAAGCATAGAATAGACCTCGGGGCTTCAACAAAAGAAACTTATTTTCTCACAGTTCTGGAGGCTGGAAGTCCAAAATCAAGGTGCTGATAAGTTGTTTTCCTCTGAGGCCTCTCTCCTTGGCTTGCAGACAGCTGCCTCTTCATGTGGTCTTCCCTCTGTGCATGTTCATAGTGGGTGTCCCATTTAGGTCCTAAGCCCCTCCCTTTCTTATTAGGACATGAGTCAGATTGGATTAGGGCCCATCTTGATGACCTCATTTAATTTACTTACCTCTTTAAAAGCCCCATCTCCAAATACAATCACATTCTGAGGTATTGGGATTTAGGGCTTCAACATGTGAATTTTAAGGGGACTCAATTCAGTCTATATCAACTCTATATAAATATTACTCAAAGTTCTTATCCTTGTGATTATTCTATTATGTTGTCTCAGCCGTTAGTTACTTGGTTGATTGGATTTGGTGCCATTCATTGATGGTGTTGCTTTTACTCAAATATTTGGTAATTTTTGGTGGTTTTACCATCATTGTCCTCATCCCATGCATGAGAATGCTGATTGTGGTAACTGTATCTTACTTTTAGCGATTGTGTAGGAGGAATGGAATGCTTAGCTGGCTGACAGGGGCTGTGTAAGGAGGTTCTCCTCCTGGGGTCAGTTTCTACCACCTTGGTCTTGAACCCTGAAATCATGGCTTATTTTATTAATCCCTCTCCTGGCAGCTGTTTAGCAGAATATGGGAATGACTGACCAGCTTTGTAACTTCAAAGCTATCTTTAGACCCTTCCCTGTTAGTATATTTATTGACTCTGGAGCTTTCTGAACTGCATGTAGCCTTCTCCTGTATGTGTTTCACACTGAGGCTCTCTTCAGCTTTATGACTCTAGACATATGATTCTGTCTGCTTACCACCTTTCAGACAGTCCTCAAAATGTCTTCAGATCATACACTTCCATTTCTTCTAACATGATGGTGGTGAATTTATCATCATTTGTGCCTTTTTATTTATTTATTTTTTTGGTTTTTCATGAAATTTGGGATAGAAGTGATAAAATTTCAATTGTTCCTAAAATTTATTTTTTCAAAAGATTGTATTTATATATTTATTCATGAGAGACAGAGAGAGATAGAGAGGCAGAGGGAGAGGCAGATTCCCCATGGAGCAAGGAGCCTGATGCAGGACTTGATCCCAGGACCCTGGGACTATGACCTGAGCTGAAAGCAGACACTCAACTAACTGATCCACCCAGGCACCCTGTTCCAGATATTATCAGCCTCTTCAAGTTCTTTTATGTTAAAAATGGCATTTTTTAAAGTAATCTCTACTCTGCTCTATTACTGGTTCAAGCCCCACACTGGGGTTCAAGCCCCCCCACCCCACAGTGTGGGGCTTGAACTCATGACCACCAGATCAAGAGGCACATGCTATACCCACTGAGCCAGTCAGGAACCCCTCAAGAATGCATTCTAGAATACCAGTGCTTTTAAATACTAAAATCTGTTGTCAACCCAACACTGTCCCTCAAGCCTCTGTGCATGTATTTTTCATCACACAATTTTTCAAGTTGAGATCAAATTCTCAGGGTTTTCACTGAAGACCTTTGACAACAGAAGGGTCTTACCAGAGTTCGTGGGGCCCACACAAAGCAGATAATAGTCTGGTCATGCTGGTGGTGGTCCCTTGCACAAAGCACTCTAAAATGCTGATAATCTGTGTACAGAAACACTCAGTTATCTGGAGATCAGACACCAGCATCCTAAGCATTGCGACCAGCTCACAATAAGGAAAAGGAGCATCTCTGGCTCCCAGTGAGACAATCCTTTTTTTTTTAAAAGATTTTATTTATTTATTTTATAGAGAGATCGAGCACAGGCAGACAGAATGGCAGGGAGAGGCAGAGGGAGAAGCAGGCTCCCTGCTGAGCAAGGAACCCGACGCGGGACTCGATCCCAGGACGCCGGGATCATGACCTGAGCCGAAGGCAGCTGCTTAACCAACTGAGCCACCCAGGCGTCCCAGGCCAATCATTTTTATCATAAAATTTTTATTATTTAATACTTTGTTAATGCAGCTGCTTAACCAACTGAGCCACCCAGGCGTCCCGAGCCAATCATTTTTATCATAAAATTTTTATTATTTAATACTTTGTTAATGTATTACTTTATTATGTTTTAATTTAATTTATCACATATCATAATTATTACAAATATGCATAATTACATACATGCTATAAACATGATATATAGATTATATAATTTCATACATATTAATATTTATACATTGAATGATATGCAGATGATTATAATTATTATTGACCATGATTGTAATTATTATGTACAGTATGGATCACAGTTGCTATGAAGTACAGTTTCTCTATCCACAGAAGGTGTTCAGTTGTCTGAAGACAGCTTTGGAGATGGATTCCAGCCTACAGAACTTTCTAAACCTTCCAAGAAACCAGACAGGACTGGACCCACAAGCTCTGCAGAGGCTGTCCTGGAAAGCCAAGCCACATCTCTGCAGTGACCAGCCCCAGATAGCTTTTCTTGTTCTTGCTCCCAACTTCGCACATACACACCCCTGAACTTGAGACCAAGAGGGGAAATAGATATGCTCTTCAGATATGGTCTAGGACATAGAACAGCCCTCTTCTCTCAGCTCTTGTCCTGCTCCCCCACCCCAACAACCTGTCATCAGACCTTCCCCTTTCACCACCCAAAAGCTCTCCCACTCCTCCACCTGCC